>NC_138898.1:31049769-31681335 GCF_965194825.1 Balaenoptera physalus
ATTAATCAAATTGACAAAAATAAAAGACAAAGTGAAAATATTAAAAACAACAAGGAAAAAGCAACAAATAACATACAAAGGAATCCCCATAAGGTTATCAGCTGATTTTCCAGCAGAAACTCTTGCAGGCCAGAAGGCAATGGCACCATATATTTAAAATGATGAAAGGGGAAAACTTACAACCAAGAATACTCTACCCAGCAAGGCTCTCATTCAGATTTGACAGAGAAATTAAAAGCTTTATAGACAAGCAAAAACTCACCACCAAACCAGCCTTACAACAAATGCTAAAGGAAATTCTCTAGGTGGAAAAGAAAAGGCCACAACTAGAAATAAGAAAACTATGAATGGGAAAGCTCATTGGTAAAGGCAAACATACAGTAAAGGTAGGAAATCATCCACACACAAATATAATATCAAAACCAGCAACTGTGGGAAGAGGAGAGGACAAATGCATGATACTGGAAATGCATTTGAGATTAAGAGACCAGCTACTTAAAACAATCTTGTGTATATACAGACTGCTATATCAAAACCTTATGGTAACCACAAACCAAAAGTCTTCAATAGATACACACACAAAAAAGAAAAAGCAATCCAAACACAACACTAAAGCTATTCATCAAATCACAAGAGAAGAGAACAAAAGAGGAAGGGACGAAAAAGACCTACAAAAACAAATCCAAAACAATCAACAAAATGGCAATAAGAACACAAGTATTGATAATTACCTTAAAGGCAAATGGTTTAAATGCTCCAACCAGAAGACACAGACTGGCTGAATGGATACAAAAACAAGACCCATATATACGCGGTCTACAAGAGTCCCACTTCAGATCTAGGGACACATACAGACTGAAAGTGAGGGAATGGAAAAATGTATTCCATGCAAATGGAAATCAAAAGAAAGTGCGAGTAGCAACACTCATCAGACAAAATAGACTTTAAAGTAAAGACTTAAAAGAGACAAAGAAGGACACTACATAATGATCAAGGGATCAATCCAAGAAGAAGATATAACAATTGTAAATATATATGCACCCAACATAGGAGCACCTCAATATATAAGGCAAATGCTAACAGCCATGAAAGGAGAAATCAACAGTAACACAATAGTAGTGGAGGAATTTAACACCCCACTTACATCAATGGACAGATCATCCAGACAGAAAAGCAATATGGAAACACAGGCCTTAAATTATACATTATAGCAGATGAACTTAACTGACATTTATAGAACATTCTGTCCGAAAGCAGCAGAATACACATTCCTCTCAAGTGCACATGGAACATTCTCCAGGATAGGTCACAAAGCAAGCCCCAGTAAATTTAAGAAAACTGAAATAACATCAAGCATCTTTTCCGACTACAATACTATGAGATTAGAAATCAACTACAAGAAAAAACCTGTAAAAGACACAAACACGTGGAGGCTAAACAATATGTTATGAAACAGCCAATGGATCACTGAAGAAATCAAAGAGTAAATCAAAAAACACCTAGAGACAAATGAAAATGAAAACACGATGATCCAAAACCTATGGGACACAGCAAAAGCAGTTTTAAGAGGGAAGTTTATAGCAATACAGTCTTACCTCAGGAAACAAGAAAAATCTCAAATAAACACCCTAACTTTACACCTAAAGCAACTAGAGAAAGAAGAACAAACAAAACTCAAAGTTAGTAGGAGGGAAGAAATCATAAAGATCAGAGCAGAAATAAATGAAAGAGAGACAAAGAAAACAGTAGCAAAGATCAATGAAACTCAAAGCTGGTTCTTTGAAAAGAGACACAAAATTGATAAACCAGACTCCCCAAGAAAAAAAGGGACAGGGCTCAAATCAATAAAATTAGAAATGAAAAAGGAGAATTTACAACTGACATCACAGAAATACAAAAGATCTTAAGAGACTACTACAAGCAACTATATGCCAATAAAATGGACAACCTAGAAGAAATGGACAAATTCTTAGAAAGGCCTAATCTTTCAAGACTGAAGTTGGAAGAAATAGAAAATACGAATAGACCAGTCACAAGTACTGAAATTGAAACTGTGATTTAAAAAGTTCCAACAAACAAAAGTCCAAGACCAGATGGCTTCACATGTGAATTCTATGAAAAATTTAGAGAAAAGTTAACACCTATCCTTCTGAAACTACTCCAAAAAATTGCAGTGGAAGGAACACTCCCAAACTCATTCTATGAGGTCACCATCACCCTGATATCAAAACCAGACAAAGATACCACAAAAAATTACAGGCCAATATCACTGATGAACATAGATGCAAAAATTCTCAACAAAATACTAGCAAACCAAATCCAACAACACATTAAAAGGATAATACATTATGATCAAGTGGGATTTATCCCAGGGATGCAAGGGTTTTTCAATATTTGCAAATCAATCAGTGTGATACACCACATTAAATTGCAGAATAAAAACCATATCATCATCTCAATAGATGTAGAAAAAGCTTTTGACAAAATTCAACACTGATTTATGATAAAACCTCTCCAGAAAGTGGGCATAGAGGGAACCTACCTCAACAAAATAAAGGCCATATATGACAAACCCACAACTAACATCATACTCAACAGTGAAAAGCTGAAAGCATTTCCTCTATGCTCAGGAAAAGACAAGGATGTCCACTCTCACCACTTTTGTTCAACATTGTTTTAGAAGTCCTAGCCACAACCTTCAGAGAAGAAAAAGATATAAAAGGAATCAAAATTGGAAAGGAAGAAGTAAAACTGTCACTATTTGTAGATGACATGATTCAATACATAGAAAATCCTAAAGATGCTGCCAGAAAACTACTAAAGCTCATCAATGAATTTGGTAAAGTTGCAGGATACAAAATTAATACACAGAAATCTCTCCTGTTTCTATACACTAACAATGAAAGATCAGAAATAGAATTTAAGGAAACAATCCCATTTACCATTGCATCAAAAAGAATAAAATATTTAGGAATAAACCTACCTAAGGAGGCAAAAGACCTGTACTCCAAAAACTGTAAGATGCTGATGAAAGAAATTGAAGATGACACAAACAGATGGAAAGATATACCATGTTCTTGGATGGGAAGAATCAATATTGTCAAAATGACTATACTACCCAAGGCAATCTACAGATCCAATGCATTCCCTATCAAATTACCAATGGCATTTTTTGGGGATCTAGAATGAAAAATCTTAAAAATCTTCTAACTGTAGGTAGGATTTAAATTTGAAGAAATCCATTTGAAAGACTATTTGGATTGCAATAAAAATGCTAAATGGGTATGCCCATTTAGAACTCAGTTGAGTCAGCAACTTAATTTATGACTCTATATTAAAGAAATGTGGACAAAGATGTATAGATATAGATATTCATTTGCAACACAATGAAATTAAGAAAGAACCAATGTTCAATATGCAAGAGGTTAAATTATGGTACATCCTAACTGTGAAATGCATCTGTTAAAAAGAGGTGGGTCTATATATTCTGATATAGACAGAGCTCCAAGAGCTATTAAGTGAAAAAAAAAGAAAAGAAAGCTGAGGAACAATAGATAAGACATAATTCCAGATATGTTATATATTAAAAATGTTATACACTTATGTATGTTTGCATTTGCATATATGTAATAATAGCTATCATTGAGTTGCATTGTTCTAAACCTGCTAATAAAGTACCTCAGTTAATTCTAATAAAAAAAATAGAAGACATCAGAGGTCACTGCCTATACCTCCATCAAAAGACACGCTGGTTGCAGAAAGATAGACATACATTTCCTATTTCTCTATCTAAATACAACTAAAAACTTTGGGCATTATATATAAAACAATGAGAAGTTGATGAGAATACTCTATGAGAATACTCTGAAAGATGTTGAGAAAAAGGGACACTAGCTCAGAACCTCAAAACCTAAGGAACAACATGGTAGTGGGTTCTGAGATTTCTTTTTGTCTCATATATCCCAGACTTGGAGCTGAAGAAGTTGGCAAAAACCAGAAATGAGAACAGGTGAAGACAAAAATAGCCCCAATATACCTGTTCTATCTGGGCACTGGACCACAAAAAGGGTATCCTAGGAAGGCAGAAAACTTTCAGATAGTAACTGCTCTACTCCAAACATCCCAGAACTATGGCCCACCCCTACACATGCTAGCAAAGGCTAAATGGACAGCCTAGATCTCCACCCTTGCCCTAAGCCTGGGGTAGTGTCAGAAAAGGCCAAGTAGGAAGCCGGAAATTCTATCCTGCCAGGTGGTAATGAAGACCCACCTCTGCAATATCAGTGGAGACCACATGTGGAAGTTGCCTGGACTTCCACTTCTATCCAGCAGTAAAAAGTGACTGAACCCTTCCCCTCTGAGGTGGTGACAGAGGAGGTATAGTGCAGAATCAGGAGTTTACCACTACCCTGCAGCAATAAGCATTCCTACCCCTCCCAGTCAGGAGGTATCAGTGAAAGCCCAGTGGAGAGCTGGAACTCCCAACCCTGCCCACCAATAACAAGGAGCTCCCCCACTCCCCTATGTCAACAAAGGCTGAAGGGAGAACCTGGACTTCTAGCCTCACCTGGCAGTAATGAAGTGGTGTTGTATCTTTTTCATTGCCAGAGCAGTGTCAGAGGAAGCCAGGTAACACAGAAAGTTTAAGTAAAATCCAGAAACTTATACATAATATACAAAATGTCCAGGTTTCAACTGAAAATCACTCATCATACGAAGAACTAAAAAGATCACAGACTGAATGAAAAAAAAAAAATCAACAACTGCCATAACTGAGATGACAGAAATGTTATAATTTCTAACAAAGATTTTAAGGCAGCTATCATAATGATATTTCAACAAGCAGTTACGAACATGCTTGAAACAAATGAAAACATGGAAAAATCTCAGCAAAGAAAATGAAAACACTAATTTGAAAAGATATATGCACCCCAAATGTTCACAGCAGCATTATTTACAGTAGCCAAGATATGAATGCAACCTAAGCGTACCTCAGCACACGAATGGATAAAGAAAATGTGGCATACACACACACACACACACACACACACACACACACACAATGGAATATTTCTCAGCCATTAAAAAAGAATGACATTCTGCCATTTGCAGTATCATGGATGGACCTAGAGGGAATTATGCTTAGTGAAATAAGTCAGAAAAAGACAAATACTGTATGTTATCACTTATATGTGGAATCTAAAAAATAAAACAAATGAATGTATAGAACAAAACAGAAACAGGCTCACAGATATAGAGAACAAACTAGTGGTTACCAGTGGGGAGGGGAAAGGAGGGAGGAGCAAGATAGGGGTATGGAATTAAGAGACACAAACTACTATGTATAAAATAAATAAGCAACATACAGCACTGGGAAATATAGTCAGTATTTTGTAATACCTTTAAATGGAGTATAATCTATAAAGATATTGAATCACTATGTTGTACACCTGAAACTACTATTGTAAATCAACTACACTTCAATGACAAGAAAACACTGGAAAAAAAAAAAAAAAAAGAAAGTCTCAGCAAAGAAGACCAGAGAAGAACAAAACAAAAATTTTAGAACTGAAAAATACCACAACTGAAATAGAAAATTCAGTGGATGGGCTCAGCAAGAGAATGAAAGGGAAAGAAGGAAGTGTCAGTGACCTAAAAGAATAATAGAAACTACTCAATCTGAACAACAGAGAGAAAATAGATTGAAGGAAAAATGAACAGAGCCTCAGGGACATGTGGGACTATAATAAAAATTTAACATTCATGTCACTGAATTCCCAGGAGAGGAGAAAGAGGGCAGGGCTGAAAAAGTACTCAAAGAAATGCTAAAAACTTCCAGAATTTTGCAAAAGACAGAAATGTATAAATTCAAGAAGATGAGCAAACAGAATAACCGCCCCCCCTGCCAAATCTACACCAAGACACATCCAGTCAAACTTATTAAAACTAAAGGAAAAAAAAGAAACACCTTGAAAGCAACCAGAGACAAATATGTATTATCTTTAGTGGAAAAACAGTTTGAAAGAGAGTAGATTTCTCATCAGAAATGATAGAGGCCAGAAGGAGGTGACACAACATTTTTCAAGTGCTGAAAGAAAAGAAATGTCAACCCAGAATCCTATATCTGATGAAAATATCCTTCAGGAATAAAATAGGAAATCAGGACCTGCTTACATGAAGGAAAACAAAGAGAATATGTTGCCAGCAGACCTACTCTGAAAGAATGACTATGGGCAATCACTATGTGTTCTACAACTATTAAATAAATTTAATTTGGCATTAAGAAACTCACAAAAAAGAAAGCTCCAGGCCCAGATAATTTTACCAGAGAATTCTACCAAATGTTTAAAGAAGAATTAACACCAATTCTTGACAATGGCTTCCTGAAAATAGAATGGAACATTTCTCAACTCATTTTTAAAAAAATAAACTTATTTATTTATTTTTGGCTGCGTTGGGTCTTTGTTGCTGCACACGGGCTTTCTCTAGTTGCAGCGAGCAGGGCTACTCTTCGTTGTGGTGTGCATGCTTCTCATTGCGTTGGCTTCTCTTGTTGCAGAGCACAGGCTCTAGGAGTGTGGGCTTCAGCAGTTGTGGCACGAGGGCTCAGTAGTTGTGGAGCACAGGCTTAGTTGCTCCGCAGCATGTGGGATCTTCCCAGACTAGGGCTAAAACCCATGTCCCCTGCATTGGCAGGTGGATTCTTAACCCCTGTGTCACCAGGGAAGCCCTCAACTCATTTTTTGAAGCTAGTGTTAACCCTGATAGCCAAACTAGATAAGGTCAGTGTCTCATGAATACAGACACAAAAATTCTTAACAAAATATTAACTAGTAGAATTCAGCAATATATAAGAAGTTTTACACCATGACCAACTAGGGTTTATTCTAGGGATGCAAAGTTAGTTTAATATTTAAAAAATATATATAATCCACCATATTAAATGGCTAAAGAAGGAAAAAAAATCACATGATCATATCAACTGATGACAAAAACAAGCGTCTGACAAGATTCAATACTCATTCATTATAAGAACTCCCAGAAATATAGGAATAGAAGGGAACTTCCTCACTTTATAAAAAGCATCTACAAATAACAAACAAAAAAATCAAACAACAACAACAAATACGTGTGCTAAAATGTAGCAAGCCACACGGACTTCCCTGGTAGTGCAGTGGTTAAGCATCCGCCTGCCAATGCAGGGGACATGGGTTCAATCCCTGGTCTGGGAAGATCCCACATGCTGTGGAGCAACTAAGCCTGTGTACCACAACTACTGAGCCTGCACACTAGAGCCCGTGAGCCACAACTACTGAGCCCGTGTGCCACAACTACTGAGCCCGTGTGCCACAACTACTGAAGCCTGCGCACCTAGAGCCTGTGCTCTGCAACAAGAGAAGCCACTGCAATGAGAAGTCCACACACCACAACGAAGAATAGCCCCCGCTTGCCATAACTAGAGAAAGCCCACACACAGCAACGAAGACCCAATGCAGCCAAAAATAAATAAAATTTAAAAAAAATGTAGTGAGCCACAAATGGGATGAAGGAGAAAAATGAAGCAAAGAAAAACTCAATCATTTCAACAAAATCTAGAAAGGAAATAAAAAGGGGGAGTAGTCATAAGAGAGCAAATGAAAGAAATATAAAATAAAATGGCAGTAACAAGATCTAAAGTTAATTATCAGAAAAAATGTCTCCCTATTAAAAGAGACTCTAAGACTACATAAATACAATTATCAGCTATAAGCTGTTTGTAAGAAAACATGTAAAATGATTCTAAGAAATTTTTAAATGAAGGTGGCAACACAAAAATGAAGAAAAATATAGCTGGCAAATATTATCAGAAAAAGTAGGAATGCCAATTTTAAAAAGAGTAGAAATGAAGGCAAAAAAAGTTATATAGGACAATGATTTTTTTTTTAATGTTATCTATTTATTTATTTTTGGTTGTGTTGGATCTTCATTGCTGCGCACGGGCTTTCTCTAGTTGCGGTGCGTGGGCTTCTCATTGCGGTGGCTTCTCTTGTTGTGGAGCACGGGCTCTAGGCACATGGGCTTCAGTAGTTGTGGCACGTGGGCTCAGTAGTTGTGGCGCACGGGCTTAGTTGCTCCACAGCATGTGGGATCTTCCTGGGCCAGGGCTCGAACCCGTGTCCCCTGCATTGGCAGGTGGATTCTTAACCACTGCACCACCAGGGAAGTCCCGACAATGATGTTTTATAGTGATTAAAAAATTAGATACATATATAAAACCAAATAAAGTGTAACAGACACAAAACTTAATAAAGCATCAAAATACAGAAACAAAGTTTATTAGAAACACAGAATTTGGTAAAAACATAATCATTGTGGGAGCCTAATATACCTCTCTTAGACTTTAATGGGTCACAAAAAAAAAAAAAAAGAGACAGAATACAAACAATACCATTACCAGATAATAAACATATATTTAGAACTTTGTGTCTTTTAAAGTGAATCTGGAACATCTACATTTAGATAAACTGATTTTTTATAATGTCATAAGGAACATTCAGAAGAGTAGAAATAGGCCACATTCTGTGACTACGACACAATAAAATTAACTCAACAGTAAGAAAGATAAAGAAAACTAACTACTAGGAAATTCAAAAGATAATCTGAAATGACTTGAGTCCAAGAGGTAGGGAGAACAAATTATAGACTATTTAGAAATTGATCACGTTGGGGGAAAAATTCTTGTGCTGAGAAAAAAATACATAATCTTCAATACATGTATTATCTATCTAAAATGGATTATGAAAATAAATGAACAAAAGAATTCACTGTAGAAGCCAGAAAAAGGACAAATCAAACAAAATAAACCAGAAGAAGGGATTAATAAAGGTCAAACAAAAATATATGAATGAAAACAAACCAAAAAACCCAGAGGGGAATTGAAATCAACCAACAAACCAACAAAATATTAAGAATGAGGGGCTTCCCTGGTGGCGTAGTGGTTGAGAGTCCACCTGCCAATGCAGGGGATGTGGGTTCGAGCCCTGGTCTGGGAAGATCTCACATGCCGCGGAGCAGCTGGGCCCGTGTGCCACAGCTGCTGAGCCTGAGCTCTGGAGCCTGCGAGCCACAACTACTGAGCCCATATTCTACAACTACCGAAGGTTGTGCGCCTAGAGCCTGTGCTCCGCCACCACAATGAAAAGCCCGCACACTGCAATGAAGAGTAGCCTCCACTCGCCACAACTAGAGAAAGCCTGCGCACAGCAACGAAGACCCAGTGCAGCCCAAAAATAAATTAAATAAATAAATTTATAAAAAAACATTAAGAATGAGAAAGAGCTAAAAACTATTGATATGCTGAGATTAAAAAAACATCTATAAGAGAATTCACTTAAATCTAGATTAAATGTACGATTTTATAGAAATATAAATAACCAAAACGGGCTCAAGAAGAAATTCGGAAAATATAGAACTCTGTCTTCACAAAAAGGCCCCAGATCCTGATGGCAATCGAAGTGGAACTCCATCTAAATTTGTACAGATTAATTCCTCTGCTATATAAATTGATCCAGAGTACAGAAAAGAACAAACAGAAAGATGGAAAGCATTCCAACCCATTTAAAGACTAAAGCATAATCTTGAAACCAAAACCAAAACTACACGGTGGAATTCAAAAACTTGAGGCCTATGGGCTGAATCTGACCTGTGAACATGTTTTGTTTGGCCTATACAAAGTTCTAAATGTTGAGATAGTTTAAACTGGGGAGATTTAGCATAAAATTTGCAATTTTCCAGCTTTACATGGAAAAAGATCAGAAGATCTGATAACTCTGGGCTTTATTCTTGCATGGCAACAATTGCTTAGTGCTGAGTGGCCTTGGGGGGCCTCCAAGCTGCCATGTTGTTGCACAATTGGGAGGAGATCTTACAGACTAGTGTTGAGTGCAACCCTGGGCCTAGGTCAGCATGCTTTCATTTGTCACTATGTTCACCATTGCTTATCACTTCCTAAGTCTGAACCAAATGTTGGTGATCACTTATTGTGCTTACGCTGTTATTTTTCTCAACGAATATAAATATTTCTACCTCTATCAAAAAACCAAAATAAAAGAAACTGAGGACTGCACAATTTTGTCTTCTACCCAGTGTACTCAAATGATTCAATTTCCTGCCTGATGCTGTTGCCTTGTCGGCACTGAGTTTGTGCCCCTGCTTTATGGTTTCTAATCTTTGATTTCCCTGCATCAGATTGCAGAAATACTCATATTCCTTTTTAATATGTAGATGTTTTGCATCTCAGATTTAAATGTTTAAGCCATCTTGAATCTATGGCATGGAAAAAAGATCTAAAACTGTTTTTCCAAATGGTTAGTCATTTGTTCCAATAGCATTTATAAAATTCTTTCTCCACTGTTTTAAAATTATACTTTTTTCACAGTCACTTTTTATACATGCCTGGGTCTGTTTCTGGATTTTGTAGTCTGTTCTTTTTTTTCTATCCATGATGTCCTGAATCAGTACTCAATGTTTTGTTTTAATATAACTTTAGCATACCAACAATTCATACACAATAGGAAAATTTACTTCCATCATTACTCTTTCTTTTTAATACTTACAAGCCTATTCTTACACAATCTTTTTCAGATAAATAATTTTAAAAATATCCTGTTGGGAAGCTGATTGAAAGTATATTAAATTTATAGCTTACTTTAGGGAGAATGGGTCTTTATATACAGGCACACGATATGTTTTTCATGTATTCTAGTCTTACTTTATGGCTCTCAGTAGATTCACATAGCTTCAGTCATACAGGTTTTATACTTTTCTTTAGTTTATTCCCAGTTTTATTGTATGTATTTTTGTTATTGTTATGATCGGGATTTTTTTTCCATTATATTTTCTGAGCTGGTTATTCCTGGCATGGAGAAAAGCTACTGCTTTTTGTATATTTATTTTGGAGCCTAACCTGGAAAAACTTTTAGGGCAGGTGCCTAAAAACAACTGCCTGCATAAAAATAAATCTTAATAAAGCACCCACAGAACATTCAGCTCTGAGCAGTGAGTACTCCATGAAAAACTAGCTGCAAAAAATACACCAAGTCAACTGAACACAGTGACTTTCTATAGTGACTTTTTACTTATATATCACTTAAAATAATTATAAAAGATACATATCACCAAATATAAATTTTGTTTTGAACTAGCTGATCTAGAGATCATCTTTCTGGCAACAAAATAGCAAACTGGCAATTTGTCTCTCAAGACCCTGCCCAAACAGGACAGTGCCAAAACACTGTGCTTTAGAAGATGTAATCGTTTTATTTTCTAATATAACCAAAGGTGGTCTTGTGAACAAACTGTAAGTTTGAGAAAACCAGGACACGTCCCTGTTTTATTCAGTTAGAGTATAGAAACTAAATGCAGAAGAGATCTTTCTCTCAGACCTATGACTGAGTTTCAGTTAATGAGTTACAGTGTGGCCTCACTGGACTGGCCAGTACCTGGCCCTACTGCAATAACCTGAGCCTGAGAGAATTAGATGGCAGGTTCTATGCCTGTATTAACAGTCAGGGGTTGATATGGAGCCTCTGCAGCTCAGCCTATAGCTGACTGGTCTGCACCATATCAGTGGCCACTAAAACTGCAAACACATCTATTATTAGTTGGATTTGGTATATTTCACTACTAAAGAATAAAAGCATTTGCTTGAATATGCATAAATTTTCCCTGGAAAGATATTGAAATTGATAACATGACCTGTTTTTGGTGAAGGGACAAGGAACCTAGAGAGGACAGAGACTTTTCATATATATATATATATACACACACACACACACACACACACACACATATATGTGTATATATATCCTTTTATATCTTTTAAATTTAAAGTAAAAATAAAATCTGTGATATATTTGACCAATATTTATCTACAGCTGCATATGAAAGCTAACAAAGACAATGGTAGTAAAGGATTTACAGAGAGAAAGTGTTAGTACAAGTCCATCTATATAGAAGCATAGATTATATATGTATAGAATTAAGCATACAATTAACGCATGTATGTGGAACCTAGAAAAATGGTACAGATGAACCGGGTTGCAGGGCAGAAGTTGAGACACAGATGTAGAGAACAAACATATGGACACCAAGGGGGGAAAACTGCGGTGGGGTGGGGATGGTGGTGTGCTGAATTGGGCGATTGGGATTGACATGTATACAGTGATGTGTATAAAATTGATGACATTAAAAAAATAAAAAAGAATTAAGCATACATTTCCTGCCATTTCCAGTGTGTGCCAGTTAATGTCAAACACTTAGGTGCCCCGGAAAGCACCCCTACACCAGGAAGAATACTTAAACTGTAGCAGAGAAACACTTTTAAAAACCACTTATGTTTATTCTAACTCTAAATTCACCAAAGTTATACACTTTTAAATTCTGTTTTCCTCACATGACTCCCCTGGTCAACATTCAAGTTTACCTGAAAATTCTATTTCTCATGGCAAATCTATAAATTGGCAGTCTTGTGAGCTTTTGTTAGCAAGATTTTCCTAGGCCTCAGTTATCCCTGAGTAAAGGTAAGGTTGCATTTCTGTATGTGTGGAGGCCCAGATCCTGGAATGCGCCAACTCAGGTGGAGTTTCTGTACTGAGATGTTTTGCTCCTGAATACCTAAGCTACCACTCCTGCATCACTACCTCACTTCCTTCAAAGTGCTCCAGTCTCTACCACTTACATTTCAGAAGTTTCCTCTGCATTCCCAGTCTTTTATAACTTTCTCTGGTACTTGTCTGTTGAAAATTCTTCTCAGGTATCAGGGTTCAAAAATCTTTTTTATCTTCAAAAGGCAGACAACAGCTAGGCAAGATAATTGCCTGGTGTTTTGTAAATATTTCCCTACTATATCTTCTACTATTTGAGTTGCAAAGTCTGAGGTCATTCTTATCTTTTATTCTCCAGAGAATAGTTCTTCCTTTCCAGTTGAAAGGGAGGAGATATGGGGATATATGTATATGTATAGCTGATTCCCTTTGTTATAAAGCAGAAACTAACACACCATTGTAAAGCAATTATACTCCAATAAAGATGTTGATAAATAAATAAATAAATGAATAAATAAATAAATAAATAAACAAACTGGTAGGTAGGTATATGGGTATACTGTCTTTAAGTGCCAAATCTGGAAAATAAGTACGCCATAAAATCTCAATCTGTAGGCAAAGGTCTATTTTTCTCTTCAATAACTTCTTCAATTATTCTTTTACTGAGGCTTCCTCCTATTTGCAATCCACCCCCATCCTCCCAATTATTTAGAGGAGATTTGCAGAAGAAAAAACTAAGTTTACAGGATTTGTTATAACCTATTTGTCTATTCCATTTGTATTTTAATCTGGATCTTTCCATCCCAGTTAGCTTCAATTTTACTGACTGCTCTATTATTTTGATGCTATTTTTTTCCCTTAAGGGATGTTGTAAATTTCTTTATACTTTTTATCACAGTGCTTTAGGTTTTTGTTTTGTTTTTAAATTCTAACCAATTCCTTTTAATAGTCTTTGTGTTTTTTATTCTTTTCAGCCTTATTATTGACAATTCCATTCCTTTGGCAATTTTTTTTCCCTTCTGTTTCTTCTATTACCATTGCTTTCTCTGGGTTTGTACACAGCTTTTCTCTTTTTTTGGTATTGCCAAAGTTCTAAAACCAAGCCTGAGGTGCTATCTTTGTTTATCATAACTGAAGTTTGTCTTCTTAAACATTTTTAATTTCAGATGTCTGTTATTTTGGTGGGTCTATTTTTACTCTGCCATAGTTAGCTCCATAAAGACTTTCCCTCCATTTCTGTGTAATTATAAAGTCTTTATTTTCAATTTGAATCATTCCATAAGATCTTTATGAGACTTCGATGATGGGTAAAGGGTTCAGACCTGATGTCTTGTATTCCCTGTGGACTTCTATCCCAGGCACAACCATACATGCACTGTAATCTCACAAATAATCTGCTTATTAGCCTTTAACTATTGACTTCTATTTAATTCACAGTCTTGTGATTAAGAATTTTTTTTAAAATTTATTTTTGGCTGTGTTGGGTCTTTGTCGCTGCGCACAGGCTTTCTTTAAGTTGCGGCGAGTGGGGGCTACTCTTCATTGCGGTGCGTGGGCTTCTCATTGTGGGGGCTTCTCTTGTTGTGGCGCACAGGCTCTTAGGTGTGCGGGCTTCAGAAGTTGTGGCTCGTGGGCTTTGAAGTGAAGGCTCAGTAGTTGTGGCGCATGGGCTTAGTTGCTCTGCGGCATGTGGGATCTTCCTGGACCAGGGATCGAACTGTGTTCCCTGCATTGGCAGGCGGATTCTTAACCCCTGTGCCACCAGGGAGGTCCCTAAGAATTGAACTCTTAAGAGTATGGGTTATAGGAAAAAGAGCACAGGGTAATGCTGAAATAGGGGGAGGATGAAATGAAAGACAAGTTGTAAGGGAGAAAAATACTCTTAGGTTGAACTTCACATCATAATTACACCAAGGTAGTGAAAAGAAATAAGAAGCAATGAGCAGTTCTCATCCTCAATATGAAATAAACCCTAGGTGTAATACCTGTTTAACTTTAGTAAAAAGCTGATTCTTCCCCCCAACAAAACAACAAATCAAAATGCAATAGGAGGGAATTCCCTGGCAGTCCAGTGGTTAGGACTCTGTACTTCCACTGCAGGGGGCATGGATTTGATCCCTGGTCGGGGAACCAAGATCCCGCATGTCACGCGGTGCAGCCAAAAAAAAAAAAAGCAATAGGAAAGCAATGCCTACATTACTCAAACCGTACTCTAATTACGTGTGAATGTTTAATTTTCAACATCTCTCAAGTCTGATGAATGGGCCAGTGAGTAGAATCGGATCTTATTCTCCATTAATGGCTTATCATCTCCTGGTTCTTGTACAGGTGGGCATAATAGACACTTGCAGAGCACAAAACAAATATAATTCGTAAAAATTTGATTAAGTGCTTCTAGGTGCTGGAGTAAACAGTATTTACTGTTGATGTAATGTTAATCTATTTATTTATTGGCATTAATATAAAGATGGATCATGAAAAGAAAAATCCTTAATATGAAATATTTTGAAAAAATTTTTGATTGGGTAATAGATATGTTATTTGAGAAATGTTTATATCCTTTCTGTTCCTTCAAGAAAACCAACCTATGTTGTTTAAGAATCAGTATTGATGTTGGTATAGCTTCTTATCACGTGACATGGGTTATTGTTTTTGTTTTGGTATGTTGTTCATGGTCATGAACTCTTATATTATATTTTGAATATCCAAAAAAAAAAAAAAAAAAAAGAAAACCAACCTGACTGGAAAGAAGGAATTAAAATTATTATTTACAGATGATAGTAAAATAAAGACCATTAAAAGAACAAAAAAAGAATACTAATAAATATACACAATATATATTAAGAATATATGAAAGATACAAAAGATGTGAATAACTGAAAAGATATATCTGTTTCTTGGTTGTGGAAACGCAATATTACAAAGATGTCAATTTTCCTTAAATCTATAAATTTAATGCAGACACAGTAAAAAAATACTGACAATTTGGCTCTTTCTAGAGAGAGGAGGGTGGTTAGAGAAGCTAATTCTAGTTCAACAGGAAAAATGAAAATGAGAGACTAGCCAGAAATATTCCAAAAAAGAAAAACCTGTGTTATTACCACATGAATTGACAGGTTAACAGGACAGAATACAGATACAGTAGTTAGTCATAGCTGCTGTTTGCCAATATCTTCAGCTTTCCATCTAGGCACATGTATGACTACACTTCCTGGCCCTCTTATAGTGGGTGAGGCCATGTAATGAATACTCGTCGATGAGTTGTAAAGGGAATCAATATTTGTTACTTTCAGGCTAAACAATATTTATTGATGGTGTGAGACTCTCCAGAGCCCTCTTTTCCTTAGCCATGACAACTGGCAATGTTCAAGATGGTGGCAGCCTAATGTTAGCCTAAGTTTTTGAGTAAGGAGATGTGGCGTAGAGCCCCTAGCTGACCAAAAGGAAAGACATTTCTTGTTGTTACAAGCCACTAAGATTTTGAGGTTGTTTGTGACTAAGGCATAACTTAGCCTATCCTGGCGGATATAAGAAAGTTGAAGAGCAGCCCACATTCAAGCAGAAATTTAATATGTCATAAAGTTGATATTACCCATTAGTGAGAGTAAGCACTCTCACATTATCAGTGAAACTGTCAATCAGTAAAATTGTCAGCCTCCATGAGAACAACTTAGCAAAATTATACAGGGACTTACCCACTGACCCAGCAATTCCACATTTAGGAATTTATCTTTCAAATGTGCTTACATGTGTACTCAAAGTGTTCTTGGAGAAACAGCAGTGAACAGTCTTGAAGCAGGATCTTAGCACCCTGCCCAGAAATTGAACCTGAGTAGCCTGGATGAAAAACCAGAAATCCTAGCCACTAGTCCACCAGGCGCTAGAGGTTAGAAGCCAAGTTGCCTTGGCTCTTGCCTCGTTTGAAAGCAAGCATGTTTCAAGGAGGCAAAAACTGTAAAAACAGGTACAAAGTTTATTATTAGAAGCAAAGCACAACATGTGGGAGAGCACACAGAGAAGCAGTTCACTTATTTAAGGCAGAAGCAAAACAGGAATACACACCCAGAGAGAAAGGGTTTGGGCATCCTTCCTAATGAGGAGGAATGCAGTAAAGAGGTGTTTAAATCATTTATATAGGGGCAGTTCTTCTGGATCTTTGTTTTCCTCTGGCCAATTATCTCACTTCTTTTCCACATCCGACCTGCCCTAGGACCCTTCCCTATATGCATGCGCATCTTTTTGTCAAGATGAATTCCAGCACAAAGGCTAAATGGAGTATGGCCACACATATTATGGGATAATGCCCCCTCCCTTTTTGACCCCTGAGGAGCCTTCTTGTGCGTGTGTAGTCGGGGGCGTTTCCTTGACCTCAGGAGTGATAGATGTGGTCCTCTTATCTCTTTATTCCAGCAGACCTCAGCTCCTGGCATTAATTTTGTCCTTGGAGTGTCTAGGGAAAAGAAAGTTCCAATTTACTCTGCTTGACAAACTCCAGCTGCTCAGCCCAGAGGCCCATCTACTGCCTACCTTAAATGACACACATGTACCAAGGTCTTCTTTCCAGCCTTGCTTGTAATAGCAACAGGTTGAAAGCAATCTAAATATGCAACTGGTTAAGTTATAGTATATAACCATAATTTAATTTTGCAATTGTTAAAAAAAATGCTCTGGATCTATGGATGTGCCGATTTGGCACAGTTTCCATTATAATATTGTTAAGTAAATAAAACAAAAACAAGGTACAGAACAGTATATGTGGCATATTACTATTAATGTAAAAAGAATGAAGAGAGAAGCTAGTTTTGTATATGCCTAAGAAGTCTCTGGAAGGGAACATAAAAAACTGGTACCAGTGATTGTCTCTGACAGGGCTGGGAGAAGACTGACTTTTCACTGAATATTTGTTTATGATACCTTTTGTATTTTATAGCACGTACACATATTACATGTTACTTATTAAGGAGAATAAAATAAAAATCTAACTGTAAATGGGAATAGAAAAAAGGTTCCCTGTGTTGTTTGTGAAGATTTGTAAGGCTTTTTCAAACTTCATTCTTTTCAGAAGACTTGGTTGAAAACCCTGGCCTTTTCTGGATAGATTTGGTGAGGAAAATTTTCCTCAAAGATTATTAGATATTTCATAAATATCCTGTAGCTATCTGTCTTAAATCAACATTTGCTTAGATAAGGTAATTATTGAATGATAATTTAAATTCCTCCTTTACAATTACGTATATATAAACTGTTTCTTCTCTGAGTTGTCTAATGTCTCTAGAACAATGTTAAAAATAATATTAAGAATGGACATTCCTGTCTTATTCATAATCTAATGAGATTGTTGTTTTATCAGTAAATAGGATGTGTATAGCTTGAGACACACATACATATACACAAACACACTTACCATGTTAAGAAGTTTCCATCTATTTCTAATAAACTACTTTTTACTGAATTGGAAAATGCATTCTTTGAGGATAACAGAGATTTCACTCATTCATTTTATCAACTCAGTAACAATTAGTCTTTTTAATATTTCTCTCTACTCAAAAAAGCACTTGAGGAGACGTCCCTGGTGGCGCAGTGGATAAGACTCTGCACTCCCAATGCAAGGGGCAAGGGTTCGATCCCTGGTTGGGGAACTAGATCCCACATGCATGCTGCAAGTAAGAGTTCGCATGCCACAACTAAGGAGCCCACATGCCGCAACTAAGGAGCTGGCGAGCCACAACTAAGGAGCCTGCCTGCCACAACTAAGGAGCCCAGTGCCACAACTAAGGAGCAGGCAAGCCAAAACTAAGGAGCCCTGGAGCCGCAACTAAGGAGCCCATGAGACGCAATTAAGGAGCCCGCCTGCCGCAAGTAAGACCCAGTGCAACCAAATTAAAAAAAAAAAAAAAGCACTTGAGGACTACGATGAACATCTCTTACTTCACTAGAAGATCTTCTAGGGACTTCCCTGGTGGCGCGGTGGTTAAGAATCCGCCTGCCAATGCAGGCGACACAGGTTCGATCCCTGGTCTGGGAAGATCCCACATGCCATGGAGCAACTAAGCCCATGCACCACAGCTACTGAGCCTGTGCTCTACAGCCCGCACACCACAACTACTGAGCCCATGTGCCAAAACTACTGAAGCCCACGTGCCTAGAACCCATGGTCTGCAACAAGACAAGCCACTGCAATGAGAAGCCTGTGCACCACATCGAAGAGTAGCCCCCACTTGCCGCAACTAGAGAAAGCCCGTGCACAGCAACAGAGACCCAACGCAGCCAAAAATAAATAAATTAATTAATTAAAAAAAAAAAGGATCTTCTATTTCTTTGACTTCTTTTCGTCTTGGCTTTAGATTGGGATTTGTGAAAAAGAACTTCATTGATCTCTGTGAGGCTGCTTTATTGAAGCGAGTAAATCAACAGACAGTAGACACAGCAGGGAGAATACTTAGGATCTGGTTGAAGCCACACAGCAGCTCTTCAGCAAACACTGAATCAGAGCATTTAACCATCTGAAATATGGACTTAGAATCAACTTTACATCTCTCAGGTGTAAAATAAAAAAACAAAATTTCATCACAGACAGTTGGCAGCACTACTTAAATATGAGCTCCTTGTTTTCAATTCATTATAGAATAGTTTACTTTTGGAAGCAAACTACAAGGTTAGAGGTCTCATATAGTTGATAGATTAGAGATTGTATCTTTCTAGGGTCTCTCTTGAAAATAACTCCATAGATTCCATTGATGGCTTTTGCTTTAAATTTCAGGAAAATAACAACCTGGGGGCTTTCATATTTGAAATGCTCTTCCTAAGGTCATGACTTCCAAAGCAAAAGGGTTAGACACTGGCTTAAATAAGTAAAAAAAAATGTGCATGTAAAATCTCTATATTAAATAGACTATAATGTTCAGCTTACTACTTTGTGTTTCTTAGTCATATTGATTCAAGTTCAAACTGATTGTTAATAATCAAATATTCAAAATAGCATAAGCACAATTATAAATATATCACCTATGGATTTTGATTGCACTCAGAGCAGCAGTTGTAACAATTAATCTAGGAAAAAATCACCTCAGGAGACTCAGCTGAACATATAATCCCCCAAACTGGGGAATCTTTTTTTCTTCAAACAATTCTTTAAAGGGACTTCCCCAGTGGTCCAGTGGTTAAGACTCCGCCTTCCAACGAGGGGGGCACGGGTTTGATCCCTGGTCGGGGAACTAAGATCCTTCATGACTCGTGGTACGGCCAAAAATTTTTAAAAATTAAAAAACCAATTTTTTTAGGATATTAATCAAAATAAACACTTTGCATAATGTTTTAGAGAGTCTATGACTAGCATTCACATACATAAACATCATTTAATCCTTATAATCACTGTGGGGTCGGTATTATACTCCTCAGAAGAAACTGAGACACAGAAAGGTCAAGTTGGTTGCCCAAACTGAAACTACTAGTGAGTGGTAGAAGAGGGACTGAAACCCATGTCTGAATCCAAATCCTTTACTCTTCCCATGAGAGCCTGCTGCTGCCTTCCATGGACCTTACTAAATTTGCACTGGACAGTGTTTGAATGAATGCACAAGTGAAACAATTTCTGTGACTGCTTCCTATGGGCAATGAGTATGCTGATACATCCAGTGTTATCTTCATTGCTTTAGAGAGAGAGGCCCAAGAAAGGCCAATACTGTACTATAATCCCCAAAGAATTTTGAACAGTGAAAAAAATATATGTATATATGTTTTAAAAAACTTTAATTTTGAAATAATTTTAGATTTACAGAAAAGTGCACAATTTCCCACATACACTTCGCCTAACTTCCCCTAACGTTAAAATCCTTTTTTAAAAAAAATTTTATTTATTTATTTTGGCTGCGCCGGGTCTTAGTTGCTGCACGTGGACTCCTTAGTTGCGGCATGCATGCCGGATCTTCTAGTTCCCCGACCAGGGATTGAACCCCGGGCCCCCTGCTGGGAGCGCGGTGCCTTACCCACTGGACCATCAGGGAAGCACCCCCCCCCCCTTTCTTGACCCTAGGAAGAGAATTTCAAATATGAAAGCCCCAAGGTTGTTGCTGCATGCAGGATCTTAGCTCCCCAACCAGGGACAGAACCTGCACCCCCTGCAGTGGAAGCGAGGAGTCTTAACCACTGGACTGCCAGGTAAGTGCCCCCAGTGTTAAAATCTTACACAACCATAGTACAATAACAGGAAATCAACACTGGTACAATACTATTAACTAAACTTCACACTTTCTTTTCTAGGATCCAATCCAAGATCCCACATCACATTTAGTTATGTCTCTTTAGTCTTCTCCAATCTGTGACAAAAACCCATGATTTTTAAATTAAAATTAATCAAGGTTTATTTGATTCTGAAAATGTCATGGCATTTCTGGAAACAGTACTGAATACTGAAAATCTGCCTTGGGAACTGCTGTGTCTATGTGAAAACCAAGAAAACATCCTGAAATAAAGAGCTACAGTGGCCCTACAGATGGAAAAAAGAGTCACTCTTTAAATAAAAGGAAGAGTTGGCTGTAATAGTCTGACTAGGTCAGTTATATTTAACATACCTGTCCACAGAAAAGAAGTCAACAATCAGTTATAACTCCCTGGAAAAGCACAGGGTACCAGATAGAAATCAATACAACTCTGTTTAATGGAGCAGTCATGAAAGATTAATTTGTTTTTAAATTAAAGGACATGAATTTGTTCCGTCTATAGATAAGGGAACTTAATAACTAAATTCAAGTATACTAAAGGTTATTAGAAGGCACTAAATTTCCCCTACATATGGACCCCTTTTTCTAAACTGTAGCATAAATGTTGCTGAGTTGTGGGTGACTCTAATTCAAACCCTTAACCCTTTGGAAGATGCACAGTCTCTATATGCTATTAAAGTTACTCTGGGAGAAGTGGCAAGAAGGTCCTCTATAAACCTGGATAGGTTACCTCCTATTCCTGAGGGTTCTGGGTTGAGCACTTTAATCCCAAGACTTTACTGGTGAATTCTCAATTACCAGAAAAGGTAATAGTTTTTCAGAATTCCTACAGGAGCTCAGAATCCCTGAAGAGGAAAGATTAGAAGATATAAACTGTATGTACTAAAACTGAAACAAGGAAGTTTAGTAAATCACAAGCACTTCTAGAGTGGTAAAACAAGAACAAGCTAACAAATAAAAAATTGAAGATTCTGTTAGTGTACAGCCTTAAAAACAAAAGAATATACTGTCTTTGTGGTTTAAAAATTCATCAGCCAGGAAATGAGGGTAATTCAGAGGGTTCCACAGCAGTAAGTGGGCTCCACTGAAGATGCCATAGCAGAGGCATTAACTGCAGACTTGAGCTTAGCCACACCCACCACTAAGACTGTAGGCAAGTTTAAATTTCCTCATGTGTAAAATGAGGATAGTTAAAACAACTGTCTCTGGGGGATGTGCGTAGCATATGGTGAGTGCTCATCATCACTAAGGTCTCTTGGTTCTTTGGTGCAAGGTTAGCATTGGGGTTACTGTCTAAATTTTCCTGAGTCAGGGATAATTTGGGCCTGGGACACATTTCCCTGGGCCACTCTGGTTCAGATCCAAATTTTTGAGACTTGGTCACAAGTGTATATTGATTGATTGATTGATTGGCTGTTTTGGGTTCTTTGTTGCAGCATGTGGGCTTCTCCCTACTTGTGGTGCACGGGCTTAGTTGTCCTGCAGCATGTGGGATCTTAGTTCCCCGACTAGGGATCAAAGCAAGTGGACTCCTTTCTTTCTTTTTTTAGTAGATCTTTATTGGAGTATAACTGCTTCACAATACTGTGTTAGCTTCTGCTATACAACAAAGTGAATCAGCCATATGCATACATATATCCCCATATACCCTCCCACTTGAGCCTCCCTCCCTATCCCACCTGTCTAGGTCATCACAAAGCATAGAGTTGATCTCCCTGTGCTATGTTGCTGCTTCTCACCAGCCAACTATTTTACATTCGGTAGTGTATATATGTCGATGTTACTCTCACTTTGCCCCAGCTTCCCCCTCCCACCCCATGCCCTCAAGTCCATTTTCTATGTCTACCTCTTTATTCCTGCCCTGCAACTAGGTTCATCAGTACCATTTTTTGTTTTTTTTTAGATTCCATATATATGTGTTAGCATACGGTATTTGTTTTTCTCTTTCTGACTTATTTCACTCTGTATGACAGACTCTAGGTCCATCCACCTCACTACAAATAACTCAATTTCATTTCTTTTTATGGCTGAGTAATATTCCATTGTATATTTGTGCCACATCTTCTCTATCAATTCATCTGTCGATGGACATTTAGGGTGGTTCCAAGTCCTGTCTATTGTAAATAGTGCTGCAATGAACACTGTGGTACATGTGTCTTTCTGAATTATGGTTTCCTCAGGGTATATGCCCAGTAGTGGGATTGTTGGGTCATATGGTAGTTCTATTTTTAGTTTTTTAAGGAACCTCCATACTGTTCTCCATAGTGGTTGTATCAATTTACATTACCACAAACAGTGCAGGAGGGTTCCCTTTTCAACACACCTTTTCCAGCATTTATTGTTTCTAGACTTTTTGATAATGGCCATTCTGACCGGTGTGAGGTGATACCTCATTGTAGTTTTGATTTGCATTTCTCTAATAATTAGTGATGTTGAGCATCTTTTCGTGTGCTTCTTGGCCATCTGTATGTCTTCTTTGGTGAAATGTCTGCTTAAGTCTTCTGCCCATTTTTTAATTAAATTTTTTGTTTTTTTGATATTGAGCTCCATGAGCTGTTTGTATATTTTGGAGATTAATTCTTTGTCTGTTGTTTCATTTCAAATATTTTCTCCCATTCTGAGGGTTGTCTTTTCGTCTTGTTTATGGTTTCCTTTGCTGTGAAAAAGCTTTTAAGTTTCATTAGGTCCCATTTGTTTATTTTTGTTTTTATTTACATTACTCTAGGAGGTGGGTCAAAAAAGATCTTGCTGTGATTTATGTCAGAGAGTGTTCTGCCTATGTTTTCCTCTAAGAGTTTTATAGTGTTTGGTCTTATATATAGGTCTTTAATCTATTTGGAGTTTTTGTGTATGGTGCTAGGTAGTGTTCTAATTTCATTCTTTTACATGTAGCTGTCCAGTTTTCCCGGCACCACTTATTGACGAAGCTGTCTTTTCTCCATTGTATGTTCTTGCCTCCTTTGTCATAAATTAAGTGACCATATGTGCATGGGTTTCTCTTTCTATCCTGTACCATTGATCTATATTTCTGTTTTTGTGCCAGTACCATACTGTCTTGATTACTGTAGCTTTGTAGTATAGTTTGAAGTCGGGAGCCTGATTCCTCCAACTCTGTTTTTCTTTCTCAAGATTGCTTTGGCTCTTCAGGGTCTTTTGTGTTTCCATACAAATTGTAAAATTTTTTGTTCTAATTCTGTGAAGAATGTGATTGGTAGTTTGATAGGGATTGCACTGAATCTGTAGATTGCTTTGGGAAGTACAGTCATTTTCACAGTATTGATTCTTGCAATCCAAGAACATAGTATATTTCTCCATCAATCTTTCATTTCTTTCATCAGTGTTTGTTGTTTGTTTTTTAAAATTTATTTATTTTATTTTATTTTTGGCTGCATTGGGTCTTTGTTGCTGTGTGCGGGCTTTTGTCTGATTGCGGCGAGTGGGGGCTACTCTTCATTGTGGTGCGCAGGCTTCTCATTGTGGTGGCTTCTCCTGTTGGGAGCACAGGCTCTAGGCACACGGGCTTCAGTAGTTGTGGCACACGGGCTCAGTAGTTGTGGCTCACGGGCTTAGCTGCTCCACGGCATGTGGGATCTTCCTGGACCAGGGCTCGAACCTGTGTCTCCTTCATTGGCAGGCGGATTCTTAACCACTGCGCCACCAGGGAAGCCCTCATCAGTGTTTCATAGTTTTCTGAGTACAAGTCTTTTGCCTCCTTAGGCAGGTTTATTCCTAGGTATTTTATTCTTTTTGTTGTGACGGTAAATGGGATTGTTTCCTTAACTTCTCTTTCAGATTTTTCATTGTTAGTGTATAGGAATGACAGAGATTTCTGTGCATTAATTTTGTATCCTGCAACCTTACCAAATTCATTGATTAGTTCTAGTAGTTTTTTGGTGGCATCTTTAGGATTTTCTATGTATAGTATCATGTCATCTGCAAACAGTGACAGTTTTAGTTCTTCTTTTCCAATTTGTATTACTTTTATTTCTTTTTCTTCTCTAATTGCCATGGCTAGGAATTCCAAAACTATGTTGAATAAGAGTGGTGAGAGTGGACATCCTTGTCTTGTTCCTGATCTTAGTGGAAATGCCTTCAGTTTTTCACCATTGAGTATGATGCTTGCTGTGGGTTTGTCATACATGGCCTTTATTATGTTGAGGTAGGTTCCCTCTATGCCCATTTTCTGGAGAAGTTTTATCATAAATGGGTGTTGAATTTTGTCAAAAGCTTTTTCTGCATCTATTGAGATGATCATATGGTTCTTATTCCTAAATTTGTTAATATGGTGTATAACATTGATTGATTTGGTTTACTGAAGAATCCTTGCATCCCTGGGATAAATCCCACTTGATCATGGTGTATGATCCTTTTAATATGTTGTTGGATTCTGTTTGCAAGTATTTTGTCAGGATTTTTGCATCTATGCTCATCAGTGTTATTGGTCTATAATTTTCTTTTTTTGTGATATCCTTTTCTGGTTTTGGTATCAGGGTGGCTTCGTAGAATGAATTTGGGAGTGTTCCTCCCTCTGCAAGTTTTTGCAAGTTTGAGAAGGATCGGTGTGAAGCCATCTGGTCTTGGACTTTTGTTTGTTGGAAGATTTTAAATTAAAGTTTCAATTTCATTACTTGTGATAGGTCTCTTTATATTTTCTAATTCTTCCTGGTTCAGTCTTGGATAACTGTACCTTTCCAAGAATTTGTCCATTTTTTCATGGTTGTCCATTTTATTGGCATATAGTTGTTTGTGGTAGTCTCTTATAATCCTTTGTATTTCTGTGGTGTCAGTTGTGATTTCTCCTTTTTCATTTCTAATTTTATTGATTTGCATCCTCTCCCTTTTTTTCTTGATAAGTCTGGCTAAGGGTTTATCAATTTTGTTTATCTTCTCAAAGAACCAGCTTTTAGTTTCATTGATCTTTGCTATTGTTTTCTTTGTTTCTATTTCATTTATTTCTGCTCTGATCTTTATGATTTCTTTCCTTCTACTGACTTTGGGTTTTCTTTGTTCTTCTTTCTTTAGTCGCTTTAGGTGTAGGGTTAGATTGTTTATTTGAGATTTTTCTTGTTTCTTGAGAGACTGAATTGCTATAAACTTCCAGCCAAGAACTGCTTTTGCTGTGTCCCATAGGTTTGGGGTCATTGTATTTTCGTTGTCATTTCTTTCTATGTATTTTTAAATTTCTTCTTTGATTTCTTCAGTGATCTCTTGGCTATTTAGTAGTGCACTGTTTAGGCTCCATGTATTTGTGGTTTTTACAGTTTTTTCCCTGTAATTGATTTCCAATCTCAAAGCGCTGTGGTCAGAAAAGATGTTTGATATGATTTCAATATTCTTAAATTTTCCGAGGCTTGATTTGTGACCCAAAATGTGACCTATCCTGGAGATGTTCTGTGTGCCCTTGAGAAGAAAGTGTATTCTGCCACTTTAGGGTGGAATGTTCTATAAATATCAATTAAATCTATCTGGTCTATTGTGTCATTTAAAGCTTGTGTTTCCTTATTTATTTTCTGTTTAGATGATGTGTCCATTGGTGTATGTGGGGTGTTAAAGTCCCTTACTATTATTGTGTTACTGTCAACTTCTCCTTTCATGGTTGTTAGCATTTGCCTTATGTATTAAGGTGCTCCTATGTTGGGTGCATAAATATATTATATCTTCTTCTTGGATTGATCCCTTGATCATTATGTAGTGTCCTTCCTTATCTCTTGTAACAGTTTTTATTTTAAAGTCTATTTTACCTGATACAAGTATTGTTACTCCAGCTTTCTTTTGATTTCCATTTGCATGGAATATCTTTTTCATCCGTTTACTTTCAGTCTGTACATGTCCCTAGGTCTGAAGTGGGTCTGTTGTAGACAGCATATATATGGGTCTTGTTTTTGTATCCATTCAGCCAGTCTGTGTCTTTTGGTTGGGGCATTTAATTCATTTACATTCAAGGTTATATGTATGTTCCTCTTACCATTTTCTTAATTGTTTTGGATTTGTTTTTGTAGGTCTTTTTCTTCTCTTGTGTTTCCCACTTAGAGAAGTTTCTTTAGCATTTGTTGTAAAGCTGGTTTGGTGGTGCTGAATTCTCTTAGCTTTTGCTTTTGCTTGTCTGCAAGTGGACTCCTTTCTGAAGTGACCCAGACAGAGAATTTGGGGAAACAAGAGTTAGTTTAGGTACATTTCTTCAATAATAATTTCCAGATTGCTAATCTGTATAATTCAAAAGCTTATCCATTTTTGGATCTTAATTTTGTAGGAGGAAAATTCTATAGCCTTAAAACAGCATCTAAGATGCTTATGACTAACTCAGCAAACCCCAAATAGTTATGAATACAGCAAAGTGTGCAGGCTACCAGGTAGTTTGACACTTGTGATAATTATTTTAAGTTTCTAGATATTATAGTCCTAAGCACGGCCTGAAAGTCTCTCCCCTTTGCCTACTGGGATCATTTTGCTCTTTTAAGAAAGATATGGGAAGATGTCATCCTTAAGATGATTTCAGGCAGACAATGGAACAGATAAGACAATGGCACAGGCAAAATACATTATTTTAATATTCTAGGAGGTGAGTCTGGTTCTCCTGATTTTGTATTTTCCAAAATTCTAAAAAAATCTAAATCATTCCAGAACAGTGAATAATTCTCCTCTAAATAGGTTTTTAAACATCAGGACTTGCTATACCTTTAGCCCTGAAAGCTCCTATATAAAAACATTTTACAAGACCACTACTAATCTTCATCATGCAAAGCACTATTATCTTAATTTTATAGATGGATATATTAAAGACAGTACAAGTTTGTGATTCTTTTTTTCCCACTTCAAGATCAGGAATGAGATGAGTGGTTCAGGTCAGATGAAGCCTTACAAGGTTTATGTTCCCAGTAAGGTCAGTGTACATCTAGGGTTGTGTCTATTCTCTGGTTGATCAATTTCCCCAGGAGTTACTGGGCTCAGTGGGAAAAATTTACACTAACTAAACCTAGAAGAGGCCAGCTCATAAATCATAACATCAACTGATGAATTCAAACCAGGAAATATGTCTAGCAGTTCTCTCTTGGAAGATCTTATGCATTAAACCAATTACAGAAAAGAGAATGACGTATTCTTTTTAAATTTTTAGAATTTATTTTTACTTAATTAGTTTTTGGCTGCATTGGGTCTTCGCTGCTGCACATGGGGGGTACTCTTCGTTGCTGTGTACGGACTTCTCATTGCGGTGGCTTCTCTTCTTGTGGAGCAGGGGCTCTCGGTGCATGGGCTTCAGTACTTGTGGCACACGGGCTCAGTAGTTGTGGCTTGCGGGCTCTAGAGCGCAGGCTCAGTAGTTGTGGCGCACAGGCTTAGTTGCTCTGTGGCATGTGGGATTTTCCCGGATCAGGGATTGAACCCATGTCCCCTGCATTGGAAGGCAGATTCTTAACCACTGAGCTACCAGGGAAGTCCCGAGAATAACATATTCTTGAGATGTTTCTACTACACTGTCAGCTCTTCTCTTCTAAAAGGACAGTTCCATTTAGAGAACCAGTATCGGCAACTAAAAACACAGAAGCTTCCTTCTTTAGTGGAAGAGATATAATGGCAAACAAACACTCCTTGGTTTTCCTTTTTGTTTATCCAGATAGCAGAGACACCCTCCCCCCAATATCTCTCTTCCCTGTCTTCCACTCTAATCAGAAGTTTTAGCTGGGCACATGGCTCCACTTTCCAGCTTTCCTTGCAGCTATGCATGGCCACATGTTTCATGGATTCACACATGATGATTCACAAAGAAGTGTCTGGGAATCATGATTAACAGAGCACTGAAGGTGCCTTCCACCTTCTGCTTCATCCCTTTCTCCACCCTGTAATGTGGATGCCATGATCTTGCTCAATAAGAATATGGTTTACACTCAAGAGGAGAACAGAGTACTAAGAAGGAAAGGGGATAATTGGTAAAATGTCATGAAGTTCCCTTCATGATGCCATGAAGTTCCCTATCAGATCAGTGCCAACTCTTACATGAGTGAGAAATAAATTTTAATCTTGTTTTAAACCAGTTGTTGTTTTGTGTTTTTTGTTACTCACAGTTGAGCCCATCTATCTAATATAGAAATGTTCTGGATGAGTACTATTTTAAATTATTTTGTATTAATAGACATTTGCAATATCAGACTATGGATCTTAATTCCAGTTCAGAAAAATATGATTTTTGTTAAGACATGTCATTAGCCTTCTGTCATGGCACCACATTAGATAACTAAGTAGAACACAGGAAATTCCACAGTACAATGCAATCTTCTTGATAGGAAGTAGTCTGGAACCATCAATAATACATTTACATATACATCTTCACAGAACCATAGAGTTAAAGACCATCATCCCTAATTACGTGTTGTAGTCCAAATGACCCACTTTGCAGAGGAAGAACCTGAGGCACAAAGAGGATGGGTTTTTCAAAGTCAAAAGGCTGGCTTTTTCTTTTTTAACTGCAGCCACAAACTTGGGGGGAATATGCTCTGTGGATTGTACTTCTATGTATCTTATTTCTAACAACTCACTTATACTAAAATATAATCATTGGTTATCCCCAAATAAAACACTTAGCTCATCAAGCTCACATAAAAATTAAAAATGTAGCATGTAACAACAGACAATTACATGTAACATGTAACCATAGGCATTATAGAATAATAACTGAGTTATGCAGAACTCTCAGCAGAAAAATTAGTTACAAGAGGAAAATAGCAATTAAAAATAACAGCGGTGCAATGGTTTTAGTTACAATATTCCCATTGTAATGTGTAACTCTAGTTCCCCAGAGTTACACATCATTATTATTTGTACTGAGGGATGTACCAATAATCATGACATTATTAATGTACATAAATACAGCAAAAAAAGAGTGCTGGCACATGAATCTTTTCCACATTTTATATTGAAACACCATTCTTTGGTTTGCAGCCACAGTAACTGTTTATAGGACTTTTCTAATCATTTGTAACTGACAACCAGTCATGGGACACCAATCAACTTTATTTTTAAAAAGTCACTTTATCTCTTCTTCCTACAGGATAAGTTGGTGTGCTTCTAAGAATCTTAATGTAACAAAAAGGGAACGTGGATAGATCTTGAAAAGACCATGCTAGGTAAAAGAAGCCAGTCAAAAAGGACCACATATTGTATGATTCCATTTATATGAAAGCCCAGAATAGGCAAATCTATAGCAACAGAAAGAGTATGTTAGTGATTTCTTAAGGGCGGGAATGGTGTATGTGGGGGGATGGTGGCAGCATTAGGGAATGATGGTTATGGGAGCAGGGTTTCTTTTTGGGATAATGATAATGAAAATGGTCTAAAATTGATTATGATAATGGATGCACAACTTTGTGAATATGCCAAAAGCCACTGCATTGTAAAATTTAAATGAGTGAACTATATGGGATATAAATTATGTCTCAATAAAGCTGTTTAAAAAGGGGGGTGGGCAGTCCTAATCACAGCAATCAGAGAAGAAAAAGAATCCAAATTGGAAAGGAAGAAGTAAAACTGTCACTGTTTGCAGATGACATGATACTATTCATAGAAAACCCTAAAGACACCACCAGAAAACTACTAGAGCTCATCAACGAATTTGGTAAAGTTGCAGGATACAAAATTAGTACACAGAAATCTATTGCATTTCTATACACTAACAAAGAACTATCAGAAAGAGAAATTAAGAAAACAATACCATATACCATTGCATCAAAAAGAATAAAATACCTAGGAATAAATGTAACTAAGGGGGTAAAAGACCTGTAGTTAAAAAACTGTAAGACACTGATGAAAGAAATTGAAGACGACACAAACAAATGGAAAGATATACCGTGTTCATGGATTGAAAGAATTAATACGGTTAAAATGACCATACTGTCAAAGGCAATCTACAGATTCAATGCAATCCCTATGAAAATATCAATGGTATTTTTCACAGAATTAGAACAAATAATTATAAAATTTGTGTGGAAACACGAAAGACCCCGAATAGCCAAAGCAATCTTGAGAAAGAAGAGCAGAGCTGGAGGTATCGTGCTCCCTGACTTCAGAATACAGCACAAAGCTACAGTAATCAAAACGGTACAGTACTGGCACAAAAACAGACACACAGATCAATGGAACAGAATAGAGAGCCCAAAAATATACCCATGCACTTACAGTCAATTAATCTATGACAAAGAAGGCAAGAACATATAACAGAGAAAATACAGTCTATTCAAAAAGTGGTGCTGGAAAAACTGAATAGCTACATGTAAAAGAATGGAATGTGAACATTTTCTCACACCATATACAAAAATAAAATCAAAACTGATTAAAGACCTAAATATAACACTGGAAACCATAAAACTCCTAGAAGAAAACATAGGTAGAACACTCTTTGACATAAATTGTAGCAATATTTTTTTGGATCTGTCTCCTAAGGCAAAGGAAACAAAAGCAAAAATAAACAAGTGGGACCTAATTAAACTTAAAAACTTTTGCACAGCAAAGAAAACCAATGACAAAACAAAAAGACAACTTACTGAATGGGAGAAAATATTTGCAAATGATATGACCAATAAGGGGTTAATATCCAAAATATAAAAATAGCTCGTGCAACTCAACATCAGAAAAACAATCCGATTAAAAAATGGGCAGAAGAAAAGTGAACCCTCTTGCACTGTTGGTAGGAATGTAAACTGATACAGCCACTATGGAGAACAGTATGGAGGTTCCTTAAAAAGCTAAAAAATAGAATTACCATATGACCCAGCAATCCCACTACTGGGCATATACCCAGAGAAAACCATAATTCAAAAAGACACATGCACCCCAATGTTCATTGCAGCACTATTTACAATAGCCAGGTCATGGAAGCAACCTAAATGCCCACCAACAGATGAATGGATAAAGAAGATGTGGTGCATATATACAATGGAATATTACTCAGCCATAAAAAGGAATGAAATTGGGTCATTTTGTAGAGACGTGGATGGATCCAGAGACTGTTATACAGAGTGAAGTAAGTCAGAAAGAGAAAAACAAATATTGTATATTAACGTATATATGTGGAATCTAGAAAAATGGTACAGATGAACCAGTTTGCAAGGCAGAAATAGAGACACAGATGTAGAAAACAAATGTATGGATACCAAGGGGGGAAAGCGGGGGTGGTGGTGGTGGTGGTGGTGGGATGACTCGGGAGATTGGGATTGACATATATACACTAATATGTATAAAACAGATAACTAATAAGAACCTGCTGTATAAAAAAAAATAAAATTCAAATAAAAAAATAAAAAGTGGGCAAAAGACCTGAATAGACATTTTTCCAAAGAAGACACACAGATGGCCAATGGGCACATGAAGAGGTGCTCAACACTGCTAATCATCAGAGAAATGTAAATCAAAACCACAATGAGGTATCACCTCACACCTGTCAGAATGGCTATCATCGAAAAGATTGCAAATAACAATGTTGGCGAGGATGTGGAGAAAAGGGAACCTTTGTACACTCATGGTGGGAATGCAAATTGGTGCAGCCACTATGGAAAACAGTATGGAGGTTTCTCCAAAAACGAAAAAGAGAACTACCATAGGATCCAGCAGTTCCACTCCTGGGTATTTATCCAAAAAAACCCCAAAACGCTAATTCGAAAAGATACATGCACTCCAATATTCACAGCAGCATTATTTACAATAGCTAATATATGGAAGCAACCTAAAGTGTCCATCAACAGATGAATAGATAAAGAAGATGTGGTATATATATGCAATGGAATATTACTCAGCCGTAAAAAAGAATAAAATCTTGCTATTTCCAACAACAGGGATGGACTTTGAGGGCACTATGCTAAGTGAAATAAATCAGACAAAGACAAATACTGTATGTTATCAGTTATATGTGGAATCTAAAAAAATACAACAAACTAGTGAACATAACAAAACAGAAACAGACGCACAGATACAGAGAACTAGTGGTTATCAGTGGGGAGAGGGAAGCAGGGAGGAGCAAGATAGAGGCAGGGGGTTAAGAAGTACAAACTACTATGTATAAAATAAATAAGGTACAAGGGTATAATGTACAGCACAGGGAGTATAGCCAATATTTTATAATAACTTTATCATTAAAAAAATTTTATTTATTTATTTATTTATGGCTGCACTGGGTCTTCATTGCTGTGCGTGGGCTTTCTCTAGTTGCGGCGAGTGGGGGCTACTCTTCATTGCAGTGCATGGGCTTCTCATTGCAGTGGCTTATCTTGTTGCAGAGCATGGGCTCTAGGCGCGCAGGCTTCAGTAGTTGTGGCTCGTGGGCTCTAGAGCACAGGCTCAGTAGTTGTGGTGCATGGGCTTAGTTGCTCCACGGCATGTGGGATCTTCCTGGTCCAGGAATCGAACCCGTTTCCCCTGCGTTGGCAGGTGGATTCTTAACCACTGCGCCACCAGGGAAGTCCTTATAATAACTTTAAATGGTATATAATCTATAACATTTTTGAATATGTTGTACATCTGAAAGTAATATAATACTGTAAATCAACTATAGCTCAATTTAAAAAAAAAACTTACTTCTTAAAAAAAAAGGGGGGGGAAGAAAACTGACTTAAGATAACCATCAGAAACAACATATCCAGAATATCCTAAAAATTTAAGAAAGTATGTAGTACAGTTCAGTAGTAACAATTTTTTATATCATCTGACCACTACCAGAATGGAACCTCTAACCAGCCACAGCTCGGCAGCCAGGTTAAAATGGCGGCATAACTGGTCTCGTATTTATAAACAGGAGAGAACTGAGATGTAGCAAAGATTGTTCTTGTGTTCACTCTTTCCATTGTCCCACCCCTTGCCTAACAACAACAATCATTAGGAGAGCGCTTTATTAAAGGAAATAAACTACACTCACAATAACTCTGAAGTTGTTAAATTATAAATTCAATAACTCTGAAGCATTCCATTATAATTACCACTTTTCAGGCTAAGAGAGGTAGTGGTTCACCAAAGCCACACAGTTAACCAACAGTAGGGCCAGAACTTACTCAAATCCCACATGCTTTCCACTACATCACCTTACTTCTTGTTTGCTTGTATGAAAATAAACTTGTAACTTACTGTGCAAAAACACATGTTTAGGTTTTCAAGAGTTAGAAGTTAGTCTGAATAAAATGTAAATGCATCCTCTGCTCCAATGATTTCATTGCATTTGTGGTTTAGTTAGCTTAGCCTGAAGAAAGTCCTGAAGTTTCTCATGAGGAGTTAATTTTCTTCAGCTTTACAGAAACTTTTAAGTCAGATAATACATAAAATGTCAGAAAAAGAATATTAAAATTACAACCTCAGATCTAATAAATCCAGATGTGAAGTACCCCTTAACTTCATTAAATGTAGTGGAGTTAGTCAACAAGAGAGTCTTCCCACCAGACGTGTGATTTCTATAAATTCAGATTAATCAATACCTGGTACTTAAAAGATACTCAGTAAATATTTATTGACATGAATAAAGGTAAGATGGTAAATCCAAGCAGCATACTGGATGAAATAACTGCAATATTCCTAAATAGACAAAAACCACCCTTGTTTCTGGCATAAGATAAGAAAGGAGAATATACAAGCTTTGTGGCCTCTGAACAGCAGAGCTTCTAATCAAGGACCTATTGTATAGCACAGGGAACTGTACTCAACATTCTGTAATAATCTATACAGGAAAAGAATCTGAAAAAGAATGGATATATGTATATATATAACTGAATCACTTTCTGAATACCCGAAACTAACACAATCAACTATACTCCAATATAAAATAAAAATTAAATTAAAAAAATAAAGAGCAGAGCTTCAACCCCACTAATCCTTGGGCTCTTTCTAGCCCATACAACACTTAAAAACAGGGGAACCTGGGCTTCCCTGGTGGCGCAGTGGTTGAGAATCTGCCTGCTAATGCAGGGGACACGGGTTCGAGCCCTGGTCTGGGAGAATCCCACATGTCGCGGAGCGACTGGGCCCATGAGCCACAATTGCTGAGCCTGCGCGTCTGGAGCCTGTGCTCCGCAACAAGAGAGGCCGCGATAGTGAGAGGCCCGCGCACCGTGATGAAGAGTGGCCCCCACTTGCCGCAACTAGAGAAAGCCCTCGCACAGAAACGAAGACCCAACACAGCCATAAATAAATAAATAAATAAATAAACAAACAAACCCAAAGTTTAAAAAACAAAACAAAACAAAAAAAACCAGGGGAACCGGACAAAGGCTTCATGGTATGGCACAAGCCCAGGGGCTTCTGGCTGCATTAAATGAGGGCAAGAAGTCAACACAGTTGAAACACATACTCCCAGAGGGTTCTTTGAAAAAAAGAAGTATGTACTTTTTTTTTTTTTGTAGTTAAAAAAAAATTTATTGGAGTGTAGTTGATTTACAATGTTGTGTTAGTTTCAGGTGTACAGCAAAGTGATTCAGTTATACATATATTCATTCTTTTTTAGTTTTTTTTTCTCATAAAGGTTATCACAGAATATTGAGTTCCCTGTGCTATACAGTAGGTCCTTGTTAGTTATCTATCATATATAGTAGTGCATGTATATTAATCCCAAAGTTCTGATTTATCCCTCCCCACCCCACCCACCTTTTCCCCTTTGGTAACCATAAATTTGTTTTCGATACTGGTAAGTCTGTTTCTGTTTTTAAATAAGTTTATTTGTGCCATTTAAAAAAAAATTAGATTCCACATATAAGTGATATCGTATGATATTTGTCTTTCTATGTCTGACTTACTTCACTTAGTATGATAATCTCTAGGTCCATCCATGTTGCTGCAAATGGCATTATTTCATTCTTTTTTTAATGGTTGAGTAATATTCCATTGAATATATGTACTACATCTTCTTTATCCATTCCTCTGTCGATGGACATTTAGGTTGCTTCCATGTCTTGGCTATTGTATTTGGTGCTGCAATGAACACTGGGGTGCATGTATCTTTTCAAATTATGGTTTTCTCCAGATATATGCCCAGGAATGGGATTGCTGGATCATACGGTAGTTCTGTTTTTAGCTTTTTAAGGAACCTCCACTGTTATCCATAGTGGTTGTACCAATTTATATCGCTACGAACAGTGGAGGAGGGTTGTCTTTTCACCACACCCTCTCCAGCATTTGTTTGTAGACTTTTTGATGATGGCCATTCTGACTGGTGTGAGGTGATACTTCATTGTAGTTTTGATTTGCATTTCTCTGATAATTAGTGGTGTTGAGCATCTTTTCATGTGCTTTTTGGCTTTTGTATGTCTTCTTTGGAGAAATGTCTGTTTAGCTCTTCTGCCCATTTTTTGATTGGGTTGTTTGTTTATTTGATATAGAGCTGCATGAGCAGTTTGTATGTTCTGGAGATTAATCCCTTGTTGATCACTTTGTTTGCAAATATTTTCTCCCATTCTGTGAACTGTCTTTTCATTTTGTTTATGGTTTCCTTTGCTGTGCAAAAGCTTTAAGTTTAATTAGGTCCCGTTTGTTTATTTTTGTTTTTACTTTCATTACTCTAGGAGGTGGGTCAAAGAAGACATTGCTGCCATTTATGTCAAAGAGTGTTCTGCCTATGTTTTTCTCTAAGAGTTTTATAGTGTCCAGCCTTACACATAGGTCTTTAATCCATTTTGAGTTTATTTTCGTGTATGGTGTTAGGGAATGTTCTAATTTCATTCTTTTACATGTAGCTGTACAGTTTTCCCAGCATCACTTATTGAAGAGATTGTCTTTTCTCCATTGTATATTCTTGCCTTCTTTGTTGTAGATTAAGTGACCATAGGTGCATGGGTTTATTTCTGGGCTCTCTATCCTGTTCCATTGATCTGTATTTCTGTCCTTGCATCAGTACCATAGTGTTTTGATGACTGTAGCTTTGTAGTATAGTAGTATAGTCTGAAGTCAGGGAGTCTGATTCCTCCAGCTACGTTTTTCTTTCTCAGGATTGCTTTGGCTGTTCAAGATCTTTTGTGTTTCCATACAAATTAAAAGATTTTTTGTTCTAGTTCTGTGAAAAATGCCATTGGTAATTTGACAAGAATTGCAGTGAATCTGTAGATTGCCTTGGGTAGTACAGTCATTTTGACAATATTGATTCTTCCAATCAAAGAACATGGTATATCTTTCCATCTGTTTGTGTCATCTTCGGCTTCTTTCATCATCATCTTATAGTTTTAAGAGTACAGGTCTTTTGTCTCCTTAGGTAGGTTTATTCCTAGGTGTTTTATCCTCTTTGATGTGATGGGAAGTGGGATTGTTTCCTTAATTTCTCTTTCTGATCTTTTGTTGTTAGTGTATAGGAATACAAGAGATTTCTGTGTATTAATATTGTATCCTGCAACTTCACCGAATTCATTGATGAGCTCTAGTAGTTTTCTGGTAGCATCTTATAGGATTGTCTATGTATAGTATCATGTCATCTGCAAACAGTGGCAGTTTTACTCCTTCCTTTCCAATTTGGATTCTTTTTATTCTCTGATGACTGTGGCTAGGACTTCCAAAACTATGTTGAATAAAAGTGGTGACAGTGGGGACTTCCCTGGTGGTCCAGTGGTTAATAATCTGCCTTCCAATGCAGGGGACACAGGTTTGATCCCTGGCCGGGGAACTACTACTCCCTGCCCACATGCCACGGGGCAACTAAGTCCATGTGCTGCAACTACTGAGCCCCTGCGCCACAACTAGAGAGCCCGCGTGCCACAACTACTGAGCTGGTGCACTCTGGAGTCCGCACACCACAACTAGAGAAAAGCCCATGTGCTGCAACGAAAGATCCCGCATGCAGCAACTAAGACCCGACAGAGCCAAAAATAAATAAACAAACAAACAAACAAACAAACAAACAAATAAAGTGGTGGCAGTGGGCATCCTTGTCTTGTTCCTGATCCTAGAGGGAATGCCTTCAGCTTTTCACTGTTGAGAATGATGTTAGCCATGGGTTTGTCATATATGGCCTTTATTATGCTGAGGTAGGTTCCCTCTATGCCCACTTTCTGGAGAGTTTTTATCATAACTGGGTGTGGAAGAAGTACGTACTTCTTATCTTCTTTATCTGAATAGTGAAATGAACCCTACTACTCAGCACCTAGCATAATGACTTGCATAGAGTTGGTGTTCCACAAGCATCTGTTTTAATTCAATAGGTAGGAAAACGTAATTTTCAGCACTAAAACCATTTTAGAGTCCTGATAAGGAATAATCAGCTCAACTGACTAAAAATAAGTATATTGATCTTATCTATGGTCTTTTGAGGCATCCCCTTATAAAGGCATTCTTTATCTTTCAGAAAAGACCCACAGTATTATTATTTTAAAACTAACAGCATAATCATAGCAAGATTTTGCCTATGGAGAAATCATAATAGCACATACGTTTAATGGTCTTCTCAAATACAATTAGAGGCTCTCTAGAGATGGTCACTAAGCTAAGAACACTGACCTGTTTAACTTTCGTTTGATATCAAGGTTACTCTCCCCAGAATACACAGATTCAGGAGATAAATAAAAACAACAGGCTTAAGGTAAAATGGAGCAGGAAAAATAAGTAGGGCTTTATATTCGCATTAGTTTATTCAGTAATTTTACTGAATAAGAATGTGAAGACATGAGGTTAACCAAGAGGTATTATGAGAAATGGTGATCAAAGGATTTTTTCCCATAAAGTACAATTTAAAGTAAAAGAATGATATTCAGTGAAGAATTCTCCCTGCCTTTTAAGATATTTAATAATTAATTCTATAATACATAACCTTGATTTCTTTAGTCTACACACAATTTCACAAAAATACTGACAATATGTTAGGGATATACATATGTGAAAAGCCCAGTCTAAGAAGAGTGAATGGACTAGACATTCAGCGGCTGGGTCATACTGACTCTGGAAATCTCCCAATTTTTAAAAATTAATTAATTAATTAAAAATTGAAGTATAGTTGGTGTACAATATCGTATAAGTTACAGGTATACAATATAGTGATTCATAATTTTTATTTTATTTTTTTTAATTTTTTTAAATTATTTACTTTATTTAATTTTTGGCTGCATTGGGTCTTCGTTGCGGTGTGCGGGCTTCTCATTGCGGTGGCTTCTCTTGTTGCAGATCACAGGCTCTAGGTGCACAGGCTTTAGTAGTTGTGGCTCGTGGGTTCTAGAGAGGAGGCTCAGTAGTTGTGGAGCACGGGCTTAGTTGCTCTGCGGGCATGTGGGATCTTCGCAGGCCAGGGCTCGAACCCATATCCCCTGCATTGGCAGGCGGATTCTTAACCACTGCACCACCAGGGAAGCCCAATTTTTATTTTTTTAATTTTAAAAGATATTTATTTGGCTGCATTGAGTTTTTTTTTTAAATTAATTAATTAATTTATTATTTTTGGCTGTGTTGGGTCTTCGTTTCTGTGTGAGGGCTTTCTCTATTTGAGGTGAGCAGGGGCCACTCTTCATCGCGGTGCGCAGGCCTCTCACTGTTGCGGCCTCTCGTTGCAGAGCACAAACTCCAGACGTGCAGGCTCAGTAGTTGTGGCTCACGGGTCTAGTTGCTCCGCGGCATGTGGGATCTTCCCAGACCAGGGCTCGAACCCGTGTCCCCTGCATTGGCAGGCAGATTCTCAACCACTGCACCACCAGGGAAGCCCTGCATTGAGCCTTGGTTGCAGCATGCGAGATCTTCATTGCAGCATGCGGGATCTTTCCCGCATTGTGGTGCGTGGGTTTCTCTCTAGTTATGGCACATGGGCTCCAGAGCACGTGGGCTCAGTAGTTGCAGTGTGCAGGCTCTCTAGTTTTGGCTCATAGGATCCAGAGTGTGCGGGCTCAGTAACTGTGGCGTGTGGGCTCTCTAGTTGTGGTGTATGAGCTCCAGAGTGCGCGGGCTCAGTAGTTGCAGCATACAGGCTCTCTAGCTGTGGCACGTGGGCTCCAGAGCGCATGGGCTTAGTTGCCCTGTGGCATGGGGGATCTTAGTTCCCTGACCAGGGATCGAACTCACGTCTCCTGAACTGGAAGGTGGATTCTTAATCACTGGACCACCAGGGAAGTCCTGATTCATAATTTTTAAAGGTTATATTCCATTTATAGTTATTACAAAAAATTGGCTATATTCCCTTCCAATTTTTAAATTCTAATCTAGTTAGTACTAGATTATAAAAGACTTTCATTTACCTCTACCTTTAACTTTCAGAGCAATTAGAGTGTACATTCTCAAGTGTAAAAGGAAAACAATCATTCACATTTTACTACAGTATTCAATTTCATTGTAACACTCACTAAAACAAAAGATTAACACAATTCCTTTTATTCTGATTCAAACTCATTATCTTTTATCAAGAGCATAACAGTGTAAGATTACTTGGCAGTCTCTCATACAAAATGTATTTCAGAGTAACCCCAAACAGTCTTAGTTGATGAGGTAAAGGTCTTCTTTACAGAACTCCTGCTAATAAATGTGGAAGAGAGGACAGAATTAGAAAATCACCATTTTGCCACAAAGAACGCTGACATGATCATCAATGGGGTCTTTTAGCATCACTAGAAGTAGGGTAGCCAGACATAGCAGGCCTCTGGATGTGATGCAATATTAAGCATCTCCTAAGCATTCTCGCCAAAAAACTTAAATCTGTTTTAATCAAGCCTCTAGAGCTAACTTCCATTTCTAGGAAATACAGGGAACAGAGCAACAAACTGACACTGCGATTTAAGTGAACAAATCCCAAATGTGAGAAGTTCCACAGGACAACTGACCTGGTTCCTGTAACTAGTCCATGACACACAAAAAAAAGTGGAGAGAGAGGGAGGGAGGAGGAACTACCCTAGATCAAAATAGGCATGAGAGACAAAATGACCAAATGTAAGCTGTGGACTTTGAATCCTGGTGTGAACAAGCCATCTCTGAAAAAGATATCCTTGAGACAACTGGGCAAAAGTGAATAGGGTCTAGTTATTAGATGATACCAAGGAGTAAGTGTTAATTTTATTAGGTATGAGAATAGCATTTTGGTTCTGTATGAGAATAGCATTTTGGTTCTGTAAGACAACACCCTTATTTTTAAAAGATGCATATAGAAGTATGTCAGGAAACATGTGCAAAAATGTCTTGGATTTGCTTTAAAATACCTCAGCAAAGAAGGTAAAAGAAAAAAGGAAAAATGAAACAAATGTGGCAAAATCTTGATAACAGTAGAATCTGAGTGATGGGCATATGCGCGTATGTTGTACTAATTCTCTACTTTTGAGTGTATTTACAATTTCCTATAATAAAAAAAAATTAAAAAGAAGAATCTCACTAGCAGAGAAGCCTGAAAAACACTACAGGTAAATCTATTAAGTAATATTAATCTTGGGTAGAAAATAAATGGATCAATGAAAAAAATTTACGTGGCAGTTGCTTATTTAGAAATCGAATGAGTTATATGGCAAACATAAATTTTCCCTTTTTATATGGTTAGTGCTATCGACTGTACTATATGACACATGTCCTCCCCAAATTCACATACTGAAACCAAATCCCCAATGTGATGGTATCTAGAAGTGATTAAGTGATGAGGGTGTCACCCCCATGAATGGCATTAGTACCCCTATACAAGTGGCCCCAATAAAAAGGACCCCAGATAGCTTCCTCACCCCTTCCACCACGGGAGGACATAGCAAAAAGACAGTGAAAAGTACCGGCTATGCACCAGCAAGTCGGCCCTCCCCAGACACTGAACCTGCTGCCACCCTGATCTTGGATTTCCCAGCCTCCAGAACTATGAGAAATTTCTGTTTGTAAGATACCCAGGCTATGGTATTTTGTTATAGCAGCCAGAACAGATTAAGACAGTCAGACAGCTATGAAATATAAAGTTTTATTCCTGAGGTAGCTTATACTACTGAAAACCCATGGCAAAGAACAAGCAGTTTTACAGGATACATTAAAAAAAACTTTTAGGAATGCAACTGTCTGTTTCCTCTCCTCAGAACTGTGTAATGCTTTTATATAATTCTGGAGTTCTAAATAGATGGTGGTAGTGAACTGAAATAGAGAAAACTGAAACACAGAAAACAGAATTCACAGCTGCATTTTGAACTGAGTGCTGTGAGCTTTGGATTATCCAGGTGGACCCTAAACCCAATGACAGTGTCTTTATAAGAGAGAGAAAGAAGAGAAGACCATGTGAACATGGAAGCAGAGATTGGAGTTATACAGCCAAAAGCCAAGGAATGTGTGGAGCCACCCAAAGCTGGAAGGAGCAAGGAAGGATTGTCTCCTAGTTTTTGGAGGGAGTGCAGCAGCTCTGCTGACACTCTGATTTCAGACTTCTGGCCTCCAGAACTGTGAGAGAATAAATTTCTACTGTTTCAGGCCATCAATTATGTGGTAATTTGTTACAGCAATGCTAGAAAACTACACAGCCCCTTTGCCCATTCTAACAAGTCATTTTTATTTACCTCACTTTTATTTACTGCAGTAGTTCAGCAATGGTTAATTACTTCAAGAATATCAGAAGAAATAAAAAATATATATGCTCCCCAAATCTCTCCTTATTTTCTAGCCATTTTCTGCAAAGGTCTCAATTTCCTTTATCAATAGTGTTCCAGGGAACTCCCTGGCAGTCCAGTGGACTTGGCGCTTTCACTGCCGTGGCCCAGGTTCAAGCCCTGGTCGGGGAACTAAGATCCCATAAGCTGCTTAGTGCGGCCTAAAAAAAAAAGTCTTCCAAAAGTGCCATTGCAGGATAGCATCTGAATAGTAAAGAGCTTGTGAAAGTTGACAGTATCAACTGAGACACTTGGTGGGTTGGAGAATGAAGGCCTGGGTTCTAAACCTGGCTCCTGACCTTGTGAACCTGAACAGGTTACTTCTTTGACCATTTGTTTTATCATCCATAAATAACCCTTTGAGGGTTGCTGTAAGGAGTAAATAAGCAGTGCATTTAAAGATACTGACATAAAAGGATTTTACTATAGGTTAGCTAATGTGAAAGATGATTTTCTGGGTACAATATTCTCCCTGGCTATTGATACACTGTTCTATGATACAAAAAAAGTCTTTCTCACTACCACAAAATTTCCTCTGGACTGTTTACAGGGACAATCAATAAGTTTAAGTAAAAATTTTTATTTAATTATAGCAAGGCATGAGATTTCCAACATATCGCTGAAGAAGTTTTCCAATTTCTTTCGCACTAAAGGAAAAGAATGAAAGCCAACACCTTTGATTTACCTTCCCACCAATTTTCCATAAACTATATTAGCTCATACTTCAGTGTTTCATTATTTGCCAAACTCTTTCTTTTAGTCCAAGATGAAGAGCCTATTTGTATATTTCAAGTTTATACCACTGAGCAAAATTTTTCATGCTCAGAATTGGGAGAGAACAATAAAGAGACACAGGTAATTTATAATTTTTTGGTTTGCCTAGATGAAGTTAACAGACAGGTATTGCAGCACCATTCAATCTCCAAATAAAAAAATATTTTAAGATAACATAAAGCATACTGATAGACTGTTGGTGAAGTTATTAACACTGTCATCAAATGAAATGAATGCTCATATTATACTTGCAGTGCCATATTTGTACTTCTTTTGTTCTCAGTTAAACGTTATGACATTAAGTTTGCTAAAGAACTGTAACTGATACAAACACCCGTCTACTTAGGAAAACATAAATAACAGACAAAATGAGACACAGATTTTAAGATAACACACATAATTAACGTTCTACAGAAGCCTGTGGTTTATAGGACCAAGCTTTATGACAAGATGAAAATTTGTACTAATCCAAATGACTAAAACTTTAGAAGAAGAAAATGAAAAGAAGAGGGAAACCTCACTTCTAGAAGAGTCAATAAATGAAAACAAGAACAACTGAAAGCAGGTAAACTGGAAGTTACTTATAATATAAAAACATTCACTATAGTTACTATAGTAGTAAGCAACCCTAATACACCTAACAGCATTGAATCCATAAAAATTCAAGTTGCATTACACTTTTTCAGAGCAAAATCACAACTTAACATGAGGTTCACTTGTAATACTATCTAAAAAGTAGCTTCCTTTCCTTGCCATTCAGGCTTGTTCCAACTCAAGCACCATGGAGGTGCAGAGCAACTGTCTGGTGTCATACTGTCCTTATGTCGGGTGCAGGGCCCAGGCTGGCTTTCCCAGGCATGGCCAACCAAAAGTAAGGCCACTGGTCAGTTGTTCCTAGGCCAGCTGGCATGGAAGAAAGTGTCTGATTCCCACCTCCACAGCAGACAAGGCTCAGCCAGCTGGCTTTCAACCGACTGCACTAGTTGGAGTGCTCACAATTCTTTTCAAACCATCTGGCATTCTTTTTGAATCCTAAATTTACCCAACACTACACTCTGATGTCTGAAATGCTCAGATAATTGGAGGAGTCTCCACTGCCTACCCAGATAAGAAAAGAAAGGGGCAGAGTAACTGCTAAGTCAATTACTTTAAGAAACAATTTCTAAAATTAAAAATCAAGACAGATAATAAGGGGTATAGATAATTTAACACGCAGAAAACTTTTAAGAATCCCTTAAGGCTGGCTGGACACAACTCTCCCTACTTTGAACTTCTACAGAGCCTGTCTTTATCCCTCAATGTGGCCCTTGGAGTGGATTTTGTATTGCTACATATATTTATCTTCCCAGCTAGCTAGTAAGTGAAAAGAACAGTATCTTATGGCCACTTTAAAAAAATCTATTGATGACATTCTGGGTGTTTTAAAAGTTCCATTTCCAGAAATAAGAAAACTTAATGAGGAATAACATGAATTAACATGCAGAAGGAGCCTTACCTCTGGGCAAGCCAAATAAACAAAGAACAGAACTTGGCTTGAAATAAAAATATTTTATCAAGTGACCAAAATGATTTCTCAAATGACCAAACTGCTGGGAAGTGCTATAGGGTGCTCATCTGTCAACTGCAGATCATCTATCATGTGGGGTAATCTGGGGAACAGAGAGACAAGGAATCAGAAAAAGCCCACAAAACTAAAAACAGGAGAGTCACATTCATAGCCAATATACTCTAGGAGATATAAGTACTTCAAACAAAAATATTACAGTGACCAAGTCAGATCAAATATTAGAAACCAGAGAAGGGTATACAAACAATAACTATAATTATTTTTCATTGCATTAACTGCCATGCCAAGTACCGAGTTTAGCATTTTACATGTTATCTAATTAGGCACACACAACCAACATATGAGGTGGGTACTATTCTTATTTCCACCTTGCAGATGAGGAAACAGAGAGGTTAGGAAACCTGCCCAAGGTCACATGGCAAAAAGTGAAAGAGCTAGAATTCAACTCCAATCAGTCTGACTACAAAATCCAGGTGCAAGACTGCCAATGTTAAATTATACTTGTGAAAGAATGAAATGTAAAGTAACACAGGTAAAATTCAATCATTAATACAGTCTTCATAATTTTTCAATTTTCAAGTGTAGCAAAAAGTAGAGAATAATTTAAAAAATAAATGAAAATTGACTTTCTTGTTGGAAATTTTTAAAAAGAGTATTCTACCAGGTTAAAAATGTCAGTTATGCCTTTTTTGCCCATATATTGAGTAGGTACTTGTGTCAATTGTTGTCCTAGGAACATAGTGGTAAACAGGATAGATGAGTTCCCTGCCTTCCTGGAGCCGACTTTCCAGTGGGGGCCGTAGACAAGAGACAAAAATATTCAGTCAACAACAGAATTTCAGACAGTGATACATAGTACAGAAGATATAGGGAGGAAATGTAGACTACTCTTTTGAAACATTTAACCATGAAGGTAAACAGAAGGGGATGGATATAAGGTCAGGGGAAAGTTGTTTTGTTGTAATTTTTTGTTCTGTTTTTAAAGATGGGCAATATCAGAGCATGTATGTATGCTGACATGGGTGGTGCCCTGGAAAGTTGTTGAGGATGTGAGAGAGGGCACAAATGCAGAAGTCAAGTTCTTGACTAGCTATGAGGCGGAATATGGTGGGGAGGCAAGTTGGCCTCTGACAGCAAGAAAACAGGGATCCTAAGCAAGGTGGATTTATAGATTTGGTGAAGGGAGGATGAGGGGTATCTGTCTGATAACTTCTAAACCCTCAGTGAAGTATGCGGCCTGCTTACCGGAATGGGGAGGGGTCGGCTGCTCATGAGTTTAAAGACTGGGGAGACATTAAATAATTATAGGCAAAAAGATCTTATTAAGAATCTGGTAGTTTTTTGGGGCAGTGATGAGAGTCTACTACAGATTTTTGGTCATGTATCTGAAGTTCTCTAGTAATATTCAACCACTTATGTGCACCTATGGGAAAGCTAGATGAGGAATAAAGCAGCTGTAAATAGAAAAAAATTCATGGGTAAAAAAATATTTAAAAATGTGTATCCATGAGATAAACACTACGTCACTGACAATGTCCAAACAAGCCATGGTCTATGTAACTCCATTTGCCTCCATCTTCTTATCACAGAAATTCTTGCCAATAATGTATTTGTCTTTAGTCATGACATATTTAATCATGAAGCTTATAGATTGTTTCTTTTTGGTCATAAATGGTTCTGTCACTTCCTAAAGTAGATTTTTTAAAAATGCAACTGATGGTTGTGTAGATTCCAGAGGTGATTACATTTCAATGCTGGAAGAAACTTTCTCTGGTGTTAACTGATATTTCCAGTTAAAAGTAAACTGATGATTCCATTTAAAAGTAAAAAACAAAAAATAAAACACCCCCTCAAGGTGGTTGCTTTTGATCATCCAACTGTACTCCTAAACCATGATGTTGGCTCAAGACCCAAAACATCCTGGGGAGCATTTATGCCTGCACAGGTTCAAGGAGAGGAAACAAAGACCACACCTCTTGATGGAGGCATGTCAACACCATAAAGAATAGCATATTGGGTGAGATGGTGTGTATGTCTATGTGTACATATATATAGGTATTTGGGGAAAATACTATCTGCCCTTACGAGCAAAAGAAAAGATGTCTCGAGGAACACCATGAAATGTCAGAACACCAGGGATAAACAGAAGATCCTAAAGTCTTCCAGAGTGGGAGGAAAAAGGGAAATGGGGATTAGAATGGCACTGCACTTCTCAATAGTAACACTAGAAGCCTTCAAAAGAGGGACAATAATTTTCGATCTACAATTCAATATCCAGCGAAACCACCATTCAAGTGTGATGGTAAAATGAGGACATTTTCACATATGCAACTTATGAATTCAGGAATGAATTTCAGAGTTTGTAGATGCCCTTTCTCAGGAAGCTACTAAAGAATAAGGAAGACACAGGATCCAGGAAATCAAGGATCCAACATAGGAGGAAAGCAAAGAGAATTCACAAGGTGATAAAAAGGCAAGTCCTATATAAGAGCTAGGAAAAAGAAATGAAACAGATTACCTGAAAATATTGAAAGATGATAGGTTCTGTCATAGAATTTGAGGACAACTTTGTGACTGGTAAAAAGAAAACTAGGCAAATGAAAAACAAACAAACAAAAGTGGCAGTTGTTTAACTCAGGAGAAACAAAAGTTGTACAAGAAAGAAAACGTAATACGTATCCTGCAGGCTCATCTGTGAATTATAGGTACATTGTCACAGTCATATAAATACTGAATACTGACTTGACTGGAAACTGTAAAGTATAGGTATGAGTGGGGGATGGAAGGATGGTTGTGTGGGACAACTAAGTCCTCAGCTTCCAAAATAAAACTCCATAGATAATATCCAAAGGTGGAAAATCAAGGAATAGCAGTTTAAACATTAAAAATGAAATAAAGGTAAATACCAGAAAGAACTGCTAAGAGTTCAAAGTGATTGAACCATATGAAACCACTGATTTTTGACTACTTCCCTATCTAAAAAATGGCAATTTCATACAGTTTAAACTGCTAATACATTATAATGACATTACTTTATTACTGATTTTAGAATAAACTGCCATTTGAAACAGAAAACATTATTATTATTATTATTTTTTGGCCACGCTGCATGCAGGACCTTAGTTCTCCAACCAGGGATCAAAACTGTGCCCCCTGCAGTGCAAGTGCGGAGCCCTAACCATTGGACCATCAAGGGAATTCCCGGAAAACAATTACTGATAGAAAATGCTGGGAGGATAATGTATCCCAGTTTAGGTAACAAAGTGTCATCATATATACTATTACCATCACTAACATAACAATATTAATATTTCTAATGAATATAAAGATTATATTTATTACTAAAACAGCATTTAAAATAATGTAACCTATTTTGACAATATAGATATTACTTTGGAATTTTTCTTCAATCATCATACTACAAAAATGCTAAACTATGGGTTGGTAAAAATTTTGATTAACAGAATGCTGAATAACAAGGCCAAGATGTTTTTAGTTTCCTTTGTTGATACAAACAATAGCTAAGTCACTCTTGAAAAATTAAAGTTCCACAATACTGTGGCACTATGCAAGCCTATTTCAGTGATAATTCCGGTTACATTACTCTGTTTATCTACGACTTCCCCTTATGATTTGTTTTAAGGGGATTTCTTAAAAAAACAAAAAACAAAAAACCAAAAACTTATGCTGGCAGTTCATAAATTATTGGGGTTGCTTCAATATTAGTGACACTACTTAATGTAGCTAATGAAGCCCTCATTTTTAAGTTAGCTTATTTTGAGTTAAATTCATTTACATTAAAATTTTACTTAAATCTTACATCATAAAACCAGAACTTCTCCAAATTGAAAAATCAACTTTTATTGATTTTAACTTTTACAAAAAAAGAATTTGATCATGTTAACATCAGGTAAGATTTTTACCAAGAATAATGGATCCCGTTCCAACCAAATGGAAAATTTCCCCTTCAAATTAGAAGCAAATGTTTTTAACAGACGGAATATACATAAACAGATGCTATGGAAGACTGCTTAGTTTAGCTTTCATTTTGCACTGAAAACTACCAGGAATTAAAATATATGTGATTAAAAAATAATCTTAAAGAGAACCTTAAAACTGAATCAATTCAACTATTCATATCCTCTAATAAGCTCCTCTTAATTTTTTTTACCGTTGCTATTTTGAATCAAAAGATCATAAGAAAAATATATTTTGGAAGTATGTTTCTTATAGTAACAGAGTTTAGCTAATTTCCTGTCAGTCTGCAAAATTATAAGTGTAAAAAAGAAACCGAAAATGCAACCGTCTTCTAAAACTTATAAAATCTGGTTTAAAAGAGAAAAAGGTCCAAGTGAAACAGCAAGGAATAGCTGGTGCTATTACAGTTGCTTCTTTTTAATTGGTCCACATCAACTGTGACTCCTCACAACTTCACCAAGACAACAAGTCAGGCAGTCAGTCCCACAGAGCCAAAGTCTGTGGGAACCTGCAGAGCTTCCTCCTCTCTCTGGGGATGACGACGATAAAAGGTGATCTGTTTTCCAGCAGTCCTGTAAGCGGAGCCATTGAGCTGGGCTGCACAACCAGACAACAGAACACAGGGAAAATTCAGATCAAAGCAAGGGCGCATGCCAGGGTAATATGCTATAAAGCCCTTTGCCAAAGCATTAAGGGGAAAAAAAGCAAGGAGGTGGAGAGAACCTGCTGGACCACCTTCTTATTACACAGGGAGGCAGGAGGAAACAAAATCTGCCTGTACTGAGGAGCTGAGAAAACAGTGTCCTAGAGATACCGGAGTATTTCTGTATATGTGTATATCAATATACAGACATATTACCAATTAACTAAAAAGCAGTGTTCTATATGTACTAGGGTATTCTCATGTACACACATAAGAGTATATGACCATTAACTAAACCCCCAAAACCAAGTGTTCTGGATATACAGATATATTGAGGATATAGACATATATTTTCAATTAACAAAACCCACTGGTTTTACAGAAAGAAACAAAGAAACGCTGTTTGAAAGAATGTCAGAGGCAGAACTGGGTGAAGATCTGATGAAGTAATATATCTCTTTTCCTCATACCCCTTTAAATGACCTCCGATTCTCTCATTTCAGAGGGGACACACACACCATCAGGTCTCCGGAAACAAAAGAGGCTCCTTAATTCTCCGGCCTGTGGAAGCACACACGCCCCCCACTCACAGATATGAGGCCAGCTCCTGACTTTCATTAACGAGTAAACCGAGGCGATAGGTCTCACCCCCGACCATAGCTTACACACAGTGACAAACGGGCACAGGACAGACGCCACAAAGAAAGGGGAGGAGCAGACGGGGACCAGGAAAACACTGCCACGCCGCGCCCCCCAAGGCGCATTCCCATCGCCAACAGGGAGGCAGACGTCCTCGCCATCCTCGTCCTTGCCTCCCTGCTCATCCCAGCAGCCTCCCACGCCCGGGGACCCGACGCCCGGCACGGGTTAGCGAAGCGCTCGGGGCTCCGCGAACATTCCTTCTGTGACCTCCCGGTGACAGCCCCGCGCCTCCCTTTGTGCGGGACTCACCCTCTGGCTCGGGGCGGACCCTCCTGCGCACCCCTCCCGGCCTGGGGCCGCTGTCCCATCCCTCCCAGCTCCCGGCCGAGGCGCCGAGAGTGTGAGTGGGGGAGGCTGGCGCGGGCCCCACGGTGTCCTCAGCACCCCAAGCCCGAACCTGCCCCGTCCGTTAAGCCCCAAATCCGGGGCGACGGGCCTCGCTTGCTCACTTACTCTGTCGTGCCGGCAGCGGCGGCGGCGACCGTGGTGGGACCGTCAGCTCCGGGCGGTGAGCGGCGGGCGTCAGTCGGCACCGAGCGGGGCTGAGGTGGCAGCGGCAGACTGCCCGCGGCGCCCCGGCGAGGGGCGGGCCCGGAGGGGGAGGGGCGGGCGCCGGGCCTCTCATTCATGCAGCGGGGGCGGGGTGAGGGACCCGGATGCCCGGGCAGTCCCGCCCACCTCCCTGAGGTCGCCCTGGCTTCGGAGTCTGTAGTGCGCAGGCGCGGCTCTCCGTGGTCCGACACCGCCCCATCAGCTGGGGATGTCTCAGGCTAGAGCGGTGGCCTTCTCCCTCTTGTGTTTAGTATTTTTGCATGTCCTATAAACATTTTTTAAAAATATTTATTTATTTATTTATTTGGCTGCACCGGCTCTTAGTTGCGGCATGCGGGATCTTTCAGTTGCGGCATGTGGGGGTCTTTAGCTGAGGCATGCGAATTCTTAGTTGTGGCACGTGGGATCTAGTTCCCTGACCAGGGATCGAAACCAGGCTTCCCTGCCCCGCATTGGGAGCACGGGAGTCTTAGCCACTGGACCACCAGGGAAATCCCTATAAGCAATTTTTTAAGTGAAAGCTTGGAAAGCCACCTCCTTCCTAGCATCCAGCCCGCCAGCATCCTGGGGACACAGGAGTGGCCATTAGTCTGATGGGTAAGATACACACCGCCCCCTTCCTCCATCTGTGTCATGTGCAGCAGGTCCTCTCAGACCTCTGAGACCCAGAATCTGCCCAGATAGTGGAGAGGAGTGTGTGCAAGAAAGAGTGCATTACTTTGTTTATTTGCGTTGACCTAGTCTCTTCAGCCCCCAGCTCCCATTCCACAGAGCAGGCAAGAAATTGACCTTTGTTTTGGGGGGTTTAGCCCTTCCTGTAATACCAAGGCCTAGGGTCTAGCTAATGCAGCTCCAAGATCAGGGGAGACCCCTTGTCTTTGGCAGGCTGTGTATTTTGCAGAGACATCCTCCTGTTTCCAAACCCTTGGCCCTGCCACTCCTGGGCCATAGAAATCTTTTGTGCTACTGGGAGTCTGCAAAGACCTCACAGTCATCTCCTCTGAGTCTCCTCAGCTGAGTGTGTGGGCACTGCAGCTCAGGGAAATTACAGAAATGATTGCCCACTTTCCCTCAGTCCTATGTCCCCCTTTGGGGTTCTCCTTCCTTCTCCTATCCTCCAGCCCCCCTCAACATAAACCATAAACAGCTCAGGTGCTTAACTTTGGGAAGCAAAGGTCATTGTGGAAAGTGCCTGCAGGCAAGTTCCTTCTGCTTTGGCAAACCATAAATGTCCAAGGTAAGGGGGGAGGTAAAGACAAACATCCGAGAACATCTTGAGAAGTAACCCAATGGTCACTGTCCCCCAAGGCAAAAGATGGGTGGAGGCATGTGCTGGGTAGAGTGTGGCGAAAGAAAGGGTTCCTGTCAACATCTATCCCCCCACCGCTGACTCCAAGAACTTTGGGTTTCTTTTCCCTTCTCTCCCTTCCTTCCTAGCTCAGTTGGAGCAGGTACCAGGAGGGCCTTCTGAACTCGTTTGCTGATACCTCTTGCTCTGTCTAAATCAGGCCTCCTCATCTCTCTCCAGGTCTACTGCTGAAGTCTCAATCCCTTCTCATGAAAGTCAATTCTCATGATATGCAGATCTGCCCACGTTATTATCTTTTTCTCTTTCCCTGCCCCAGTGGCTCTTCAGCCCTTATTTTCCAGCCATTTCCAGAGCAGCACCAGGGTGTTTCACCTTCAGTGCCTGTGTTCCTGATGTTGCCTTGATTAGGGAAGCAACATTTATCTAGCAACACTCAAAAGTCACGTTTTAATGAAGTCTTCCTTCCTGCCCCCACCTTGTTGACAAACTTTCTTTTGGAATCCCCACCTGTGCTCTGTACCTATTTCTCCCTCAGCACCAGCCACACTTAGGGTTCCTACTCATTTGCATATTTTCTTCCCCAACCAGAATGTGAACCCTTCCACAACAGGAACAGTGTCTTCTGGAGACCTAGCAGGTGACTGGCACACAATGGGTATGCAGTGGTTATTGGAGGTGGTGATGTTTCCTGGTGGATCAGGGAGGCTCTACATGGGACAAAAAAGCTGAACTCCCTTTCATTTCTCCTGCCTTCCCTCCTTCCTTCCGCGGCCCATGTTAGCTAGGAATTTGCTAGTCCAAACAGGCTGTAGAGTAAAGGGTGGAGTGGCTCCAGCTTCTTGTCCTTTGTCCTTATAAAAATCAGGAGGGAGAGATACAGAAAGAGAAAGTTTAAGGATGTAAAGAGAAGGGGCCATGTTCAGTTGCTATTTTCAGGGAGACCCATCATATTAAAATTCTGTTGAGGCATCAGCTAGCCTAACTGCCGTTTGGGGTCAGGGAGAAAGTCTCCCCTTGGGACTGGACACGTGGAACCTGGACTCACAGTTTCCACAATTCATAAGGCAGGATCCTGCCCTTCTGTCTCTAGCAGTGAATTGTTCCTTGTTCCCTTTGGGGAAGAAATCAGTTTTTGGTCTCCTGGTGTCTTCAGCTGGAGATTCACTGACTGATATGCGATCCTATCTGCCTAGTGGCGCAGAAGTTTCTATTGATGTTTCCCCCTCACACCTCCCAACCACCCCCGTACTACTCTAGACAAAATGCATATGGTGGGGTATGGGTGCACTAAGGGGGGTCTGGGCAGTTTAGGTGGTTACCCCCAAACAGCAGGCATCCAGAACTTGAAGTAGTGGCTTTCTCAGCTAACATGTTCCCTTGTTCCACATGAGAGGGCAGTGGGCACAGGGGTGGAGCTTCAGAGGATATCCCTCTTTCTATCTCTCCTCTCCCTAGTCCTCTCACATCTTCTTCCTACATTATATTTCCTTTAAAACATTTTCCTTGTCCCCAGTCCATTTCTCAGAAAACTCTGCCCCTACCCACACGGTCAGAAGTCCTTCAAGACTCCTCTACCTTCTGGAAAAGAAATGACATCTAATTTTAAGTTAAATGTTTGTGCCTAATTTTGGAACAACAGCTTTATGGATGGTAGCTATAGTGGGATCAGGGGCTGATTTTAGTCATCTTGGATCTGGTGTTAAATACAAGTTTGTTGAATGACTGCCTGACTGATAAAGGCAAAAATCAGTCTTTCACATAGAAGCTAGAAATCCAAGGTTGCCCACAGCCTGACCCCTCTGCCTGTCCTTCCCACCTGGTGGGGCCTATCCATCTGTTGAGTGGTGGGCATTATCCCAGAAAAACATCCTTCATATTGACAAATTACTTGGCTGCTTAATTATCTAGAGCTCTGAATGGGAGTCCCACCATTTCTGTGAGAACCTGAGGTGTGCTCTTGTGTTCCCTCAACCCCTCTGTCTGAGAATTTCAAAGAGTCTCCTGCTGGGACCCCTCCTGCTAGGTCCCTCCCAATGATCCTCATCTCCTCACAGACCATGTGAACCTCCAAGTGGGGTGTGATCCTGCCCATAGAGGGATGGAATTGCTTGTCAGTGCAGGATATGTGTGCATGATTGTGACACAGTGTGAATAGGGGAGGAAGTGTAGGTTCCTATGTGCATGGTAGTTTGGGTCAGGCTGTGTGTCCACTCTTGGAGGTGGGAGCCAGGGATTATTTCTTCAGCCACCAACAATCTGTGTTACCTTTCTGGCACATGCAGGCCCAAATACCCAAACAGAACTCAGAGCTTCTAAAAATATAAATGTGCAAAAATTGGGAGTGGACAAGGTGGCACAGTAAGAAGACCCTGAGCTTACCTCCTTCTACAGGTGCACCAAAATTACAACTAATTACAGAGCAACCACTGATGAGAAAAACTGGAAGGCTAGCAAAAAGATCTTATACAACTGAAGTCATGAAGAAGAAACCACAACAAGACAGGTAGGAGGGATGGAGATGTGGCATAGTCAAGACCCATACCCCTGGGTGGGTGACCCACAATGGGAGAATAATTATGATTGCAGAGGTTCTCCCCAAGGAGCAAGGGGTCTGAGCCCCACATCAGGAGTCCCAGCCCAGGGGTCCTGCACCATGAAGACTAGCCCCCAGAATGTTTGGCTTGGAAGGCCAGAGGGCTTTGGGAAACAGATTCTCTACTCTTAAAGAGCACACACAAAATCTCACATGGTCAGGGACCCAGGGCAGAGGCAGTAATTTGAAAGGATACTAGGTCAACCCACCTGCTGATCTTGGAGAGCCTCCTGGAGAGGCAGGAGACAACTGGAACTCACCCTGGGGACACAGACTCTAGAGGCAGCCATTTTGGGGAGCTTGTTCTACCATGAGGATGCTGGTGCTGGCAAGTGCCATTTTGGAGTCCTCTGTCTAGCTTATTAGCACATGAGCACAGCCTTACCCACCAGCCTGTTTGCACATGTACTGGGAAACCTCAGGCTAAGCAGCTAGGCAGGCAGGGTCACAGCCCCACCCACCAGCAGGCCTGCTGCCTTAAGACTGTCTGAGCCCACAGCTGCCCCAGAAGGCCCAGGATCTGGCCCTGCCCACCAGTTCACCAGCACTAGCCACAGACTTCTGGGGCTCCACTGCTAGCCATTGGGACCCAGCCCTGCCCACCAGTAGGTCAACTCTGGGACACCCACAGCCCTGTAGCCAGAGACCTGGGGACTTGACTCTGCCCATCAGCAGGCTGACATCACCACCAGGACCCCCCAGGGCCCCAGGCACACCAACGAACAGGCTGACACCAGCTCCAAGACACCTTGGAACCCTCAGCCACACTGACCAGTGGGCCAACACCAACTGTGGGACACCCCAGACCCCACAACCAGCTGTGTCAGGATTGGGCACTGCCGACCAGCAGGCTAACATTAGATCCAGGACCCTCAGGCCCACAGCCGCCCTCCCTGGGACCCAGTTTCACTCACTGGTGGATCAGCACTAGCCCTGGGAACCCTTGGGGCTGCATGGACAGTCGCCTTGTGACCCAGCCCCACCCACCAGCAGGCAGCAGCCTCTGCACAAAGTAGGGCCTGGCAACCAACCAGACCATGCACCAGCCACACCTACCAGACTACCCATAGTAGTTAGCCTACCACAACAGAAGGGCCCACACACAGCCCACAAAGAGACACCACTAGAGCATATAGCTCTGCTGACTAGAGGAGTGTGCTGCTGGGATGCATAGGATGTCTCCTGCAAAAGGCCACTTCTCTAAGGTTGGGAAATGTTTCCAAACACATGGAGATAAGAATAGCAAATTAGGCAAAATTATGAGGCAGAACTAAATTCCAAATGAAGGAACAAGATAAAATCCCAGAAGAAGAACTAAGTGACGTGGAGATAAGCAATCTACTGGATAAAGAGCTCAAGGTAATGATTGTAAAGATGTTCAAAGAACTCGGGAGAAGAGTGGATGAACAGAGTGAGAGAATTTTTTTTAGTTTATTTTTTATTGAAGTATATTTGAATTACAGTGTTGTGTTAATTACTGCTGTACAGCAAAGAGACTCAGTTATATATATATATATATATATATATATATATATATATATATATTCTTCTTCATATTCTTTTCCATTATGGTTTATCACAGGATATTGAATATAGTTCCCTGTGCTACACAGTAGGACCTTCTTGTTTATCCATTCTATGTATACCAGTTTGCATCTGCTAATCCCAAACTCCCACTCCTACTCTCTCCAAACCCCTTCCTCCTTGGCAACCACCAGTCTATTCTCTATGTCCCTGATTTTGTTTCTGTTTCATAGATAGGTACATTTGTGTCATATTTTATTTTTTTATTATTATTTTTAAAATAAATTTAGTTATTTATTTATTTTTGGCTGCGTTGGGTCTTTGTTGTTGCGTGTGGGCTTTCACCAGTTGCAGTGAGTGAGGGCTACTCTTCGTTGCAGTGCGTGGGCTTCTCATTGCAGTGGCTTCTCTTGTTGTGGAGCATGGGCTCTAGGCACGCGGGCATCAGTAGTTGTGGCTTGCAGGCTCTAGAGCACAGGCTCCGTAGTTGTGGCCCATGGGCTTAGTTGCTCCACAACATGTGGCATCTTTCTGGACCAGGGCTCAAACCCGTGTTCCCTGCGTTGGCAGGTGGTTTCTCAACCACTGCACCACCAGGGAAGTCCCTGTGTCATATTTTAGATTCCACATATAAGTGATATCATATGGTATTTGTCTTTGTCTTTCTGACTTCCTTCACTTTGTATGATAATATCTTGTATCATCCATGTTGCTGCAAATGGCATTATTTCATTCTTTTTTTATGGCTGAGTAGTATTCCATTGTATATATGTACCACATCTTCTTTATCTATTCATCTGTTGATGGACATTTAGGTTGCTTCCATGTCTTGGCTATTGTGAATAGTGCTGCGGTGAACATAGGGGTTCATGTATCTTTTTGAGTTATAGTTTTGTCTGGATATATGCCCAGGAGTGGGATTGCTGGATCATATGGTAATTCTATTTTTAGTTTTCTAAGGAACCTCCATACTGTTTTCAACAGTGGCTGCACCAACTTACATTCCCACCAACAGTGTAGGAGGGTTCCCTTTGAGAGAGAGAATTTTTAAGCAAATAGTTTGAAAATATAAAGATGAACCATATAGAGCTAAAGAATACAATAACTGAAATTAAAAATACTCTAGAAGGAAGCAACAGTAAATTAGATGATACAGAGGAATGGATCAGTGTACTGAAAGACACAGTAGTGGAAATCACTCAAGCTGAACAGAGAAAAGAAAAAACAATAAGAAATGAGGACAGTTTAAGAAACCTCTGGGACAACATCAAACATACTAATATTCACTTTATAGGGGTCCCAGAAGGAGAAGAGACATAAAAAGGGGCAGAGAACACATTTGAAGACATAATAGTTGTAAACTTCCCTAACCCAGTAAAGAAAATAAACATCCAGGACGAGGAAGTACAGAGACTCCCAAACAGGATCAACCCAAAGAGGACCATACTAAGGCATATTTTAATTAAAATGGAAAAAATTAAAGATGAAGAAAATATTAAAAGCAGCAAAGGAAAAGCAACTAGTTACATATAAGGGAACGCCCATAAGCCTATCAGCTGACTTTTCAGCAGAAACTCTGCAGGCCAGAAGGGAGTGGCACTATATATTTAAAGTGATGAAAGGAAAAAACCTACAACCAAGAATACTCTACCAGACAAGGCTTTCATTCAGATTTTATGGAGAGATCAAAATTTTTACAGGCAAGCAAAATCTAAAAGAGTTCAGCATCATTAAACTGGCTTTACAAGAAATGTTAAAGGGACTTCTCTAAGTGAACAAGAAAAGGCTACAACTAGAAATATAAAAATTATGAGAGAAAAATTGGTAAAACTTTGGTAAAGGGAAATATACAGTAAAGGTGGTAGATCAACCATTTATAAAGCTAGTAAAAAGGTTAAAAGACAAAAGGAGTAAAATCATCTATAGCTACAATAAGTAGTTAAGGGACACACAGAACAAAAAGATGTAAAATATGATGCCAAAAACAGTAAATGGAGGGGGGGAGCATAAAAATACAAGGTTGTTAAAGTGCATTTGACTTAAGAGATCAGCAACTTAAAATAGTCATGTATATGTATAGATTGTTATATATAAACCTCATGGTAACCACAAACCAAAAATCTATAATAGATACACACACATAAAAGAGAAAGGAATCCAAACATAACACTAAAAATAGTCATCAAATCACAAGGGAAGAAAGCAAAAAAAGAAGAAAGGAACAAAAAAGAACTACAAAAACAACCTGAAAATAATTAACAAAATGGCAGTAAGTATATACCAAATATAATTAATTTAAATGTAAATGGACTAAATGTCCAATCAAAAGACATAGAGTGGCTGAATGGATACAAAAATAAGACCCATATATATGCTGCCTACAAGAGACTCACTTCAGATCTAAAGACAGAGATTGAAAGTCAGGGGATGAAAAAAGGTGTTCCATGCAAACAGAAACAAAAAGAAAGTTGGGGTAGCAATACTTACATTGGACAAAATAGGCTTTCAAACAAAGACTGTAAAAAGAGACAAAGAAGGGCATTACATAATGATAAAGGGATCAATCCCAGGAGAAGATATAACAACTGTAAATATATTGACATATGCACCCACCATGGGACCATTTAAATATGTAAAGCAAATATTAACAGACATAAAGGGAGAAACTGTCAGTAAGAATAATAGTAGGGAACGTATACACGCCTAGTTAAAGGACAGATCATTGAGACAGAAAGTCAATGAGGTAACACTGACCTTAAATGACACATTAGAGCTGATCAACTTAATAGATGTTATAGAATATTCCATCAAAAATCAGCAGAATACACATTCTTTTCAAGTGCACAAGGAACATTCTACAGGGTAGATCACATGCTAGGCCACAAAACAAGTCAGTAAATTTAAGAACATTGAAATCATATCAAACATCCTTTCTGACCACAGTACTTTGAGACTAGGAATCAACTACTAGGAAAAAACTGAAAAATCCACAAACACTTGGAGGCTAAACAATATGCTACTAAACAACAAATGGGTCACTAAGGAAATCAAAGAAGAAACAAAAAAATATCTGGAGACAAATGAAAAATGAACACACAATGATCTATAACCTATGGATGCAGTAAAAGCAGTTCTAAGAGGGATATTTACAGCAATACAACCTCTACCTTAGGAAACAAGAAAAATCTCAAATAAACAACCCAACCATACATCTAAAGGAACTAGAAAAAGAAAAACAAACATAACCCAAAGTTAGTAAAAGGAAAGGAATCATAAAGATCAGAGCAGAAATAAGTGAAATAGAAACTAAAAAACAGTAGAGAAGATCAATGAAAATAGGAGCTGGTTCTTTCAAAAGATAAAATTCATAAGCCTTTAGCCAGACTCATTAAGAAAAAAGAGAGAGAGAGCCCAAATCAATAAAATCAGAAATAAAAAAGGAGAAGTCACAACCAACACCACAGAATTATGAAGGATCATAAGAGATTACATGAACAACTCTACCACAATAAAATGGACAATCTAGAAGAAATGGACACATTTCTAGACATGTACAATCTCCAAAGACTGAACCAGGAAGAAATAGAAGATATGAACGGACCAATTACTAGTACTGAAATTGAATCAGAAAAAAAAAAAAAAAAACCTCCCAGAAAACAATAGTTCAGGACTAGATGGCTTCACAGGTGAATTCTATCAATTTAGAGAAGAGTCAACACCTATCTTACTCAAACTATACCAAAAAATTGCAGAAGAAATGCTTTTGAACTCATTCTATGAGGCCAGCATCACCCTGATACCAAAACCAGGCAAAGATATCACACAAACAAAAAGAAAATTACAGACCAACATCACTGATGTATATAGATGCCAAAATCTTCAACAAAATATTAGCCAACCAAACCCAACAATACATGAAAAAGATCATACACCATGAACAAGTGAGATTTATCCCAGGGATGCAAGGATGGTTCAATATCTACAAATCAATCAGTGTAATACAACACATTAAAAAAAATGAAGACTAAAAATCATATGATCATCTCAGACACAAAGATGCACAAAAAGCTTTTGACAAAATTCAACATGCATTTATGATAAAAATTTTCAACAAAGTGGGTATAGAGGGAACATACCTTAATATAATAAAAGCTGTATATGACAAGCCCACAGCTAACATCATACTAAGTGGTAAAAAGCTGAAAGCATTTCCTTTAAGATCAGAAGCAAGACATGGATGCCCACTCTCACCATTTTGTTCAACATATTATTGGAAGCCGGGGTCACAGCAATCAGAAAGAAAAAGAAATAAAGTAATTCAAATTGAAAAGGAAGAAGTTAAACTGTCACTGTTGACAGATGACATGATAGTATACATAGAAAATCCTAAAGACACCACCAAAAAGACTATTTGAAGTCATCAGTGTATTTGGCAAAGTCGCAGGATACAAAATTAATACATCTGTTGCATTTCTATACAGTCACAACAAACTCTCAGAAAGAGAAATTAAGAAAACAATCCCATTTGCAATTGCATAGAAGAGAATAAAATACTTAGGAATAACTCCAACTAAGGAGGTAAAGACCTGTACTTGGGAAACTATAAGACACTGATAACAGAAATTGAAGACAACACAAACAAATGGAAAGATACACCATGCTCATGGATTGGAAGAATCAACACGTCAAAATGATGATAGTACCCAAGGCAATGTACATATTCAATACAATCCCAATCAAAATACCAATGATATTTTTCACAGAATTCGAACAAATAATTCTAAAATTTGTATGGAAACACAAAAGATCCCTAAATAGCAAAACAATCTGGAGAAAGAACAAAGCTGGAGGTATCACACTCATGATTTCACACTATACTAAAAAGCTACAGAAATCAAAACAGTATGGTACTCACCACAGAAATACAAAGGATCATAAGAGATTACTACGAGTCAATAAAATGGACATCCTAAGAAATGGACAAATTCTCAAACAGGTACAATTTCCCAAGACTGAACCAGGAAGAAATAGAAAATATGAACAGACCAATTGCAAGTACTGAAATTGAATCAGTAATTTAAAAACTCCCAACAAGCAATAGTCCAGGACCAGATGACTTCACAGGTGAATTCTACCAACCATTTAGAGTTAACATCTATCCTTCTGAAATCTATTCCAAAAAATTGCAGAGGAAGGAACACTTCCAAATTCATTCTATGAGGCCAGCATCACCCTCATAACAAAATCAGACAAAGATATCACACAAAAAAGAAAATTACAGGCCAATATCACTGCTGTACATAGATGCAAAAATCCTCACCAAAGTACTAGCATACCGAATCCAACAGTGTATCAAAAGGATCACACACCATAATCAAGTGGGATTTATCCCAGTGTTGCAAGGACTTTTCAATATCCACAAATCAATCAGTGTGATAAACCACATTAAAAATTGAAGAAAAAATATAAGATGATCATCTCAGTAGATGCAGAAAAAGCTTTTGATAAAATTCAACATCCATTTATGATAAAAACTCTCAAAAAAGTGGGTATAGAGGGAATCTACCTCAACATAATAAAGGCCATATATGACAAGCTCACAGCTAACATTATACTCAATAGTGAAAAGCTGAAAGCATTTCCTCTAAGATCAGGAACAAGACAAGGATGCCCACTGTGGCAACTTTTATTCTGCATAGTTTTGGAAGTCCTAGCGACAACAATCAGAGAAAAAGAAATAAAAGGAATCCAAATTGGAAAAGAAGAAGTAAAACTGTCACTATTTGCAGATGACATGATACTATACATGGAAAATCCTAAGGACACCACCAGAAAACTACTAGAGCTCATCAATGAATTTGGTAAATTTGCAGGAAACAAAATTAATATAAAGAAATCTGTTGCATTTCTATACACAACAATGAAATATCAGAAAGAGCAATTAAGGATACAATCCCATTTACCACTGCATAAAAAAGAATAAAATATCTAGGAATAAACCTACCTAAGGAGGCAAAAGACTTGTACTCAGAAAACTATGAGACACTGATGAAAGAAATTGAAGATGACACAAACAGATGGAAATATAGAATGTTTTCTTGGATTGGAAGAATCAATATTGTTAAAATGACCATACTACCCAAAGCAATCTACAGATTCAATGCAATCCCTATCAAATTACCAGTGGCATTTTTTTACAGACCTGGAGCAAAAAATATTTAATTTGTTGGGAAACACATAAGACCCCAAATAGCCAAAGCAATCTTGAGAAAGAGGAACACAGCTTGAGGAATCAGGCTCCCTGACTTCAGACTATAGTACAAAGCTACAGTAATCAAAACAATATGGTACTGGCACAAAAACAGACACATAGATCAGTGGAACAGGATAGAAAACCCACAAATAACCCCACACCCTTATGGTCAATTAAGCTATGACAAAGAAGGCAAGAATATACACTGGAGAAAAGACAGTCTCTTCAATAAGTGGTGCTGGGAAAACTGGACAGCTATATGTAAAAGAATGAAATTTAGAACATTCTCTAACATCATTTACAAAAATAAATTCAAAGTGGATTAAAGACCTAAATATAAGACCAGATACTCTAAAACTCCTAGAGAAAAACATAGGCAGAACACTCTTTGACATAAATCACAGCAATATTTTTTTAGATCTGTCCCAGAGTAATGGAAACAAAAATAAAAATAAACAAATGGGACCTAATTAAACCTAAAAGGTTTTTCAAGGCAAAGGAAACATAAACAAAATGAAAAGACAACCTACTGAATGGGAGAAAATATTTGCAAATGATGCGACTGACAAGGGATTAATTTCCAAAGTATACAGACAGCTCATACAGCTCAATATAAAACAACAACAACAACAACCCAATCAAAAAATGGGCAGCAAACCCAATAGACATTTCTCCAAAGAAGCCATACAGATGGTCAAGAGGCACATGAAAAGATGCTCAACATCACTAATTGTTAGAGAAATGCAAATCAAAACTACAATGAGGTATTACCTCACACCAGTCAGAATGGCCATCATTAAAAGCGACAAATAATAAATGGTGGAGAGGGTGTGGAGAAAAGAGAACTCTCCTACACTGCTGGTGGGAATGTACATTGGTGCAGCCACTAGGGAGAACAGTATGGAAGTTTCTTAAAAAACTAAAAATAGAGTAGTTCCCATATGATCCATCAATCCCACTCCTGGGCATATATCCAGAAAAGATGAAAACCTGATTCAAAAAGATACATGCACCCCAACGTTCATAGTGGCACTATTTACAATCTCTAAGACATAGAAGCAACCTAAAAGTCCATTGACAAATGAATAGATAAAGAAGATGTGGTATATATATATATATATATATATACACACACACACACACAATGGAATATTAGCATAAAAAGAATGAAATAATGTCATTTGAAGCAACATCAATGGAGCTGGAGATTATCATATTAAGTGAAATGGAACCTAGGAAAATGACACAAATGAACTTTTTTACAAACAGAAATAGACTCACAGACATAGAAAACAAACTTATGGTTATCAAAGGGGAAAGGCTGGGGAGGGATAAATTTGGAATTTGGGATCAACAGATACAGAGTACTATATATAAAATAAACAACAAGGACCTACTGTATAGCACAGATAACTATATTCAGTATCTTGTAATAACCTGTTATGGAAAAGAATCTGAAAATAATATAACTGAATCATTTTGCTGTACACCTGAAACATTGTAAATCAACTATAGTTCAACAACAACAAAGTAGCAGTATGGTTACTTTGGCACAAAAAACAGACATGCAGGTCAATGGAACAGAATAGAGAGCCCAGAAGTGAACCCACACTTATATGGGTGATAAGTCTACAACAAAGGAGGCAAGAATACACAGTAGGGAAAAGAAAGCCTCTTCAATCAATGGTGTAAAAATTGTGAAAATCGGACAGCTACGTGCAAATCAAACTGGAATACTCTATCACACAATGCACAAAAATAAATTCAAAATTGATTAAAGAGTTAAATGTCAGACCTGAAACCATAAACCTTCTAGACGAAAACATAGGCAGTAAGCTATTTGACATTGGTTTAGTAATATTTTTTAGGATATGTCTCCTCAGGCAAGGGAAACAAAAGCAAAAATCAGCAAATGAGAGTACATCAAACTAAAAAGCTACTGCACAGCAAAGGAAACTATCAACAAAATGAAAAGGCTGCCTACTGAATTGGAGAAGATATTTGCAAATCATATATCTGATAAGGGGTTAATGTCCAAAATACACGAAGAACTCATACAACTCAACATCAAAAAAATGAACAACCAGTTAAAAAACAGGTATAAGACCCGAAATATTTTCCCAAAGAATACATACAAATAGCCAACAAGCACATGAAAAGATGATCAACATCAGTAACCATTGGGTAAATGCAAATCAAAACCACAATGAGATATCACCTCATACCTGTCAGAATGGCTATTACCAAAAAGACAACAAATAACAAATGTTGGCAAGGATGTGGAGAAAAGGGAACACTTGTATACTGTTGGTGGGAATGTAAGTTGGTGTAGCCGCTATGGAAAACAGTACAGAGTTTCCTCAAAATATTAAAAATAGATCTGCCATATGATCTAGCAATTTCACTCCTGGGTATTTATCTGAAGAAAATAAAAACACTAATTAGAAAAAATATATGCACCCCTATGATCATTGCAGCATTATTTACAATAGTCAAGATATGGAAGCAACCTAAGTGTCCATAGATAGATGAATGTATAAAAAGATGTGGTTGTATATGTAATATGAATATTACTCAGCCATAAAAAAGAATGAAATCTAGCCATTGTGACAATGTGGTTGGACCTAGAGAGTATTATGCTACGTGAAATAAGTTAGACAGAGAAAGAATTACTGTATCATTTCTTAAAAAACAAAACAAAGGAACAAACATAAAACAACAGAAACAGAGTTATAGATACAGAGAACAAGCAGCTGTTTTCCAGAGGGGAGGTGGGTGAGGGAAGGAAAGAAGGTAAGGGAGATTAAGAGGTACAAACTTCCAGTTCCAAAATAAATGAGTCATAGTATGAAATGTACAGTGTGGGGCATATAGTCAATAACTATGTAATGTTTTTGTATAGTGACTTATCGTGACTAGACTTATTGTGGTGATCATTTTGAAATGTATATAAATATCGAATGACTATTTTCTGTAATAGGAACTAACATTATGGGTCAATTATACTTCAAAAACAAGCAAACAAACAAACTTATAGAAAAAGAGATCAGATTTGTGGTTACTAGAGGTGGGGTTGGAGGGAGGGTGAATTGGATGAAGGGAGCCAAAAAGCACAAACTTCCAGTTATAAGATAGAGAAATACTAAGAATGTAATGTACAACATGATAAATATAATTAACTCTGTTGTGTGTTATTAGTGAAAGTTGTTAAGTACATCCTAAGAGTTATCACAAGGGAGAAAAATTTTAAATTTCTTTAGTTTTGTATCTGTATTAGATGGATGTTCACTAAACTTACTGTGGTAATCATTTCATGATGTATATAAGTCAATCATGCTGTACACCTTAAACTTGTAGAGTGTGGTATGTCCATTATATCTCGATGAAACAAAATAAAAATATAAATGTGCTCAGGATCTCCTGTGGGAGCTTCCTAGCTGAGGTCAGCCACAGACAGAGAAAATGGAGGCACTTTTTCCCAGGGGTGATGTGGCCTGCTCAGACTTGTTGTTGTGTTGAAGGATGCCTGTCAGTATAGATTCTCCCAAGAGCAGACCCTGCGATAGGGCTGGGATGCCGGTAATTGACTTGGGAGGTGATCCCAGGAAATAGAAGTGAAGAAATGGGGAAAGCAAGCTATGGAAGGGGGAGTAGTCAATACCAATTACTGCCATGAACAACTGGGGCTCCATCCTGCTGGGAACCCACTGAGAAACTTTGTGGAACAGCCTCAACACTGTCCTCCTAAATGATGAGGAAACTGGAGTAAATTACCCACTGACTTCCATCCCCCCCTCTGCTTATAGATCACCATAAGGAAATCGTTATGTCTGCACAGAAGGTGAGCTGCCTAGCTCATCTCCTGCCTCTATCATGACCACCACCATTAAAACAGCACCATCACCACAATTTCTGCCCCTCCTGAGTTCTCCCACCCAACTGTGTCACTACCTTTTCTCTTTGCTGTGTTTTTAGGTCTGAGCTTGAAAGAGGAAGTGAAGCGGGAAGATACCTGCCTACAACCCATTCTAGGAAAAAGGAACTATAGTGGTGTGCTTCATCCATTTTCAATGTATCCAGTCCACCCAAATAACTCTTAACCACTCTCACCTCATCCCAAAGCAAGGGACTGGAAAGAGGGAGAAGGCAAAAAAGCAGGCAGGCTTTCTGGAATGACTTCTGTCATCACAGAGTCATAGAAGCAGAGCTAGAAGGGATGAGCTCTGGCATTAGAAAGATGACAGTATATTTTGCTTCTCCCACGACTGCAACACCTCCTCTAGGCAACCTTCCCTGGTTTATCTTGAATTTCTGCCCTTCTGACCTACATGATCATAATTGGGGCTCAGCCTTTCACGCCCTCAGAGGCAGACTAAGGCTATGACTGGGAGAAGAAGCTTGAACTCTGTAGAGGGGAGTATCCTCCATGGGGAGATACAGCTTCTATTGCAGGCCCCTGGCTCCCTTACCTGGAGCTCTCACTCACCTGTCTGTCACCCACAGGAGCTCACAAGGAGAGGAATGTTAGGAGGTAATAACTTCCTAATGTCACCAGGGTTGTTTGTTTGTTTTTTTTTCCAGGTTAAGATGCTGAATTGAACCCACACATCTAATTTTGCTCCCTCCTGAAACCCACTACAACTTATGTAAAAGGATTGTTTTTTAAAAAGATAGAAATGAGGACAGAGAGAACAGAAGATACAGGAGCATAAAAGAATTTTGGAAGATGGACAACAGATGAATGAGTGCTAATTGACTTAGCAGTCGCAAGAAAACTGACATCCAGCGAAAGCTAAGAACAGGCCTGCTTTCATGGCAAAATCCTTAAAAAAAAAAAAAAAAAAGGAATTGGCAGTTTTAGATACCTCTGGAACTGCATAAGCCAAAAATCAGGAGAACTAGGTGAAAGGTAACTAAGAAGCAGTTAAAGTCCTAGTTCTTCTCTCACCCTCCATGCTCAGGGCTCCTCTCCCACCAGGCGGAGGGCTGGAGATTTAGTCTCTTGAGAGGGTAAAACAGAGGGTCTCTGGACTGGAGGCACCAAGCACAGCTGAGGACAAAGGTTTCATGTGTAGAACAGTGGCATAAAGTGAACATTTACTCACTGCAGGCTGAGATCCTCAGCTTTCTTTTCTATTTACTTCCAAATCACTAGCAGCTATTCTCCACCCCTCTTCTTTGGAACTCTGACTAGTCAAAAAAGAAAGAACTAAGGATACTGGCTTTCGTGTTTCCAATAAATGACCACCTATGTCTCCCAGCAGTAAATTCTGAGTTGACAAGCCTGACTCCTGCACTGAGGGCTCCCAATAAGCTTTTCAGGCCTTTACTCTTAAGAGCAGATGGCCAAATTTCATATCTTAGGTTCTTAGAAACAGAGGCTGAGATGAGGATTCAGGTGCACATGATTTATTGAGGGTGGGCTCTCTGGAGAAGCCTCCTCCTCCTCTCATTTCCCACCTCTTCTCCCTCAGAAGCAGCAGGAGAAGAAGCTGAGCAAGGATGTGGTCTCAGCTGGAGTCTAGCCTCAGTCAGATCCCACAGAGAGCTCTGAAATGTGAATTGCACTACAGAGTTGATCTCACCTTGAAACAAGAGGGCTCTTTTGTACCCACATATGAATCGGTCACTGGCTGCAGGCTGCCAGAAAAGAGACCATAACCTCCCAGGAAAGGCAGCTTCTGGCTGAGGACAATTCTCTAGCGAAGGGGACTGCTCTGATCCATTAACAACCAACATTCACAGCCGCCGGGGGTATGGGCAGGACACTAATAACATCCACTGCAGAATACCATATATCTGAGGAAATGGCTAACATGGAAAATAGGGAACAAATAATAAAACAAATCAAAACAAACAAACTAACAATCAAGATAAACAGAAAAAAGCAACTTGGAAGAAACCAAGACTTACTTTCAAGAATAACAGAGGATATTACAGCCATGAAACAAGAATAAGGTGATATTTTAAAAGACAAGAAACAAAAATATGCTTTTAAAACAAACAGAAAAATGATAGCAGAAATGAAAAACTCAATAGATTGTTTGGGAAGTAAAGTCTGGGTTGTCTCCCAGAAAAATAAAACCAAAATGCAAAACAATGAAAAATAGGAAAGAAAAGAGGAATGTAGGAGGAAGAGTCTAGAAGGTTTAACATCTGAATAACAGGCATTCCAGAAGGAGAGGGGGGAAATTATTAATGAAATAATTCAAGAAAAATTTCTCAAACTGAAAAGAACACAAATTTCCAGTTTGAAAGGGCCCACCATATACCTAGTTCAGTAGGAAAAAATAGTCCCACCAAGGCAGATACTTGTGAAATTTCAGAACCCTGGGGACAAAGAGCAGATTCCACAATCTTGAATAGAGAAAAAAAGAGTCATATACGAAGTCTCAAGAATAGAATGGCTTCAGACCACTCTTCACTGAAACTGTTCCAACACCACTGGAAGGTAGAATACTAGAGTAATAGCTTCAAGATTCTAAAAGAAAATGGTTTCCAATGTAGAATTTTATAACCAGGCAAACTATATCGATCAAGAAGCAAGTAGAATAACACAATTTCAGATATGCACAATCTCATGCTTCCTTTTCTAGTAAATAACTGAAGGATGTGTTCTACCAAACCAAGGTAGTAAACCAAAGAGGATACAGGAAGCAAGGGATCCAACACAGTGGGGAGGTTTGGGAATCCCCATGAGGTTGATATTGGGTGAACCAAGAGGATTGGAGGAGAGAGACTCAAGACATGGATATGTTAAGGACTGTCATCACCAAGATGACACTGCCATTGTGCAATCTTTATAATCAGTTTTCCTTAGAGGCACAGACCTTTGAGGTAAATTGGCTAAATGACAGAGACTCCACTTATTGATGGAAAGAGAACTATACTAATACTGTTGCGGCTTGGCATTCAGTCCTGGCTTTGTCTTGAAGTTGCTGTGGGAGGGTCTCCTTCCCTCCCTGGACCTCAGGATCCTCCTCTGTAAGTGTCAAGGATAGACTATGTGAATTCCATGTGTCTTTAAGGCTATCTGTGCCTCTGTGAAATTTATTCTTCATAGTATACAGTTCTATGGGTTTTGAAAAATGCATAGTCATGTAATCACCTCCACAATTATGCTGCAGAATAGTTCCATCACACTAAAAAATGTTCTCATGCTACCCTTCTGTAGTCAACCCGCTCCTTTTAATCCCTTGAAACCACTGATCTATTCTCTATCCTTACAGTTCTACCTTTTCTAGAATGTCATATAAATGGAATCATACAGTATGAAGCCTTTTGAGTCTGGCTTCTTTTATTTAACACAATGCATTTGGTTTGACATACTGACCAGCACTTACCACTGATCTTGTTTTTAGTTCTTCCCCAAAGCAGACTCTGAAACAAGAATTCAAATGCAAGAAGTGTGGGAAGTGATCCCAGAAAGTACCAGTTGGTGAATGAAGAACTGATATAGGGAAGGGGAGGAAGCCAATACAGGGTGTGTTTTTTCAAGTGAGATATCACTGTGGGCAACAAATTCTAACCTCTTGGGACTTTGGGATCCAGTGCAGAACACACACTACAGAGATGTCTGGTCCAAGGGGTGAAGAAGCTGGGATATTTATCCACCAACTCCCTGTTCATCATTGATTGAGGGTTGCTAGAAGCCTTAATTCTCCAGCACTTCTGGCTTGCCTGGTACATGGACCAAACATGTTCCTTCGGAGAGAAAAAAAAAAAAGCCCTAAGGCAGAATATAGGCAGTTACAGGTGTTCATAGTAAGCAGCATTTGGTGTGTAGAGGTGAGTGCCAAGGGGATGTATGGGGTGCCGACAGCATCAACTACACCCTGCCACCTCCAATGAAAGAGTGAAGCTCTCATATACCACAAAACAACTTCAGAGAAGGAGCCTTGGGGGATTCTGAAGTGGGAACCTGAGAAGACAGTCAGGACAATGAACCTAGGGTCCCATTGGAAGAATTCTAAGGATGGGGACCTTTTGCCTTGAGAGTAGAAAAGGGCCTCTGAGAGGTAGGACTATACTACCTGAGGACTGATGGACACCACCCAAAAATAAGGCTATGTTCCCACTGCTAAATCTCACCCAGGCCACCTACCCTCTCCTCCATTAGAGTCAATCCCCTGATGTGAACATTAGGGACTTTTCTCTAGACAGTTCATAAAACTGGCTTTTATTATTTACTTAGAACCCTTAGCTCTTTTCTTCTAGCAAATTATTGGTGTAATGGATGTGCATCTCGGCAGAAAAATGCAGATGTGCAAGAATATCTTTCAATTTCCACAATCTAAATCGAACTCAATTTCTACTGCAATCTTCGTTTTGTGTTGGTGTCACCTTAATCTCAGTCAGTTGTTGCCCAAGTTTCCAGGATGCTTTCAGAAATCCAAAGTGTTGGCAGGTGGCTTCTGGTCTGTATCATCACTGTCCACGTCAGCATCATACAAGATATGCTCTTTCAACCTTGTCTTTGCTGGTCAGTTCACACAAGCCCTTGCTGGCCTAACCCTCATCGTTGACTGAATGATTCCCAGCGGGCTAGGTGTCTCTCAGCCAACTCCTGTGCCCCTATTGATTCACAGGATATTCTAATGTTCTGTGATGGGCCAAAGGGACTTGGTGGATTCTCCAGACTTTCTGGGCTATTAAAAAATGTACACAACTCATTCTATTAGTTCCATACTTTGCTGGCTCTTGGGAGTCCTCACAGGGCTGGCTCAACCTGCCATGTACAAACAGCCAACTCTACTGGGAGGTCTTACTGCCGTCCTGAGCTCTACCCAGGGTTCTCTCTGCACTTGGATTTCCCACACTGATCTGGGTTTCACTGAGGAAAGAAAATAAGATATAGAGTCCCTTTTTTCAGACACTCACCATCACGTAATTCTCCTCACTACCAGTGTGGGGATTTATTCTGGTGTAGGTATGTATGAGTGAGTGCTTGCTCTCAAGTCAAATGCATTCTCTCAAACATGTTATATTGTCTACACATGTATTCCTCTAGGTTTCTTTCCAGTGGACTTTTAATTTTGAGATAATTGTAGGTTCACGTGAATCTGTAAGTAATAATACAGAAAAATCTTTGTATCCTTCACCTGTTTTCCCCCAGTGGTTACATATTGCGTAACTATTGACATTAATATGATATACCAATATTACTCAGTTTTCTGTTTATAAGCGTTTGTGTGTGTATGTATTTAGTTTTATGCGATTTATCACAGATGTAGATTCTTATAATCACTGCCATACTTGAGATTACAAAACTATGTGATCACAAAGCTCCCTTATGCTGTCCTTTTATAGCCACACCTACATTCTTTCCACCTCACTCCCCCCAAGCTGTCCCTAACTCTCAGCAACTACTAACAGATTCTCCATATGAGTACTTTTGTCATTTCAAGTATGTTATATAATGAAATCATACAATATGTAACCTTTGAGGTTTATTTACACAGCATATTCCCTGGAGATTCATCCAAGTTGTGTGTATCAATAGTTCGTTCCCTTTTATTACTGAGTACTATTCCATGGCATGGATGTTCCACAGTTTATTTAACCATATGCATATTGAAGGACATTCAAATTGTTTCCAGTTTTGACTATTAAGAGTAGTCAAAACAATACAATAGTGATGAACATTTGTTTACAGTTTTTTGTGTGAATATGATTTCTCTGGGATAAATGCCCAGGTGTGCAATTGCTGAGTCATATGGAAGTTGCCAAATTGTTTTCCAGAGTAGCTGTACCATTTTGCATTCCCACCAGTAATGTATGAGTGATTCAGATTCTCTGTATTCTTGTTAGCATTTGGTGTTGTCACAACTTTTAATTTTAGCCATTCTGGTAGGTGTGTAGTGATATCTCATTGTAGTTTTACTTTGCATTTTCCTAATGGCTAATGATATTGAATTTTTTTTCATTTACTTATTTGCCATCTGTATATCTTCTTTGGTGAAATGTTTGGTCAGATCTTTTGTTCATTTTCGAATTGGATTTTGTGGGGTTTTCTTTGTTTTTGTTTTGTTTTTACTGTTGAGTTTTGAGAGTTCTTTATATATTCTAGATAGTAGTCTTTTTTGTTGGATATGTGATTTGAAAGTATTTTCTCCCAGTCTGTGGCTTTTCTTTTCATCCTCTTAAAGTGTCTGTCAAAAAGTTTTTAATTTTGATGAAGTCCAATTTATCAAAAATTTTCTTTTATGGATTGTGCTTTTGATGTCAAATTTAAGAACTCTTTACCCAGCCTTAGATCCTGAGATTTTCTCCTAAGTTTTTTCCTAAAAATTTTATTTTACGTTTAAGTCCATGACTCATGACTCATTTTGAGTTAATTTTTGTATAAGACGTGATATTTAGATTGAAGGTTTTGTTTTGTTTTGTTTTTTGCCTTTGGATGTCCAATTGTTCCAGCACCATTTGTAGAGAAGGCCATCCTCCTTCTGTTGAATTGCTTTTGCACCTTTGTAAGAAATCAGTTGGGTATATTTGTGTGTGATCTGTTTCTGGGTTTTCTATTCTGTTCCATTGATCTATGTGTCTATCCTTTTGTCATATTTTGTATGTATGATTTCAATCATTTTAAATTAGTTGAGGTTTGTTTTATGGCCCAGGATATGGTTTATCTTGGTGAATATTCTATGAATTCTTTTTTTTTCCGCCGATGAGTGTCGTGGCTGTCGTGCCTTCTAGACCTCGGCTCTCTGGTCCTGATGGGCTCGCTCGAGAAAGTAACTGTCGGCCGCCAAGCCAGCCGCCGACACCCAGACCCCACAGCTGGCGTTACCTACACCCTCCCCTCCGCCCGGCCGCGGCCCGCCCCTATGAATTCTTGAAAAGAATGTATGTGCTGCTATTACTGGTTGCAGTATTTTTTATATGCCAATTATTTCCTTTTGGTTGATGGTGTTGTTGAGTTTTTCTACATCCTTATTCATTCTCTAATGATTTAATCATCTGCTGAGAATGGGGTTGAAGTCTCCACTTATAATTGTGGGTTTGCCTTTTTCTCCTGTCAACTCTATCAGCTTTTGCTTCATATATTTTGAGACTCTTTTTTGCATGCACACATTTAGGATCCTTGTGCTTTCCTGGTGGATAGGTCTTTTTTTCTTCTCTTTTCTTTTTTTTTTTTTGATCCTTTTATTCTTATGTAATGTCGCTCTTTGTCTCTAGCAGGAAAATTATTATCCCCATTTGCAGATGAGGAAACTGAAGTGTGAAAGAATTTAAAACTAGGTCTAAAAATGAAGGAAATAGAAAATCACCACTAGGCCAACCCTACAGTAGTAACAGTTGCAGGCAAGATCCATTGATGGTTGCTAAAGTTAGTGGATGAAAATTTGATGAGAAACAAAATCCAAAAGTATGTCCTCAGCATATTTATTAATCATAAAGGAAAAATATAAAAGTGGAGAATTCTGGCTGACACCACTTTAACCAAGGGATCAAGGTTATTAAGATCAGTAGTAATAACAATATTGACGTTACATACCCCCTGACGTGAAGGGTACACTATTGCTTCTCACCTCAATCTAATCATGATGAAACACCAGGTAAACCCAAATTGAGAGACAGTATACAGAGTCCCACAGAGATGCCTGGATTAGAACCCAGAGCCCATACTCTTTACACTCTAGTCAGGAGAGGTATGGAAGCCAAGGATATGGGAGTGTCTCCTTTCTGAGTGGCATGTACTCACTTCACTGCTGACTGGACATACACTCACCTCACTGCTCGGGACTCACTACTTCAGTGTGCTCTGTGGCTAGAATCCACATCTCTTTGCCTGAGAGCTTTCTCCAAAGCATGAAGGTAGTTCTGTTTGTGCTGGCCAAAGACCAGAACACCTTCCCACCATTCCTACGTGGCCCTCAATCAATGACTGAGAGGAGTAGGTGCATAAACATCCCAATTCCCTTTTCCATCTGGCAGGGGTTGGGGGGGAGGGGTAACACTGCAGCATGTTCTACATTGGCTCCCAGAGTTCCTCTGTGGGATTGAGCCCTAATTGCCCACTGGTAGCTTATTGATAATGCACCTTTATTGGCTGCCTTCCCTACCCTATCTCATTTCCCCACTCCCCTGTTAATGTTTCCTGGCATCACCTCTCAATTAAACTACTTGAACCTAATTCCTTGTTTGAGAGTCTGCTTCTGGGAGAACCTCATCTAAGGCAATGGCTGAAGGGCACCAATATCCTTCAGTCACAGAGAGATTGCAACTAGCAAAGACATTATGCATGGGCAGTACCAAATAAGGCTGCCAGGAACAGCTATTCAGGTGGTGTACTATACAATTACTGGAGTTGTACAAATTGATGCTTATATTAGTGTCACATTGCTGCTGTAACAAAGTAGCCTAAAACAACACAAATTTGTTATCTTGCAGTTCTGGAGGTCAGAAGTTCAAAATGTGTTTCACTGCACTAAAATCAAGGTATTGGCAGCTCTGTGATCATTTCAGAGGCACTGTCTAGGAGAGGATCTATTTCCTTGACTTTTTCAACCTCTTGAGGCTTCCTGTATTCCTTGATTTGTGGCCCCTTTCACCATCTTCAAAGTCAGCAGTGTAATACCTTAATATTTCTTTCTCTTTCTCTCCTCTGTTTCCACCATTACATCTCCTTCTCTGACTCTCCTGCCTCCCTCCTTGCTTTGTAAGGACCCTTGTGATTACATTGGACTCACCTGGATAATCCAGAATAATCTCCTTATCTCAAGTTCCTTAATTTAATTACATCACAAAGACCTTTATGCCATATAAGGTAACATATTCCCAGGTTCAGATTAGGATGTAGATTTCTTGGGGGGCCGTTATTCTGCCTATCACAGCATATATGGTTAAGGGTCCAGAATAAAGAGGGTGTGAGAGAGTGCACAGTGCAGAGAAAGCACAGTGCAGAGAAAGCACTGTGAGGGAGGGGAAGTTGGCAAAAAGGGTTATGATATAAAATGGAGAAATACATAGAGGAAGACATATTTCTGTTGTTTTATATGTATATACATATAATATATATTTATACAATTTATATGTAATATATATACAACAAATTATCAGTATATAAATAAATAAATAATATGTATATATATTATATATACACAGAGAAAGAGGAGAGAGAGAGAGAGAGAGAGAGAGAGAGAGTGTGTGTGTGTGTGTGTGTGTGTGTGTGTGTGTGCGCGCGCGCCTTAGGGGACTGAGGTGGAGGAAGTGAGCTGAGTGAAATAGTGATAGGGTCTGGAAGGAACAAGAGGAACTGTAAGAAGGAAATAGGTAGGGTGGGTCTACTTCTGAGGAACTAGCCCTGTCTGAGGTAAGGCTGCAGAGAGGTGAAGTCAGTGGATTTTACAGAGAGAAGTTTTTTGTTTTTTTTAAATTCGGGTATAGTTGCCTTATGATGTTGTGTTAGTTTCTGCTGTACAACGAAGTGAATCAGCTATATGTATACATACATCCCTTCTTTTTTGGATTTCCTTCCCATTTAGTTCACCACAGAACACTGAAGATTTCCCTGTGCTATACAGTCTATTCTCATTCGTTATCTGTTTTATACATAGTAGTGTATATGTGTCAATCCCAATCTCCCAATTCATCCCACCCCACCTTTCCTGCCTTGGTCTCCATACGTTCGTTCTCTACATCTGTGTCTCTATTTCTGCTTTGCATATAGGTTCATCTGTACCATTTTCCTGGATTCCACATCTAAGCGTTAATGTATGATATTTGTTTTTCTCTTTCTGACTTACTTCACTCTGTAAGATAGTTTCTAGGTCCATCCACGTCTCTGCAAATGGCACAATTTATTTCCTTTTATGGCTGAGTAATATTCCATTGTATATATGTACCACATCTTCTTTATCCATTCCTCTGTTGATGGACATTTAGGTTGCTTCCATGTCCTGGCTATTGTAAATAGTGCTGCAGTGAACAATGGGGTGCTGTATCTTATGGAATTATGGTTTTCTCCAGATATATGCCCAGGAATGGGATTGCTGGGTCATATGGTAGTTCTATTTTTAGTTTTTTAAGGAACCTCCATACTGTTCTCCATAGTGGCTATATCAATTTAAATTCCCATTATATTCCCATTATCAACACTATAAGAGGGTTCCCTTTTCTCTACACCCTCTCTAGCATTTATTGTTTGTAGATTTTTTGATGATGGCCATTCTGACCAGTGTAAGGTAATACCTCATTGCAGTTTTGATTTGCATTTCTCTAATAACTAACGATGTTGAGCATCTTTACATGTGCTTTTTGGCCATCTGCATGTCTTCTTTGGAGAAATGTCTATTTAGGTCTTCTGCCCATTTTTAATTGTGTTATTTATTTTTTTCACATTGAGCTGCATGAGCTGTTTGTATATTTTGGAGATTAATCCCTTGTCAGTTGCTCATTTACAAATATTTTCTCCCATTCTGAGGGTTGTCTTTTTGTCTTGTTATGGTTTCCTTTGCTGTGTAAAAGCTTTTAAGTTTAATTAGGTCCCATTTGTTTATTTTTGTTTTTATTTTCATTACTCTAGGAGGTGGATCAAAAAAGATCTTGCTGGGATTCCCTGGTGGCGCAGTTGTTAAGAATCTGCCTGCCATTGCAGGGGATACGGGTTTGAGCCCTGGTCCAGGAAGATCCCACATGCCGTGGAGCAGCTAAGCCCTTGCACCACTACTACTGAGCCCGTGTGCCACAACTACTGAAGCCCACGCGCCTAGAACCTGTGCTCTGCAACAAGAGAAGGCACCGCAGTGAGAAGCCTGCGCACCACAATGAAGAGTAGCCCCCACTCACCTCAACTTGAGAAAGCCCGTGCACAGCAACAAAGACCCAACACAGCCAAAATAAATAAATAAATAAATAAAATAAATTAAAAAAAAAAGATTTGCTGTGATTTATGTCAAAGAGTGTTCCACCTATATTTTGCTCTAAGAGTTTTATAGTGTCCCATCTTACATTTAGGTCTTTAATCCAGTTTGAGTTTATTATTGTGTATGGTGTTAGGGAATGTTCTAATTTCATTCTTTCACATGCAGCTGTCCAGTTTTCCCAGCACCACTTATTGAAGAGACTGTCTCTTCTCCATTGTATATTCTTGCCTCCTTTGTCGTAGATTAGGTGACCATAGGTGCTTGGATTTTCTATCTCTGGGCTTTCTATCCTGTTCCACTGATCTATATTTCTGTTTTTGTGCCAGTACCATACTGTCTTGATTACTGGAGCTTTGTACAATAGTCTGAAGTCAGGGAGCCTGATTCCTCAAGCTCCGTTTTTCTTCCTCAGGATTGCTTTGGCTATTCGAGGTCTTCTGTGTTTCCAAACAAACTTTTTGTTCCAGTTCTGTAAAAAATGCCACTGGTAATTTGATAGGGATTGCATTGAGTCTGTAGATTGCTTTGGGTAGTATGGTCATTTTAACAATACTCATTCTTCCAATCCAAGAAGACATTATATATTTCTATCTGTTTGTGTCATCTTCAATTTCTTTCATCAGTTTATTATAGTTTTCTGAGTACAAGTTTTTGCCTCCTTTGGTAGGTTTATTCCTAGATATTTTATTCTTTTTGTAGCAATGGTAAATGGGATTGTTTCTCTTTCTGATCTTTCATTGTTTCTTTGCATTAATTTTGTTTGCTGCAAATTTACCAAATTCATTAATTAACATGAGTAGTTTTCTGATGGCATCTTTAAGATTTTCTATGTATAGTATCATGTCATCTGCAAACAGTGACAGTTTTACTTCTTCTTTTCCAATTTGGATTCCCTTTTATTTATTTTTCTTCTCTGATTGCTGTGGCTAGGACATCCAAAACTATGTTGAATAATAGTGGTGAGAATGGACATCCTTGTATTGTTCCTGATCTTAGAGAAAATGCTTTCAGTTTTTCACCATTGAGAATGATGTTTGCTGTCGGTTTGTCATATATAGCCTTTATTATATTGAGGTAGGTTCCCTCTATGCCCACTTTCTGGAGATTTTTTATTATAAATGGGTGCTGAATTTTGTTAAAAGCTTTTTCTGCATCTATTGAGATGATCATATAGTTTTTATTCTTCAATTTGTTAATATGGTTTATCACATTGATTGATTTGCATATATTGAAGAATCCTTGCATCCCTGGGATAAATCCCACTTGATCATGGTGTATGATCCTTTTAATGTGTTGTTGGAGTCTGTTTGCTAGTATTTTGTTGAGAATTTTTGCAGCTATTTTCATCAGTGATATTGGTCTTTAATTTTCTTTTTTGTGTGATATCTTTGTCTGGTTTTGGTATCAGGGTGATAGTGGCCTCATAGAATGAGATTGGGAGTGTTCCTTCCTCTGTAATTTTTTGGAAGAGTTTGAGAAAGATGGGTGTTAGCTCTTCTCTACATGTTTGATAGAATTCTCCTGTGAAGCCATCTGGTCCTGGACTTTTGTTTGTTGGAAGATTTTAAATTACAGTTTCAATTTCATTACTTGTGATTGGTAAGTTTATATTTTCTATTTCTTCCTGGTTCAGTCTTGGAAGGTTGTACTTTTCTAAGAATTTGTCCATTTCATTGGCATATAGTTGCTTGCAGTAGTCTCTTATGATCTTTTGTATTTCTGTGGTGTCAGTTATTTCTCCTTTTTCATTTCTAGTTTTATTGATTTGAGCCCTCTCCCTTTTTTTCTTTATGAGTCTGGCTAAAGGTTTATCAATTTTGTTTATCTTCTCAAAGAACCAGCTTTTAGTTTCATTGATCTTTGCTATTGTTTTCTTCATCTCTATTTCATTTATTTCTGCTCTGATTTTTGTAATTTCTTTCCTTCTACTAACTTTGGGTTTTGTTTGTTCTTCTTTCTCTAGTTGCTTTAGGTATAAAGTTAGGTTGTTTATTTGTGATTTTTGTTGTTTCTTGAGGTAGGATTATATTGCTGTAAACTTCCCTCTTAGAACTGCTTTTGCTGCATCCCATAGGTTTTGGGTTGTTGTGTTTTTGTTGTCATTTGTTTCTATGTATTTTTTCATTTCCTCAGTGATCTCTTCATTATTTAGTAGCATATTGTTTAGCCTCCATGTGTTTGTGGGTTTTTTTTTTTTGTTACAGTTTTTGTCCTGTAATTGATTTCTAATATAATAGCATTGTGGTCGGAAAAGATGCTTGATATGATTTCAGTTTTCTTAAATTTACCAAGGATTGATTTGTGACCCACGATTTGATCTATCCTGGAGAATGTTCCATGTGCACTTAAGAAGAAAGTGTATTCTGCTGCTTTAGGATGGAATGTCTTATAAATATCAATTAAGATTATCTGGTCTATTGTACATTTAAAGCTTGTGTTTCCTTATTAATTTTCTCTGTGGATGATCTGTCCATTGGTGTAAGTGGAGAGTTAAAGTCCCCCACTATTATTGTGTTACTGTCGATTTCCCCTTTTATGGCTATTAGCATTTGCCTTATGTATTGAGGTGCTCCTGTGTTGGGTGTATCAATATTTATTATTGTTATATCTTCTTCTTGGATTGATCCCTTGATCATTATGCAGTGTCCTTCCTTGTCTCTTGTAACAGTCTTTATTTTAAAGTCTATTTTGTCTGATACGAGTATTGTTACTCCAGCTTTCTTTTGATTTCTATTTGTTTAGAATGTCTTTTTTCATCCCCTCACTTTCAGTCTGTATGTGTCCCTAGGTCTGAAGTGGGTCTCTTGTAGACAGCATGTATATGGGTCTTGTTTTTGTATCCATTGAGCTGGTCTGTGTCTCTTGGTTGGAGTATACAGTCTATCAACATTTAAGGTAATTATTGATCTGTATGTTCCTCTTACCATTTTCTTAATTGTTTTGGGTTTGTTTTTGTGGGTCTTTTGCTCCTCCTGTGTTTCCCACCGAAAGAAGTTCTTTTAGCATTTGTTGTAAAGCTGGATTGGTGGTGCTGAATTCTGTTAGCTTTTGCTTGTCTGTAAAGCTTTTGATTTCCTTGTTGAATCTGAATGAGATCCTTGCTGGGTAGAGTAATCTTGGTTGTAGGTTTTCCCCTTTCATCACTTTAAATATATCCTGCCACTCCATTCTGGCCTGCAGAGTTTCTGCTGAAAAATCAGCTGATAACCTTATGGGGATTCCCTTGTATGTTATTTGTTGCTTTTCCCTTGTTGCTTTTAATATTTTTTCTTTGAATTCAATTTTTGTTAGTTTGATTAATATGTGTCTTGTCATGTTTCTCCTTGGGTTTATCCTGTATGGGACTCTCTGTTTTTCCTGGACTTGGGTGGCTATTTCCTTTTCCATGTTAAGGAAGCTTTTGACTATAATCTCTTCAAATATTTTCTCAGACCTTTTCTCTTTCTCTTTCTCTTCTTCTTCTGGGACCCCTATAATTCAAATGTTGGTGTATTTAATGTTGTTCCAGAGGTCTCTGAGACTGTCCTCATTTCTTTTCATTCTTTTTTCTTTATTCTGCTCCTTGGCAGTTATTTCCACCATTCTGTCTTCCAGCTCACTTGTTCGTTCTTCTGCCTCAGTTATTCTACTATTGATTCCTTCTAGTGTATTTTTCATTTCAGTTACTGTGTATCACTGTTTGTTTGTTCTTTAGTTCTTCTAGAGTCCTTGTTAAACATATCTTGTATTTTCTCCATCCATGCCTCCATTCTATTTCCAAGATTTTGGATCATCTTTACTATCATTATCCTGAATTCTTTTTCAGGCAGATTGCCTATTTCCTCTTCATTTATTTGGTCTGGTAGGTTTTTGCCTTGCTCCTTCTTCTGTAACATATTTTTTTGTCATCCCATTTTTTGTTGAAGTGTGGGGCTTTGTTCCTGTCTTGCTGGTTGTTTGGTATGAGGCATCCAGCACTGGAGTTTGCAGGCAGTTGGGTGGAGCCAGGTCTTTGTGCCTAGATGAGGACCTCCAGGAGAGTTCACACTGATTAATATTCCCTGGGGCCTGAAGTTCTCTGTTAGTGCAGAGGCTTGGACTTGGCTCTCTCACCACAGGGGCTCAGGCCTGACCCCTGGCCTGGAAACCAAGGCCCCACAAGCTGTGCAGCATGGCAAAAACAAAAAAATAAAAGGCAAAGCCCAAGACAAATAACAAAAACAAATCCAAGCAAACAAAAAACAAACCAACAAGCAAATGACAACAACAAAAACCACAAGGAAAGCAAAAAAACCAGGAGACACCCAAACAAACAAGACAGCCCAGAAACCAAAACCAAAAATAAAAACAAAACTAACCTAAACAGAAAACAAAAATAAAACAAAATCAAAAAACAAACTAAAAGAAAAGCTAAGAGAACAAAAGGCAAGCACACAAAAATGACAAAAACGAAAACAAAAGAAATAAAAAAGAAGATAAAAACAAAATGAAACAAAATAAAAAAAACACAAGAAAACAAAACAACACGAAAATAGCAAAAGAATGAACCAACAGAAAACAAAACAAACAAAAACAAAACTAAAAAAAGACAACAAACAAAAAAGAGCAGACAATAACAAAGAATAAAAAATAAAAATTAGAAAAATAAAAAGTGTATTAGAAAAAATAAAAATAAAAATGAAACAATAAAACAAAACACAACAGTACAAAAAATTTTTAAAAATAAAAATTAAATATTAAAAACAAAAATTCTCTGGTGCCTCTGCTATCTGTGTCCTTGCCCCCACGGTGAGCTACATGCAACCCCTGCCTCCCTGGGAGCCCTCTAAGACCACTAGGTAGGTCTCTGGACCTGCTGCACCAGCCCCACGTCTGTGTGTGTTCCTTTCACCAGTGTCTGTTCCTGAAGCTGACCCAGAGCACAGGCTTCCATGGGCATGCCCCGCAAGGGCCAGTGCAGCTGGAGGAGACATTGGAGGGGGGGCGGTGCCCCACCCACCTGGACCCACATGGTCAGAGGAGGCCCTGTCAGGGGCAGCCTGTGGAGGCTTTGGGGGGGGGCATGCTCAGGTCCACCAGGACCTGCATAGCCAGAGGAGGCTTTGGCAGAGGTGGGGCTCAGGCCTGGGACCCACACAGCCCTTGTAGAGACAGAAGTTTTAAAGGCCATCAAGAAGGTGCACAAGAGGTAAAAATAGAGGAAGGGCGTGTGGTTTGTGGCTCCAGGCAGATCAGATGATGGGTGGAGCCTTCCCCATGTGTCCAGAGTTGCAGAGAGAGAGGAAGAGGCAGGGCTCTGAGACCAGGGAGGGGAAAAAGAAAGAGAAACTAGGTTTGTTATGGGAAATAGGGCTGCAGTTTCATATTTGGAAGTGTCTGTGTGTGATGAGTAAGTGTAGGGTTTAGTAACAGGTTGAGGAAGAATTATACATTTATAACTGCTATAAAACATTTGTTCCCTATTAAAAATCTTCTGTGCAGCACTGGAGACAGAAACTGTGAGCAAATGGACTGTGAGCGAAACTGTGAGTGAATGGACTCAGGGAATTAGCTACAAAAGAAAGAGAAAGACAAGTGTATGTATGAGGGAGTGGATGAGTGGATGACAGAAGCAGAAAAGGCTTTTCTTGGCAGGAGATGATATGGAGTTTTCAGTATCCTTGGTACCTGCAAGTGGAGCGTTGCCCAGCTTCCACCCTCCAGCCCATCTGGCCTGGGGAGCAGCTTTAAGCACATGTTCCTCACTCTCCTCCTCCTTGGAGTCCTTTCCTCTTTTCTTCCTCCTTTTCCTCTTCCCATGTCTTCCTTTACCCTGGAGCTTGAGAGAACCAAGGCTGGAGGAGACAGTGATAGTGACTTCCTTCTCTTGCTTCCATCTTTTCTTTCTATCTTTGACCCAATTCAAAAAACAAAGATGAATAGAGGCCTACTGGGCCTGGAATCATGCAGGGCTTACAAGATGTGAGACTCCCATCACCAAGGGCAATTCTCCAGCAAAGGGACATCTGGGAGCCATTAGCAGCCAACACACACAGGAGCTGGGCCAGGGTGTACCCATCAGTAAAGGGGATCTGTGTGAGGCACCAACAGCATCCACAGAAAATAGGATGTGAAGTAGCAGATAATCTTACACTTGGTTCGAAGGAATGCACATTGGTATAAGACTTTGGAGAGCAATTTGATAATATCTTATAGAGTGGAAGACACATGTGCCCTATGACCCAGTACTCCCACTTCCAGTCATATACCCTAGACTTTGGAGAGCAATTTGATAATATCTTATAGAGTGGAATACACATGTGCCCTATGACCTAGTACTCCCACTTCCAGTCATATACCCTAGACTTTGGAGAGCAATTTGATAATATCTTATAGAGTGGAATACACATGTGCCCTATGACCTAGTACTCCCACTTCCAGTCATATACCCACAAACAGTCATATAACGTTTGCATGTGGGAGAGTCTTGCAGAGAGAGGGAAAGTAGAGTGCTGCAGACTGAGTCTCAAGGAGCACTGCCATTTAGGTAATAGGAAGAAGATAGAAGACTCAATTATAGACTGGAGGAGGCAGGGATTTTGTGGTCTTGCTCATTGCAATGTCCCCAGCGACATGCCTGGCACATGAGGAACACTCCTGGGATGCACAGGAAGGGAAGGAAGAAGCGGTGAAGGAGACAGAGGTCAGAGAGAATGAAAAAAATGAGGACCCCTCACCCTGAAAGCCAGAGGAAGAGATTGTTAAAGGGGGGTGGACAGTGAGAAATAAAATATTGCCACCATATCAGAAAACAAAGAATGTCGCAGTCATCAGTGATTGCAGCCACCCTCAACGGTGAGCCCTGAGGGAGTTCAGGATGGAAACAAGGAATGCCAACCATCTAGCAGCCATCAGACTGTAGCCAGCACCGAAGGTGCAGCCTGAGGAAACTCAGGATGAGAAAACACAGGATACTGGCCCCAGATAGCTGAAGTCATATCAAAGGAATGACTTTAATGAGCCCAGACTCTTGCATCTTCCCACACATAGAAAAGTGCTAAATTCCCTAACTTGAGATATCTAGTTTTCTTTTATTAACAGTAGCCAGAGCTGTGTCATTAACCATCCTTTGGGCTCTCTGATGGAAAAGTAGAATCAAGTCTCAAATAATGCCTTTTAAATTATATCCTCTAGTATTATAGATGGAAAACAGTACTGTATCATACCTCTGTGAATGTATTAATAAAATACCTTATACCTGCTTTATGATACATAGTAGTGACTGTGCTTTACCATAGCTGTTTTAAATGACATTATTTTAGAATGTTTTCTTTCCAGATGATGATTAAGAAGCTAATAAAAAAACGGTGCCAGGTACCACAACAGTAACAGAACTTTGCTGTTTTCTGGAGTTCTGTTTTTTAATTTTTTTTTTTTAATGGAGTGTACTAGATGTCTCTATAATTTTGTTTAGATGACTGCAGAAACTGGAAACAGCTACTGCTGCATAACATACTGCTATTGGTCTTTTTATATGAATAAATAAATCTATATATCTATATATAATTTGAATTTTTGGAAACTTTAGCTGTGCTGTCAATTTTGGAAAAATATCCCAGTTGTACCATGTTGGGTTGGCATTGTACAGAAATTAACAGCCATATTGGTCTAGAAATGTTAAACATGATTTTTTCCTTTTGTACAAGGGTAACGTACAATATTAAGTATGTAAGGTCTTATCCACCTGGGTTTGACTACAGAAAGTAATAAAGCATTCTCAAAAACAAACAAACAAACCAAAAATGAAACAGTAACCTTTTGTTCTGACTACATGGTGTTGTTGCAAAAACTCCTATATACCTTGGCTTCCCCCCCACCCCCACACCCTTCCTCTTTGGAACGGTTTTCTCAGAATTTATCTGACAGGCTGTCTCCCAGCCTTGAAGTCCTAAGAATGTCCCCTGAATAAAACATAACTCTCAACTTTTATGTCATGAATTTTTTTTAGTCGATAGTTATGGAGACCACAAAGGGCTGAGAGCAGACTTCTCTCCTTTGCCTGAACTCAACGAGGATCCAGAGCCTTGGTACCAGCAGAGGTCTCTTATGCCCACCTGCCTCCTCAGAGAGTCCAGACGAATTGGTGAGTCTTTCCTGGTTCTCGGATCTCCCAATTTTTGATTGATGATCCTGAGTTTTATATGGCAGTGTCTAACAGGTACCTGGCTCGCCAGCTGAAAGATATTGGGGAGTGATTCCCCCCTAATTGAAAGATATTTGGGGAGCCTGGTTGAAAAACACTGGGAGAAAATGCCCCTTAATTGAAAGATATTAGGGGAGCCCAGTTGAAACACACTGGGGCTCAGTTTAGACACTGAGTTGTTTATCTTCAGCTGAAGGACTGGGAAGACTTTGCTCACTTAAAAGACTGAGTAGTGTTGGACTGGGTAATTAAGGGGAAGACTGGCCTGTCATTTTTCCTTGAATTGGCTACACTAGCGATAATATTTTGACAAACTTACCTTTGAATGGGGGAATAAAAGCTTTCAAAACAGAAGAAAAAGGAACGACATATTGTCAGCCCCCAACTAATACCCCAGCCAGGTTTATGTACGTAAAAAATTTACAAGTACTTACTTAATTGGAATTAAAGCAAATCTCGTCCTAAAAATGAGGGGGCTCTTTTACTGTATACACAGTTAAGTTTAAAAAGCCAGCTTGATAAGAATATCTTTTTAGAATTCTGACTTTAAACAAAGGCCTTCTAGGGAGAACTTGCATTTCTCTTCCTGTGTCTTTGAGAAGTAAATGTTCTACCTGATCTTCTTAGGGCGTTTTGTGTGTGTGTGTGTGTGTGTGTGTGTGTGTGTGTGTGTGTGTGTGTGTGTTTTGAAAACTTGATCTCTGCCATACTATTTTTGGGAGTAAACCTTCTGGATCTTTTATTTAGGTGACATCATCCCCTATTCTCTTATGGGAAATCTGCTTGTGTCTTAATGGTTTAATATATATCTCATTAAAAGCCAAATAATGGATCCTTTAAATTGGAGAAACTTCTAAATAGGTAAATTTTTAGAGAGCTCTCATTATAAACAGCTGTTTTATTGGTACCTATATTAAAAAATCAAAGGCAGAAAAAAGAAATATGTCTAATGGTTAACCTAAGAACTTCTTTACTTTAAAACAAGTAAGAAAAACCGGTTTGGGAAGACTTATTTGTGGTCTTTGCTTCCCCTCAATGGGTTTTACAGTTGCTAATAAAAACATTAGAATAATGTTAACAGGAAAAAAAAAACCTGTAAGGACTGTCTAGATACTTGTTGGAACAAGGTAGAAATTTTAAAAAGGACTTATCTCAAATGAATAAAGAAATCTTCAGATGGATATTTAAAACGGGATAAATAAAATGGACACGTATGCGATTAAAACACAAGTTTTTTTTTTTTTTTGATGTGGACCATTTTTAAAGTCTTTATTGAACTTGTTACAATATTGCTTCTGTTTTACGTTTGGTTTTTCGGCCGTGTGGCATGTGGGATCTTAACTCCCCGACCAGGGATCGAACCTGCATCCCCTGCATTGGAAGGTGAAGTCTTAACCACTGGACCACCAGGGAAGTCCCCAAACACAAGGTTTTGATATTACACTACCTAAGATTAAATGGGCCAAAAAAGACCCCCTACTAGTCTCCAACAATAAAGCCAAACAAGTCCGCTCTGTTTACCCCAGTTTTAAAAAGATATATTTAAGGGGCTGGAAAAAATTTTTTTACACTGAGATACCTGATGAGCAATTACTTGGGGCAACAGTTAGGCCACAGGTCTGAGTTCCTTGGCTCAAACCCCCTCTGGGGCTCCCAGAGCATTTTATAGAAAAATAGATAAAATAGGGAATAAAAGTAAGAAAACTTCTTGAACTCCTCCTGTAAGATCAGAACTTGTTGATTGGATCCTAATGAAAGCTAAAGGTATAAAAGTTGATAGGATTGGGATAAAGTATCTAAAGATATATATATATATATATAAAGGCTTTATATAAGATGGCTATCTCTCTTTTGTTTAATTATGTTGTGGGATAGACACATTTCACTTCGGAATGCTTCCCCTGCATGGTATTATGACAAGGCACATAGATCTGCCCCTCAGGAAGTATCAACTAAACATACTAAAGGAAACCAGTAGGGTTACCTGATCCATACAGATAAGTAAAAACTGGGAACTAACATTCAGGGGTTAATAAAAATAAAATTAGTGATTTTGCTCTGGGTTTAACTTGTAAACTCAGAAAGAAGTTCTTTGTTGAATGTCCTATACAAGATTTTGAAGGCGTGATAAATTAAACTCTAAAGTTCTAGAACATAGAACTTGTAAATTTCAGTCTAGTTAGAAATCTTCTCACTGATACATAGTTGGGCAAATCAAGCTTTTAACATCGTCTAGGTGACAGACCTTTGGGGAACTTAAAGTAACTGTCTTTCTCCTGCAAATCTCTACAAACCAGAAATGTAAATACAGGCCACAGGGACCTGAGGCTGAACCTAATTAGCTTAACGAGGAAGAACCTGAAACCAAGGGAAAAAAAAATGACAAAGTGGCAGTTTTAAAATTCAAACTGCTGGGAATGCTCCCTCAGCCAAGCTTTACAAATAGTAAACCCTTAGTCTTCAGAGCAAGCAACTTTAATGTATTCCAACTGTTTTTTGCAAAATAGTAAGTTTATATTGTAATACCTGATTCATAACTAAGTTTTTTTCTAAAGGGAAACCATGAGCTCTCTAGTTTTGCCTGTTTATATGTCTGTGTACACATTATACATATGAAATATCTCTACCTCTGGAAAGTATTACCAAAATTGAATTTATAAAGAGCTCAACTTAATTTGAAAGCAAGTGGTTACAAATTAAAAAGAAACCAGCCAAAATGACTTTCAGGTTCATGTGAACTAGGAAATATTCAATATTAAGTTGATACCTGGTATTAAAGTTTTGTTGATCTAATTAATATATACATGTCTTTAGAGTCATCAACATTAAGTATAATACTTTATTGTATCTAGGTTTAATAGAAGTCAAATAAGACCTTATTATACCTGTTGCAAAGAAAATAATTTGATATGTTGAAACTTTAAGGTAAATGTAAATGAGATAAGAGCTTTTGGGTAAACTCTTTAAGAATAATTATATTTTAGAAATGTTTACTTAAAATGATCTCTCCAGAAATTTGGTAACAAAGTTCTAGAGTTGTGCTAATTTAAGTGATGGAAATTTATTGAATATCTCGGTCATCCCCAAATAAAATAAGATACTGAGACAGCAATTACTGAACAGAGAAACTAAAGTATTTAGGACTATTAATAAATATGTTTGGTGTCACCCTGAGATGTTTTTAGAAATTGTCACTGGTTATTTATGTTCACCAATCTTCAGAATGCTAATGTAAAAGACAGTTCATAATTACTTATTTCATAGCTTTCACTAGAAATTAAGGTTTTTAAGAGTTGAGGATTCTAATTTAAACATGTAATTAAAGCTAATAGAAATAATAACAAAGCATTTCAGTATACAGTAGGAAATTAGAATGTGTGTTTTCAGTAAAGAAGGTATGGGGAATGAAATTACACTTTATTGAGGGAAAAGAAAGAATGTCTTAGAGCTGGTTGTTTCCGATGGAAAAATAAGGGGCAAACTGATACGGATATAGAAAGTGATGAAAAGCTGTGGAAAGGAACTCTGAGGAAAAAAAGATTCATGCATGGTCAGGATTAACTAAATTTAGATTGAAGTTAATTAAGTGAATGGATTTTGTTGTTAAGTAATCTAGTACAAGACTGGAATTTGATTTCTCTCTCTGTTAAGAGAACGAGGTTTCTTAGAGTGCTCCTTTTTTTTTTTTCCACACACACACACTGTATTTTATTTTTACAAGAGATAAATAGACTGACACCAAGCATTGTAAATGGATGACCACAACAAAATAGAGTGCTCCTTTTTGATAACAGACTGTGTGAGTTTCTTTGCCCTTAAGTGATCCGTATTTGTTTTTTTGAAATCTTTTCGTGACTTTGGTTAAATAAATAAGTATTCTTTCACAGTGACCTATAATCCTGTCATGTTTTAAAACTTTTTTGATATTTTTGAGCCCTCATGAAGGGCTGGCAGGCAAAGGCCCCAGGAAAAGGTAGACTCATTTCCTTATAAATCATGTGGTTATGAGGGTGGGCGTTTCACATGTGGCCTTTTTGCAAAATCAGTTTAGCAGTTAGTTAGTACATTAGAGGGCTCATAAACTCTCCAGCTGCACTGACTCACAGCATGAGACATCTGTGAGGTGAGCTAGAAGGGTGGAGCTCTGAGGAGGAACCTGCCTGGTGGCCTGCCTATGTGGCGTCAGGTGGGAATGCAGCTTGGGGCCTAATTGTCACAAAAACCCGGACTTTAGAATCAGTCTGAGTTGAAATCTTGGTCCCAACACTTGCCAGCTGTGTAACCTTAGACAAGTAAGTAATCCTCCCTGAGCCTTTGTTTCCAGGTGAGGGCAACGGTGGTGGTTTCAAGGTGGAGGATTGGCCTGGGGAAATGCAGCTGGTTGCTCTGACAGATCCTTGAGGAGGGAAGTACCTGGGTGTGGCCACCAGTTTCTGGACTCTAATCCTCAAATTTTCTCAGAAATTTAGAGACTGGCATTTTGGCAAACTGTTGGGCAGTGTCTACTAAATTCACTGTATTAGTTTCCTAGGACTGCCATAACAAGGTACCACAAATTAGGGGACTTAAAGTAACCGTAATTTATTCTCTCATAGTTCTGGAAGCTACAAGTCCGAAATCAAGGTGCCAACAGGGCCACACTCTCTCCAAGGCTCTAGGGTGAGTCCTCCTGTGGGGGGTCACCATTGCCCCCTTGCCTAAGGTGTGAACTTTTCTGTGGAGGCCAGGGGCAGGGCACACTAATTCATTTGTCAGTCCTGATAACATACAGAAGGGTTGGGAGCCCTCGTTGCAGGAAGAAAGGAGGGAGCATTATGGAGCCTAAGCTAATTGGGGAGGATATTTGGGGATCCTCACATCTCCTCTTGTCCCCTTGAGATGGCCCAGGGGCCTCAGCATCCTGGTGAGATCACCAGGTGTGGGTGGGAGCAGTGGACTCTGGCAAGTGCTGCCTCTTCTTGATCTGCCTCTCCCTGTTCCAGGGACTCACCCCTCCACCCATGTCCCTCTCACATTAGGCTAGAGGTATGGGGTATGGAGAAGCTGGAGGCAGGACTGGTGGGGACTGGTAGGAAAGACCTGAGGAGCAAGGTATCTGCCTGAAGGGGCTGCTTGGGGAGCTGACTCAGTGGATGCCAGGCAGGCTGGGAGTGCGGGGTTCTGTCTTGACTCCAAAAAATTCAGCCTCAGAATATGTGGGAATTTGGAGTGTCTGAACTTCTTACAAACGTGGTTGGGTGGTGCATAGGGCCATGCCCTTGGAACAATGTCATTGAACCCTGGGCTGCCCATCTGCTCTCCTTTCTATCTGCATTTGTCTGGTTTCTAGAAATAGAGAGGATAGGATCTATATCTATATCCATATATGTTTATATATCTATAGCTATATCTAGTTAGCCCTCCATATCCACAGGTTTTGCATCCAAGGATTCAACCAATTGATCCTGGGTTGGTTGAATCTGCAGATGTGAAACCTACAGATATGGAGGGCTGACTGTATTCATTGTATTATACAATTTTATATAAGGGACTTAAGCATCCATGGGTTTTTGTATTCACGGGGGATCCTGGAACCAATCCCCTGTGGATACCGAGGGACGACTCTTTCTCTCTCTCTCTCATGTGTGTGTATATCTTAATATATAATATACAAATATAAATATATATGTATATTATATATATTGGCTCCCATGGTTATGGAGGCTGGTAAGTCCAAAATCTGCAGAATGGGCCACCAGGCTGGAGACCCAAAGAAGAGATGATGTTGCAGTTCAGGTCCAAAGACCATGTGCTGGCATAATTTCCTCTTGTTCAGGGAAGGTAAGGTTTCTTCTCTATTCAACTAATTGAATGAGGCCCATTCACATTATGGAAGGCAATCCACTTTACTCAAATCCACTGCTTTACTCAAAGCCCACTGATCTGAATGTTAATCTCAAAAGTACCCTCACAGAAATGTTCAGAATAATGCTTGTCCAAATATCTGGACACCCCACAGGCCAGCCAAACTGACACATAAAATTAACCTCCTTAGTAAAATGACTTCACCAAGCAATAGGAATTGTAGCTCCCAGCCACTGAGGACTTACCTTGTGTTGGCAACCTTGTGCTTACTTCCTTACACACCCATGTGATAAGTGTTATGCTTGTTTCACAGAGGAGTCAACTGAATCTTACTCAGTGTGAGCCAATGTTGGAACCCCAGCTGGATCTCTTTTCCCATCCAGTGACCCCTCCCCCACCTGTTGCCAGTACAGTGGCTAAAAGCTTGCATCTGAGACCTTCTCTGGGTGATTGCCTGTGGCTGATGTCCTTGTCCAGAACCTCCTGAGAAGTTTTGTCCCCCTCTCCCATCCCCACCCGCTATCCTCCAGGGGTGGACAATGACTGATTGACACAGGAGTGTAAGAGACCGTCCTGCTTACCTCAAGGGGGGATAGCTCTGGCCCATTCACCATGCCCCCCAGAGCTCCACATGGGATCAGGCTGAGGTTAGACTCCAGCTGAGACCCCATTCTTTGCTGAGCATTTTCCCCTGTCCTGTCCTACTTCCCTTCCTCCCTTTCTCTTGAGATGATTTCCTCAGTAAATCATGTGCTCAGGAATCTCTATCTCAGCCTCTGACTGTAGAGAATGGGGTTTAAATTCCTGTTAGTGAGGAATTCAAAGCCAAGTCTAGCTAGCTTCAGCATTGGCCCACTGAACCCCTGCATTGTCCATAGCTGGGATGGTAAGCTGGCAGGCATGTATGCATCCTTGGGGGGCTGGGGTATTAGCCGAGGAGAAGAGAAGAGTCCTAGCTTTTAGGAAGGTCTTGGTGGCTTTGTCACTCCCTCGCTTGCTTGCTCGCCCCTAGCTGGTGTCTCATTTCCATAAAACACAGCACCAGCAACAAGTTGCCCAGTTATGTACCTTCACAGGGGCAAGTTGAAGGTTACACTTGACAGAGACTGTGGGTCTGGAGTCCCATCCTCAAGTCTTCTAAGAGCTGAGTCTCAGCTTTCAGGCAGCAACAGCAATGGACTCAAAATCCTGAGCTGCTTCTTGGGAGAGAGTATGAGCCAACCCAGGCAGGCAGGCCTCCTGGTCAGCAGGCTCCAGGCCTAGGCTGTGGTCTGAGGCCTCCATTTATAGCCCCCCTGCCTGTGGGAATGCTGAGTCACGACCCTGGGAAGGCTTCTGATGGATTTTTCCATAACTTGGAGGTTTGGAACTGTTCCAGTCACCACTGCTCCAGCTAGAATTTTGCTTCTGACTTTACCAGGTGACCTCTAGCCTCTCCAAGAGACAGCTGCTTAAGGATAACGAATAGGTGAGATGAGAGAGTCTGGATCTGAGAGGGTGGAGCCAAAGCCTGGCAGAGGAATTGCTGGGGATGGCTGTGGAGTGGAGGATGGGCTCCTTGCTGGCCCCTAAAGAGCCTTCTACTCCATCTGGCTGGAGAAGACAAGAAAGGATGGGGCACCTGTTGGCAGAAGGCTTCTCCTAACAAAAAGAGGAGTGTTAGGCTGTTCTCTTTGGTTAAAGACCTTTACTACTGTCTTCTATGTGAAAGGATATAGTGTGGAAACTATGGTGTTGGGTAGACCTGATTAAAAACCTCTGTTCTATCATTATAGATTTTGTGATGCTGGGAAAGTCACTCAATATTTCAGAGCCTCAGTTTTCTCATCCAGAAAATGGGTGGCCATGCTTAGTGCACAGGGTTATTGTCTGGCATGGGGCAAGTCAGATGAAGGAAATAGCTCAGTAAGAGACAGAGATAGACTTGGTGGACTAGGAATGCTAAAGAAAAATGCAGCCAGCTTCACCAATTTGCTTCTAGAGCCACGGCAGTGGGCATAAGGCCACTGCTTACCCATTCAAATGCTCAAGGCAGACATCATTAATTATAGCTGTACACCTTAATCCTGGATAGAGCCTCCAGGTAGCTTCTGTTAATTGATTGGAGGTGGCATTTGAGATGGAACCTACGTGTCATGCCTGGTCTCAGGACAAGATGGCCTTGACAGCCATCATGGAGGAGTCCTTGAATATATGAAGAGGAATTTAAAGGAAAGAAAAATTGCCTTCTTTTAACTTGAATGCCTGGGGATGGAGATGGTTTGTAATTGAGCAGCCTACAGGTTCTACCGTTTTCAAGCAGCTTGAGCTACTGAGCAGAGGTCAGGCTTGGTGTAGACCTTCCAGATAACCAGCTTGGCAAGGCTGGCCTCACCAAAGATGTACTCTTAGACTGCCTCCCCACAGGAGCAGACCCTGAAACAAGGATTCAAGTTCAAGTAGTTTAACTGAGAAGTGATTCCAAGGCCTCTGGTAGGAGATTCAGGAAATGAGACTGGGAAGAGAAGGAAGCCAATGCGAGGTGCATTTTAAAGTAGGTTATTACTGTGGGTGACTGGAGCTTAATCCTACTGAGGAAGCCTGGGAGATAGTGCAGAGTACAAATCTGAGTTATGGCATCTGAGGAGCGAGGGAGCAGGGGTATGTATACACCAACTGCCATCAGTCATTAGTTGAGGGCTACTGGGGTAGGATGTTAACTCCCTGTTTACAGATGGACAAGATGTCATCAAGTGGCCAGAGAAAACTCTCAGGCAAAAAAATTACAGGTACTGGCAGCTGGAACTGGTAAATGCCAAAAGCAGTATCTACTATTCATGTGGACTGAAAATCCCAAGGAGCTCAAGTGAGTCTATTCATTGAAAATCAGGGCTGCCTAATCTTTCCTAGTATGGTGTTCTCTTTAAAATTCCAGCTACCTCACCCTGCCCCAACCTGCCCCACCCCTAGGGGCATAGGATACGTAGTCCCTGTTCTGGACTGAATGACCAGAACCCTGATGATTAAAATAGTAAACATTTATTTCATACTTACTATAGACTAGGTGCTTTGGTAATTGCTTTATAATCATGATCTAATTTAATTTTCATAATAACCCTGTGAAACAAGTACTATTATTATCTCTGAAGTTCAGAGAGGTTAAGTAGCTTGCCCAAATTCACACAAACAGTGTTATGGACTGAATGTTTCCGTCCCTCCAAAATTTATATGTTGAAATCCTAATCCCCTATGCAAAGGTATTAGAAGGTAGGGCCTTTGGAAGGTAATTAGGTCATGATGGTGAAGCCCTCATAAATGGGATTGGTTCCCTTATAAGAAGAGACAAAAGAGAAATTGCTTCCTCTGTCTGTTCTCCATTATGTGATAATACAAAAAGAAGATGGCCTTCTGTATACCAGCAAGTGGGCCCTTACAAGATACCAAATCTGCCAGCATCTTGATCTTGGACTTCCCAGCCTCCAGAACTGTGAGAAATAAATAATTGTTGTTTAAGCCATTCTGTCTATGGAGGGTTGGTGCTCAGGAGAATCTGGCAAGGGAGGAAAGGAGGTAATAGGTGCTAAAATTGTCCCCTGTTTCTCATCCTCTGCTGGTGGGTCCCTGTCACCAGAAAGGGCATGTCTAGCCTTGCACTCTTTTCCCCCATTTGGCCTTCCTGCCCCACCTTCCCTTCTGGTCCCCACTCAGAATCAGAGGTGAGGACTGACCTCCAGGGTTCCCAGCAAATTGTCTTCATGTTTCTTTCTGGTCTAGATCAAGTGAGGGAGGAGCTTTTATGGAGAAAAGGGCTAGAGGCTAAGCAGCCAGTGAATGCTTGAGGGATTTGCTTGAAGACCTGGGGTTTAGCAGATTCTGTGCTAGGATCACCATTGCCCTATGTAGCAGTGTGATTGCAAAAATTGCCCCAATTCTCCACCCCTCCCTAAATCTACATGCTTTATCATGTGATCTCATAGCCTCCTCCTACTAAGAGGTGGAGTCTGTTCCCACACCCCTTGATTCTGGTCTGGACTTGTGACTTGCTCTGGCCAGAAGAAGGTAGTGGAAGTGACGTTGAGCCCTTTCTGAGCCTAGGCCTCAAAGGGCATTGTCTGTTTTTGCTTGCTGTCTTGAATACACCATGACCATGATGACCATGTGAACAAGCTCAGACTAGTCTACTGGAGGACAAGAGACCACATGGAGCAGAGACAAGCTTCCTAGCTGAGGCCATCTTACACTAGCCACTAGCTTCACCCAGACATGTCTCAGAGTCCAGCCAAGATCAGCAAAGGCACCTATTCAACCCATAGCTGACTGTAGACCCGAGTGATCCCAGACAATGCAAGAGCTGCCCAGCTGACCCAGGACTCACGAACAATAATAAATACTTATTATTGTAAACCACTGAGTTTTGGAGGGATTTGTTACACTGTAGTAGCTAACTGATACACCCAAATCTCAGGGGTCAATCCTCCTTCCTTTGCCCCAGATTAACACTCAGTCTGACCTAACACACAATAGCAGCCTCTAGCCTGACCAAGGCTTCCACAGAGCCTCCCTTATGGCCAGCTCTTGATTTGGCTTCGTCCATATCAGTGGGACTCCCCTGGCACTCTCCCATATTTTTACTATATTCTTCTTTGACGCTAATCTGTGTGTGTGCACTTGCGCATGTGTGTGGTGTGTGTGTGTGCACCTGTGAACTCTAAGGTACATTTCACATCTTGGATTCAGTCTCCTCCTTTTGCTGAGGACTCCCCGAGGCCCAGGCTGTGCTTTGTCCCCAAGAGACTTTCCTTAGACAGGGACCTGGCCCCTCATTCCTGGAAAGTAGCTCCTGCCTAATGCTCAGCCTAGGTTGTGAGGATGCAGCTTTATGGGTTCAGGTCAACCTCATAAACTTTTCTGCCCTACCCCCCAGGGCAGCAAGTCCAGCAAGGCTGGTGCACTGCAACCCCCCCACCTACAGAGCTAAAACTAGAATTCCTGGCTGGGCTGGCTTGCTCGGCAGCTGCCCTCAGCAGCTTTCCCTGCCCTTCCAGGGGCTTTCTCTGCCCTACGGCTTTCCCTTGTGAACTGGGCTGGTCCTGGGACAAGCTACCTCTGGCTAGCTGATCACCCTCTGGTGGGACTTGATGAACCAGCGTGACTTAGGACACCACCAGATCTAACATTCAGTCCTGGGCTCTTTCCACACAGCATTTACCTGTCAGGGGGCATCTGGTCTCAAACCACAGATACAGCTTTTAATGGCCTAAGCAGAAGAGGAATTTATTAGAAGATTACAGGTAACTTATGGGATTGATCAGGAGGACTGACCATGGGAAGAATGTGGCTGGGCGTTGCTGCTGCTGGCACCACTGTCTCTGACTATGACTGTGTTCTCAACTGTCTCAGCTTTCTGTGGCCTTATCCCAGACTCAGAGCTCTGGGAAATATTACTGAGAGGCTGAGATTGGATCTGGGTTGCACCCTTGTCACCAGAAAAGGCAAGTCCACAATATTGAATTTCTCCAAATGTAAGGAGGGGGGTTCAGATATTGGGCAGCCAAAAGAAGGGTGATAAGCACCCATACCACTCCATCCTCTTAGGGTCTGTTATAAGGAACTTGGTGCTCCAAATAGAGCCCAACTCCAACACTTTCTTTTCATTGTGCCACTAAAAAAATTGAAGTTTATTTTATACATAGGAAAATGCATATATCTTAAGGATTCAGCTCAATGAATTAAAAAAACCTGTTTATATACTTGTGTAACCACCACTCAGATCAAAACAGAGAACATTTCCCTCACTCCAGAAGGGTCCTTTGTGCCTCCCTGGTCAATCTTATCTTCCTCTCCAGAGGAAATAACCATTCTGATTTTAGTTTATTTTGCCTATTCTTGAACTTCATATAAAAAGAACCGTACAGTTTGTACTCTTTGTTTTGTTTTTGTTTTTGGCCTTGCCCTGTGGCACGTGGGGTCTTAGTTCCCCTATCAGGGATCAAACCCACGCCCCCTGCATTGGGAGCGTGGAGTCTTAACCACTGGACCGCCAGGGAAGTCCAAGTTTGTACTCTTTTGTGTAAGGTTTCTTTTGCTCAGCATAATGCACTGTAGATTTATCCATGTTGCTGCATGTATTAGTAGTTGGTTCCTTTTTCTTGCTGAATAGTATTCCATTGTATGAGTAGGCCATAATTTGCTTATCCATTCTGTTGCTGATAGACATTTGGATTGTCTCTAGTTTTTGGTTCTTATGAATTAAACTGTGCACATTCATGTACAAGTCTTTCTGTGGTCAAGCATTATTTTCCCCCAGAGTTTTGATTTGCTGTCCTGCTTCACTGAGAAACTTCCCTACCAAATTAATGGAGAAGTTTCCCTCAGTTAGAAAGACAGATGAGTTTTTTCTCCCATGTAGTCACTATTCATATCCAAGATGGAACTTCTCATCCATGCCCCTAAATCTGCTCCTTCTGGAGTCTTCGCCATCTCATTGTGTTGCTCCAGCCAGAAACCTGACTGCTCTCTTTGCTCATATCTTTCAACCCAACCATCAGCAACCCCATCATGTGTGCCATCAAAACACCTGACCACTTATTTCCTCCATGGCTACCAGCTGTTCTGGACTACCATCACCTGTTACCTGGAACACTGCCTTCACTCTAGTTTCTCTCTCCCACCCTCACCTCCCATCCTTGGGTGATTCTTACCACAGCAGCCAGAACAATCCTTCAGAGACTAAGTGAGAACATGTTCTGCCTTCGCCTGAAACCCTCCCATGGCTCCCACCCCACTCTAAGCAAAACCCACAGTTATTACAATGTAGACGTTGCAATAACAAAGCCCTCATGATCTCCCCATGCTGCTTCTCTCCCATCATCCCCCTCCTTTTCTCCTCTTCAGTCACACTGTGCTTATTCCTTTAATATGTCAAGGATGTTCCTGCCTGTGGACTTTTCATTGACTGTTCTCCCTGAACAGAGAGCTCTTCCCCTAGATTTCCACATGGTTCCCTCCCTTACTCTCCTTCAGACCTTTTAACTGTACCAGCTCTATTTTTCTCTACAGCTCTTACCACATCTGTTACAGTCTATTTACTGGTTTACGTGTTTGTTGTCTGTCTGTCTTCCCCATCAGCATGTCAGTTCCATAAGGGCAGGGACTTTGTCAGCTTGTACTTGTGTCCCTGGTGCATGAGCACCATCAGCCATGTCCTAGGCACCAATTAAGAGACACAGAGTGGCCTAGAGCACACATGAAAAGGGAGAATCAAGATAGGTGTCTTCCACCTTGAGCTCACTATTTGGGTGTTGGATACTTTAAGAAAGTGCTAAGAACATCCTTTGGGCTTTCTCTGCCCCCTCAGAGATTTAGCTCACTTTGGTCCAAGCCCCCGCAGTCTCACAGCCTATGTGAGGAGTCCAGTGCAGGCTCAGAGATTGGAAGAGGCTTTTGGAAGTGGTGAGATGGAACCAGGCCTGTGAGGGTAGGTGGAGTTGGGTAGGCAAAGGACAGCAAGACATCATGGGCTGGTGTGGGGTAGTGCTGCTTAGGTGAGATATGAGGGGTTAGCACCTTGGACAGAGTCTCTGAAAGTCTACTCCCCAGGAAGGCCATCGCCATCACCACTCCTTGTGCTGACCCAGCAGGGTTTGGGGGGAGAGATCCGAACACTTTCCACCCATGGTAGTTATACCAATATCCATCATCAATCCCAGACTGGACTGTGGTTGTTTTTAGGTTGTTTTTTCTTTAACGCTGAAGTATATCCGTGGAAGGGAACTTATTCTTCAATTAAAAAAACCGACAATATCTCTGGACAGACAAGAATGAAGCAGCCCTACCTAAGCCAATATCTGGGGAGACAAGAGTGAAGCTGACTTGCCTAAGCAAAGAAAGGTCTGACCTCTGCCAGGATGTTCCGAGAGGCAGCGGAACCCCTGCATTGGAAACGCAGAGTCAACCACTGGACTGCCAGGGAAGTCCCCACCTCCAAAATCAGATTTTTAAAGGCTTTTACATACAGGACATATGGAAACAGTTTTGTGTGCTGTCCTTTATTAAATGCAAGTAGCGTCATGCTGTACACACTTTGTTGAAACTTGATTTTTTCTCCTTAATGATGTGTTTTGGACATTCTTCCATGTCACCCTTTTGCTCTTGTCTTCTTTTCTCCACCTTATTCTTTTTACTGATGCTTAGTATTTAATATTACACATATTCGTGTTTTGGTTTATTTAGTCATTGTCCTCTCAATGGGATTTCAGGTTTTTTTTTTTTTTTCCAATTTTTCAGTGTTTTAGCCAATCTTGCTGTGAATACCCTTGTTTATGATTCCTGGGTACATAGCTAGATGCATAAGTGCTGGGTCAGAGGGGATGCACATTTTGAATTTTAATAGATGTAATTTAGTCCCCTAACCCCCCATGTCTGGGGTATGGGTGGGGCACCCAGGCCAGAACTTAGGCTTTAACTTCCCTCTCCCTCACTTCAGTCACCCAATCCATCATCAAGCCATGTTAATTTTACCTCCTGAGTATTGCTAGCATTGTCTCTTTTCCTCCAACCTTGTTGCCACTGCCTTTGTTCCGATATTCATCATCTCTTGCTCTTGCCTGAGTTAATGCAATAGATCCTCACTCCCACTCCCCATCCCTAGTCTTGGTCATTCTATCTCCAACATAACCCACGTTATTCTGTAGTCAGAACTATCTTTCTTGATCCCCAATCCAGTCATGCCCTCCTCTGACTTAACTCTTCAATGGCTTCCCATTACTCTTAGGATAATTTCTAAGCCCTGTGTTTTGGTCTACTTTCATCATGCCAGCTATGCCAACCTCTCCAGCATTGTTGAAACCACACTCCTTCTCGGATGGGACTCAAACCCAGCCAAAACGCAGATTGGGACTTGAACCCACAGGCTGGGACTTGAACCCAGCCAAAATTCAGATTAGGACTTGAACCCATGATCCCTGATTTAGGAGAGGACTTGAACCCATTATCTTTTAATTGAAACCACTCACCTGGTGTCAGGACTTACTGAAGCTCATGTTCTTCTGTCTCGTTGCAGAAAGAATTCAGCATGAGGCAAAGTGACAGGCAAAGAGTGAATTTATTAGCTTAGGACGCTAGTGAGAGATACAAGTGGGCTAGCAGGGGAGTGCAGCCCTGAGAACAAAGAGGGTTACATTTTTGTAATCAAAGAAAAAGTGGGGAGAGGAGGAGACCACATTCTTCCTCATTCTTGGGTGGACATCAAAGCTTACATCATTAGTTCCTCCTTTGACCCTGTATGGTCTAACCAGGACTGTCATGGCACTATTTAAATCATATGTATATTAGCAGAAGTGTGGTGACATAGACTAAAATATGGTAATTCATTTCAAGTTTCCATATAATGTCCCCTTTCACCTAGTTTCTTTCCTCTTTCTCCTATGTTTCTGTCTTGGCTACATGCAGAAATGCTACTCTTCAGGACTATTAACTCCCTGACTTCATACAACAAGATTCAGACCCCATATTTATTGTCTTGTGTTTTAACTAGCAAGACTTGTGGCTTGAGTGTGCCTGGTAATTGAATGCACCTGGTCTTCCTTCAAGGTACTGTAGGTTGTTGCTAGGTTACTGGATTCTTTTCTTGAGTGGTCATTAGGTTACAACAGTCTTCCAAACTCCCTTAAAATTCCCTTTCTGTCTTTAATCCCCTAGTTGGATTCCTCAACTAACTATTTAATTATCTTATTCTATCCCTACCATCATTCCTCCCTGGCATCTCACCTCACACCCAGGATTCCAGTGATGTTGATAGTTAAGACCCCTAATGTGTCAGACTGTTTTACACCCCATGCCTTACTCAGTTTTCTCTGACTGCACTGCCTGTTCCACTTCCCTGTTCTCTTTTCTCCTCCTGTTCACCTGGTGAACACCCAGCTATCTTTTGGGGCTCATCTACCAGTCACCAGTCATTCTGGGAAGCCTTTTCTTTCCCCTAAAGGAGGACAGACCACTTTCCTTTTAGCTCCTACTGATGTTGTTCAGGCTTTTGGTTTAGTCTTGTCACCGTTTAGTATCCAATTTATTTACCTCCCCATCTCCCCTCTAGACTCGGAGCTTCTTGAGGAGACTGAATAAACAATGATGACAGGCTGTCTACCTAGGGTAACATACATGAAAAAAGTGCACATATCCTAAGTGTGCAGCTTCCTGAAATTTTACAAATGGAAACCACTCATGTTACTAGCACTCAGTACTGGAATTAGGAATTAGAGAGGGAGACAGCCAAAGGGACTTATCTGTAATGTTTTCAATTCTTCACATGGAGAATGTGTTCTAGTATAACCTGGATAATTAAAAATTAAATACAATTTTTTTACACATCCTCACACCCTTCCTGTTGGGACCTTCAGAGCTGTGTTAGGAGAGACATCAATCAATCAATCAAGCCACACTGAATGTGTATTTACTACTTCATCAGACAGATCAGGTTTGGCCACTTATAAGCTGTGTGATCTTGAACAAGTGACTTAACTTCTCTGACCCTTTGTTCTCTGTTGCCTTAACCTGGGTCCCCCTAAGTAGAACCTGAGACAAAGGCTTGGGAGCAGATAGTTTCCTTGGGGATGTGATCCTAGGTAGCAGGAAGGAGAGGGAGGAGGAGTGCAACAGGGAAGGTGGAAGAGCCAATACAAGATGTGTCACCAGGTTGGTCAATGCTATGAGTGTCTTGATGCCACCATGACATTTCGAGGAGCCTTCTGAAATGTGTCTCAGAACTCTCTGCTGAGGAACAAAAGGGAGAGGCATTTATCTATTGGCTCTTACCTCCCATTGGTCAAGGGAAACCCCACTGACTCATACTTCCCCACATTTCTGTACTGATCATGCATGAGAGCCAGGCAGGCTCCCTTGAGGTCTCATTCGGCTGTACTGGAGAATACTCAGGTTAGGTTGAAGGCTTCCTGAAACAGGTCAGCTCAGCACTGACTGGAGGAAGAGGTTTGGCCAAAAGGTTTTTGAGGTGGTACACAAAGAGTGTTCGACACACTCATCTTTACAATGAGAAGGGAATGCTGCAAGGATTGGGTTGAATTCCACACCTAGATAATAAAGGACCTGGGTTGGGGACCTGAGAAGTGCAAGGGCTATGGCAGACCTGCCCCTCTTACTCCAGAGTGTGGGGCTAAGGGAGGGCCAAGGCCCAGGTCAAGCCTGAAAGGTTGCTGAGCAAAGAGGGGCTCTGCCATGTTGGTTCATCGGGGCTAGGCAGAGAGGCCCAAGCAAGACAGTGGGGAAGGCAGTGGGTTCTAGGAGACAAAGAGGAATCCCCTGGTGGGATCCCCTGGGCCAGGAGTGAAGGGAAGTGTGTCCTAATAGGTGCCTGAGGCCTTGCTCCTATGAGGGGAAGGAAACTGATGAAGCCACAATATGGAGCAGAAAAGGTACACTGGAAATCCAGACCGCAGTCCTTAGCCTGGTGTCAGGCCCCTATAGGTCCTACATGATAACAGTGGGTTGTCTTCTTTTACAACATTATACATGGTGATGATCCACCATATATCTAGCTTTGATCCCTCTCAGGGGTATAAATCAATTTGAAAGCAACCCCTGCCTTTTATGTATATTACAGGCTAGACCAGGGGTTCTTAATTTAGGGTCCTTGGATAAAATTTAGGGGATCCATGAAACATAGCTAGAAAAAAATTACATCTATATTTTGCTCTAAATTAAGTCAAAAGTTTCCTTTATTTATGGGTGTAGGCAACAAATTACACAGTTGGTCTTTGTTCCCAATAGAAGCCACAAATATTTTCATGTCACAGTACAGTTATAAATCATGTCACAGTACAGTTATAAATATTTTGAAAGATCATTTATACTTCAACATTACAGTAGTTATTAGACACTGTTCCCCCCACCACTAGATCTTGTTGTATAATATATCAAAGATGAAGCACGTATTATATATTTTAAAATATTTTGATAAAAGTATTTCAATATAATTGGCTTCCTTTGTAATCTGATGTATTTTATTTTATACATTTCATCAGACAAAATGTTCAAGAGTCCCTGTACTAGACCATGAAAGGCCAATATTCACCTGTATGCTGGGAGCCCTCTTGGCAGCACCAATGGCAGACATAACTAATCAATCACAGCAATCTTTCCAGCAGATGCCTCTGCAGTCAGCTTCTACTGACTGATCCGTGCAGACATATGAGGCCAAGTTTATCTGTTCTTCCTGGTCTGTAATGAACTATATGAGCCAATGAGGAATAAAGTAAGGCAAGATAAGGATATGATTAAGTGCTTCTTTGGCAAGCACAGCAAATTAGAGCAAAGTTTGAGACTAAAAGTGCAAAAGGCATTAGAACGACAAGAAACACTATCATGGAAGACTCCATAGTGAGGTATTGAAGGAAGGACATAATTTTTGAGAGATGGAGAAAGGAGGACGAAATGGTATTCAGGGTGTATGTGGAGGGGTAAGGGTGAGAGGTTCAAGGATGGAAAGAGCAAGAAATATCAGGGGACACTGTGGAGACCAGGCTTTGGAGAAATTGTGGTAAATGAAACTGAGGTATCAACTTCATTAGGAGGGCTTTGAATACCTGGATGAGGAGTTTGGTCTGGGAAGTTCCTGAGAGTCAGTGAGCAGGTGACAAATGGTAAAACAGTTTGCTTTCACTGTGTAAGCCAGAATTTAGTGGCTTAACACCACAATGATTATTTCTCACTAATCTATCCATCGGCTAGGTGGTTCTTCTGCTCTGGGCTGGCTTAGCTGATTATGGTGGTTCCCTCATGCATATTAGGTCAGCTAATGAGTTGGCTAGGGACTGCTTGATTCAGGATGGCCTCATCATATGGTTGGCATTTGGCTAGCTATTGGCTGGGCCAATGGGGTTCCTGGGCCACATGGTTTCTCATCCATCAGAAGGCTAGCCTGGGTTTGTTCACGTGGTGGCTGGACAGATTTCCAGGAGAAGTGGAAATGCACATGGCCTCTTGAAGCCTACTCAGAATTGGCACTTTGTCACTTCTACCATGTTCTATTGACCAAAGCAATTCACAAGGCCAGCCTAGATTCAAGGAGTGGGGAAATAGATTCTGCCTCTTGATGGGAGGAGATACAAAGTCACATTGCAAAGGATGTGGATACAGGAAGAGAATAATTGTGGCCATGTTTGCAATTAACTTATCACAGAGGGTTTGAGGGTGGTTGGTAGAACATGAAACAGTAAGAGAAGAGCCCCAAGGGCAGGGAGGCTGGCTGGAAAGCAATCACAGTAGTGACTGGGAAGAGAAGGATAGGATGTTTGCCCAGACTCTAAGATGGGGTAGACCTGGATGGGGGACAATAGAGGAAATGGGGAGGAAAGAAGTCTCTGAATTTGGGGCCTGACTGGGCCAGGCAAGGGAGAAAACCATTCACCGAGCTAGGATGTCAGCAGGTGGCTGCTGGTGAAAGACCTGTCTGATTTGGAGCCCTACTCTGGAAGGGCCTTGGAGGTTTTGGGAGATGCCAGCTTAGGTGTGCATTGGGTCCTGCTATCTATAGGCTGGGAGATCTTGTTAAGCCCTTTAACATTTCCTGGCCTTGGTGTTCCCCTCTATAGAGTAGGAAGAAGAATTCTAACCTTGTAGGGCTGTTAGATGATAAATTGAGAGGCACAGTATGTGGAAGCATTTTGTAAACTCTTTTGGATGAACACTTATTACTGGTTTTTTGGCTTGGTTTTTTTTTTAATTTAAGAGATGTTAGCCGCCTAGGGATGGTGGCTAGGAGGGACCTAGGGATGGTGGCTAGGAGGGACCTAGTGGAAACGCACCTCAGAGATGGGACTCACTCGAACCCAGTCGCACCTCAGATGGGACTTGAACCCTCAGTCTTCCAACTGAAACTGCACAACTTGTCTCAGGGCTTAATGAAGCTCAGGTTCTTTATGTCTCGGCAAAGAAGGAATTCAGTGAGAGGCAAAGGTAAGAAGTAGATAGATTTATTAATACCCTTTGTAAAGAGGTTGCAAGAAAATGGGGAGTGAGAGGATGGTCATATCCCAGATCTCGAGCAAGTTCCTGGGACGGGTTGCCAAGTGAAAGTCCTTGGCTTCTCACAGGAAAGAATTCAAGAGTGAGCCATAGCAAAGTGAAAGCAAAGAAACACATTCCATAGGTAGAGCATGGTCTGTCTCAAAAGGTGAGAGCGGCCCTGGGAGATACACACTCTAAAGAGTATGAGCCCTCTCAGAAGGTGAGAGTGGCCCAGAAATATGGGATGGATAGTTTTTATGGGCTGGGTAATATCATAGGCAAAGAGTGGGAGGATTATTCCAACTATTTTGGGGAAGGGACAGGAATTTCCAGGATCTGGGCCAGTGCACACTTTTTACCCTTTTATGGCCTTGGAACTGTCATGGTGCTGGTAGGTGTGTCATTTAGCATGATAATATATTACAATGAGCGCATAATGAGCCTCAAGATCTCCTGGAGGTGGAATCTTCCACCATTTTGGGCCTACTTGGTTCTAACCAGTTTTTATCATATTCTCAATGGCTCTGTCATTCTTTTAAAGGTTGTTCCCTGCTCCTTTCCCTCCTGTCTCACTAGGAGGGAGCATGAAGGGGGAAGAGGAAGACTCAGGGTTTGAGGGAAAGAGCTGCTATTAGGGGGTGGGAGAAAAAGAAGGACCCAGAGGGAGAGAGCATGGCCTGTCCAGAGTCCCTACAACTTGGGGTTGGGGAAGCCTCAGGATAGCCACATTGTGGGGCATTCACTCATGGCTGTCCTGTGCTTGCTCAGATGTTGGCCTCAGAGAGTTGGGAGTCAAAGTGGGGAGAGTGTGGTGGGAGAAGTTAGTCTCCATGCTTAATCTTCCAAAGGCAAACTCCTGGGTGGTCTGGACTGAGGTCAGTATGGCTCCCCCCTTTTCTCTCCCCCCTTATGCCTGCTGCTCTGAAAAGTCCAGCGGCATCACTGCTTCCAGATATGACCTCCAGATGTGGCCTGGAGCAGTTCCAGGCAGATTAAGGATGCAGAGGCAGTAGCACCTCAGATGGGACTCGAACCTATGGAGCCTACCCAATGCTCTCCATCCCCTGCCTTCCTTCCACCTGGTCAGGGTACCAGGTACCTAGAGGCACCAGTGGATGGATAAATAAACACCAATTATGAATAAACCTGAGCCAGACAGATGCATCTTTATTCATGTTGGAAAGAGCTTATAACTGGGGGAGTGGAAAACTCTCAAATGTTTCCCTTCTGAGCACTCCCTGTGGCTCTTGGAGGAGGAAGTGAGTTGTTTCTTTGGCTGGGGAGCCGCCAGGGCACTGGGCTCAGGGCCAGCCAGGGCCTGGAAGGAGCTGCTGAAATCTTCCCTCTTAATGGGGACAGCCTGGGCCCTGCTGTCTCACCAGGATGGAGCCCCAGTTAGGGGGAAAATGCAGCTCTTTCATTAGTAGCAGACCATGCTACCAACCCAGGTGGTGCTGCTAGAAGTGAGTTCTCTGGTTGCCTGGACAAGTGGGTATCAGAGTGTACCATGTGCTTGAATTCCCTAAAGCTCTTATTCAAATGCAGATTCTGATTCAGTCCTTGTGGGGTGAGACCTGGGATTCTGCATTTCTGACTAGCTCTCAGGTGATTCTGAAGCTGCTGGAGTGTAGACTATATTTTGAGTAACAGGGGTCTAGACTGGACATCTAAAACATGTCTAAACTTTTTGACACTTCTTTTTTTCTGTAGGTTTTCCTGATTTTTCTTTTTTTTTTTGTTTTGTTTTTTTAAGTTCACAAAGTACTAAAGAGTAGACAGTGAAAAATCTCCTACTTCTGTCCGCAGCAACCAGGTTTATTCATAACTGATATTTATTTATCCATCCACTGGTGCCTCTAGGTACCTGGTACCCTGACCAGGTGGAAGGAAGGCAGGGAATGCAGAGCATTGGGTAGGCTCCATTAGAGAAGGAGGGAGGAAGAAAAGCCAGGAGGTTGGCTACTGCCTCTGCATCCTTAATTTGCCTGGAACTGCTCCAGGCCACACCTGGAGGTCACATCTGGATCCCTTCCCATGGCCAACCAGTGTTGTTGGTTTTTGCGTATGTCCTTCCAGAGATATTTTATGAATATTCAAGCAAGTATATATATTTTCTTCTCTCTACTTGCCCTGTTTTGGATATTACCTGATATATACTGTTTTGGTCTACGGCCATAGCACCCTGAACACGCCCGATCTTGTCTGATATATACTGTTTTGCATTTTGCTTTTTTTACTTAACAACATACCTTGGACATCACTCTAGTTTCTCCTTTCTTTTTTTAAAGTCACACAATTTCATTATATGCCATAGCTGACTGGGCAAATCCCTTTTGACCGACACTTGATTATGTCCAATCTTTTGCCCTTGCTGCTAGTGGTGCAATGAAAACCTTAGTATCCTATTACTTCTCCCGGGTGTGAGTCTATCTGGAAGATAAAGATCTGCAAGTGGAAATGTAGGGTCAAAGGATACATGCATTTGTAATTTTGATGAATATTGTCAAACTGACCTCCCCAGAGGAGCTGTGCTAGCAATGTGAGAGAGGGCCTATTTCTCTTATTCTCTCAATGCCACATGTTAACAAACTTTCTGATATTTGCCAATTTGGTGTATAAAAAATAACCGTTCTTTTTGTTTGTTTGTTTTTGGCAGCTCCACGAGGCTTGCAGGAACTAACAGCAGTGAAAGCGCCGAGTTCTAACCACTGGACCACAAGGGAAGTCCCGATAACTGCTCTTTTTGAAGCTCTCTCCTCCTTTAGTTTCCATGGTTCTCTTGAACTATATTTGTCATAGAATCATTGCATTCATCTTCTATGGGCCAGGTACCTTATCAGGTGCTGGAAATCCAAAGGAAAACAACGTATGAATAATCCCTATGCTTTCCTCTAGTAGGAAAGACAATTAATTAGTCAATAATTCCTGATAAGCATGAGGAGTGCTATGATAAGGGGGTGACTTCTTAAGACAGTGCTACTCAAACTTTAATGTGCTCATGCATCAACCTGAGGATCTTGTTGATATACAGATTCTGACTCAGCAGGTCTGGGGCAGGGTCTGAGATGGTGCAGTTCTAACAACAAGCTCCCAGGTGAAGCTGAGACTGCTGGTCCCAGGACCATATTTTGAGTAGCAAGGGCCTACAAAGCATTTTCTGTAAAAGAACCAGACAGTAAATATTTTCCGCTTTGTGGGACACATGGTCTGTCTTGCAGCTATTCAACTCTGCCTTTGAAAGCAGCCGTAGACAATATGTAAAGGAATGGACATGGCTGTGTTCCGATAAAAATTTATTTCCAAAATAGACAGTGAGCTGGATTTGGCCAGCAGGCCGTGGTTTGCTGACCCCCATTCTAGAACACCGCAGGCATCCAATAGTTGCTTGTTGAAGCAGTGAGTGAAGGGTGTTATTTGAGTAGTATCAGGCGCCTGAGCCCCTGGGACCAGTGGTGCCTGGAGGAATGCTGTCTTGGTTAGAGTCCTACCAGGAAAACTAATACCAGGCTTTAAACCGAGGTAATTAAATGCAAGGAATTGGCTACACAGTTAATGGAAGAGCTGAGAAGTCTACCAGGGGCAACTCAGAGATTAGCAACAGCAGGAAGCTGCTACCACCTTGGAGAAGAGGAGAAAGGGGGAGATGGTATTATTGAGGTTCAGGTCAGCCAGTGGGAGCTGGAGCCGTGGAGAAGACGCAGCCATGGTTGGAGATCCTGGGAAGAAATACCGTTGGAATCTTCCTTCTTCTTGCCTTCCTATCTTCTCTCCATTGGCCAAACCCAGCTGTGATCCAATCTATACAGGAGGCTGTAGGGGCCAACCCCTATCATATGGAATAGAGCAGGAGAAGTCAAGCATGGTCCGAGGCCAATAAGTCAAGGTCCAGTGAAAGGGACACTTAGAATGAGACTTGAACTGCAGGTAGTTGACCAGACAAACAGGAGAGGAAGTGTGGATGTTTCAGGCACAGAAAGCAGGCATAGGGCGTGTAGGGGTGAGTGTGTGGAATGAGACCACTCCTTTAAGTGGGATGAGATTTATGCTTTAGAACAGAGGTTGGAAATATCTTTGTCACATAGTTTTTTTCTTTTTGTTTAAAAAACATGTAAAAATGTAGAAACCATTTTTAGCTCACAGGTTGTGCAAAAACAGGCCACAGGCAGCCTTTGGCCCATAGTAGTTTGATGGCCTGTTTCAGAAAGATCCACTTTAGAAGGATGGATTGGGGTGGACATGAAGCTGAGAGAGGAGACAGAGAGGCCAGAAAGGAAGCTGCTGAAGATGCTGGGCAGGAGATGGTGGGAGCCCAAATGGGGATCATGGTGGTGGAGAGAAGGGATGAGTTAGAGATGTAAAATGGACAGAATGTAGAGTAGCTGGTCTGAACAGAGGGGCTGGTCTGGGTCTGGAGAAATTTTCAAACTGACACATAGAATATTCTCCTGATTGTCTTGGAACCCCCCCACCCCTTGCTTTAGGGAGTGAGAAGAAATCCTGTCATGCTGGCAGTGTACTTCCCTGTGCACCCTCACCCCACCCCACCCCACCTACTCTCTTTAGGTAGAACAGTGGAAGAGCAGGTTGTGCTGCCTCTTAGTAAGCCAGGAGTTGGCTGCCCAGCTGTTGGTGACTCATTGGTGGCTCATTTCAGAATATGGGTACTAAGCATCCCCTGTCTTCAGTTTCAGGCCTTGCCTGCCATTCCTGAATGACAGGGGGCATCCCACTAACATTCTGTGACACCTCCCTGTGACATTTGGGTCCAGAGTAGATATGAGAGCTGGGAAGTCCCTTACCCAGTCCTAGGTCAGACACCTGCTGGTAGCCTCTGCCATCATCTTGATCACAGGATGATTGTAGTACAGACAGGGCTGAGATGTTGTCTTAGTTAGGGCTCCCCCAAAAGAAGAGATAAGAATTTGAGTGCAAGCAGTTCATTGCACTGGGAGGGAGTAGGGAAAAGAGACAGGGGAGGAAAGCAGCCCATACGGAATGTGTTATGGAACCAGTTACAACTGTGGGCAACTGGAACTTAAACCTGTTGGGGAGCTCTGGCTTTCAGGGTAGAATACATGCCACAGATTATCCTGTCTGAAGGGCGAGGGAACAAGAGTATTTATCCACCAATTCCTGCGAGTCACAGATGGAGGGCTTCTCCAAGGGATGTTAATTCCCTGGCACTTGCAGCCTGCTACCTGGCTTTCTGCAGCTTGGGAATGGAAGCTCTCCAGTGCAGACTTGCAGTTGGGAGGCATCTGGAGCTTCTTGAGGTGGTAAGATCCCAAAGAAGTGAGAAGGGTACCTATCGAACCTGCTATAGATGGCTATCCTCTCCACTCAACACATGGGGAAACTCAGAAGCAAAGTGACACCCCCAAATCATACAACAGGTTTGTGACAAATGGGAGCCTGGAACTCAGAGCTTGTAGGTCCAGTGTCTTCCACTAGTTTTTAGCCAGTCCCTGTTGTCATGGGACTTCTGGGCAGGAGAGGCCTTGCCTCGGTGTCTCATAGGTTGACTTGTTCCACCTGCCCACCTGCTGCATTCACTCCTCTGAATACTCCCCACTTCCCAAGTCTACCCAGAGCCCAGAGCCATGTCTGGAGGAAGGAGGAGCCTGCAGGACATGCACATACGGCAATACTTGGCTTCCTTACCAAGGGCCTATATGTGGCTTGAAAAGCCTGGGAAGGGGTAAGCAGGAGACAGACTGGGGTCAGGAGTTGGGAGGTAGTCCACTGGTCAAGCTGTGGGGGCAGGGTGTGCTGAGGAGAGGCAGACACAGGACAGGACAGAGTCAGTGTGGAGGGCACTCAAGGGGACTGCAAAGTGGACTGGGCAGGTTTGAGCCCCGTGTTCCTTGTCCTGGTCACTTGGGACCTGGGACACTTTGCATAACTGGGAGCAGATGTCTCAGGCTTCAGCACTGAAGGCTGCATGGTTCAGAATAGAGCATAATCCAGTCATTCAGTTGTTCATTCCCTTGAGGATCACTTACAGGGCCCTGTATATCCTAGCTATGGTGCCAGCCACCTTGGGGGACTTTTGAAGGAATCAGGCTATTGGCTACTTTCAGAACCTGTTGCATCCTGCAGGGGGAGTAGGACAGTTTTCTTCCACCTGAACTCTCCATTCTACCTTGAGTCCTGAGTTAGATGGTAAAAGACAGCACAGCCTTCAGAGAGCCCATAGTCTGAGCAGGGGGACATACTCCAAAATCCAGGTGTCGCTCCCTGCTCAGGGAGGCTTAGAAAATAGTTTTGTTCTTGAAGTCTTTGAGACCCAATTAGGGGTGGGGGGTGACTGGAAGCTCCACCTGACTGGCCCAGCAGAACCCCCATGAAATCTATCCCATTCCTAAACCCAGACTGTGATAGATAATCAGCCCAGATGGCTGTAACATTTCCCTCCCTTTGCAATGTGGCTTTGCAGCTTCTCCCATAAGGAATCTATTCCTCATCCCTTGAATCTGGGCTGGTGCATTAGTCAGAGTTCTTTAGAGAAAAAGAACCAACAGGAGATTGATCTCTCTCTCTTTCTGTCTCTCATTCTCTCTCTCTCCATATCTATCTATCATCTATCTATCTATCTATCTATCTATCTATCTATCTATCTATCTATCTATCTATCATCTATCTATCTATCTATCTATATCTATCTATCTATCTATCTATCCATCTATAGAGAGAGAGATTGAGGAGAGATTTTAAGTAATTGGCTCACACTCTTATGGAGACTTGGTGAGTCCAAAAATCTGCCGGGTAGGCTGCAAGCTGGAAACTCAGGGAAGAGTTGCATTTGAGGCCCAAGGCAGTCTGCTGGCAGAATTCCTTCTTGCTTGTGGGGTAGGGCATGGGGGAGAAATAAGGAAGAGTAGGGGGGTAGGGCAAGGGGTTAGCTTTCAACTGATTGGAGAAGGCCCACCCTCATTGTAGAGAGCAATCTGCTTCACTCAAGGCCCACTGACTTAAATGTTAATCTCATCCAAAAAAATACCTTCACAGAAACATCCAGAATAATGTTTGACCAACTATCTGGACACAGTGACCCAGCCAATTTGACACAAAAATTAACCATCATAGCTGGTCTGTCACTTGCTTTGGGCCATAGAATGTGGTAAAAGTGATGGTGTGTTAAGTCCTGAGCCTAGGCCTCAAGAGGTTTTGCTCAATTCCACTCACTCTCTTGGAATTCTGCCCAGCTGCCAGGGAACAATCTCGGGCTGGCCGCTGGAGGATAAGAGACCAAGTAGAAGAGAGATGATTCATGCCAGCTGATGCCAGGTCCCACCCAACCTAGCAGCTGACTGCATACATACGTGGGAGCCGAGCCAAGAGCAAATTGCCCAGCAGAGCCCAGTCCAAAGTGCTGACCCACAGAACTGTGAGCTAAATAGTTATGTTTTAGGCCACGAAGTTTTGGAGTGGTTTGCTACACAGGAAAATCTAACTGATACACAGTCCAACTTCTGCAGTGTCCCCGTACCCCTCCACCCCAGGTATTCTATCAGCTTGTCACCTGGGCTGATGGAGAAGACACAGACAGACAGAGGGCCTATTTCAGGTTTTGTAAGGCCCTGTGGGTGTCTGTATCATTGATGGCATGTGTGTAGATACTCTTCCACCCTGATATTTAAATGTATCTCTTCCCAAGCACATTCTAGCCTGTCAGGCTCCCACAATAATGTGTCAGAGCAGAAGGAGATGCTGAGAGTCGAGGGATGAGGCCAAGGGCTGGGTCCTGGAGACCACCTCTGTGGACCTGGGGGTGTTTCAGGGATTCATTGTAGGATGGAGCACAGGAAAAGAACTTGGGAGGCGGCAAACTTTGGTCAAGTTCTGCTTCAGTTGTTCATCAAGTCTGTGTCCTGGGGCAAGTTGCCTCACTATTCAGAGTCTCAGTTTCTCCAAGAGCAGAGTTAGGTTTCGTGGAGCCTGGAGCAGTTACAAGTTGGGAACCCTCTTTAAGCAGAAGAATATAAAACTATGATTACAAAATTGCAGGACTTTGGAAGGGGCTCAGGCAAGTGAGCTTAAGCTTCATTAGCTTTGCGGTGAATTGCTTCTGGCTTCCTCGCTGGCGGAATAGGAAAGTTAATAACAGCGATTGAAAAAGATTATTTTGAAGGTCAAATGAGTACACCATGCACAGTGGGCATCCTAGTGGGTGGAATCTAGCAGGAAGCCAGCGTTGCAAGAAATGATTCAAAGGTGGAAAAGGTTCATGTAGTGGCTGGTTGGTGGGCTTCTGGGGGAGAGATGGAGCAGCATGAGGAAGAAGAGTAGAGGGAGAAGGATGGTGTGGTATCTATACTCTCGCGAGGCCCATGGGCTGCCCGTCAGGTGTACAGAAAGGGTCTACAGGCAGATGCAGGAGCTGATGTCATGAGGGTCTTTGTGAGGTTCTGGGGCCTAAGTACGGTTGGGACAGGGTTCTGAACCCAAAGTTGGGAGAAGTATGTGTTTTTTCCTAGAGTAAGAGGCTGATTTACTGAGGGCATGCTCTCAGAGAAGAATAAAAGGGAGGGAGGGAAGCAGGACAGGGCAGGGGAAGATGCTCAACAAGGAGAGAGTCTTAGCTGGAGTCTAGTCTCACCCTGATCCCATAGGGAACTCTGGGGGTGTGAATGGACAGAGAGTTGTCCCACTGTGAGGGAAGCAGGGCAGGCTTTTACCCCCTGTGCCAATCAGTTGTTGGGAGGAGGGTAGGGAGTATAACCCCCCAGGGTCAAACATCAGTCAAGGGCAATTCTCAGGAGAAGGGAACAGCCTTTGCAGCAGTTGCTGGACACTTACACTGGCCTGCGAAAGGGGATCTGGGGAGGGCACCAATAGAATCTATCTCAAGGGTCCTCTCCAAAGTTCTGCAGGATACTCAGACCTACCATGGTATGGGGTTGGCAATCTGGGGAGTGAAGGGGATGAAGAGATGGAACTTAGGAGAAACCAGTTATGATCTTTAGAGCACTATGACAGAGGCAGTGGACAGGTGCTGCCCCCACGTGGCTTCTAAGGACTTGGCTTTTTAGTGCTAGGCTCATGTGGGATAGTCTGTGGAATTTCAGAAGTAACTGGGGCAAGTTGAGGGGCCCTGGAGCACCCGTGGTCTGCAGGTGAGGGTAAAAGTCCATGAAATGTGTGTTTTTCCTATTAATACAGTCTCATTTGTGTGCCTGGGCTGGTGAGGCCTGGAGGAACTCTGGTCACATATGGAAAAGAGCTTTGTCAATTCTAAAGTACTGGATGATTCCCAAGGCCATGAACATGATCAGTTGGGAGGTAGTTCCCTGCCCTGTGGAAAGACCAGAGATTCACCCCAACCCTGGCAATGGTCCACTGGTTAGTTCATAAAGAAGGGGAGATAGGCAGGAGGGTATAACAGCTTGGTGCAACTGGGGTCATACACCTTCCTGTGTCCTATAATCAAAGGCAAGGTTATTTATCTTTGGTGAGGTGGGTCTTAGGAAAAAGGAACTAGAACTGGCATATGGTGTAGGTAGGAGGTAAAATGGGACAACCACTTTGGAAAACAGTTTGGTAGCTTCTTATGAAGTTAACATACACTTTTTATATGACCTAGCAATTCTACTGCTAGGTATTTACCAAAGAGAAGTGAAAACATACTGTATTAATTATCTACTCCTGTGTACTAAATTATGCCAAAACTTAGCAGCTTAAAAGAACAATAAACATTTATCATCTTCCAGTTTCTATGGATCAGAAATCCAGGAACAGCTTTGTTGGCTGGTTCTGGATGGAGGTCTTTCATCAAGTTGCAGTCAATATTGTGGCTGGCCAATAGGAAGCCTTGATGGAACTGGAAGATTTGTTCCCAAGATGACTCACTCACACACTTGGCAAGTTAGTGCTGAATGTCAGTGAGAGGCTTCAGTTCTTTTCCACATGGACCTCCTGTAGGGCTGCTTGAGTGTTCTTATCACATGGCAGCTAGCTTCCCCGAGAACAAGTGATCCAAAAGAGCAAGGCAGAAGCTGCAATGTCTTTTATGACCTAGCCTTGGAAGACACACTGACACTTCTGTAATAGCCTACTGACTACTTGGCCAGCTCTATCCAATGTTGGAGAGATGACACAAGGTCTTGAATACCAGGAGGGGACCATCACTGGGGGCCATCTTGGAGGCTGGTGACCACAGGCATTAACGCAGTCATGCCTCCTCTGTTCCGTACAGAGCAACACATACACCTTTGGCACCCTGAGATTCTAGTATGAATCTTGAGTATCCCTGGGGTGGGTATGTATGGGAGCTTCGGTTCCAGTGGAGCCATATCAGCAACAAGAGCAGCAGCAGAAGAAGAAAAAGACAGCAGTGCTCAGCAAGAGGCTGTGCAGAGGAGCTGGAGTGGAATGTATGAGTCTGAGTGAACATGACCTTGTCTCAGGAGGCAGCTCCAGTGTGCAGTGTGGTTTGGTGCAGGTTGATTAGACCTAATGGGAGGGAACAGAGGGATCACCTGGTCTCCATTTTAAAATATGCATTGAAATAAGGTTCCAGGACTCTCAAGGTAGCCTCTCAGCTGGTGTGTCAGGTTTAAGCGAAGAATGGATATAGGAGCACTTTGATGAAGAGGCATCTCCAAACCTGAGGGCTTGTCTTTTCCTTATCCTGGAGTCTCCCCAGCAGGGCAGGAGATGTATGAAGGGTTTCTCATCTGTGCCACAAAGCCAGGGTGATGTCAGTCCCCAAATCGTTGTTCCATGAGGCCTCTCCTGACTTACAGGTTGGGGAGAAGGACTCATCCTCTACCAGTTAAGGACCTCTATTATCCAGCCATGTGCTCTAATAAACAGGTAACTCCAACAGAGTTGCAGAGAGTTCTGATTGCTGGGCTTTTCCCTAGGAAGCTGGGTCCTAGGCTGAATATATAAGTTCTTGGACCCCAATCTTTCTCCCCCTACCCGACCAGCTCAGCTTCTAGCCTGGAAGCCTTGTGAAGGTGGCTTTGTGTCCCCCTCCCCATCTTTATGGGTTGTGTAAGGGGATGGAGGCAGGAAAGTAAGCTATAACCTCCAGTCCTTAAGGGCAGCCTGTGCTTCCATAATGAATTTCAGACCTCAACAAATAAATTTTGAATAAATACAGAAGCTTAGGGACCCCAAAGACAAGAGGATCCCTTTTTTCATCATTAGAGCTTGCATTGCTTAAGGGTATGAGTGAAGAGAAGAGAATGGTAGAGAAAAAGAGGCACTAGTCTTTTAAAGGAGAAGCCAGGGTTTGCAGAGCAATGTAAATTAGCATGCAAATGGATCTATAAAAGCAGACTTGGGACCTGGGACAGTGGACTTGGATGAACCAAGGGGTTCCTGTGCCAATTTGCCCAGCCCTGAATCTTGGTTCCCTGCTGGATGTGAGAAGAGGTGGTACAGCTCCAGAATTTCTATAAAGGAGACACTGGGGTCAGGGCGCAATCTGGCTGGGAAAATGGGAGACTGTAGAGAGTCACTGAACTGACCCGAGAACTACACACTTTTTATTGATTGTATGTTTACTAGAGGGTGGCTTTGACTCTCAATTTTCTACCTCTATTCTATTAACGTCACAGCAGGAATCAATGTTACTTTAATAAATCCCCTACCCAATTCTTTGGCTACCTCTTTCTAACCTGATCATCTATTTTGGAATTTTGTAAACAATTCCTCCTTTTGTGTTTTTTTATCAACTAGGTTTAGCTGTTCTCATTATGCATTATGGAATTTGACATCTTTTCATGTATTTGCCTGGTTCTAAGGTTATTCCAGTGACCAATGCAAACCTCTTCTTGGAGCTCCAGAGTCAAGTAGGCCAGGGTCTCCTAGACAACCCCTGGGTGTCTCCCAGGGACCTCAAACTGAGCATATCTGAGATGAAATACATAGTTCTCCAAAACTCAGTTATTTTGAGTAGTCCCTGTCCCCACCCCATGTCACAGTAAAATGGTGGCCCCATCCAACTAGTGCATAAGCCAGAAGGCTGAGATCAGTCTGGACACCTCCCTTACTCTCATGCCCCCTGAAGCAATCCATCTCTAAATCCTGAGTCTTCTTGTTCGACACCTTGACTATTTCCATATCCCTTAACTGGTCTCCCTGCACCCTGTCTTACTATCCTCCCACCATTCCATTGTCAATACCAATCTGCACACAGATGTCAGGGTTATTTGCATCCCCCACCCTGAGGCACTAGTTTACCTGTGTAACACTGGGGAAGTTGCTGCCCCTCTCTGAGCCTCAGCTCCCCATTTGTCAAAGGAGAAGTTGGTCTAGAGACTTGCCAAGGACCAGCACAGATTAATTTCTAGGGTATCACGGCACTGAGGGGCTGGCTGCATTCTGGTTAGAGAGTAACCCCATGGTCGGGGGGGGGTGGACAACCTAGGGTCCAGGAACTACAGTGTAAACAATACTTGGAGCCTAAGGCTTTCCAGGATTTTGCAGCCTCCCAGCCACTTCCTGCCACCAAGAGGGAAGAAATATTGTAAACCACTTCTTCTGAAATTCATATGTCTGTTCCAATTGCTCTCCCCCTCTCCTCACACACCAAAAATATGTGCTTGCTCCTTTCCCATTCCAGAACTTCAAACCCAACCCAGTCTAACCCAGGTTCTCACCACTGTGAACTTTCATATATTAATTATTAAAAAAACTTTTAATTTTGAAATTATAGATTCACAGAGAGTTGCAAATATAGTACCCCTTACCCAGTTTCCCCCAATGGTTACATCTTACCTAACTATAGTGCAGTATCAAAACTGGGAAATTGACATTGATACACTGTGTGTACAGTTCTATGTTATCTTATCACTTGTGTAGATTTGTGTAATCACCACCACTGTCAAGATACAGAACTATTCCATCACTGCAAAGATCCCCCATCTGCTACACCTTTATAGTCAAACTCATTCCTCTCCCCACCATCCTTAACCCTTTGCAAGCACTAATGTGTGCTTCACCTCCATATTTTTGTCACTTTGAGAATGTTATATAAATGGAAGCATATGGTATGTCACCTTTTGCATTTTTTCTTCCCACACAGAGTCATGCCCTTGAGATCCATCCAGGTTGTTGCATGTATCAATAGTTTCATTTTTTGAGTAGTAATCCATGTTTGGATTACCACAGTCTGTTCAACCATTCACTTGCTTGAGGACATTTTGATTGTTTCCAGTTTTTGCTATTATAAATAAAGCTGCAATGAATGATTGCTGACATATTTTTGGGTGGACATAACTATTTCTCTGGGATAAATGCCCAGGAATGCAATTGCTTGGTTGTATGCTAAGTGTATATTTCATTTTTTATGAAACTGCCAAACTGTTTTTTAGAGTGGATCTACCACTTTATATTCCCACTAGCAATGTACAAGAGATCCAGATTCTCTGCATCCTCCCAAGTATTTGGTGTTGTCACTATTTTTTATTTTAGCTGTTCTGATAGGTGTGTAATGATATCCATCATGGTCTTAATTTGCAATTCTCTAAAGGCTAATGATGTTGAGCATCTTTACATGTGCTTATTTGCCGTAATGTATATCCTCTTCGGTGAAATGTCTTTCATGTCTTTTGCTATTTTCTTTTTTTTTTCTTTAATAGATCTTTATTGGAGTATAATTGCTTCACAATACTGTATTAGTTTCTGTTGCACAACAAAGCGAATCAGCCACATGCATACATATGTCCCCATATCCCCTCCCTCTTGAGCCTCCCTCTCATCCTCCCTATCCCACCCCTCTAGGTCATCGCAAAGCACTGAGCCAATCTCCCTGTGCCATGCGGCTGCTTCCCACTAGTTATCTATTTTACATTTGGTAGTGTATATATGTAAATGCCACTCTCTCACTTCATCCCAGCTTACCCTCACCCCTCCCCTTGTCCTCAAGTCCATTCTCTACATCTGCATCTTTATTCCTGTCCTGCCCCTAGGTTCTTCAGAACCTTTTTTTTTTTTTTAGATTCCATATATATGTGTCAGCATACTGTATTTGTTTTTCTCTTCATGACTTACTTCATTCTGAATGACAGTCTCTAGGTCCATCCACCTCCCTGCAAATAACTCAATTTCATTTCTTTTTATGGCTGAGTAATATTCCATTGTATATATGTGCCACATCTTCTTTATCCATTCATCTGTCGATGGACACTTAGGTTGCTTCCATGTCCTGGCTATTGTAAATAGCGCTGCAATGAACATTATGGTACATGACTCTTTTTGAATTATGGTTTTCTCAGGGTATATGCCCAGTACTGGTATTGCTGGGTCATATGGTAGTTCTATTTTTAGTTTTTTAAGGAACCACCATACTGTTTTCCATAGTGGTTGTATCAATTTACATTCCCACCAACAGTGCAGGAGGGTTCCCTTTTCACCACACCCTTTCCAGCATTTATTGTTTGTAAATTTTTTGATGATGGCCATTCTGACCAGTGTGAGGTGATACCTCATTGTAGTTTTGATTTGCATTTCTCTAATAATTACTGATGTTGAGCATCTTTTCATGTGCCTCTTGGCCAGCTGTATCTCTTTCTTGGTGAAATGTCTGTTTAGGTCTTCTGCCTATTTTTTAACTGGATTGTTTGTTTTCTTGATATTGAGCTGCATGAGCTGCTTGTATATTTTGGAGATTAATCCTTTGTCAGTTGCTTCATTTGCAAATATTTTCACCCATTCTAAGGGTTGTCTTTTCGTCTTGTTTATGGTTTCCTTTGCTGTACAAAAGCTTTTAAGTTTAATTAAGTCCCATTTGTTTATTTTTGTTTTTATTTCCGTTACTCTAGGAGGTGGGTCAAAAAAGATCTTGCTGTGGTTTATGTCAAAGAGTGTTTTCCCTCCCTATGTTTTCCTCTAAGAGGTTTACAGTGTCTGGTCTTACATTTAAGTCTTTAATCCATTTGGAGTTTATTTTTGTGTATGGTGTTAGGTAGTGTTCTAATTTCATTCTTTTACATGTAGCTCTCCAATTATCCCAGCACCTCTTATTGAAGAGGTTGTCTTTTCTCCATTGTATGTTCTTGCCTCCTTTGTCATAAATTAGGTGCCCATATGTACGTGGGCTTATCTCTGGGCATTCTATCCTGTACCACTGATCTATATTTCTTTTTGTACAAGTACCATACTGTCTTGATTACTGGAGCTTTGTGGTATAGTGTGAAGTCGGGGAGCCTGATTCCTCCAACTCCGTTTTTCTTTCTCAAGATTGCTTTGGCTATTTGGGATCTTTTGTGTTTCCATACGAATTGTAAAGTTTTTTGTTCTAATTCTGTGAAGAATGCGATTGGTAGCTTGATAGGGGTTGCATTGAATCTGTAGATCGCTTTGGGTAGTATAGTCATTTTCAAAATATTGATTCTTCCAATCCAAGAACATGGTATATTTCTCCACCTGTTTATGTCATCTTTGATATCTTTCATCAGTGTTTTATAGTTTTCTGAGTACAACTCTTACACCTCCTTAGGCAGGTTTATTCCTAGGTATTTTATTCTTTTTGTTGCAATGGTAAATGGGAGTGTTTCTTTAATTTCTCTGTCTGATTTTTCATTGTTGGTGTATAGGAATGCCAGAGATTTCTGTGCATTAGTTTTGTATCCTGCAACCTTACCAAATTCATTGATTAGTTCTGATAGTTTTCTGGTGGCATCTTTAGGATTTTCTATGTATAGTATCTTGTCATCAGCAAACAATGACACTTTTACTTCTTCTTTTCCAATTTGTATTATTTTATTTCTTTTTCTTCTCTGATTGCTATGGCTAGGACTTCCAAAACTATGTTGAATAAGAGAGGCAAGGGTGGACATCCTTGTCTTTTTCCTGATCTTAGTGGAAATGCTTTCAGTTTTTCAACATTGAGTATGCTACTTGCTGTGGTTTTGTCATATATGGCCTTTATTATGTTGAGGTAGGTCCCTCTATGCCCATTTTCTGGAGAGTTTTTATCATAAATGGGTTTTGAATTTTGTCAAAAGTTTTTTCTGCATCTATTGAGATGATCATATGGTTTTTATTCCTTAATTTGTTAATGTGGTGTATCACCTTGATTGATTTGCATATATTGAAGAATCCTTGTATCACTGGGATAAATCCCACTTGATCATGGTGTATGATCCTTTTAATGTGCGGTTGGAGTCTGTTTGCTAGTATTTTGTTCAGGTTTTTTGCATCTATGTTCATCAGTGGTATTGGTCTATAATTTTCTTTTTTTCTGGTTTTGGTATCAGGGTGATGGTGGCTTCGTGGAATGAATTTGGGAGTGTTTCTCCCTCTGCAATTTTTTAGAAGAGTTTGAGAAGGATGGGTGGTAGCTCTTCTCTAAATGTTTGATAGAGTTCACCTGTGAAGCCATCTGGTACTGGACTTTTGTTTGTTGGAAGTTTTTTTTTGTGTGTGTGTGTTAACCATAACATTTTATTTATTTATTTACCTATGGCTGTGTTGGGCCCCTGCCTCTGTGCGAGGGCTTTCTCTAGTTGTGGCAAGCGGGGGCCACTCTTCATCGTGGTGCACGGGCCTCTCACTATCGCGGCCTCTCTTGTTGCAGAGCACAGGCTCCAGACACGCAGGCTCAGTAGTTGTGGCTCACAGGCCTAGTTGCTCTGCGGCATGTGCGATCTTCCCAGACCAGGGCTCGAACCCACATCCCCTGCACTGGCAGGCAGACTCTCAACTGCTGTGTCACCAGGGAAGCCCTGTTGGAAGATTTTAAATTATGGTTTCAATTTTATTACTTGTGATAGGTCTGTTTATATTTTCTAATACTTCCTGGTTCAGTATTGGAAAATTGTACCTTTCCAAGAATTTGTCCATTTCTTCCAGGTTGTCCATTTTATTGGCATAGAGTTGCTTGTAGTAGTCTCTTAGGATGCTTTGTATTTCTGCGGTGTCTGTTGTAACTTCTCACTTTTCATTTCTAATTTTATTGATTTGCGTCCTCTCCCTTTTTTTGTCTTGATGGGACTGGCTAAGGGTTTATCAATTTTTTTTATCTTCTCAAAGAACCAGCTTTTAGTTTTATTGATCTTTGTTATTGTTTTCTTCATTCTTATTTCATTTATTTCTGCTCTGATCTTTAGGATTTCTTTCCTTCTACTGACTTTGGGTTTTCTTTGTTCTTCTTTCTCTAGTTATTTTAAGTGTAGTGTTAGATTGTTTATTTGAGATTTTTTTTGTTTGTTTCTTGAGGTGAGATTGTATTGCTATAAACTACCCTCTTATAACTGCTTTTGCTGCATCCCATAGGTTTGGGTCATTGTGTTTTCACTGTCATTTGTTTCTATGTATTTTTTAAAATTTCTTCGTTGATTTCTTCAGTGATCTCTTGGTTATTTAGTAGCACACTGTTTAGCTTCCATGTATTTGTGATTTTGGGGGGTTTTTTCCTGTAATTGATTTCCAGTCTGAAAACATTGTGTTCAGAAAAGATGCTTGATACGATTTCAGTATTCTTTAATTTTCTGAGGCTTGATTTGTGACCCAAGATGTGATCTATCCTGGAGAATGTTCCATGTGCACTTGAGAAGAAAGTGTATTCTGCCACTTTTGGGTGGAATGTTCTGTAAATATCAATTAGATCTATATGGTTTATTGTGTCATTTAAAGCTTGTGTTTCCTTATTTATTTTCTGTTTGGATGATCTGTCCATTGGTGTATGTGGGGTGTTAAAGTCCCCTACTATTATTGTGTTACTGTCAATTTCTCTTTTCATGGTTGTTAGCATTTCCCTTATGTATTGAGATACTCTTATGTTGGGTGCATAAACATTTATAATTGCTATATCTTCTTCTTGGATTGATTGTTTGATCATTATCTAGTGTCCCTCCTCATCTCTTGTAACAGTCTTTATTTTAAGTCTATTTTATACGATACGAGTATGGCTACTCTAGCTTTCTTTTGATTTCCATTTGCATGAAATATCTTTTTCCATTACCTCACTTTCAGTCTGTATGTGTCCCTAGGTCTGAAGTGGGTCTGTTGCAGACAGCATATATATGGGTCTTGTTTTTGTATCCATTCAGCCAGTGTGTGTCTTTTGGCTGGAGCATTTAATCCATTTACATTCAAGGTTATTATCGATATGTATGTTCCTCTTACCATTTTCTCAATTGTTTTGGGTTTATGTTTGTGGGTCTTTTTCTCCTCTTGTGTTTCCTGCTTAGCGAAGTTTCTTTACCATTTGTTGTAAAGCTGGTGGTGACCCACAACCAGTCCCCCCCATCAGGAAACTTGCACAAGCCTTGTAGATAGCCTCATCCACAGAGGGCAGACAGCAGAAGCAAGAAGAACTACAATCCTGCAGCCTGTGGAACAAAAACCACATGCACAGAAAGATAGACAAGATGAAAAGGCAGAGGGCTATGTACCAGATGAAGGAACAAGATAAAACCCCAGAAAAACAACTAAATGAAGTGGAGATAGGCAACTTTCCAGAAAAAGAATTCAGAATAATGATAATGAAGATGATCCAGGAACTCGGGAAAAAAATGGAGACAAAGATCGAGAAGATGCAAGAAATGTTTAACAAAGACCTAGAAGAATTAAAGAACAAAAAAACAGAGATGAACAATACAATAACTGAAATGAAAATACTAGTAGGAATCAATAGCAGAATAACTGAGGTAGTAGAACGGATAAGTGACCTGGAAGACACAATGGTGGAATTCACTGCTGTGGAACAGAATAAAGAAAAAAGAATGAAAAGAAATAAAGACAGCCTAAGAGACATCTGGGACAATATTAAATGCAACAACATTCACATTATAGGGGCCCCAGAAGGAGAAGAGAGAGAGAAAGGACCCGAGAAAATATTTGAAGGGATTATAGTAAAAAACTTCCCTAACATGGGAAAGGAAATAGCCACCCAAGTCCAAGAAGTGCAGAGAGTCCCATAGAGGATAAACCCAAGGAGAAACACACTGAGACACATAGTAATCAAATAGACAAAAATTAAAGACAAAGAAAAATTATTGAAAGCAGTAAGGGAAAAACAACAAATAGCATACAAGGGAACTCCCATAAGGTTAACAGCTGATTTCTCAGCAGACACTCTACAAGCCAGAAGGGAGTGGCATGATATACTTAAAGTGATGAAAGGGAAGAAACTACAACAAATATTACTCCACCTGGCAAGGATCTCATTCAGATTCGATGGAGAAATCAAAAGCTTTACAGACAAGCAAACGTTAAGAGAATTCAGCACCACCAAACCAGCTCTACAACAAATGCTAGAGGAACTTCTCTAAGTGGGAAACACAAGAGAAGAAAAGGACCTACAAAAACAAACCCAAAACAATTAAGAAAATGGTAACAGGAACATATATATCGATAATTACCTTAAACGTGAATGGATTAAATGCTCCAACCAAAAGACACAGGCTTGCTGAATGGATACAAAAACAAGACCCATATATATGCTGTCTACAAGAGACCCACTTGAGACCTAGGGACACATACAGACTGAAAGTGAGGTGATGGAAAAAGACATTCGATGCAAATGGAAATCAAAAGAAAGCTGGAGTAGCAATACTCATATGAGATAAAATAGATTTTTAAATAAAGAATGTTACAAGAAAGAAGGAAGGACAGTACATAATGATCAAAGGATCAATCCAAGAAGAAGATATAACAATTATAAATATATATGCACCAAACATAGGAGCACCTCAATACATAAGGCAAATGTTAACAGCTATAAAAGAGGAAATCAACAGTAACACAATAATAGTGGGGGACTTGAACACCTCACTTACACCAATGGACAGATCATCCAGACAGAAAATTAATAAGGAAACACAAGCTTTAAATGACACAATACACCAGATAGATTTAATTGACATTTATAGCGTATTCCATCCAAAAACAACAGATTACACTTTCTTCTCAAGTGCACATGGAACATTTTCCAGGATTGATCACATTTTGGGTCACAAATCAAGCCTCAGTAAATTTTAAGAAAATTGAAATCATATCAAGCCCCTTTTCTGATGACAACGCTGTGAGATTAGAAATCAACAGGGAAAAAAACGTAAAAAAAACAAACACATGGAGGCTAAACAATACGTTACTAAATAACCAAGAGATCACTGAAGAAATCAAAGAGGAAATCAAAAAATACCTAGAGAAAAATGACAATGATAACACGACGATTCAAAACCTATGGGGTGCAGCAAAAGCAGTTCTAGATGGATGTTTATAACTATTCAAGTCTACCTCAAGAAACAAGAAAAATCTCAAATAAACAATCTAACCTTACACCTAAAGGAACTAGAGGAAGGAGAACAAACAAAACCCAAAGTTAGCAGAAGGAAAGAAATCATAAAGATCAGATCAGAAATAAATGAAATAGAAACAAAGAAAACAATAGCAAGGATCAAGAAAACAAAAAGCTGGTTCTTTGAGAAGATAAACAAAATTGATAAGCCATTAGCCAGACTCATCAAGAAAAAGAGGGAGAGGACTCAAATCAATAAAATTAGAAATGAAAAAGGAGAAGTTACAACAGACACCGCAGAAATACAAAGCATCCTAAGAGACTACTACAAGCAATTCTATGCCAATAAAATGAACAACCTGGAAGAAATGGACAAATTCTTAGAAAGGTATAACCTTCCAAGACTGAAGCAGGAAGAAATAGAAATTATGAGCAGACCAATCACAAATAATGAAATTGAACTGTGATTAAAAATCTTCCAACAAACAAAAGTCCAGGACCAGATGGCTTCACAGGTGAATTCTATCAAACATTTAGAGAAGAGCTAACACCCATCTTTCTCAAACTCTTCCAAAAAACTGTAGAGGAAGGAACACTCCCAAACTCATTCTATGAGGCCACCATCACCCTGATACCAAAACCAGACAAAGATACTACAAAAAAAGAAAATTATAGACCAGTATCACTCATGAATATAGATGCAAAAATCCTCAACAAAATACTAGCAAACAGAATCCAACAACATATTAAAAGGATCATACACCATGATCAAGTGGGATTTATTCCAGGAATGCAAGGATTCTTCAATATATGCAAATCAATCAATGTGATACACCATATTAACAAATTGAAGAATAAAAACCATATGCTCATCTCAGTAGATGCAGAAAAAGCTTTTGACAAAATTCAACACCCATTTATGATAAAAACTCTCCAGAAAGTTGGCATAGAGGGAACCTACCTCAACATAATAAAGGTCATATATGACAAACCCACAGCAAACATCATTCTCAATGGTGAAAAACTGAAAGCATTTCCTCTAAGATCAGGAACAAGACAAGGATGTCCACTTTCACCACTATTATTCAAAATAGTTGTGGAAGTCCTAGCCACGGCAATCAGAAAAGAAAAAGAAATAAAAGGGATACAAGTTGGAAAAGAAGAAGTAAAACTGTCACTGTTTGCGGATGACATGATACTATACATAGAGAATCCTAAAGATGCCACCAGAAAGCTACTAGAGGTAATCAATGAATTTGGTAAAGTTGCAGGATATAAAATTAATGCACAGAAATCTCTTGCATTCCTATATACTAATGATGAAAATTCTGAAAGAGAAATTAAGGAAACACTCCCATTTACCATTGCAACAAAAAGAATAAAATACCTAGGAATAACCCTACCTAGGGAGACAAAAGACCTGTATGCAGAAAACTATAAGACACTGATGAAAGAAATTAAAGATGATACCAACAGATGGAGAGATATACCATGTTCTTGGGTTGGAAGAATCAATATTGTGAAAATGACTAGAGTATCCAAAGCAATCTACAGATTCAATGCAATCCCTATCAAATTACCATTGGCATTTTTTATAGAACTAGAACAAAAAATCTTAAAATTTGTATGGAGACAGAAAAGACCCTGAATAGCCAAAGCAGTCTTGAGGGAAAAAAATGGAGCTGGAGGAATCAGACTCCCTGACTTCAGACTATACTACAAACCTACAGTCATCAAGACAATATGGTACTGGCATGAAAACAGAAATATAGATCAATGGAACAAGATAGAAAGCCCAGAAATAAACCCATGCACCTATGGTCAACTAGTCTGTGACAAAGGAGGCAAGGATATACAATGGAGAAAAGACAGTCTCTTCAATAAGTGGTGTTGGGAAAACTGGACAGCTACATGTAAAAGAATGAAATTAGAATACTCCCTAACACCATACACAAAAATAATTTCAAAATGGATTAGTGACTGGACACTATAAAACTCTTAGAGGAAAACATAGGAAGAACACTCTTTGACATAAATCACAGCAAGATCTTTTTTGATCCACCTCCTAGAGTAATGGAAATAAAAACAAAAATAAACAAATGGGACCTAATGAAACTTAAAAGCTTTTGCACAGCAAAGGAAAACCTAAACAAGACGAAAAGACAACCCTCAGAATGGGAGAAAATGTTTGCAAATGAAGCGACTGACAAAGGATTAATCTCCAAAGTTTCAAAGCAGCTCATGCAGCTTAATATCAGGAAAACAAACAACCCAATCCAAAAATGGGCAGAAGACCTAAATAGACATTTCTCCAAAGAAGATATACAGATTGCCAACAAACACATGAAAGGATGGTCAACATCACTAATTATTAGAGAAATGCAAATCAAAACCACAATGAGGTGTCACCTCACACAGGTCAGAATGCCCATCATCAAAAAATCTACAAACAATAAATGCTGGAGAGCGTGTGGAGAAAAGGGAACCCTCTTGCACTGTTGGTGCGAATGTAAATTGATACAGCCACTATGGAGAACAGTATGGAGGTTCCTTAAAAAACTAAAAATAGAACTACCATATGACCCAGCAATCCGACTATTGGGCATATACCCAGAGAAAACCATAATTCCAAAAGACACATGCACCCCAATGTTCATTACAGCACTATTTACAGTAGCCAGGTCATGGAAGCAACCTAAATGCCCATCGACAGACGAATGGATAAAGAAGTTGTGGTACATATATACAATGGAATATTACTCAGCCATAAAAAGGAACGAAGTTGGGTCATTTGTAGAGACGTGGGTGGATCTAGAGACTGTCATACAGAGTGAAGTAAGTCAGAAAGAGAAAAACAAATGTCGTATATTAATGCATATATGTGGAACCTAGAAAAATGGTACAGATGAACTGTTGTGCAGGGCAGAAATTGAGACACAGATGTAGAGGACAAATGTATGGACACCAAGGGGAGAAAGCAGCGGGAGGCGGGGGTAGTGGTGTGATGTATTGGGAGATTGGGATTGACATGTATACAGTAATGTGTATAAAATGGATGACTAATGAGAACCTGCTGTATAAAAAAATAAATAAAATAAAATTCAAAAATTCAAAAAAAAAAAAAGCTGGTTTGGTGGTGCTGAATTTTCTTAGCTTTTGCTCGTCTGAAAAGCTTTTGACTTCTCTATCAAATCTGAATGAGATCCTTGCTGGGTAGAGTAATCTTGGTTGTAGGTTCCCCCTTTCATTGCTTTAAGTATATCCTGCCAGTCCTTTCTGGCCTGCAGAGTTTCCACTGAAAAATCAGCTGATAACCTTATGGGGATTCCTTTGTATGTTATTTCTTGTTTTTCCATTGCTGCTTTTAATATTTTTTCTTTGAATTTAATTTTTGTTAGTTTGATTAATATGTGTCTTGGTGTGTTTTTCCTAGGGCTTATCCTGTATGGAGCTCTCTGTGCTTCCTGGACTTGGGTGACTATTTCCTTTCCCATGCTAGGGAAGTTTTCAAGTATAATCTCTTCAAATATTTTCTCAGACCCTTTCTTTTTCTCTTCTTCTTCTGGGATCCCTATAATTTGAATGTTGGTGCGTTTAGTATTGTCCCAGAGGTCTCTGAGATTGTCTTCGATTCTTTTCATTCTTTTTTCTTTATTCTGCTCCTTGGCAGTTATTTCCACCATTATGTCTTCCAGCTCACTTGTTCATTCTTCTGCCTCAGTTATTGTTACTGATTCCTTCTAGTGTATTTTTCATTTCAGTTATTGTGTTGTTCATCTCTGTTTTTTGTTTTTTGTTTTTTGTTCTTTAGTTCTTCTAGATCTTTGTTAAACATTTCTTGTATTTTCTCCATCTGTGCCTCCATTCTATTTCTGAGATTCTGGATCATCTTTGCTATCATTACTCTGAATTCTTTTTCAGGTAGATTGCCTATTTCCTCTTCATTTATTTGGTCTTGTAGGTTTTTACCTTGCTCCTTCATCTGTGACATATTTTTTTGCCATCTCATTGTTTTTTTTTTTTTTTAATGTGTGGGATTTTGTTCCTGTCTTACTGGTTGGTTGGCCTGAGGCTTCCAACACTGGAGTTTGTAGGCTATTGGGTAGAGCTGGGTCTTGGTGCTGAGGTGAGGAACTCCGTGAGACCTCACTCTGATGAATATTCCTTGGGGTCTGAGGTTCTCTGTTAGTCCAGTGGTTCAGATTCAGAGCTCCCACTGCAGGAGCTTCACCCCAACCCCAGGCTCATGAACCAAGATCCTGCAAGCTGCCTGGGGTGGCAAAAAAAAAAAAAAAAAAAGAGAACAATAACAAAGTAAAACATAAAATTAGTCTAGGAAAGTAACAGATATGTTAGGAAGAATATAAAAATAAAAATATGGATGAATCAATAACCAGAAGGTACATCAGTACCACAATAGTAAACAAGAGGAGGAAGGAAAAGAAAAAAAAAGGTGTGTGGAGGGGGAAAGGCCTTGGCTGTGGAGGGTGAGGCCTAAGCAAGGGTGAGGTTTGGGCTGTGGGTGGGACCAATTCTTAGGACCCACAGGGCTGGAAAAGGTCATGGGGTCTGTGGGGGGTGGGGCTTAGGCTCAAGGAACAGAAGGGGCCAGGCGTGCCTCCCACCCCTGGTCTTAGAGGGCAGGGGACCTCACCTGGGAGCCAGCAGGCTTCCTGGGCTCGAGTGGGCAGGGCAAATGCCCTCCTGTCCTCTCCTGCTCCTCCAGTCTGGGAGGGCCCCTCCTGCCTGACTCTCCTGATCTCCCCTCAGTCTCCCTCCAATGCCCCCAAGGACACATGTGGCCTGGAGGGGGTTTGGAGGGCAGGGGACTGGCCTGGGAGCTCAGCAGTCTCCCTGGGCCGAGTGGGCATGGCAATAGCCCTCTGCTCCTCTCCTGCTCCTCCTGGATGGCTCCTCCAGCCTGCCTCTCCTGATCTCCCCAGCCTCCTTCTTATGCCCCCGGACCCACACAGCATGGATGGGGCTTTGGAGGGGTGGGGTACCAGCTTGGGAGCTCAGCAGGCTCCCTGGCCAGAGTGGGCCAGACGATTGCCCTCCACTCCTCTCCAGCTCTTCCCAGAGAGTCCCTCTCACCTGCCTCTCCTGATCTCCCCAGCCTCAGGGGTGCCAATCCTGTCTGGCCTCCACTTCTCCTCCCCCCTCAGTCCCCCTACATCCTACCCACTCACTTTGGGGTTCCTCCCATCTCCTTGGACGTCAGAGTCCCTCACCAGTGGCTGGCATGCATCCTAGTTGTGGGGAGATGCTAACTCCACATCTTCCCACACCACCATCTTGACTCCGCCTCTCTTTTGCTATTTTCTAATTCAATTGTTTGTTTTTTCAACTGTTGAGGTTTTTAAAAATATTTATTTATTTTTATTTATTTGGCTGCGCCGGGTCTTACTTGTTGCAAACGGGATCTTCATTGCCATGTGTGGGATCTTTGTTGTGGCATGTGGGACTTTTTTTTTTTTTTTTAGTTGCAGCATGCACGTGGGATCTAGTTCCCTGACCAGGGATCAAACCTGGGCCCCCTGCATTGGGAGCATGGAAACTTAACCACTGGACCACCAGGGAAGTCCTTTAACTGTTGAGTTTTGAGCAGTTTTTATAGATTCTGGTGTGTATCCTTTGTTACATCCTTTGCAGAGAAAAAAATCTTGATGAAGTCCAGTTTATTGATTTTATGGATTATGATTTTAGTGACATATCTAAGAACTCTTTGGTCATCCGCCCTAGGTCCTGATGATTTTCTCTAAAAGTTTTACAGTTCTACATTTAAATCTGTGATCCATTTTGAGGTACTCTTTTGTATTAAGTGTGAGATTCAGGTCTAGGTTCATACTTTTGCCCATGAATATCCAATTGCTCTAGCACCATGTGTTGACAAGACTCCACTGAATACCTCAGATCACTTGGCAGTGCTTATGTGGGGCTATTTCTGGCTTCTCTATTCTGTTCCATTGATCTATGTGTCTATCCCTCCACCAATAACAGACTCTCTTGATTACTGTAGCTGTACAGCAGGCCTTAATATTGAGTAGAATTGATTCTTCTCACTTTATTATTCTTTTTCAAAATTGTTATTTCCTTTCCATATAAATTTGAGGATAATCTTGTCTACATAAAAAACATCTTGCTAGGATTTTGATAGGAATTGTATTAAACTCATATATCAATTTGGGGACAATTGACTTCTTTACTATAGTGAATTTTCCAGTCCATGAACACATTATCTCTCTCCACTTATTTAGTTTTTCTTGATTTCCTCTTTAGTCAATGTTTTGTAGTTTTTAAAATTCAAGCCCTGTACATGTTTTTTTTAAATTTATATGTAAAAATCTCATTTTTTCCCCAGCAGTTGTAAATGGTATTGTATTTTTTCAGCTTTATTGAGGTATGATTGACAAATAAAAATGGTATGTATTTAGGTTGTACAACATTTGTTAAAGGTGTACAACATGATGTTTTAATAATACATATACATTGTGACATAATTACCACAATCAAGTTAATTAACACATCCAGCACCTCATGTAGTTACTTTTTTTTGTGTGTGGTGGGAACATTTAGAATATACTCTCAACAAATTTCAAATATACGATACAGTATTACTACCGATAATCACCATGCTGTAAATTAGATCCCCAGAACTTATTAAACTTATTACTGAAAGTTTGTATCCTTTGACCAACATCTTCCCAAATCGCCTATCCCTACCCCCTGTAGCCCCTGACAAACACCTTTCTACTCTCTGGTTCTATGAGTTTGACTTTTTAAAACTCTACTTGTTAAGTTAGATAGTACAGTATTTGTCTTTCTCTGTCTGGCTTATTTCACTTAGCATAAAGGCTTCTAGTTTCATTCATGTTGCAAATGGTAGGATTTCTTTCATTTTTATGGCTGACTAACATCCCATTGTTTATAAATACCACATTTTCTTTATCCATTCATTTGTCAATGGACATTTAGGTTATTTCTGTATCTTGACTATGTAAATAGTGCTGCAATGAACACGGGAGTCCAGTTATCTCTTCGAGATACAGATTTCACATCCTTTGGATATATACTCAGAAGTGAGATTGCTGGATCGTATGGTAGTTCAATTTTTAACTTTTTGAGGAAACTCCACACTGTTTTACATAGTGGCTGTAACAATTTTCATTCTCATCAACAGTGCACAAAGTTTCCATTTTCCCCACACCCTTGTCAATACTTGTTATCTCTTGTCTTTATTTTTTTTTATAATAGCCTTCTTAATAGGTGTGAGGTGATATCTCATTGTGATTTTGATTTGCATTTTCCTGATGATTAGTGATGAGTACATTTTCATATACCTGTTGGTCATTTGTATAACTTTTTTGGGAAAATGTCTCTTCAGGCCCTTTTGCCCTTTTTAAAAAATTGGGTTGTTTTTGTTTTGATATTTCATTGTATGAATTCCTTATGTACTTTGGATATTAACTTCTTATCAGATATATGGTTTGCAAATATTTTCTCCCATTCTGTATGTTGCCTTTCATTTTACTGATTGTTTCCTTTGCTGTGCAGAAGCTTTTTAGTCTGATGGAGTCCCACTTGTTTATTTTTGCTTTTGTTGCCATATCCAAAAAATCATTGCCAAGACCAATGTCAAGGAGATTTCTTCCCTACTTTTTCTTCTAGGAGTTTTATGGTTGCAGGCCTTACATTTAAGTCTTTGATCTATTTTGAGTTAATTTTTATGTATGGCATAAGATAAGGGTCCAATTTTATTCTTATGCATGTGGATATCCAGTTTTCCCAACACTATTTATTGAAGAAACTATCATTTCCCCATTGTGTATTCCTGGCGTCCTTGTCAAAGATTAGTTGACTGCATATGAGTGGGTTTATTTCTGGGCTCTTTATTCTGTTCCATTGGTCTATGTATCTGTTTTTATGCCAGTACTATACTGTTTTGATTACTACAGCTCTGTTTGAAATCAGAGAGTGTGATGCCTCCAGCTTTGTTCTTCTTTCTCAAGATTGCTTTGCTATTTGGGGTCTTTCATGGTTCGAAACAAATTTTAGGATTGTTTTTCTATTTCTGTGAAAAATGCCATTGGAATCATGATAGAGATTGCTTCAAATCTGTAGACTGTTTTGGGTAGAATGGTCGTTTTAACAATGAACATAGGATGTCTTTCCACTTACTTGTGTCTTCTTCAGTTTCTTTCATTGATGTCATAGTTTTCAGTGTACAGATCTTCCACTTCCTTGGTTAAACTTATTCTTAAGTATTTTATTCTTTTTGATGCTATTGTTAATGAGATTGTTTTCTTAATTGTGTTTTTGAATAGTTCATTGTTAGGGTATAGAAATGCAACTAATTTTTATATATTGCTTTTGTATCATAGAACTTAACTGAATTCATTAAATGGTATTGCATTTAAATTTTGTTTTCCACATGTCCATTGCTAATATATAGAAATATGATTGACAGCCACACACAGAAGAGTGAAACTGTACCACTCTCGTACACCATACATAAAAATTAACTCAAAATGGATTAAAGACTTGAATGTAAGACCTGAAACCATAAAACTTCTAGAAGAAAACATAGGAAGTAAGCTCCTTGACATAAGTCTTGGTGATGTTTTCTGAATCTGACACCAAAAGTAAATGCAACAAAAGCAAGAACAAACAAGTGAGACTACATCAAACTAAAAAGCTTCTGTACAGCACAGGAAACCATCAACAAAATAAAAAGGCAACTTACTGAATGGGAGAAAATATTTGCAATATCTGATAAGGGGTTAATATCCAAAATATATGAAGAATTTATATTGCCTAAAAGCAAAAAAGCCCAAACAATCTTGTTGAAAAATGGGCAGAGGACCTGAATAGACATTTTTCCAAAGAAGACATACAGATGGCCAACAAGCACATGAAAAGATGCTCAAAATCATTAATCACCAGGAAAATGCAAATCAAAACCACAATGAGATATCACCTCACACCTGTTACATTGGTTATTATCAAAAAGACAAGAAATAACAAGTGTTGGCAAGGATACAGGAAAAAGGAAACCCTTGTGCACTGTTGGTGGGAATGTAAATTGGTATAGCCACTATGGAAAATACTAGGGAGGCTCCTCAAAAAATTAAAAATAGAACTATCGGGCTTCCCTGGTGGCACAGTGGTTGAGAATCTGCCTGCTAATGCAAGGAACATGGGTTCGAGCCCTGGTCTGGGAAGATCCCACATGCCACAGAGCAACTGGGCCCGTGAGCCACAATTACTGAGCCTGTGCGTCTGGAGCCTGTGCTCTGCAACAAGAGAGGCCGCGATAGTGAGAGGCCCACGCACCGCGATGAAGAGTGGCCCCCGCTTGCCACAACTAGAGAAAGCCCTAGCACAGAAATGAAGACCCAACACAGCCATACATAAATAAAATAAATTAAAAAAAAATAGAACTATCATAGGATCCAACAATTCCAAGTTCATTTTCTTTGAATAAATCCAATTTATTTATTCAAAGAAAATGAAAACACTAACTTTAAAAGATATATGTACCTCCATGTTTGTTGCAGCACTATTTACAATAACCAATATATGGAAACAACCTAAGTGCCCATCTATAAATGATGGATAAGGCAATTGTGGTATTTATAGACAATGGAATATTATTCAGCCATAAAACAGAATGATGCAAATCAAAACTACAGTGAGGCATCACCTCACACCAGTCAGAATGGCCATCATCAAAAAATCTACAAACAATGAATGCTGGAGAGGGTATGGAGAAAAGAGAACCCTCTTTCACTGTTGGTGGGAATGTAAATTGATACAGCCACTGTGGAGAACAGTATGGAGGTTCCTTAAAAAACTAAAATTAGAACTACCATATGATGCAGCAATCCCACTACTGGGCATATATCCTGAGGAAATCATAATTCAAAAAGAGACATGTACCACAATGTTCATTGCAGAACTATTTACAGTGCCAGGGCATGGAAGCAATCTAAGTGTCCATTGACAGATGAATGGATAAAGAATATGTGGCACATATACATAATGGAATATTACTCAACCATAAAAAGAAACGAAATTGAACTATTTGTAGTGAGGTGCATGGACCTAGGGTCTGTCATCTGTCATACAGAGTGAAGTAAGTCAGAAAGAGAAAAACACATATATATATATATGGAATCTAAAAAAAAAAAAAAGGTTCTGAAGAACCTAGGGGCAGGACAGGAATAAAGACGCAGACGTAGAGAATGTGCTTGAGGACACGGGAAGGGGGAAGGGTAAACTAGGACGAAGTGAGAGAGTGGCATTGACATATATACACTACCAAATGTAAAATAGATAGCTAGTGGGAAGCAGCTGCATAACACAGGGAGATCAGCTCGGTGCTTTGTGACCACCTAGGGGGGTGGGATAGGGAGGGTTGGAGGAAGACGCAAGAGGGAAGGGATATGGGGATATATGTATACGTGTGGCTGATTCAATTTGTTGTGCAGCGGAGATTGGCACAGCATTGTGGGGCAATTATACTCCAACAAAGATGTTAAAAAAAAACATCAAAAAATGAATTCCTGCCATTTGCAACAACATGGATGGACCCCAAGGGCATTATGCTAGGTGAAATAAGTCAGATAGAGAAAGACAAATACTGTATTATTTCTCTTATATGTGGAATGTTAAAAAAAAAAAAGCAAAACAAAACAAAAAACCAAACTGAAAGATATGGAGAATAGATTGGTAATGTCCAGAGGTGGGGAGCAGGTGATAGGAGCAGTGGGTGAAGGGGGTCAAAAGGTAAAAAAAAGACATGGTTTCCAACCTGGGTTTCCTTCCAAGGGACGTTGGGAATGGTGGGGATGTTGAGCAGAGGGGGCTCTGGATTCTCCACATCTGTTCCAACCAGAGCAGTTCTACTTGTATCTTTTTTATATATTGAGAATAAGCTTTTGTTTCAAGAAAGGATTCTGAATTACAAATAGAAATAGAAAGCCATTGGGGAAAACTTTTTATTTTGGCACACAGGGACCCCCACAATCTGGTCTTAATTTTTTCTAGTATTTCCTCACTACTCTTTTTCACAGAGTTTTGCTTAGGTCTGACTAATTTAATCATTATTTTTTGGCAATTCTTCTTATATCTCATCTCTATCCATTTAGTTAAGCAATTCTAGTAATGAATACTGATTCTGTATCAGCCACTATACTACACACTTTATCACATTATAAAACATTATCTCATCTATTATTAACAATAACTTTATGATGTAGGTGCTAACAATTATTACCGTTTTACAGATAAGGCTTAGAGAAATTAAGAAATTTGGTTAGAGCCACACAGCTAATAAGTGGCAGAGCTCAAGGAAAAGGACTTGAGCCCAGGCTTATCTGACTTCAAAGTCCCATGATTATATGTGTTGCCTGACAGCTTTCTCTTCTATACAATACTGATATTTTTTTTTTTGGTCTACCTCTTCCAAGAAATCTTCTCTGACTTCTATAACCCATAATACCTTCGCTTCCATGAACTTCTCAAGAATTACTACCTATTCCATTCATTTGTTAATTACCACATACACATATACTGTCTGCTATATTTTTAGGGGCAAATGTTTTGTTTTTCCAATACATTCTCTTAGGGCATGGAGATTAAAAAGAAAGAAATATGATTGATTTTTGTATGTTGATCTTGTATCCTGTGACCTTGCTGAACTCACTTGTTAGTTCCGGAAGTTTGTTTTGTTTTTGTTTTGTTTTTTGTAGATCCCTTGGGATTTTCTACATAGGTAATCATGTAATCTGCAAATAGAGGACAGTTTTATTTCTTTCTTTCCAATCTGTATGCATTTTATTTCCTTTCCTTGCCTTTTTGTGCTGGTTAGATCTTCCAGTACTATGTTCAACAGCACCGGTGAGAGCAGACATCTTTGCCTTCTTCCTCATCTTAGTGGAAAAGCTTTGTTTTTCACCATTAAACATGATATTTACATTTATATTCATGAAGGATATTGATCCATAGTGTTCTTATTTGTACTTTGTCTTCTTTTGGTATTAGGTTAATACTAGCTCCATAAAATGAATTGGGAAATGTTCCTTCCCCTTCTATTTTCTGGAAGAGATTGTCTGAAATTGATGTTAATTCTTCTTTAAACATTGGCTAGAACTCTACAGTGAAAACCCTCTGGGTCTGGAGATTTCTGGGAGTTTTAAAATTGTGAATTCAATTGCCTTAACAGTTAAAGGGCTACTCAAATTAACCATTTCATATTGAGTGAATTGTGGTAGTTTGTGGTTTTCAAGGAATTTGCTGATTTCATCTAAGTTGTCAAATTTATGTGTAAATTTCATGTTTTTTGTTTTTTTAGATTTCATATATATATATTAGCATACAGTATTTGTTTATCTCTTTCTGACTTACTTCACTCAGTATGACAGACTCTAGGTCCATCCACCTCACTACAAATAACTCAGTTTCATTTCTCTTTATGGCTGAGTAATATTCCATTGTATATATGTGCCACATCTTCTTTATCCATTCATCTGTCGATGGACACTTAGGTTGCTTCCATGTCCTGGCTATTGTAAATAGAGCTGCAATGAACATTTTGGTACATGACTCTTTTCGAATTATGGTTTTCTCAGGGTATATGCCCAGTAGTGGGATTGCTGGGTCGTATGGTAGTTCTATTTTTAGTTTTTTAAGGAACCTCCATACTGTTCTCCATAGTGACTGTATCAATTTACATTCCCACCAACAGTGCAAGAGGGTTCCCTTTTCTCCACACCCTCTCCAGCATTCACTGTTTGTAGATTTTTTGATGATGGCCATTCTGACTGGTATGAGATGATATTTCATTGTAGTTTTGATTTGCATTTCTCTAATGATTACTGATGTTGAGCATTCTTTCATGTGTTTGTTGGCAATCTGTATATCTTCTTTGGAGAAATGTCTATTTAGGTTTTTTGCCCATTTTTGGATTGGGTTTTTTGTTTTTTTGATATTGAGCTACTGGTGCTGCTTGTAAATCTTGGAGATTAATCCTTTGTCAGTTTCTTCATTTGCAAATATTTTCTCCCATTCTGAGGGTTGTCTTTTCGTCTGTTTATGGTTTCCTTTGCTGTGCAAAAGCTTTTAAATTTCATTAGGTCCCATTTGTTTACTTTTGTTTTTATTTCCATTTCTCTAGGAGCTGGGTCAAAAAGGATCTTGCTGTGATTTATGTCATAGTGTGTTCTGCCTATGTTTTCCTCTAAGAGTTTGATAGTGTCTGGCCTTACATTTAGGTCTTGAATCCATTTTGAGTTTATTTTTGTGTATGGTGTTAGGGAATATTCTAATTTCATTCCTTTACATGTAGCTGTGCAGTTTTCCCAGCACCACTTATTGAAGAGGCTGTCTTTTCTCCACTCTATATTCTTGCCTCCTTTATCAAAGATAAGGTGACCATATGTGTGTGGGTTTATCTCTGGGTTTTCTATCCTGTTGCATTGATCTATATTTCTGTTTTTGTGCCAGTACCATACTGTCTTGATTACTGTAGCTTTGTAGTATAGTCTGAAGTCAGGGAGCCTGATACCTCCAGCTCCGCTTTTCTTTCTTAAGATTGCTTTGGCTATTCAGGGTCTTTTGTATTTCCATACAAATTGTGAAATATTTTGTTTTAGTTCTGTGAAAAATGCCAGTGGTAGTTTGATAGGGATTGCATTGAATCTGTAGATTGCTTTGGGTAGTAGAGTCATTTTCACAATGTTGATTCTTCCAATCCCAGAACATGGTATATCTCTCCATCTGTTTGTATCATCTTTAATTTCTTTCATCAGGGCCTTATAATTTTCTGCATACAGGTCTTTTGTCTCCTTAGGTAGGTTTATTCCTAGATATTTTATTCTTTTTGCTGCAATAGTAAATGGGAGTGTTTTCTTAATTTCACTTTCAGATTTTTCGTCATTAGTGTATAGAAATGCAAGAGATTTCTGTGCATTAATTTTGTATCCTGCTACTTTACCAAATTCATTGATTAGCTCTAGTAGTTTTCTGGTAGCATCTTTAGGATTCTCTATGTATAGTATCATGTCATCTGCAAACAGTGACAGCTTTACTTCTTTTCCGATTTGGATTCCTTTTATTTCTTTGTCTTCTCTGATTGCTGTGGCTAACACTTCCAAAACTATGTTGAATAATAGTGGTGAGAGTGGGCAACCTTGTCTTGTTCCTGATCTTAGTGGAAATGGTTTCAGTTTTTCACCATTGAGGACAATGTTGGCTGTGGGTTTGTCATATATGGCCTTTATTATGTTGAGGAAGTTCCCTCTATGCCTCATTTCTGGAGGGTTTTTATATAAATCAGTGTTGAATTTTGTCAAAAGCTTTCTCTGTGTCTATTGAGATGATCATATGGTTTTTCTCCTTCAATTTGTTAATATGGTGTATCATATTGATTGATTTGCATATATTGAAGAATCCTTGCATTCCTGGGATAAACCCCACTTGATCATGGTGTATGATCCTTTTAATGTGCTGTTGGATTCTGTTTGCTAATATTTTGTTGAGGATTTTTGTATCTATGTTCATCAGTGATATAGGCCTGTAGTTTTCTTTCTTTGTGACATCTTTGGTTTTGGTATCACGGTGATGGTGGCCTCGTAGAATGAGTTTGGGAGTGCTCCTCCCTCTGCTATATTTTGGAAGAGTTTGAGAAAGATAGGTGTTAGCGCTTCTCTAAATGTTTGATAGAATTCACCTGTGAAGCCATCTGGTCCTGGGCTTTTGTTTGTTGGAAGATTTTTAATCACAATTTCAATTTCAGTACTTGTGATTGGTCTGTTCATATTTTCTATTTTTTCCTGGTTCAGTCTCGGCAGGTTGTGCATTTCTAAGAATTTGTCCATTTTTTCCAGGTTGTCCATTTTACTGGCATAGAGTTGCTTGTAGTAATCTCTCATGATCCTTTGTATTTCTGCATTGTCAGTTGTTACTTCTCCTTTTTCATTTCTAATTCTATTGATTTGAGTCTTCTCCCTTTTTTCTTGATGAGTCTGGCTAATGGTTTATCAATTTTTTTTTTTATCTTCTCAAACAACCAGCTTTTAGTTTTACTGATTTTTGCTATCATTTCCTTCATTTGTTTTTCAGTTATTTCTGATCTGATCTTTATGATTTATTTCCTTCTGCTAACCTTGGGGTTTTTTTGTTCTTCTTTCTCTAATTGCTTTAAGTGTAAGGTTAGGTTGTTTATTTGAAATATTTCTTGTTTCTTAAGGTAGCATTGTATTGCTATAAACTTCCCTCTTAGAACTGCTTTTACTGCGTCCCATAGGTTTTTGGTTGTCGTGCTTTCATTGTCATTTTTTTCTAGGTATTTTTTAATTCCCTCTTTGATTTCTTCAGTGATCTCTTGGTTATTAAGCAGTGTGTTGTTTAGCCTCCATGTGTTTGTATGTTTTACCGACTTTTTCCTGTAATTGATATCTAGTCTTATAGCGTTGTGGTTGGAAAGGATACTTGATACGATTTCAATTTTCTTAAATTTATCAAGGCCTGATTTGTGACCCAAGATATGATCTATTCTGGAGAATGTTCCATAATCACTTGAGAAGAATGTGTATTCTGTTGTTTTTGAATGGAATGTCCTATGAATATCAATTAAATCCATCTTGTTTAATGTATCATTTAAAGCTTGTGTTTCCTTATTTATTTTCATTTTGGATGATCTGTCCATTGGTGAAAGTGGGGTGTTAAAGTCCCCTACTATGATTGTGTTACTCTCGATTTCCCCTTTTATGGCTGTTAGTATTTGCCTTATGTATTGAGGTGCTCCTATGTTGGGTGCATAAATATTTACAATTGTTATATCTTCTTCTTGGATCAATCCCTTGATCATTATGTAGTGTCCTTCTTTGTCTCTTGTAATAGTCTTTGTTTTAAAGACTATTTTGTCTCATATGAGAATTGTTACTCCAGCTTTCTTTTGATTTCCATTTGCATCAAATATCCTTTTCTATCCCCTCACTTTCAGTCTATATATGTCCCTAGGTCTGAGGTGGGTCTCTTGTAGACAGCATATATTTGTGTCTTGTTTTTGTATCCATTCAGCCAGTCTATCTCTTTTGGTTGGAGCATTTAATCCATTTACATTTTAGGTAATTATCGATATGTATGTTCCTATTACCATTTTCCTAATTGTTTTGGGTTTGTTATGGTAGGTCTTTTCCTTCTCTTGTGTTTCCTGCCTAGAGAAGTTCCTTTAGCATTTGTTGTAAAGCTGGTTTTGTGGTGCTGAATTCTCTTAGGTTTTGCTTGTCTGTAAAGGTTTTAATTTCTCCATCGAATCTGAATGAGATCCTTGCTAGGTAGAGTAATCTTGGTTGTAGGTTTTTCTCCTTCATCACTTTAAATATGTCCTGCCGCTTGCTTCTGGCTTGCAGAGTTTCTGCTGAAAGATCAGCTGTTAACCTTATGGGGATTCCCTTGTGTGTTTTTTGTTGTTTTTCCCTTGCTGCTTTTAATATTTTTTCCTTGTATTTAATTTTTGATAGTTTGATTATTATGTGTCTTGGTGTGTTTCTCCTTGGATTTATCTTGTATGGGACTCTGTGCTTCCTGAACTTGATTAACTATTTCCTTTCTCATATTAGGGAAGTTTTCAACTTTAATGTCTTCAAATATTTTCTCAGTCCCTTTCTTTTTCTCTTCTTCTTCTGGGACCCCTATAATTCGAATTTTAGTGCGTTTAATGTTGTCCCAGAGGTCTCTGAGACTGTCCTTAATTCTTTTCATTCTTTTTTCTTTATTCTGCTCTGCAGTAGTTATTTCCATTATTTTATCTTCCAGGTCACTTATCGGTTCTTCTGCCTCAATTATTCTGCTACTGATCCCTCCTAGAGAATTTTTAATTTCATTTATTATGTTGTTCATCACTGGTTGTTTGCTCTTTAGTTCTTTTAGGTCCTTTTTAAAAGTTTCTTGTATTTTCTCCATTCTATTTCCGAGATTTTGGATCATCTTATCATTATTCTGAATTCTTTTTCAGGTAGACTGCCTATTTCCTCTTCATTTGTTAGGTCTGGTAGGTTTTTGCCATGCTCCTTCATCTGCTGTGTGTTTCTCTGTCTTCCCATTTTGCTTCACTTACTGTGTTTGTGGTCTCCTTTTTGCAGGCTGCAAGTTCGTAGTTCCCGTTGTTTTTGGTATCTGTACCCAGTGGCTAAGGTTGGTTCAGTGGGTTGTGTAGGCTTCCTGGTGGAGGGGACTAGTGCCTGTGTTCTGGTGGATCTTGTCTTTCTAGTGGGAAGGTCCATGTCTGGTGCTGTGTTTTGGAGTGTTTGTGGCCTTATTATGATTTTAGGTAGCCTCCCTACTAATGGATGGGGTTGTGTTCCTGTCTTGCTAGTTGTTTGGCATAGGGTGTCCAGTACTGTAGCTTGCTGGTCATTGAGTGGAGCTGGGTCTTGGCATTGAGATGGAGATCTCTGGGAGATTTTCGCCATTTGATATTACGTGGAGCTGGGAGGTCTCTTGTGGACCAGTGTCCTGAACTTGGCTCTCCCACCTCAGAGGCACAGCCCTGACACCTGGCTGGAGCACCAAGAGGCTGTCATCCACATGGCTCAGAATAAAAGGGAGAAAAACAAGAAAGAAAGAAAGAAAGAATAAGATGAAATAAAATAAAAGTAAAATAAAATAGTTATTAAAATAAAAATAAAAAGCAATTATTAAAAAATTTTTAAGAAGTAATAAAGAAAAAAAGAAAGAAAGAAGTGAGCAACCAAACCAAAAAACAAATCCACCAATGATAACAAGTGCTAAAAACTATACTAAAAACAACAAACAAACAAACAACAAAAAACGGACAGACAGAACCCTAGGACAAATGGTAAAAGCAAAGCTATACAGACAAAATCACACACTGAAGCATACACATACACACTCACAAAAAGAGAAGAAGGGAAAAGAAAAATATATCATTGCTCCCAAAGACCACCTCCTCAATTTGGGATGATTCATTGTCCATTCAAGTATTCCACAGATGCAGGGTACATCAAGTTGATTGTGGGGATTTAATCTGCTGCTCCTGAGGCTGCTGGGAGAAAGTTCCCTTTCTGTTCTTTGTTCGCACAGCTCCTGGGGTTCAGCTCTGGTTTTGGCCCCGCCTCTGGGTGTAGGTTGCTTGAGGGCGTCTGTTCTTCACTCAGACAGGATGGGGTTAAAGGAGCAGCTGCTTTGGGGGCTCTGGCTCACTCAAGCCGGGGGGAGGGAGGGGTACAGAGTTCGGGGCGAGCCTGCGGCGGCAGAGGCCAGCATGACGTTGCACCAGGCTGAGGCACACCGTGCATTCTCTCGGGGAAGTTGTCCCTGGATCACGGGACCCTGGCAGTGGCAGGCTGCACAGGCTCCCGGGAGGGGAGGTGTGGATAGGGACCTGTGCTTGCACACAGGCTTCTTGGTGGCTGCAGCAGAAGCCTTAGCATCTCATGCCCATCTCTGGTGTCCGCTCTGATAGCCACAGCTTGTGCCGGTCTCTGGAGCTCATTTAGGCGGTGCTCTGAATCCCCTCTCCTCGTGCACCCCGAAAGAATGGTCTCCTTTCTCTTAGGCAGTTCCAGACTTTTTCCTGGACTCCCTCCCTGCTAGCTGTGGTGCACTAGCCCGCTTCAGGCTGTGTTCATGCAGCCAACCCCAGTCCTCTCCCTGGGATCCGACCTACGAAACCCGAGCTTCAACTCCCAGCCCCCACCCATCCCGGCGGGTGAGCAGACAAGCTTTTCGGGCTGGTGAGTGCTGGGCGGCACCAATCCTCTGTGCGGGAATCTCTCCGCTTTGCCCTCCGCACCCCTGTTGCTGCTCTCTCCTCCATGGCTCCGAAGCTTCCCCCCTCCGCCACCCGCAGTCTCCGCCTGTGAAGGGGTTTTCTAGTGTGTGGAAACTTTTCCTCCTTCACAGCTCCCTCGCACTGGTGCACGTCCCGCCCCTATTCTTTTGTCTCTGTTGTTTCTTTTCTCTTTTGCCCTACCCAGGTACGTGGGGAGTTTCTTGCCTTTTGGGAGGTCTGAGGTCTTCTGCCAGTGTTCACAGTCTGTAGTGGTATCACCTGTTTCTTTCCTGATATTAGTAATTTCTGTTTCTCCATCTTATCAAGGAACCAACCTTTTGTTTTATTGCTTTTATGTTTTGTTTTATTGTTTTCCTGTTTTCAATTTCATTGATATCTGCTCTTACCTTTATTATTTCCTGCTTTATGCTGGATTTGGGTTTATTTTGCAATTTTTCTAGTGTCTCTTTTCTAAATAACCATTTAGTTCTACAAATTCCCTCTCAACATTGTTTTAGGTGTGTCCCACAAATTTTGCTGTTATAGTTTCCTTTTTGTTTTAGTTCATTCTATTTTTAAAATTTCCTTGAGAGTCCTCTTTGATCCATGGATTAGTTTGAAGTTTGTTGTTTAATTTCCAAGTGTTGGAGATTTTCCAGTTACCTTTCTGTTATTGATTCCATTGTGATCAGAGAACACAGTATGATTCAATTCTTTTAAATTTGTTGAAGTTTATTTTATGGTCCAGGATATGGTCTATCTAGGTATATGTTCTCTGGGTGCTTGAAAAGAATGTGTATTTTGCTATTGTTGAGTGAAGTGTTCTAAAAGTGTCAATTAGATCCTGTTGCTTGATGGTATGGTTGAGCTCTTCTATATCCTTGCTGATTTTCTGTCTAATTGTTCTATCAATTATTGAGAGAGGGATATTGAAGACTCCAACTATGATAGTGGATTTGCCTATTTCTTTCAATTCTCTCAATTTTTGCTTCACATATTTTGCAAGTCTGTCATTTGTGCACACACATTAGGACTGCTATATGTTCTTGGAGATTGGCCATTTTATCATTATATAATGTCCTTGGTCATTTTCTTTTCTCTGAAGTCTATTTCCCTGATATATATTAACCAAAAGGAAGCAGCAGTGGCTATATTTAGCCACTGCTGCTTCCTTTTGGTTAATGTTTGCATGTTATAACCTATTACATCTTTTTACTTTCGATCTACCTATATTATTATGTACGAAGTGAGTTTTGTGTGGACAACATGAGTCATGCTTTTAAATCCCCTCTGTCATTCTCAGTGTTTTTTTTAAAAAAAGAAATTAATTAATTTATTTTTGGCTGTGTCAGGTCTCTGTCACCGTGTGCGGGCTCTCTCTAGTTGCCGCGAGCGGAGGCCACTCCTTGTTGTGGTGTGCGGGCCTCTCACTGTCGTGGCTTCTCCTGTTGCAGAGCATGGGCTCTAGGCACACAGGCTTCAGTAGTTGCAGTGCACAGGCTCAACAGTTGTGGCTTGCGGGCTCTAGAGCTGCTTGCATGTTGTGGCTTGCAGGCTCTGTAGCTGTGGCGCACAGGCCCAGCTGCTCCGCAGCATGTGGGATCCTCCTGGGCCAGGGCTCAAACCCATGTCCCCTGCATTGCAGACAGATTATCAACCACTGCACCACCAGGGATGCCCCATTCTCTGTGTTTTAATTGATGTGTTTTGATAATTAATATTTAATGTAATTATTGATATGTTAGGGCTTAAATCTGCCATTGTATTTTTAAAATTTTCTGTTCTCTTTGTATTTTTTCCCTTCTTATGTGTTACTTGAGTATTTCCTTCCATTTTGATTTTTTTACAGTGTTTTTTTGGGTGTATCTCTTTGGGTAGTTTTTAAAGTGGTTGTTCTAGATGTATTTCTATCTATGTATATACATTTATATCTATCCATATCCATATCTGTATTTATATCTATATCTATTCCACTGTGGTCAAAGAACCCACCTTGTGTGATTTCAAATCTTTTAAATAATTTAACACAGTCTACTGGTATAGATGCTTTCCCAGTTTGAGTGAAGTATAAAACCTTACCTTCCTTATATCCCATTACCTTCCTTCATTTATGATATAATTGTCTTAAATATTTACTCCACATTCATCAAGAACCACATCATATGGTGTTATACATTTTTTAAAATAAATTTATTTTATTTATTTATTTTTGGCTGCATTGTGTCTTTGTTGCTGTGCGCAGGCTTTCTCTAGTTGTGGCAAGTGGGGGCTGCTCTTTGTTGCAGTGGGCACGCTTCTCATTGCAGTGGCTTCTCTTGCTGTGGAGTACGGGCTCTAGGGCATGCGGGCTTCAGTAGTTGTGGCACGCAGGCTCAGCAGTTGTGGCTCGCGGACTCTAGAGCGCAGGCTCAGTAGTTTTGGCTCACGGGCTTAGTTGCTCTGTGGCATGTGAGATCTTCCCGGACCCGGGCTCAAACCCATGTCCCCTGCATTGGCGGGTGGATTCTTAACCACTGTGCCACCAGGGAAACCCAGTGTTATAAATTTTGCTTTAACTGTCAAACATAATTTAGAAAACTCAAGAGGAGAAGAAAAATTTATTGTATTTACCCATAGTTTTGTGCTTTTCATTGTTCCTTCTTCTTTACTCTTGTTTACTGCTGTTCTAAGATTCCTTGCAACACTTTCTGTCACTTCCACCACACTCTTTTGGGGAAAAAAGGAGAGGGAAGAATTAGATGTGACACTAAGATTTCCAGCTAAAATCTGGAGAAGATGCAGGAAGAATGCTGAGAAGCCAGGGAGGGGAACCAACCTTTGGAAAAAGAGGATGAGATTTTGAGATTTTGGGCCTTGATACTCAAAGGCCCTTCTCCAGACCGTTCTTCATGATGAAATAAAACCCAGGTGCAAGTTTTATTTGAGCCCTTCAATTTCAGATCAAATAAGCAGCAGATTAATGTTACATGAAAAACACTAGTCAAATGGCAGCACATTGCAATTTTCAAACGATAAGGGGCTAGATTCAACTTTTGGGAGAAAGAAACGGAAGTCACATACTTACTGAAAAATTGAGATCTCTCCTAGACTCAGGCCTCCTTGGTTCTCTTTATCACTCTCTAGGTTTGATGATCAGAAGACCTAAGGCTCAAGTTGTAAGACAAGCCTCCTCATAATCACTTGACTGAGCTGTCTGAGGTTGTAAGGTGCAGGATAGCTTAATTCCAAGTCACCCAATCCATTCTGGCCAATCAGGGGTAACTGTGAATGGTTTGATGGCACCTTCTTTTCAGAGACTAAAAGCCCCAGGTGGGCAGGAGTCTTTGATTTGTTCACTGAAGAATCCCAAGTGTCTCCTAGGGTGCCTGGTGCATAGTAGATTCTCAATAAATATTGATAACACAAAGGACTGCAATGCATTGGGGAGACAGTCTGAGGCCAGGGCTGGAGTTCCCATCAAGGCCAAGTTATTATAGTATAGGTGTTCAGTTTTAGGGCTGAAACCTGTCTGGCTTAGTTAGGGCCTGCCTATTGGGACAAAGGTTTCTTGGAGGGCATCTCACCCCTCCCAACCTGGGAAGCCCTCATGGGGTCAGTGGAACAGCCCCTGGATGGAGTTTTTAAAACAAGATCTTAGCCAGCTAGAACCCGGCTTTTTCTTTTCTTTTCTGGCTTATTTTATTTTATTTATTTTTCTTCCAGTTTTGGAGATATAATTGACATACAGCACCGTATATGTTTAAAGTGTACAGCTTAATAATTTGACTTACCTACATCATGAAATGATTATCACAATAAGTTTAGTGTACATCCATCATCTTGTATAGACAGAAAAAAGAAATAGAAAAAATTTTTCCTTGCGATGAGAACTCAGGATTTACTCTCTTAACAACTTTCATATATAACATACCACAGTGTTAATTATACTAATCATGTTGTACATTATATTCATAGTGCTTATTTATCTTATAACTGGAAGTCTGTACCTTTTGATTACCTTCATCCAATTCCCTCCACCCCCAGTCTCTGATAACCACAAATCACACCTATTTTTCTATGAGTTTTTTTGTTTGTTTGTTGACCTACATTATTTTCTGGTGCCCAGTATAGTGATTTAATATGTCTGTATTTTCTTTCTTTCTTTTTGTGTTTTTTGGCTGCACCACATGGCTTATGGGATCTCAGTTCCCCAGCCAGAGATTGAACCCGGGCCACAGTAGTGAAAGCCCAGAATCCTAACCACTAGCCCACCAGGGAACTCCTCTATGCATTTCAAAATGATCACCATGATAAGTTTAGTTAAGGTAAGTCACCATACAAAGATATTACATATTTTTGACTATATTCCCCTCTCTCTACATTTCACATCCATGACTTACGTTTTTTGCAACTGGAAGTTTGTACCTATTAATCTCCCTCACTTATTTCTCTCTCTCCCTTTCTTTCCTTGGGCAACCACCTGTTTGTTCTCTAGATCTATGACTCCGTTTCTGTTTTGCTGCATTTGTTCATTTGTTTTGTTTTTTAGATTCAGATATAAGTGAAATCATACAGTATTTGTCTTTCTCTGTCTGATTTATTTCACTTAGTATAATACCCTAGAGGTCCATCCATGTTGTCACAATGCCAAGATTTCATTCTTTATTATGGCTGAGTAATATCTATCTATCTATCAATTATCTATCTATCATCTATCTATCTATATCTATCTATCTATTTATCATCATCATCTATCTATCATCATATATATATACCTCTCTCACATCTTCTTTATCCACCCATCAATTGATGGGTACTTAGGTTGCTTCCATATCTTGGCTATTGTAAATTGTGCAATGAACATTGGGGTGCACATATCTTTTCAAATTAGTTTTTTTTCCTTTGGATAAATATTCAGGAGTAGAAATGCTAGATCATATGGTAGTTCTATTTTCAATTTTTTGAGGAACCTCCATACTGTTTTCCATAGTGGCTTCACCAATTTACATTCCACCAACAGTGCAGGAGTGTTCCCTTTCTCCACATCCTCGCCAACTCTTTTTTTTTTAAAGCACCCATTTTAAAAATTATTTATTTATTTATTTATTTTGGGGTGCGTTGGGTCTTCGATGCTGCACGTGGGCTTTTTGTTGTGGTGTGCAGCTTCTCATTGCGGGGCTTCTCTTGTTGCGGAGCACAGGCTCTAGGCATGCAGGCGTCAGTAGTTGTGGCTCGCAGGCTCAGTAGTGTCTCATGGGCTTAGTTGCTCCGCGGCATGTGGGATCTTCCTGGACCAGGGCTTGAACTCACGTCCACTGCATTGGCAGGTGGATTCTTAACCACTGCACCACCAGGGAATCCCTTGCCAACTCTTGTTATTTGTTGTCTTTTTGATAATAGCCATTCTGACAGGTCGAGGTGATATCAATATACTTTTGACTTGCATTTTCCCGATGATTGGTGATATTGAGCATCTTTTCATGTGCCTATTGGTTATCCATATGTCTTCTTTGGGAAAATGTCTATTCAAGTCCTCTGTCCAGTTTTTAATTGGGCTATTTTTTATTTTGATGTTGAATTGTATGAGTTCTTTGTGTATTTTGGATATTAACCCCTTATCAGGTATATAATTTGCAAATATATTCTCCCATTCAGTAGGCAGCCTTTTCATTTTGTTGGTAGTTTCCTTTGTTGTGCAAAAGCTTATTAGTGTGCTGTAGTCTCATTTTTTATTGCTTTTGTTTCCCTTGCCTGAGGAGACATATCCTAAAAAATATTGCTAGACTGATGTCAGTGAGCATACTGCTATGTTTTCCTCTAGAATTTTTAAGGTTTCAGGTCTTAAATTTAAGTATTTAATTCATTTTGAGTTTATTTTTGTATATGGTGTGAGAAAGTACTCCAGTTTGATTCTTTTGTATGTAGCTGTCCAGTTTTCACAACACCATTTGTTAAAGAGGCTATCTTTTCCCCACTGTATATTCTTGCCTCTTTCATCATAGATTAATTGACCATGTAAATGTGGGTTCATTTCTGGGATCTCTATCCTGTTCCATTGATCTATGTGTCTGTTTTTTGTGCCAGTACTATACTGCTTTGATTACTATAGCTTTGTAGTATAGTTTGAAATCATGAGTGTGGTACCTCTGGCTTTGTTCTTAAAATAGTTTTGGTATTCAGGGTCTTTTGTGTTTCCATACAAATTTTAGAATTATTTGTTCTAGTTCTGTGAAAAATATCATTGGTATTCTGATAGGGATTGCATTGAATATGTAGATTGCCTTGGGTACTATTGTCATTTTAACAGTATTAATTCTTCCAATTCATGAGCATGGTATATGTTTCCATTTGTTTGTGTCATCTTCAATTTCTTTTATCAGTGTCTTATAGTTTTACAAGTACAGGTTTTTACCTCCTTTGTTGGATTCATTACTAAGTATTTTATTTTTTTGATGCAATTGCAATTGGGATTGTCTTCTTAATTTCTCTTTCTGATAGTTCATTGTTAGGGTATAGAAATGCAAAAAATTTCTGTATATTAATTTTGCATCCAGCAACTTTGTGAAATTCACTGATGAGTTCTTGTAGTTATCTGATTGTGTTTTTAGGATTTTCTGTGTATAGTATCATGTCATCTGTCAATAGTACTTCTTCCTTTCCAATTTGTACTTCTTTTCTTTCTTTTTATGTCTGATTGCTGTGACCATGGCTTCCAATACTATGTTGAATAAAATAGTGAGAGTGGACATCTTTGTTTGTTTCTGATCTAACAGGAAATACTGTCAGGTTTTACCAATGATGTTAGCTGTGGGCTTGTCATATACAGCTTTTATTATATTGAAGTATGTTCCCTCTATACCCACTTTGTTGAGAGTTTTCTTCATAAATGGGTGTTGAATTTTGTCAAAAGCTTTTTGTGCATCTATTGAGATGATCATATGGTTTTTATTCTTCAATTTGTTAATGTGTGTGCATCACATTGATTGATTTGCAGATATCGAACCATACTTGCATCCCTGGGATGAATCCCACTTGTTCATGCTGTATGATGTTTTTGATGTATTGTTGCATTTGGTTTGCTAATATTTTGTTGAGGATTTTTGCATCTATGTTCATTAGTGATATTGGCCTTTAATTTTCTTTTTTGAGATATTTTTATCTGGCTTTGGTATCAGGGTGATGCTGGCCTCATAGAATGAGTTTAGAAGCATTTTTTTCCTCTGCAGTTTTTTTGAAATTGTTTCAGAAGAATACTGTTAACTCTTCTTTAAATGTTTGGTAAGAGGGAAGAGATATGGGGATATATGTATATGTATAACTGGTTCACTTTGTTGTAAAGCAGAAACTAACACACCATTGTAAAGCAATTATACTCCAATAAAAATGTTAATAAATTAAATAAATAAATAAATAAATAAATAAATAAATAAATGTTTGGTAGAATTTACCTGTGAAACCATCTGGTTCTGGACTTCTGTTTGTTAGGAGTTTTTAAAATTACTGATTCAGTTTCATTCCTGGTAATCAGTCTATTCATATTTTCTATTTCTTCCTGGTTCAGTCTTGAGAGGTTGTACATGTCTATAAACTTTTTCATTTCTTCTAGGTTGTCCACTTTATGGAGTAAAATTATTCATAATAATCACTTTGATCCTTTGTAATTCTGTGATGTTGGTTGTAACTTCTCTTTTTTCATTTCTGATTTTATTGATTTGGGCCCTCTGTCTTTTTTTCTTGATCAGCCTGGCTAAAGTTTTATTAATTTTGTTTATCATTTCAAAGAACCAGCTCTTAGTTTCATTGATCTTTTCTTTTTGTTTCTATTTCCATTATTTCTGCTCTGATGTTTATTATTTTTTTCCTGCTACTAATTTTGGGTTATGTTGTTCTTTCTCTAGTTCTTTTAAGTGTAATGTTAATTTGTTTATTTGAGTTTTTCTTGTTTCCTGAGGTAGGCATGTGTCTCTATAAATGATCCTCTTAGAACTGCCTTTCCTGCATCCTGCATAGATTTTAGATTGTTTTGTTTTTATTTTTTGTCTCCAGGCATTTTAGAATTTCTTCTTTGATTTCTTTCTGCAGTTTTTTCCCCTTGTAGTTGCTTTCTAGTCTCATAGCATTGTAGTCAGAAAAGATATTTGATATGATTTCAATTTCCTTAAATTTACTGAGGCTGTTTTGTGGCCTAGCATGTGATCTGTCCTGGAGAATGTTCCATGTGCACTTGAAAAGAATGCGTGGTCTTCCTGGTGCTTCAGAAAGAACTGCCTGACCTATGCTGGGGGCTCTCTGGAGTACCCTCAAATTCTAAAGTTTCTTGGCACTTGGACACATTATGGAATTGCTGATCAAGTTGAATCATTTCCAGGGTTCAAAGAAGTTTAAGGAAGATGTCTTCATCAGATCAGATCAGGGCTGAAACTGAATCAAAGCACCTGTGTGGACCGGCTCTGCTTGCAGCTCACAGCCATGCATCCCCCCTTGCGAGCTCTCTTTCGTGCAGTGACTGTAGCGGCAGCATGTTCTACACATCGCGTAGCATGCACCCAGCCTGCCCTGCCGCTTCTGCCACCCTTGCCACTGTCTTGTCCTCAGGCACCTGCCGCAGCTGAGTCGTGGTGCTCCAGCCGGGTGTCAGGCCTGAGCCTCTGAGGTGGGAGAGCTGAGTTCAGGACATTGGACAACCAAAGACCTCCCAGCCCCACATAATATCAATCAGCGAGAGCTCTCCCAGAGATCTCCATCTCAATGCTAAGATCCAGCTTCACTCAACTACCAGCAACCTCCAGTGCTGGACACTCCATGCCAAACAACTAGCAAGACAGGAACACAACCCCACCCATTAGAAGACAGGCTGCCTAAAATCATAATAAGTTCATAGAACCCCAAAACACCACCAGACACGGTCCTGCTCACCAGAAAGACAAGATCCAGCCTCATCCACCAGAACACAGGCACCAGTCTCTTCCACCAGGAAGCCTACACAACCAACTGAACCAACCTTAGCCACTGGGGGCAGACACCAAAAACAATGGGAACTACGAACCTGCAGCCTGTGAAAAGGAGACCCCAAACACAGTAAGTTAAGCAAAATGAGAAGACAGAAAAATGCACAACAGATGAAGGAACAAAGTAAAAACCCACCAGACCAACAAATGAAGAGGAAATGAGCAGTCTACCTGAAAAAGAATTCAGAATAATGATAGTAAAGATATCCAAGATCTTGGAAATAGAATGGAGAAAATACAAGCTACATTTAACAAGGGCCTAGAAGAACTAAAGAGTAAACAATGATGAACAACACAATAAATGAAATTAAAAATTCTCTAGAAGGAATCAATAGCAGAATAACTGAGGCAGAAGAACGGATAAGTGACCGGGAAGATAAAATAGTGGAAATAACTACCACAGAGCAGAATAAAGAAAAAAGAAAGAAAAGAATTGAGACAGTCTCAGAGACCTCTGGGACAACATTAAACACACCAACATTTGAATTATAGGGGTCCCAGAAGAAGAAGAGAAAAAGGAAGGGACTGGGAAAATATTTGAAAAGATTATAGTTGAAAACTTCCCTAATATGGGAAAGTAAAGAGTCAATCAAGTCCAGGAAGCACAGAAAGTCCCATACAGGATAAATCCAAGGAGAAACACGCCAAGGCACATATTAATCAAGCTATCAAAAATTAAATACAAAGAAGAAATACTAAAAGCAGCAAGAGAAAAGCAAAAAATAACGTACAAGGGAATCCCCATAAGGTTAACAGCTGATCTTTCAGAAGAAATTCTGCAAGCCAGAAATGAGTGGCAGGACATATTTAAAGTGATGAAAGGGAAAAACCTACAGCCAAGATTACTCTACTCAGCAAGGATCTCATTCAGATTCAACGGAGAAATTAAAACTTTTACAGACCAGCAAAAGCTAAGAGAATTCAGCACCACCAAACCAGCTTTACAACAAATGCTAAAGGAACTTCTCTAGGCAGGAAACACAAGAGAAGGAAAAGACCTACAAAAATAAACCCAGAACAATTAAGAAAATGGTAATAGGAACATACATATCAATAACTACCTTAAATGTAAATGGATTAAATGCTCCAACCAAAAGACGTAAACTGGCTGAATGGATACAAAAACAAGACCTGTATATATACTGTCTACAAGAGACCCACTTCAGACCTAGGGACACATATACACTAAAAGTGAGGGGATGGAAAATGATGCTCCAAGCAAATGGAAATCAAAAGAAAGCTGGAGTAGCAATTTTCATATCAGACAAAATAGACTTTAAAATAAAGACTATTACAAGAGACAAAGAAGGATGATCACATAATGATCAAGGGATTAATCCAAGAAGATATAACAATTGTAAATATTTATGCACCCAACATAGGAGCACCTCAATACATAAGGCAAAAATTAACAGCCATAAAAGGGGAAATTGACAGTAACACAATCATAGTAGTGGACTTTAACACCCCACTTTCACCAACGGACAGATCATCCAAAGTGAAAATAAATAAGGAAACACAAACTTTAAATGATACATTAAACAAGGTGGACTTAATTGATATTTATAGGACATTCCACCCAAAAACAACAGAATACACATTTTTCTCAAGTGCTCATGGAACATTCTCCAGGATAGATCATATCTTGGGTCACAAATCAAGCCTTGGTAAATTTCAGAAAATTGAAATCGTATCAAGTATCTTTTCCAACCACAACGCTATGAGACTAGATATCAATTACAGGGAAAAAAACCTGTAAAAAATACAAACACACGGAGGCTAAACAATACACTACTAAATAACCAAGAGATCACTGAAGAAATCAAAGAAGAAATCAAGAAATACCTAGAAACAAATGACAATGAAAACACGACACCAAAAACCTATGGGATGCAGCAAAAGCATTTCTAAGAGGGAAGTTTATAGCAATACAATCCTACCTCAAGAAACAAGAAGCATCTCATATAAACAACCTAACCTTGCAACTAAAGCAATTAGAGAAAGAAGAAGAACAACAACAAAAAAATCAAAGTTAACAGAGGGAAAGAAATAATAAAGATCAGATCAGAAATAAATGAAAAAGAAATGAAGGACACAATAGCAAAGATCAATAAAACTAAAAGCTGGTTCTTTGAGAAGATAAACGAAATTGATAAACCATTACCCAGACTCATCAAGAAAAAAAAAGGAAAAGACTCAAATCAATAGAATTAGAAATGAAAAAGGAGAAGTAACAATTGACACTGTGGAAATACAAAGTATCATGAGAGATTACTACAAACAACTATATGCCAATAAAATGGACAACCTGGAAAAAATGGACAAATTCTTAGAAAGCACAAGCACTGAAATTGAAACTGTGATTAAAAATCTTCCAAAAAACAAAAGCCCAGGACCAGATGGCTTCACAGGAGAATTCTATCAAACATGTAGCGAAGAGCTAACACCCATCCTTCTCAAACTATTCCAAAATATAGCAGAGGGAGGAACATTCCTAAACTCATTCTATGAGGCCACCATCACCCTGATACCAAAAACAGACAAAGATGTCACAAAAAAAGAAAACTACAGGCCAATATCACTGATGAACATAGAAGCAAAAATCCTCAAAAAATACTAGCAAACAGAACCCAGCAACACATTAAAAGGGTCATACATCATGATCAAGTGGGGTTTATCCCAGGAATGCAAGGATTCTTCAATATATGCAAATCAATCAATGTGATACACCATATTAACAAATTGAAGGATTAAAATCCATATGATAACAGGACAGAAAGCCCAGAGATAAACCCATGCACATATGGTCACCTTATCTTTGATAAAGGAGGCAAGAATATACAATGGAGAAAAGACAACCTCTTCAATAAGTAGTGCTGGAAAAACTGGACAGCTACATGCAAAAGAATGAAATTAGAACACTCCCTTAACAACATACACAAAAATAAACTCAAAATGGATTAAAGACCTAAATGCAAGGCCAGACACTATCAAACTCTTAGAGGAAAACATAGGCAGAACACTCTATGACAGAAATCACAGCAAGATACCTTTTGACCCACTTCCTAGAGAAATGGAAATCAAAACAAAAATGAACAAATGGGACCTAATGAAACTTAAAAGCTTTTGCACAGCAAAGGAAACCATAAACAAGACGAAAAGACAACCCTCAGAATGGGAGAAAATATTTGCAAATGAAGCACCTGACAAAGGGTTAATCTCCAAAATATACAAGCAGCTCATGCAGCTCAATATCAAAAAAACAAACAACGCAATCCAAAAATGAGCAGAAGACCTAAATAGACATTTCTCCAAAGAAGATATACAGATTGCCAACAAACGCATGAAGGGATGCTCAACATCACTAATCATTAGCGAAATGCAAATCAAAACTACAATGAGGTATCACTTCACACCCGCCAGAATGGCCATCATTAAAAAAATGTACAAACAGTAAATGCTGGAGAGGGTGTGGAGAAAAGGGAACCCTCTTGCACTGTTGGTGGGAATGTAAGTTGATACATCCACTATTGAGAACAGCATGGAGGTTCCTTAAAAAACTAAAAGTAGAACTACCATACGACCCAGCAATCCCACTACTGGACATATACCCTGAGAAAACCATAATTCAAAAAGAGTCAGGTACCACTATGTTCATTGCAGCACTATTTACAATAGTCAGGACATGGAAGCAATGTAAGTGTCCATCAACAGATGAATGGATAAAGAAGATGTGGCACATATATACAATGGAATATTACTCAGCCATAAAAAGAAATGAAACTGAGTTATTTGTAGTGAGGTGGATGGACCTAGAGTGTGTCATACTGAGTGAAGTAAGACAGAAAGAGAAAAACAAATACTGTATGCTAACACAGATATATGGAATCTAAAAAAAAAAAAGGGTTCTGAAGAACCTAGGGGCAGGACAGGAATAAAGACACAGATGTAGAGAATGGACTTGAGGACACGGGGAGGGGGAAGGGTAAGCTGGGACGAAGTGAGAGAGTGACATTGACATATATACACTATCAAATATAAAATAGATAGCTAGTGGGAAGCAGCTGCATAGCACAGGGAGATCAGCTCCATGCTTTGTGACCACCTAGAAGGATGGGATAAGGAGGGTGGGAGGGAGACGCAAGAGGGAAGGGATATGGGGATATATGTATATGTATAGCTTATTCTCTTTGTTATACAGCAGAAACTAACACAGCATTATAAAGCAATTATACTCCAATAAAGATGTTAAAAAAAAAGAATGTGTATTCTCTTGCTTTTGGATAGAATGTTCTGTAATATTTATTAAGCCCATATTCTCTAAAGTGTCATTTAAGGTCAGTGTTTCCTGCTCTCTGGTGAGCAGGGCCAGGTTTCAGGGTTCCTGTGGGATACAGGAGGGTTTATGGCAGCTGGCCTGCTGGTGAGTGGTGCTGTGTCCCATATAGCTAGCTGCTTGGCCTGGGGGGTCCTAGGACTGATGCTTACTGGCTCATGGGCAAGGCCAGGTCCCAGCCCTAATAAGCTAGAGGGATAACTCCAAAATGGTGCTTGTCAACACCAGTGTCCTTGTAGTTGGATGAGCTCCCCAAAATGGCTGCCACCAGCTATGGAGATTTTGTGTGTGCCTTTTTAAGAGTGGAGTCTCTGTTTTCCATAGCTTTTTGGACCCACTGACCTTCAAAGCCAAACGTTCGGGGGGCTCTTCTTCCTGTTGCAGGATCCCTAGGCTGGGGAGCCCACTGTGGGCCTTGGACACCTCTCCTTGAGGAGAATCACTGCAATTGTGATTACCCTTCTGTTTGTGGATTGCCTACCTGGAGATGTGAGTCTTAACTATAGCGCATCTCCATTCCTCCTACTTGACTTGTTGTGGCTCCTTCTTTATGTCTTCAGTTGTAGAAGATCTTTTCTTCTAATCTTCAGGTCATTCTCATTGATAGTGCTCTGTAAATAGTTGTTTTTTTGGTGTGTCCTTGGGAGGAGGTGAGCTCAGGGTCTTCCTACTTTGCCCTCTTAGCCTTTTCTCCTGCCTTTCTTTCCCTGAGGAGGAGCTGTGCAGGTTGGCCAGGCTGTGGGGCTCACAGCTGCCCCTTGGTGGCCCGCACAGCCCCCCGCTCACTCACTGATGTCGCATCCTCCAAGTCTCAATCAGGTGGCAACTGTACATCTTAAGGTCAGTTCCCTTCCGTTCCCAGGTCCCAGATGGTGAGGGAACAGGAATGAGGACTCACAAGCTATCCTGCTTTGCCCTCCTTTCTGCTGCATCTTCATCAGGAGGACCTTAGGGGAGGGCTGGGCTGTGTCTCCCTTCAGCTCCCTTGAAGATCCATGCCAGATCCCTAGCTCCCCTGCTCTCCAAGGCTATTTTTATATGTTCCAGATAGATTCCAAGAGTACCAAGTTGGGAGATGACCTCCCTCAGGCCCCTTTTGTCTGGCCTAACCCTCACTCTGTTGCCTCCTCCACTCTACATTTTTTTTGCAGCCTGTAGATTCTATCACGGGGACTCCCACCAGCCCCCTGCCTGTTCAAAGTGTGTACTGTTCTGACGCTCACAAGGGCCTGTGTCTTCAGTTCCAGGCAGGCACTTGCAGAAGGGGGGTAACTCTGGGGCTCCCCCACTGCTGTCTCCCTCTCTCCTCAAGGCCTCATGCCCCTCAGCAAGTCTTTCCCAGAAGAGCCCTTTGGATATCATCACCCAGCAATTGTTAACTGGTGCTCACCCACATTCCAGGGCAACTATAGTAGATGGAGAGGGCCCAAGCCCCCCATATTCTGAATCAATGATGGGAATTTATTCCCCCAACATGTTCTGACATGGCTTGACAGGAAGCCCAGGATGAGCTGCCTCCATGGTGTGGGCACCTGAGGTAGGTGGGGTGGGTGTGTGGGGCAAGATAGCTCTTTTCATTCCAGGCTACAGGGTGGGGTCATCACATATTCAGGCCCATCTGCTTTGTCTGCAGCCCCTTCCTAATCCTCAGGAAAGAAGATGTGGAGCAGGCTCTCTCCAGCTCTTGTGAAAGAGTTTTCACTTCTTTTTCTCTTCCCTCCCTCCTCCCTCCCTCTCTCATGTCCCCAACCTGACCCATGCACCTGATGTGCAAAGCATCTGACCCCTGTTTTGGCCATGAAAATAGTTTACAATAGGAAAAGAAAACTATCTGTCTCCACCAGACCTAGGTGCCTCTTACCTGCCAAGGAAAGATATACAGTGAAGACGTGAAGATTATCTGTCAGTTGATGGGGTTTTACCTAATAAGTTGGCTTTTTTTTTTTTTTTTTTTTACTGTTTTCTGGGGTATCTTTATGTACAGGAGGCAAAACAGAGATTCTGGGTCAGCTCTCTACCCCCAGCGCTGACTGCCTGGGGGCCTCTGACTTGAAGGGATGAGATGGTTTCTGCCCTCGGGGGATACAAACAGGCTGAGCCTTAGCATAGAACCGGGTACTCCCCAAGGGCCCAATATTGAGTATTGGGTAGAGAAGAGCAAAGAGCACCCTGTCAGAGAGGTAGTGAGAGGATCAATGAGTTACAGAAGCTTCAGAAGGGCACATGGTGAGGCCATGAGAATGGGCAAAGAGAGCATGGGATCTCCCAGCTGCTTTGCGCTGGGGCCTGGTGTCTCATGAATGGGGCTCTAAGGGTTAAATCACTTTTGAGACTGAGATACCCAAGCTCAGGGAGCATTGAGGGGACAGCCCTCACCTAGTCGGAGGGCCCAACTGAAGCAAATTCCAAAGGCCAGAAATGGGGACTGATGCTGGGCCCAGAGACTCTGGGATAAAAGCAGACTTCTTAGGCATAGGAAGCCCAGGGGATTCAAAGAACTGGGTGGAAGCATCCAATTGGCAAAACCCTTAGTTTTAGAAAAGGGAATGAAAAAAAATCTCATTTAATTTCTGTGCTAAGTCAGTGGTGATTTTCTCAGTGATAGATGGGAGATTCAGATACTGGACGTTCAGTTGTTATCAACCTTTATTGTGCTTAGTGGGCTCCCAAAGCCACCAGGGGCTGGGTGGGTATGTGGTATTTCTGCTGTAAAAAAGCATGCTTTTAGCTAAAAGTCACAAACATTTTATGGTTTAAGTGATAAAATGGTGAGGATGGGACCTTTGTTTTTGGCAAAGCCATAAAAAATTAGCCTGGTCCCCAGGAAAAAAAAATGTGTCAAAAGCTAAGAGCATGACCTAATCCCTCCATAGTTAGGCAGGAAATAGGAGATGAGGCAAATGTTTGGCAAGAGAGATTCCCCTGGGTTCCTAAAGGAGGAACCGCTTAGAGGAGTGGCAACAACAACAACAACAAGTGGCAGGAGGCCGGGCCTCAGGATCCATTAGATTCTCACAGACTTTGTCCCAGCTGCTGCGAAAACCCTCTCCTAGTGTCTGGGTCCACATGAGGATAGGCCATCCCCTGTTCTTACCGTGGAAAGAGCAGGAGAGAGGCTGGAAGGGGACAGGAATAAACTGGATACAGGACTGAAGTGGACACTGTTGGTGCCTCATCAAGGTCCCATTACAGGTCGGTGTACAATCTGTAGTTGTGGTTCATGTTGCTTGCTACTGGCTCACCGCTGTCTTCTTTATTCCCTGCAGAATTACCCTAAGCCCAAAGGGAGCTCCATGTTTGGTAGGATATATGCCCCTCCCTTGGCAGCCCGCAGCCAATGCCTGACATGTAGAAGCCCCGCCCCCTTGGCACCAGGTGAGTCTTACATTATCACTTAAACCAAAAGGGGTTTGTGACTTTTCAGAAGCTGAAACCACATTTCTGCCTAGCAGTGGGGGTGGCAGAGACCCTTTTCACTGTAGATATGAGGGAAGGAGAGCCGTTGACGTGCTCCTGGGGCCTCTCCTGCCCTTGGCCCCTGCCTACCCACCCAAGCTCAGAGTCTGCCTCGTCTTTGCTCTGTATTCCACGATTGGGAGCCAGAGAAAGGATGGAAGCAAGTCCACTGACTCTCTTTTGCCCCCTCGTGGATCTGGTGAGAACTTTGGTGATTCCCAAATAGTATTTTTCTTTTTTCCTGAACTTTTTTTTTTTTTAAATTAAAAAAAAATTATACAATTTTTAAAGGTTACACTCCATTTACAGTTATTAGAAAATATTGGCTGTATTCCCCGTGTTGTGCAATACATCCTTGTAACCTATCTTACACCCCATAGTTTGTACCTCCTACTCCCTCACCCCTACATTGTACACACCCCCGTCCCCACTGATAACAACTAGTTTGTTCTCTATATCTGTGCTTCTGCTTCTTTTTTTTGTTATGTTCACTAGTTGTATTTTTTAGATTTCACATATAAGTGATATCATACAATCTTTCTCTGACTTATTTCACTTAGCATAATGCCCTCCAAGTCCATCCATGTTGCTTCAAATGGCAAATTTCTTTCTTTTTATGGATGAGTGGTATTCCATTGTGTGTGTGTGTGCCACATCTTTTTTATCTATTAATCTGTTGTTGGACACTTAGGTTGCTTCCATATCTTGGTAATTGAACATTGGGGTGCATGTAGTCTTGAATTAATGTTTTTTTTTAAAATTATTATTTATTCATTTGGCTGTGTTGGGTCTTCGTTTCTGTGCGAGGGCTTCCTCCAGCTGCGGCAAGCAGGGGCCACTCTTCATCGCGGTGCGCGGGCCTCTCACCATCGCGGCCCCTCCCGTTACGGAGCACAGGCTCCAGACGCGCAGGCTCAGTAGTTGTGGCTCACGGGCCCAGTCGCTCCGTGGCATGTGGGATCCTCCCAGACCAGGGCCCGAACCCGTGTCCCCTGCATTAGCAGGCAGACTCTCAACCACTGCGCCACCAGGGAAGCCTTGTTTTTGTTTTTTTCAGATTAATATACCCAGGAGTGGAATTGCTGGATCATATGGTAGTTCTATTTTTAGCTTTTGGAGGAAACTCCATACTGTTTTTCACAGTGGCTGCACCAATTTACATTCCCAGCAACAGTGCACAAGGGTTCCCTTTTCTCCACATCCTCACCAACATTTATTATTTGTGTTCTTTTTGATGATAGCTGTTCTGACAGGTGTGAGGTGATATCTCATTGTCACCTTAATATGCATTTCTCTGATGATTAGCTATGTTGAGCATCTTTTCATGTGACTGTTGGCCATCTGTATATCTTCTTTGGAAAAATGTGTATTCAGGTCTTCTGCCAATTTTTTAATTTAGTCGATAGTTTTTTTGATGTTGTACAAGCTGTTTATATATTTTGGATATTTACCCCTTATTGGTCATAGCATTTGCAAAATATTTTCTTCCATTCAGTAGGTTGTCTTTTCCTTTTTAATATATAAATTTATTTATTTATATTTTTGGCTGCATTTGGTCTTCTGTTGCTGCGTGAGGGCTTTCTCTAGTTGAGGCGAGGGTGGTGGCTTCTGTTGTTGGGGAGCATGGGCTCTAGGCGCACGGGCTTCAGTAGTTGTGGCGCACGGGCTTAGTTGCTCCATGGCATTTGGGATCTTCCCGGACCAGGGATTGAACCCCGGTCCCTTGCATTGACAGATGGATTCTTAACCACCATGCCACCAGGGAAGTCCCTGTCTTTTCATTTTGTCGATGGTTTCCTTTGCTGTGCAAAAGCTTTTAAGTTTAATTAGGTCCCATTTGTTTATTTTTGCTTTAATTTCCTTTACTTTAGGAGACAAATTAAAAAAAACTATTGCTGCAATTTATGTCAAAGAGTGTTCTGCCTAAGTTTTCCTCTAGGAGTTTTATAGTATCCGGTCTAACATTTAGACCTTTAATCCATTTTGAGTTCATTTTTGTATATGGTGTTAGAGAATGTTCTAATTTCATTCTTTTACATGTATCTGTCCAGTTTTCCTAGCACCACTTATTGAACAGACTTATTTTCACCACTGTATATTCTTGCCTCCTTTGTTGTAGATTAACTGACCAAAAGTATGTGGGTTTATTTCTGGGCTATCTATATTTTTTTAAATTTAGGAGAGCTAGGAGAGGGAATCAGGGTGATAATTTGTAGCTGGCAAAATTGAGGGTAGTGTTTCAAGCAAAGGGTTTGGTGGGTTTAATAGGGGAATGTATGGTAATTTGGCTCAGAAAACGTTGGGTCCCATGACGGTTAGGCATGGAAGCTGGCTTGAAGGGACTGGTTGATTCTGTGAGTGACCTCTGTAGTCTTGAGCCAGGTATCACCTCTTTGGATCACAGATTTCTCTTCTTTCAAGTGGAGAGAATAAGCTCAACTCCTGTAACCTGGAGGTCATACCTGAATTTAGTGTAATTACAGATTTGAGAGAGTTTTGCTGTCTCAACAGTGGCTTATGAATTTCCATCATATGTCCCATCTTAACTATGTAACTTTGTATTTGAGTATCTATTTTCTTTTTTGTATGTACTGTGACCGCTTCCTACTGGTCTTCCAGCTTCCATGTTGCACATTGCAACCAGGACTCTCTTACTCAAAACCATTTGGCTATGACAATAAAAAGTTTTCAAGAGTCTCCCACTGCACCAAAAGTCCGAACTATGGTCTATGACCCCTAAAGCCCTGCATGACTTAGAGCCTACCTATTTCTCCAGTCTCACCCCATACCTCTCTCCTCCTTGCTCACTCTGCTCCCACACCTTCTTCCTTCAGTTCCTTGACCAGCCAAGCTCTTTTCCATCTAAGGGTGTTTTCACTTGCTATTCCCTCTGCCTGGAACATCTCTCCCCACCCCCCGACCTCTCTCTCTCTCTCTCTCTTTCTGGTATGTGTTGCCAGCTCCTTTTCACTTCTTTGTATCTCAGTTTAATTATTATCTCATAAGAGGAGACTTCCGTGACTATACCCAGTTTCCCTTTGTTTATTTCCTTCATAGTAATTACCACAATTTAAAATTACCTGCTATTCTTCTAACTGGTATATATCAGTTAGGAATATGTTTGGCTGCAAGTAAAAAAAAAAAACCCAAATGATGGACTTAACAAATAGGGGTTTATTTTAGCTACCTAAGAAGAAATCCAAAGGTAAGCAATTGCTGGTACTGTTTTAGTGACTCAACAGTACCATCAGGCACCCAAGATCTGTCTATATTTCTTCTCCATTACCTTTAGCATTTTGCTGTTTCTCCCCTCATTTGTTACCTCAAGGTCACAAGATGGCTACCCCAGATGCAGGCATCACATGTAAGATTGGAAGAAACAAAGAAGGATGGTGTCTTCCTTGGCAGGCAGATTCTCAACCACTGCACCACCAGGGAAGTCCCCACAAGCGTATTTCTCCTTCTATGGGAGCAAAAGTTTTCCTAGGAGTCTCAGAGCAGATTTTCCTTCACATCTCATTATCCATAACTGAGTCAATAGCTCTATCTTCAAGGGAGTTTGGAAAAACAGGGAACATATGATGGTTAATTTTATGTGTCAATTTTACTGGGCTATAGGGTGCTCAGATATTGGCCAAACATTATTCTGGGTGTTTCTGTGAGGTTGTTTTTGGATGTGATTAATATTTACATTGGTTGACTGAGTGAAGCAGATTGCCCTCCCTAATGTGGGTGGGCTTTATCCAATCAGTTGATGACCTGAATAGAACAAAAAGGCTGACCCTCCCTCAAGTAAGAGAGAATTCTTCCTGGCTGACTTCTTTCAGACTGGGACATCAACTTTTTCTTTTCTTCAGACTTGAACTGGAACATCAGCTCTTTTGGGATCTTGAGCCTCCTAGCCTTTGAATGGGAACTACACCATCAGCTCTCCTGGGTCTCTAGCTTGCTTACTTACCCTGCAGATCTTGGGACTTGCCTTCCTCCATAATGATGTGACCCAATTACTTATAAGGAATAAATACGTAAATGAGTAAATACGTAAATAAATAATTCCTATTGATTCTGTTTCTCTGGAGAACCCTGACTAATGCAGAATAATATTGTCATGATTGGTTCAAAGCAGTGCTGTCCAATAGAAATATAATGTGTCACATGTATAATTTAAAATCTTCTAGTAGCCACATTAAAAACATAAGGAGATGAAATTATTATTATTTTTTTTAAAAAAAATTTATTTATTTATTTATTTATTTATTTATGGCTGTATTGGGTCTTCGTTTCTGTGTGAGGGCTTTCTCTAGTTGCGGCGAGCGGGAGCCACTCTTCATCACGGTGCATGGGCCTCTCACCATTGCGGCCTCTCCCGCTGCGGAGCACAGGCTCCAGACGCACAAGCTCAGTAATTGTGGCCCACGGGCTCAGCCGCTCCACGGCATGTGGGATCCTCCCAGACCAGGGCTCGAACCCGTGTCCCCTGCATTGGCAGGCAGACTCTCAACCACTGCGCCACCAGGGAAGCCCCCGAAATTATTTTTAATAATATATTTTATTTAAGCCAATCTTTTCAAAATATTATCACTTTAACAGGAAACTAATATACAAATGAATAAGGAGATATTTTACTTTTTCTGGCATTCAATCTTCAAAATCTGCTGTGCAGATTTATACTTACAGCACATCTCAATTCAGACGGGCCACATTTCAAGTGCTCAATAGCTACATGTGGCTAGGGCTTACCATATTGGCCAGTGTAGGTTTAGACCATCAAGATACATTATCTAAGGCTGGGCATATTGCTACCCCAAGGAAAGTTGGGAGCATTGTTAGGATATTGGGCATGAAACTAAAAGATGAACTTCGGATATTCAATATGTATTTGTTGATTTAATAAACACAAATTATCCCATGATTTCCATACCCCTAGGCAATGGTAACTTCCTCTCTATCTTCCACATTTTGCTGAACGTAACAAAGGTAAGATACACACACACACACACACACACACACTGCTGTCAAGATGGACTGGATTTATAGTCCCACCTGAAACAACTAAAAAACTTGAAAAAATATGAAACAATGGCTCTAAAGACATTGAACATTAGACAATAAAGGACAGTGATCCCTGAGAAAGAGGAAAGAAATTAGTGACCCAGATTATTGTCTAAAGAGAGTGTCCAGGCTGCAATTCAGGACAGTAGAACTTGCCCAATGAAGCCTAAAAGAAGACCTGAAAGCATCAAACCATTTCTAACCAATTTAACTATATCCAAGAACAAAACTCAAGAAATTTCCAGATGTGCAAAAAATCTGGGGAGATGACTCATTAAGGGGGGAAAAAATAAAACCAACCCAGAAAAACACAGATAATAGAATTAGTGGACAAGGAAATTAAAATAATTATTGTGATTGTTTTCCATATGTTAAAGAAACTAGAGGCAAGGTTGAACATGATAAGTAGGGACATAAAAGATATTAAAGAAATGCAAATAAAATTTCTAGAGATGAATACTACAATGTCTGAGATGAAAAAGTCACCAGATATGATTAATGGTAGATTAGATACTGAAGAAGAAAATTTTAGTAAAATTGAAGACATAGAAATAAAAACTATCCAAAATGAAACAAACAGGGGAAAAAAGGACTGAAATTAAATAAATAGAGCATGAGTGAACTGTGGGACAACTTTAATCAGCCAAATATATATATAATTGGAATCCCTGAAGGAGATGACTGAGAAGAGGGAGTTGAAAAGATATTTGAAGAAATAATGGCCAAAATGTTTAAAAATATGACAAGAACTAAAAGCCTCAGATCCAAGAGCACAATAAACACCAAGCAAAAGAACCATGAATAAAGCTACACTAAGCATACCACAATCATATTCCTTTTTTAAATAAATTTATTTATTTATTTATATTTTTAATTTTTGGCTGCGTTGGGTCTTCATTGCTGTGTGGGGGCTTTCTTTAGTTGTGGCGAGCTGGGGCTATTCTTCACTGTGGTGCATGGGCTTCTCATTGTGGTGGCTTCTCTTGTTGCAGAGCACAGCTCTAGGCATGCGGGCATCAGTAGTTGTGGCTCGTGGGCTCAGTAGTTCTGGCTCATGAGCTCTAGAACGCAGGCTCAGTAGTTGTGGCACACGGGCTTAGTTGCTCCACGGCATGTGGGATCTTCCCGGACCAGGGCTCGAACCCATGTCCACTGCATTGGCAGGCAGATTCTCAACCACTGCACCACCAGGGAAGTCCCCACAAGCGTATTTCTTAGAAGCAGTGATGAAGATAAAATCTTAAAAGCAGTTAAAAGAAAAAAAAGATACATAGCATATGGAGAAACAAAGATAAAGTTTAAAGCAGATTTCTTGTTGGAAACAGTGCAAGGTAGAAGACAGTAGATTAACATCTTTAAAGTACTGAAAACTTACCAACCTAGAATTCTTTTCCCAGAAAAAAACATATTTGAAAAGTAAAGACAAAATACTTTTTCAGATATGCAAAAGGTGAAAGAACTTTTCACCATCAGACCTGCACTACAAGAAATATTAAGGGAAGTCTTTCAGGCAAAAGGAAAATGGTGCCAGATAAAAACCTACACAAAGGCATGAAGAGCACTGGGAGTGACAACTACATGAGTAAAAATACAAAGACTTTAAAAAATATTATTTAAACCTTTCCCTTTAAAAGACAATTGACTGCTTAAAGCAAAACAAATAACAATGATTGTGGGATTTATTACATATATAGAACTAAATGTATGACATTTCCAAAACATTGAAGAGGGGAGACTACTTCCCAACTAATTCTTTGAGGTCAGTATCATTCTGATACCCAACCAGGGACTGATATTACAAGAAAAGAAATGTTCAGACCAATATCCTCATGGACATGTATGTAAAATTCGTGTTAAAATTTCAGCAAAGCAAATCCAACAATATGTAAAAACAGTAATAGATCATAACCAAATGGGATATTTAATAGGAATGCAAGGTTGGTTTAACATTAGATTGTCAATTAATCTATGACAAAGGAGGCAAGAATATATGATGGAGAAAAGACAGTCTCTTCAATAAGTGGTGCTGGGAAAACTGGACAGCTATATGTAAAAGAATGAAATTTAGAACATTCCCTAACACCATACACAAAAATAAACTCAAAATGGATTAAAGACCTAAATGTAAGGCCAGACACTATAAAACTCTTAGAGGAAAACATAGGCAGAACACTCTTTGACATAAATCGCAGCAATATCTTTTTGGATCCACCTCCTAGAGTAATGAAAATAAAAACAAAAATAAACAAATGGGACCTAATGAAACTTAAAAGCTTTTGCATAGCAAAGGAAACCATAAACAAAATGAAAAGACAACCTGCAGAATAGGAGAAAATATTTGCAAAGGAAGTACCAACAAGGGATTAATCTCCAAATACAAACAGCTCATGCAGCTCTATATATTAAAAAAACCCCAATCAAAAAGTAGACAGAAGATCTAAATAGACATTTCTCCAAAGAAAACATACAGATGGCCAAAAAGCCCATGAAAAAATGCTCAACATCACTAATTATTAGAGAAATGCAAATCAAAACTACAGTGAGGAATTACCTCACACTAGTCAGAATGACCGTCATCAAAAAGTCTACAAACAATAAATGCTTGAGAGGGTGTGGAGAAAAGGGAACCCTTCTGCACTGTTGGTGGAATGTACATTGGTGCAGCCACTATGGAGAACAGTATGGAGGTTCCTCAAAAAACTAAAAATAGAACTACCACATGATCCAGCAATTCCACTACTGGGCATATATCCAGAGAAGATCATAATTCAGAAAGATACATGCAGGGACTTCCCTGGCAGTCCAGTGGTTAAGACTGCCTTCCAATGCAGGGGGTGCTGGTTCAATCCCTGGTCAGAATCCCACATGCCTCGGGGCCAAAAAACCAAAACATAAAACAGAAGCGATATTGTAACAATTCAATGAAGACTTTAAAAATGGTCCACATTAAAAAAAAAGATACTTGCACCCCAATGTTCATTGTAGCACTATTTACAATAGCCAAGACATGGAAGCAACCTAAACGTTCATTGACAGAGGAATGGATTTATTACTCAACCATAAAAAGAATGAAATAATGCCATTTGCAGCAACATGGATGGACCTAGAGATTATCATACTAAGTGAAGTAAATCATACAAAGACAAGTATCATATGATATCACTCATATGTGGAATATAGATAACATTTATACAAACGAACTTATTTACAAAACAGAAACAGACTTACAGATATCCCAAACAAACTTATGGTTACCAAAGGGGAAACATGGAGTGGGGGGAGGGATAAATCAGGAGCTTGGGATTAACATCTGCACACTACTGTATACAGTAAGTCCCCTACATATGAACCTTCAAGTTGTGAACTTTCAAAGATGCAAATGTGCGTTGAAGACCTGATGGAATTGGAGGCCCAGAGAAAGGGTGAAGAGAGACAAGAGGAAGAAGAAGTAACTGAGAACTGAAGAGATTCATGACACAGGAAATGGCAAGGGGATTTTCTTTATTTGAGGAGGCACTGTTAAGTTCTGAGGCACAGGACCTGAATGTAGAGTGGTACATGAAGGTTGCAGCAGCTGTTCAGAGTGCAATCCAGTGCTACCGTGTCATCTATGATGAGAAAAAAAGAACTACTACCCATATATCACTGGATCATTTTTTCAAGAGGGTAGATAGAATTGAATCCAGCAAGGAACCAAAACCTGTGCCATCAGTGTCAGGCGTGAATGAAATTGCAGCTTGCCCTCCATCTCCTATTGCTGATGATCCTTCAGCTCTACCATCTCCCACTTCCTCTCCCTCCTCCAGTCAGTAACTTTTCTTGCCTGTTCACTCGATGCCAGATGCTGTGTGCCAGCTGTTGTACTGTACTGTACTACTGTACTTTTCAAGGTAGTGTACTGTAAGATTAAAAAGGTTTTCTTTACTTTTTGTGTTTGTTTTTTATGTATTATTTGTGTAAAAAGTATTATAAACCTATTACGGTACAGTACCATAGAGCCGATTGTGTTAGTTAGGTACCTAGTCTAACTTTGTTGGACTTACAAACAAACTGGACTTACGAACGCACTCTCAGAATGGAACTTGTTTGTATGTAGGGGAATTACTGTTTAAGATAGATAACCAACAGGGACCTACTGTATAGCACAGGGAACTCTACTTAATATTCCGTGATAACATTTATGAGAAAAGAATCTGAAAAGAATGAATATATGTATATGTTGTATATACATATATGTATATATGTATATAACTGAATCACTTTGCTATACACCTGAAACTAACACAACATTGTAAATCAACTACACTCCAATAAAATTAAAAAAATTAGATCGTCAATTAATGTAGTTCACTATATAAATAGACTAAAAAAGAAGAAATATATGACCATTCCAATAGATGAATAAAAAACGTTTGACAAAACCCAACATCTATTTCTGATAATAACTCTCAGAAAACTAGAAGTAGAAGGGAAATTCCTCAACCTGATAAAGTGCATCTATGAAAAACTTTCAACTAATATCATACTTTGTTTTAAATAATAAATACTTATAATAAATACTTTCTCCCTAAGCTCAGGAACAAGACAAGGATGTGTTCTTTATTTCTCCTTGACATTGTGTTGGAGGTCCTATTCAGTGCAACAGGGCAAGAAAAAAAGACATACAGATTGCATAGAAGTAAGGCTGTCTTTATTTGCAGATGTTAAGTCATCAAGTTATCTGATTGTTTACTTAGAAAATCTTATGGAATCTACAAAAAAGCTACTATAATTAATAAGTGAGTTTATCAATTTTGTAATATATTAGATCAACATAAAAATCAATTTTATTTCTCTACTAGCAATGAACAAGAAGAAATTGAAATGAACAGAAACAAAACCACTTACAATAGCATCAGGAATATGAAATGCTTAATGGCTAAATCTGATAAACGATGTGCAGGACTTGTACACTGAAAATTACTAATAAGAATTAGTGGAGAGACATGCTGTATGCCTGACTTGGAAGACTTGATATTGTTAACATGTCACTTCTCTCCAAATTGGCCTGTAGATTCAGTACAATCCCAATAAAAATCCCAGAGGAGTTTTTAAAAATAGAAATTGGCAAACTTATTCTAAAATTCATACAGAAATGCAACAGTCCTAGAATAACTGAAACCACTTTGTAAAAGAAAAACAAAGTTAGAGGACTTCCACTACTTGACTTTAAGACATAAACTGACATTAATCAAGACAGTGTGGGATTGGCAATAAGATAGGAAAACAGATCACTGGAATATTATAGAGTCCAGAAGTAGACTTACACGTATCTGGTAAGTTGCTTTCTGACAAAGGTACAAAGGCAATTCACTGGAGAAAGGATGGTATTTTCAAAAAATATTGCATGACCAGTTGGATATCCATATGCAGAAAAATGAACTTTGATTCATACATGGCAACATAAAAAAATGAACTCAAAATTGATGATAGCCCTAAATTTAAAATTTTAAATTATAAAATGATTAGAATAAAACATAAGAGAAAAAATTTGTGACTTCATGTTAGGCAAAAAATTTCTCAGAAAAAAACACCAAAGCACAATCTGTTAAAAAATTTGATAAGTTATACTTCATCAACATTAATAACTACTGCTCTTTGAAAGACACTGTTAACAGAATGAAGGCAAGCCAAAGATTGGAAGAAGAATATTTGCAAATTCCATAACTGATAAAAGACTTGTATTCAGAATATAATTTTAAAAACTCTTAAAACTCGATAATAAGAAAACCAAGAACTCAACAAAAAATGAGAAAAGATATGAACTGATACTTCACCAAAGAAGAGATACAGATGGCAAATAAATGCATAAAAAGATGCTCAACACTCAACCTCATTAGTCATTAGGGAAGTGGAAATTAAACCACAATGAAATCTCACTGTATATCTATTAGAATGACTGAAATAAAGAGAAAGACCATACCAAGTATTGTTGAGGGTGAAGATCAACTGAAACTCTCATACAGTGCTGTTGGGGATGAAAATGGTAAAACCACTTTGAAAAAGAGTTTGGCAGTACCTTAAACGTTAAATAGTACTTCCCTGGTGGTCCAGTGGTTAAGACTTCGTGCTCCCAATGCAGGGGGCACAGGCTCGATTCCTGCTTGGGGAAATAAGATCCCGCATGCTGCAGTGTGCAACCTAAAAAAAAAAAAAAAATCTGAAAAAAAAAGGTTAAACATATACCTACCATATGATTAAGCCATTTCATTCCTAGGTATTTACTCAAGAGAAATGAAATATTCATACAAAGACTTGTACGTGAATGTTCATAGCATCTTTATTTGTAATAGGCAAAAATTACAAACAACCCAAATGTCCATAAACAGATGAATGGGCAAACAAATTGTTGTATAAAATGGGATACTGCTCTGGAATAAAAATAAATGATTGATACCTGAAACAACATGGATGAATCTCAAAATAATTTTGCTGAGTGAAAGAAGCCATATTAAAAAGGGCATTTAAACTGGTCCAAGGTGACAAAGCTATGACAGATGGAGAAGGAGGTGAGGTATGCATCTTGAAGGAATAGCCTTGGGGGTCATGTGTGGAGTTAAGCCTTTAAGGGCAGGTCCTGTAAGATACGATCCTCTTAATGGCAGCTGGGCAGGACAATAGTAGATCAAGTCCAAGTATAGATTTTGATCCATTCAGAGTGATAATAAACATGATTTGTTTGCTCACTTTCTGGCTTCATGTCTCTTACCATGAGGACCTAACAAGACTGAAGCTAGAGCAGTAATTCTTACACTTGGCTGTACACTAGAACCACTTGGGAACATTTGGAAATTATTTCGCTGTCTGCAGAGATTCTGATGTAATTGGTCTGGGCTGCAGCTTAGGCATCAGATTTTTAAAAGCTCCCCAAGGGAACAACAGTGTTTGAGACCATGGCTCTGGAGGATGGTTAGAAAAACTATGCCTGGACCCTGAAGGAAAGAAAAAGAAACAGTTAAGAAGACCCTAAAATCTAGCAAACACTGTTGGCCCTTGACATGGCAGAGAAGGAAAGAACCTAAGAAGCAGGTTAAAATGTTCAAACCCAGCTGGTGGCCTGTTCCTCAACAAACTTTCATATGATATTTTGAGCATCCATTGGTAATCCTTATTCTAATTATTTCACTGGGGGTTGCAGGATTGTTATTTACTTATTCTATCAGTCCTTTGACATTTGTTTATTATTAGTTGAATTCTTCTTTACTTTCTCTTTTGTTTTGAGTATCACTATGAATTCATGGATTTTTTTTAAAAAAAGAATGTTTTATAATCAATTATAGTTATTCTTTTTGATATTCAAAATGTTCCAAAATTGGTCAATGGAAAAACCCTTCAAGCTAACACCTTTACCTTTTCAACATGACCCCATGGATTTTTGAGCACTTCCTTGCTTTCTGCACTAGGAGATGCCATGTCCAGTGGGAACAGAACATTTATGTGATGTGAAATTAATACCCCATCACTTTTTTAATTGTTATGGGAGAAGCATTCCTATACATTAGAAAGATCTGGTGGTCACCATCTGTATTCACTTTCTAGGGCTGTCTAACAAATTACCACAAACTGGATGGCTTGAAACAACAGAAATTTATTCTCTCATAATTCTGGAAGCTAAAAGTCTGGCATCAGGAGGGTTGGTTTGTTCTGGAGGCTTTGAGTGAGAATAAGTTCTGTGCCTTCCTCTAATTTCTGGTGGTTGCCAGCAATCCTTGACATTCCTTGTCTTATAGATACCTCACTCCTATCTCTACCTCTGTCATCACATGGTGTTCTTTCTGTGTGTCTCTGTGTTTTTGTGTCCAAATTCCCTTCCATTTTATAAGAATACCAGTCATGGATTAGGCCCAATCTAATCCAATATGACCTCATTTTAGCATGATTACATCTGTAAAAATATTTTCCCAAATAACATCACATTAACAGGTACTGGAGATTAGGAGTTCAACACATTTTTGGGGGGGGCACAGTTCAACTCACACCACCTTAACTAGTGATCAAAATTAACATCATTTGTAGTCAGACAACTGAACATTGTGAGTGAGTCTCCTGAAATAATGCAATACGATGTCATAGTACCATCTTTGAAGTACTCTTGCTAAAACTGTTTAGCCCAGATCTAATTAGGCCTATTGAATTAACTTCTAGATTATAAGAAATATAGAGGGTAGAAAAATAAGGTAAATGACACCATGATGAAGGAGTCTAACAAGCCTGGAATGGGGACATTCTGTTAAGACAACTAGTCTGGTGTCCTCAAAAAGCCAATGTCACAGGTGAAATAAGGTGGTGTGTGTGTGTGCTCAGCACTGTCCAATAAAGTGAACCACAAATGTGAGTCACGTATATAATTTAAAATTTTCTAGTAGTCACACTGAAAAAGTAAAAAGAAGCATGTAAAATTAATATTAATAATCAATTATTACCAATTATTAGTATTAATTAACAATAAATAAGTATTTATTCCAATGTAGTAGTTTTCTACTGCTGCTATATCAAATTCAGTTCCTTAAAACAACACAAATTTATTATCCTACAGTTCTATAGGCCAGAAGTTGAGTATCACTGGACTAAAATTAAGGTGTAAGTAGGCTCTCTGGAGATTCTAGGGAGAATCCATTTCTTGCTCACTTGGGTTGTTGGCAGAATTTAGTACCTGCTGTTAAAAGACTGGGGTCCTAGTTTTCTTGCTGGCTGTGAACTGAGGGCCATTCTCAGTCTCTAGAGGCCACTGAATTTCTTAACGTCTGGCCCTCTTTCTTTATCTTTGAAGCCATCACTATTCATGTTGAATCACCCTTACTCAGTTGGGAAAGGTTCTTTGCTTTTAAGGATTCGTGTGATTAGATTAGACCCACTTGGCTAACCCAGCATAATTTTTCCATCTCAAGATCTTTAACTTTAATCACATCTGCAAAGTCCCTTTTGCCATGTAAGGTTCCAGAGATTAGAACATGGCCATCTTTGGGGGGCGTTATTCTGCCTGCCGTACTAATATATCTCAAAATGTTATCAATTCTACATACATATAGAATATGTATATATAAAATATAAAAAGAAATTTATTAATGAGATATTTTACTTTTATTTTTAAAAATTAATTAATTTATTTATTTTTGACTGTGTTGGGTCTTCGTTTCTGTGCGAGGGCTTTCTCTAGTTGTGGCAAGTGGGGGCCACTCTTCATCGCGGTGCGCGGGCCTCTCATTATCGCGGCCTCTCTTGTTGCGGAGCACAGGCTCCAGACGCGCAGGCTCAGTAGTTGTGGCTCATGGGCCTAGTTGCTCCGCGGCATGTGGGATCTTCCCAGACCAGGGCTCGAACCCATGTCCCCTGCATTGGCAGGCAGATTCTCAATGACTGCGCCACCAAGGAAGCCCTATTTTACTTTTTTTGATACCACTGTGCACTTTACACTTACAGCATATCTCAAGTTGGACTAGGCACATTTCAAGTTCTCAATAGCCACTTGTGGCTAGTAGTTACTGTATTGAATGATGCAGTACTAGATGAAAAGAGACTAAAGAGATAGAAACTAAATACAAACAATGATTAAATCCTCATTTTAAAAGACCAATGCAGCTATAGAAGATATTTTGGAGATAAATGGGAATTTGTATATAGACTAGATAACCAGCACCACTTACTGTTAATTTTCTTAGGATTGATATCAACATTGGAGTGATGCAGGAGAATGTTATGACTTTTAGGAGATCTGTGTTGTTGTGATTACCCCACAGATATAGGGTGGACTCCCCTACCCACCCACAGTTTTGTACTTATGTTGAAATTGATGATGCTGTACGTCAAGAAGGTATGAAAAGGTTTATTACTCATCTAATGAGAGCAGGGCAGGTTCCTAAAAGGACCCAAAAATGGCTTGAGAGAACTGAAGTGGTGACTGGCTTGGTGTTTGTGTGTGTGTGTGCGTGTGTGCGTGTGTGTGTGTGTGTGTGTGTGTGTGTGCATGTTTGTGTTTGGAAGTGAGGGTGGGATGAGGATTCCTACCCATGGTCTAGGGCTTGCATGGGTTGAACTTTCTGCCAGCACCAAGGGAGGGAGCACCTGGGCGTTTTTATTGGCTTGCTCATATGTAAGGCAAGCGGGGTAAAGGGAGAATGGGGCTCGACAGTTGTCAACAATGAAACATCAAAAATGGAGTCAGACTCTTTGTTACCACTGACTCTTGATGTGTGACTGATGACTGAAATGTGCCATGTTTCATTTGATTGAATTTGAACTTGTTTAAGTAAGCCATTATGGTGCTCTATGAGACCTGCAGTCTGAGGCTGATAAGGGATGTGAAAGTTCTGTTGGATGTCTTATTTAAGAGTCCAGTGTTCATCGTCACAATTAAAATTGTTTGTGCCTCAAAGGATACCAGAAGAAAGTACGGAAACAACCCACAGAGTGGGGGAAAAAGTTTGCAAATCATATATCTGATGAGGGATTTATCTAGATATATAAAGAACTAGAATCTTTATTCTAGTATCAGAATATATAGAATCTAGTATCTAGACTATATAAAGAACTTTTACAGCTCAATAATAAAAGACAAGTAACCCAATTTAAAGAAATGAAGACTATCAATAGAGTGAGAAAGACACCTATAGGAGAAAATATCTGTAAATCATATAAAGGTTTCATATCCTGAATATGTAAAGAACTCCTGCAATCCAACAACAAAAAGACAAACAACCCAATTTAAAAATGGACAAACAACTTGAAAAGACATCTCTCTAAAACTGTTATACAAATGGCCCATAATTACATGAAAAGTTGCTCAATATCATTAATCATTAGAGAAATGCACAACAAAACCACAACAAGCTACCATTTTACACACACTATGATGGCTATAATTTAAAAAATGGAAAATAACAAATGTTGGTGAGGATGTGGTGAAATTGAAACCCTTGTGCTTTGCTGGTAGAATGTAAAATGATACAGCCACCGTGGAAAACAGTTTGGCAGTTAGAATTACCATATATACCCAGAAGAAATGAAAACAGGAACTCAAAAAGATAATTGTACACGAATGTTCATATCAACATTATTCACAATAGCCAAAAGGTGAAAACAACCCAACTGTCCATCAACAGATGAATGGATAAACAAAATGTTGTATATCCATACAATGGGATATTATTCAGCCATAAAAAGGAATGAAGCACTGATACAGGTTACAACATTGATGAACCTTGTAAACATTATGCTAAGGGAAATAGGCTAGATACAAAAGGACAATATTGCATAATTTCAATATTGTATGACAGGTGAAGTAAGTCAGACAAAGACAAACATCATATGCTATCACTTACATGTGGAATCTAAAAAAAAATGATACAAATGAACTTATTTACAAAACAGAAATAGAGGGACTTCCCTGCTGGCATGGTGGTTAAGAATCCGCCAGCCAATGCAGGGCACAAGGGTTCAATCCCTGGTCCAGGAAGATCCCACATGCTGTGGAGAAAGTAAGCCCATGTGCCACAACTACTGAAGCCCGCAGGCCTAGAGCCCATGTTCCGCTACAAGAGAAGCCACCGCAATGAGAAGCCTGCACACCGCAACGAAGAGTAACCCCCTCTCGCTGCAACTAGAGAAAGTGCACGCGCAGCAACAAAGACCCAACACGACCAAAAATAAATAAATAAATTTATTAAAAAAAAAACAAACAGAAGTAGACTCACAGACATAGGAAACAAACTTATGATTACAAAAGGGGAAAGGGGGGAAGGATAAATTAGGAGTTTGGGATTAACAGATACTACTATATATAAAATTGACAAAACAACAAGGATCTACTGTATAGCACTGGGAACTATATTCAATATCTTGTAACAATCTATAGTGGAAAAGAATCTGAAAAATTAAAAAAAAATATATAACACTATATGCTGAGAGAATTACTCAATAAGCAATTAAATTTTTAGTAAACTTTGCCACTTGAAATAAACCTTTTTGGGTAAATGTAAACTGGTTACATTACTCCCAGTAGTCTTGGTTAGAATAAACACTAAGACAGCAAATGTGCACTTATTACTGCACGTGAAAAAGGAATTCACCCGCTGTCTTCTTTTATCAAAGAAATACTCACAAATCAGTGTAACTGAAATACAGCTCCCATCTGAATTAGTAGTATCAACTACAAAAGCTACCAGGTATTTTCTGAGCCTCAGAATGGGGCATTATAAACCATAGAGCTATTTAATTTGAACTTTGGTTTGGAGACATCTCTTTTAACTGTGGCAGTGTTTGCCAGAGTCAACTGAACATGAAAAAAAATTTTAAGTAATAATTTACTGATAGAAAACTATTAGGAGTTAATAGTTCTATGTACACTTGAAGCAAAGAAAACTATAAAAATGATCACATTGATGAAATAATTAATACATAATTTACATATGCTTAGGAAAATTTTATAATGATAAAATAACCAATTATTAGAATTACATCATTTTCTGTTATTAAATACAAAAGCATTTCCGTGCAACTTCCAGGTATTCTTGTGTTTGGTATACCATGTCTTTCTTTTTTTAAAAAAATTTTCACATGAGAACATGGTTTCTTTTATTTATTTATTTCTTTATGGCTATGTTGGGTCTTCGTTTCTGTGCGAGGGCTTTCTCTAGTTGCAGCAAGCGGGGGCCACTCTTCATCGCGGTGCACGGGCCTCTCTCACTATCGCGGCCTCTCTTGTTGCGGAGCACAGGCTCCAGACGCGCAGGCTCAGTAGTTGTGGCTCACGGGCCTAGTTGCTCCACGGCATGTGGGATCTTCCCAGACCAGGGCTCGAATCCGTGTCCCCTGCATTGGCAGGCAGATTCTCAACCACTGCGCCACCAGGGAAGCCCACCAAGTTTTTCTTAAAAGTGCATTCTTGCATCATAACAACATAAAGACATTATGTTTTTTTATGTATTTATAAATATATTTTACTTCAAATCTATCAATAGTGTATGTAGCTTATAGCACATTTTGGGAAATGCTAGTTTATATGGCAATATTGTGTTATTTTGGATGGTTTTGGATTGATTAAAATAAAGTTAGAATGAAATTAGGAGCCCAATATAATGATTAAAATAGAGATCCTCTTGTATAGTATTCTTTAAAATGGTACCCATTGAGTCTCGAATAAAACGTAAGATAAATAGAATTTTAAGAGTTATGTACGATAGATTTTCTATTTGAATAAAAACTATTATTTTCAAAAGTGTAAAAAATTGTATGACTGTATGTAGTTTGTATAAAAAATATAAAATATGTAAATTCATAGAGGCAGAGAGTAAATTAGAGGTTTCCAGGAGCTAAGGGGAGGGGTAAACAGGGAATTATTGTTTAATGGGTACAAAGTTTCTTTTTGGGTGATAAAAAAGTTCTGGAAATAGATAGTGATGATGGTTGTTCAACATTATGAATATACTTAATACCACTGAATTGTACCTTTAAAAATGACTAAAATGGTAAATTTCATATTATATAAATTTTACCATTTAAATTTAATTTTACCACAATCAAATTTTTAAAAATAGGCAAATAATTGAATAGACATTTCACCAAAGACGATATACAAATGGCCAATAAGCACATGAAAAGATGTTCAACATCATTAGCCATCAGAGAAATGCACATCAAAACTATGAGATACCACTTCACACATATACAGGTGGCTGTAATAAAAAAAGATAGACAATAACATGTGTTTATGAGGATGTACAGAAATTAGAATCTTTATACACTGCTGGTGGGAGTGTAAATTAGTGCAGCCACTTTGGAAAACAGTCTGGCAGTTCCTCAGATGATTAAACATAGAGTTATCATATGATCTAGCAATTCTTACTCCTAAATACATATTCAAGAGAAATGAAAATGTACGAACATACAAAGACTTGTACATGAATATCCACATCAACATTATTCATAATAGTTATTCACATTGAGTTGTGAATGTCCATCAACTGATGACAGGATAAGAAAAATGTGATATATCCATACAATGGAATATTATTTAGCCATTAAAAGGAATGAAAACTAATACATGCTACAGTATGGATGAACCTTGAAAACATTGTACTATTTATGTATAAAGAAGTCATATACAAAAGACCTCATAGAGTATAATTTCATTTACATGAAGTACCCAGACTAGACAAATCTACAGAGACAGAATGTAGATCAGTGGTTGTGTAGGGCTGGGTGAGGGATGAGGAGATAGAGGGGTGATGGCTAAGGCATACAGAATTCTTTTTGGAGGAATGAAATGTTCTAAAATCCATTATGGTGATGGTTGCACAAATCTGTGAATATACTAAAAGCCATTGACTTGTACACCTTAAGTGGGGAATTATATGGTATGCAAATTAAATACCTTAATAAAGCTGGGGTTTTTTTTGTTTTTGTTTTTAAAGCTGAGTATTGTGTATTCTGAGAAGAGAAATGGGTATCTTGGTAACTATCAATGATGCCTGGAATTCCTAAGGGGATAAGGAATGTTTTGATGAGGCATTGTAAACTTGTGGTTTTAGTGTGTGCAGAAATATGTGTGACTTTGATTTACATTTTGAGTATCTGTGAGGCAAGAAAGTCTCAGAATTCCTTACCCCAAAGGGGGGTAACCTTGGATAAGGAATTGTTGCTGCCATTGGTCAGACCAAATAGCAAGACCACTGGCAATGGTCCAAGAGTCTGTAAAAAGTGTGTAGATAGGGCCAATTGTTGGCCAAAGTATCCAGTGCTAAGATGACTACCTGAAGTTTGGCCAACTGTGCTGACCCTTGAATCCTGTCCCTTATCAGGGTTATCCTGGTTAAGGTATGAAAAGCAGCAATTTTCCATTAATCTCTGTTTTGTGTGATGGTGGGATGGTGTCTGTAAGATATATGGACTACCTTTCCTATTTATTCTCTCGATTCCAGGGGCTGCCCAGGTAGCCAAGGGGTGACCTCATTCAGCATCATGGCTTTTGGCAAGGGACTGAGGACAGGGGTGACCACTGCCTCCTGCAAGTAGAACTCACCAGAGGGCCCCGATTTAGCTCTATTCCGTAGGTACCATTTCTGTTTTTGCAAGAAGGCCTCAGTAATTTATGCTGAGCTTTTGGGGAGCTGCTTCCATGACCCAAGGCATAATGGGCAGCTGGGTATGGAGGGTCACAGGCTCAGGATCTGTGAGAGCCTCTGTTTCCAGAAGAGTTCTGTATGCAGCCAGCACTTGCCATTCTAATGGTATATGGGGCTAGGGAAGGCAATGCGTCAAAAACCCATGGACAATTCATGACTGTTGTGGTTGGTCCAGAGACTTTGGGAGGCATGAGAAAGCCTCTATAGTGAAGGAGTCTTTGGGGGAGGGGTATGAAGAGGAGTGCCTGTTGTAATGCAATTTGGACATGTTCTAGAGCTTTTTGTTGTAGGCTCCCCATTCAAGGTGGGCTGATTTGTGAATAACAGTATACAGGGGCTTAAGAAAAATTTGTAAATGATGAATATGTTGCTTCCAGAATCCAAAAAGACATAAAAGACATTGGGCTTCTTTTAATGTTGTAGGTGTAACAGAGTCAATAGCTGTTTCTTAACAGTGTCAGGGACAAAATGACCCTTGGCTGACCAGATAAATTCAGGTGATGGGTCTTGTACTATGTGTGGGGCAATGGCCTATTCCCTTAGTTGTGAATTCCTTTGTATTTTTATGTCCTGAATGAGTGTGTCAAATGAATTTCCTTGGAGGAGGAGGATGTCACCAGTACGATATCATGCCTGTGCTCCTGGAAAAAATTGGATGTGGTTAAGATCTTGCCTGGAAAGATTGGGTGTGATGGCAGAGCTGTGGAGGTACCCCCTCGGAGCCAGGTAAAGGTGAATTGTTTCTCTCTGAAGGGGAAGAAGCTGTTGAGATAGGTACTGAACAGAACACATTAGCCAAATCTCTAATTGCAAAATATTTTCTAGTTGCTGATTGGATTTAGTCAGTAATTTAAATAGTGGATATGGGGGTCTTGTTGGGCAAGACCATAGTATTAAGATTATGGTAATCCACTGTGAGGGAACATTAATTCTTTCTAGGTTTATGAACAGGCTGTTAAATGGAAAAACAGTGTGGAGAATCACCCCTTCTCTAAAAAAGTCTTGTATAATGGGTTTTAAAAATTTTTTATTTATTTATTTTTGGCTGCATTGGGTCTTTGTTTCTGCGCACGGGCTTTCTCTAGTTGCGGTGAGCGGGGGCTACTCTTCGTTGCGGTGTGTGGACTCAACTGCAGTGGCTTCTCTTGTTGCAGAGCACCAGCTCTAGGCATGTGGGCTGCAGTAGTTGTGGCACGTGGGCTCAGTAGTTGTGGCACCTGGGCTTAGTTGCTCCACGGCATGTGGGATCTTCCCAGACTATGGCTCGAAACTATGTCCCCTGCATTGGCAGGCAGATTCTTAACCATTGTGCCACCAGGGTTAGGGAAGATGGAAGTCTATTGGGTTCCATTTTGCCAAGCTGATTGTTAAGTGCCAAAGACTTAATTTAATTGTATCAGCCATTGGGTGAGAGCATCCATGCCCACTATGGAATATTTTAGGGCAATGCGTGCTATGACTGTAGAAAATTTAGTCAAGGCAATGGTTAAGGTGAGGCATACCTGTTTCTCCTCATTTTATGTTTAGTGACTGCCCCCTAAGATTATAGAGGGTATCTCATTTAAATTTAGTGTGATTCCCTGGTGTAAGTATAATTTGAACTCCGGTCTTAAGGCATGAAAGTTTTCCAGTTGGTGATTTTCAGCAGATGTGAAAGTTAATTCAGAACCCATGTTGCAGACTTGCAAAAACCTATTAGCGCCCTTATATCTTTTTACTGTATATATTCTTTTTTTTCTAATCATTTTTATTTCATGTTAAATTCTTTAAAACTATTTTCAACTATGAAACATTTTCAATATACATAAAAGTATAAAAATAATATAACAAATACCTTTGTACTCACCACTGAGATTAATAGAGGTCAACTTTTGTCATATTTGCCTTAGAGCTTTTGTTTTTTAATAAATTTATTTATTTTATTTTATTATTTATTTTTGGCCACATTGGGTCTTCGTTGCTGCGTGCGGGCTTTCTCTAGTTGTGGCAAGCGGGGGCTACTCTTCGTTGCGGTGTGCGGGCTTCTCATTGCGGTGGCTTCCCTTGCTGTGGAGCACGGGCTCTAGGCTCGCAGACTTCAGTAGTTGTGGCACACGGGCTCAGTAGTTGTGGCTCACGGGCTCTAGAGCACAGGCTCCGTAGTTGTGGAGCATGGGCTTAGTTGCTCCGCGGCATGTGGGATCTTCCTGGACCAGGGCTCGAACCCATGTCCCCTGCATTGGCAGGCGGATTCTTAACCACTGCACCACCAGGGAAGCCTGCCTTAGAGCTTTTTACAATAAAAAAACTAAAAGTCATCCTCTTCTCCCTCCCTTTCTCTTTCCCTCCCTAGGGGTTACCATTATCCTGAAATTCCTGTGTCATATCCATGCATGTTTTACTTTTACATTTACTTTTTACATTTACTTAAATGTACTACATTTAAATAATATATATGTGAGATTTTTACGTAAAGTATTTTACATTATATGAATCATTTTGCAACTTGAAACAATGAAAAATGTAAAGCATCTAATTGTCCCTCAGCAAACAAAAAGGTAAGCAAACTATGATTTAATCATACTATAGAATGTTTAATAGTAGTTAGAAATGAATGAACTAGTCTATTTTAGCAACATGATAAATGAAAAAGGCAAGTTGTATGTATTCTTTTAGCAAATTTTGGAGTTCCAGTCAGGTCATTTCCAGTTTGGACTTAGGTTTTTGTTTTCTCCCCCTGTAGCCAGGTATCTTGGGGGGGAGGTGGTTAGTGACTATACTTTGGGGCAGATCTCCTCTACTCTTCTCATGTTTATAAGTTTCTTCCTCTAGAGAGCCTCAAATTAGCATCTTCAGGTTAGAGGCCTCCTCCCTGGCAACTGTCACCTTATTGGCTAGGGAACCACAGCCTAAGCAGGGAGCAGAGTTGTGTTGATAAGAAATCACACTCAGTTGACGCCAGAGTCTTTTTTGGCCCCTTTTACAGTTGTTCAGTAGGGTCATGGTATCCTCTAGCCCTTTAAGAAGGGCAGGGATAAAGCATTTGAGGCACTTTACACGAGGGTTTGTGCCTTGGGGTGCCATGGTGTCTTCTCCATCACCTTTTGCACTGACAGCAGCAGGAGAAGCACTTGAAGCTCATAGGTCCTAGTGAGCCACCTGCTTCTAGGAATGTGGTCCTCAGCAGGCCACATAGTGACTGTCCTCTTTCACATGAGCAAGCATCACTGGGTCTGACTATTGCACAGGGCATTGGTCACACAACCAACAGTTACAGTGTAAGAGTCATTCCCCTGAGCCTAGTGTAAGCCGTGACTTTTGCTGGAATTGAGACATACAATTCAATGAGACACATGTCTAGGTCCAGGCCAAGGTACACAACCCAGGACCATTTTAAGGAGGGCCCCAATCTCATACCTCTGTCCCTAAATGCAAACGATTGAAACTTCCCAACATAGGCTGGTAAAATCTATAGCTGGTGCTCATTAGGACTCAGCAAATGCAGCACAAACACCATAGCTCAAAACACAAGCTAAAAAACAAGCAGCAGAGCCAGTTAACATGCCAAAACAAGAGAGACCTCCTGTAGTTGTGGTCATCACTTATACACCCTGCTTGCTATGCTATGCTGGGGTTCATCCTGACTCCCTGGATTGACAACACATGTTGAAATATTGAGGAATGATGTGTAATGATGTCTGCAACTGGCTTTGAAAAGCTTCATCCTGAAGGCTGTGGGGAGCCATTGAGGGCTTTAGGCAGAGGAGGGACAGGTTGATTTGGGCCAGAGAAAAATCACTAGTGGAGGGGAGCAATGTGCTGCAGTGAGGAGGAAGGGATGGAAGTGGGAGAAGTGTGGTGGGATGAGTTCCAGGTAACCATTTGAACAGTCCAAGAAGACCTGAAGAAGCTCCCACTCTGTGGTGGTGGGAGATGGGGAGGGAGGCAGTACTGCGGAGGGAATGAGGGCAAGACTCACTCATTTTGGGGAACATAGTGCTAGTGGCTCAAAAAAAAAATGTAGCTCGGAGCCAGACTACTTGGGTTCAGGCAGCAACTGGGCATGTTATTTAACCTCTGTGTGCCTCAGTTTCCTTATTTGTAAATGGGATGTACTCATTTACAAGGGCTGCCATAACAAAGTACCACAAACTGGGTGGCTTAAGCAACATAAATTGATTTTCTCACAGTTCTGAAGGCTAGAAGTCTGAGTTCAAGGTGTCAGTAGGCTTGGTTTCTTCTGAGGCCTCTCTTCTTGGCTTGTAGATGGCCATCTCCTCCCTTCTCTTCATATGGTCCTCCCTCCATATGTGTCTGTCCAAATTTATTCTTCTTATAAGGACACCAGTCATATTGGTTTAAGGCCTACCCTAATGACCTCATTTTAATTTTTTAATTTTTTTTTTGATGTGGACCATTTTTAAAGTCTTTATTGAATTTGTTACAATATTGCGTCTGCTTTATGTTTTGGTTTTTTGGCCCTGAGGCAGGTGGGATCTTAGCTCCCCCAACCAGGGACTGAACCCGCACCCCCTGCCTAGGAAGGCGAAGTCTTAACCACTGGACCTCCAGGGAAGTCACCTCATTTTAACTTAATTACCTCTTTAAAGACCCTATCTTCAAACACAGTCACGTTATGAGCTTATTGGAGGTTAGGACTTCAAATGTGAATTTTGGGGAGACACAACTCAGCCCATACAGGAGTATAATAACAGAATTTACTTCACAGACTTGTGAGAATTAATTGAATTAGAACATGTAAAGTGCTCAGAACAGTGATGAAAAATGTTTTCTATTGCTAAAGATGACATATGAAATGACGTGGAAATGAGGCAGCCATTTCACAGATGCCCCAAAGCTCCTGCCCCCTCCGGAAGTGCCTCCTTTGAGTCCTAATAGTTCTCAGAGCCCAGAACTTTCAGAAGCATTCCCCGTTTGCTTTGGGTGTCTCTGAGATTGTAGCTCTCAGTGGTCAAAATCCTCTTTAATCCCCTTTTTCCCACAGGACAGCCTGACAGGGTAGTCCCTTGAAAGCAACTAAGCCTATGGTTCTCAAAGTGTGGTTTCCAGACCATCAGCATCACCTGGAAACTTGCTAGAAAGGCAAATTCTTGGGCCCACCCCAGACCTACTGATTCAGAATCTCTGTGTTTTAATAATCCCTCCAGATGAGAACCCTCCAGTGTCGCTCCAAGCGCTTGTTTGAAGGGATCAAATCTGTTGAAATACCACTTGGGGGCAGCACAGGACTGTGAGGTAAGCACAAGCTCATTAAAAACAACCCACTTTTGCTTTTAATGCAGAAGCCCCCCCTGCCTTTCCTGCCTCCAGTCTTGCCCCAAGCCCCACTCAGTTCCCCCCACAAGGCCAGAGAAACCTCTAGAAGCCTCAAACCTGATTGTGACACTGGTTCAGAATTCTTCAGCAGCTCCCTATGGCACTAAAGGCCTTTTAACTTCCCAGTAGCATCTCCTGTCTCCTGCATCTTGCTCATCCTCATGTTCTCTTTGTATCTTCCCTGGAGTCGGACTGACCTGGGTTTGAATTTCGGCTCTGCCATTTACCATCTGGGTGTGGCTTGGGCAAGACACATCATTCTGAGCCTCAGTTTCCTCATTGGTGAAATGGGGGCAATTAATAAGACTTTTCTCATAGAGCTATTATTAGAGAGAGCTTATTTATAAAGGAATTCTGGCCTAGGGTCTCACAAACAGGGCTCAGTATGCAACATCTCTGCTTCCCCTCATGTACTGCCAAGCACAACGTACAGTCAGACTCCGCAGGCTTCATGCCAGGTGCAGTGGATGCTATCTGAGCCCCACTCATTTCCCCAATGTTATGACTGCCACCAGCCAGCACCTGTATCTCTTTGTCTGGGGCTTTTATTGGCTGCTGGTACCCACTGTGGTGCCAGAACCATAAAACTTTGTACAATGGAGGTGATACTAGTGCCTACCTCATAGCACTGCTAGGAGAGCCTTGTTAGTGCCCTGCATAGAATTTTGCTGTTGGGGAGACATAGCACTTGTCCTTCTCTTGCCCATCTCTGTACTCCCCTACCCACAGGAGTGGCCGTGTAAGCATATCAGGTAGTGAATGAGGTATGGGAAACCTGAAGGGGTCTGGCTCGCTGGTGGCTCCTTGCTCTACCATTCCTGGCCTCCTGCCCTTGAGCCACCCAGGATGGCTCCTGTCTACCCCCTTTCAGACACCTAAGATGCCTGAGTTGTGTCATAGGATGTAAGAGGACCCCAGGCACTGGGGGCTGCCAAATAACCCTGGCACCCTTGGCAGGGCAGTTGGTGCTGTGTGCGCTCTCAAAATCTGGACCATCTCAGGCTGAAGACCTGGAGGTGATGCAGCCCCTCAGCCCACAGCCTGCAGGGCCAAGGGCACACGACCTTCTCCAACAGTCACTGATATCAGGATGCCACTCTTTTCTGTGGCTGCCTCCTGGGGTTTGTTTTGACTTTGGTCTTCATGTTCTTGGTGGAGCTACCCTGGATGCAGTAGGCATGCATCTACCTGGCCTACAAGGGACTCCAAAAGCATACTCCCCACCCGCAGCCTAAATATCTCCCCTACCAGCCTGTCATATTCTGACTCTGCATGAAAACCTGTGGGTAAGCATTGCCCTCTTCCAGGTACTTTGAAAATGTTAGCAGACTGCCCTCAGGACCAGCTGTATAATTTGTGGAGCCCTGTGTAAAATGCAAATGCATGGGTTCTTGTTCAAAAATTATGAAGAATTTCAAGACAGTGACAGTGCAGCATTAAGCTACGTGTGGGGCTTTGTGTGACTCTACAGATTACATACACACGAAGCTGCCTCTGACTGCAGCCCTTACTTCTTAGCATGATGGAGCTTGTCAGCAACTTTACTTGTACCATGGAGGAGCCCTGGAGCTGCCCAGAGAAAAAGTCAAAATGTGTCCTTTACTCAGCTCAGGACGCCTATTGTCTCAGAGATACTTGAATCAAGTGTTCTCTGCCCACCTAGCCTTTCTCACTGGGCTGCCTCCCAGGCTCCTGGAGTCCTGGTCGCATACAGGGCCTTTTCTGCCTCTGGCCTGGCTGATCCCCAGGCGGGTCCTTACTCACCTGTCTCTACTGCTGTGTTTGCCTTGTCTGCTCTGGGATGTGGGTCTGATCCCTTGAGTTCCCATTCTTCTGTCCTGGCCACCAGATCTCTGGATTTAGATCTTAGCAGCCCCTGGAGAGTACCCCCAGACAGACTCCCCATGCATAGGGCTCCTTTAGGCTCTCTCTAGGCCTACTACCCCAGCTTCTTCCAGCCCAAGAGGCTGATCTGTGTGACTACTCTAGTGGGCTGCCTTTACTCTGGCTTCTGGTTGGGTGTGACTAATCCTGTCAGCAGCAGGAAATTGCAGGGAGGGAGAAATGAGAGAGGTGGAACATTTATTCCCCCGGCTCCCTCCTGGAGCCTCCCGGGCCCTGGCTGTGTCCCTCTCCTAGGTCACAACTTCTTGTCAGGCAGCCATCTCCATGTAGCCCTCTCTGCCTCCAGGTTTTAAACCTCCTGGCTAACACCTCCCTCCCCTTGGCCTGTCAGAACCGGGGTGGTCGTAGAATCCAGCTGTCTCTACTGTTCCTTCCCTTGAGATTTTCCCATATGCTGCCTAAACTTTTGTAAACAGTCCCTTTATTAAACTCTCCCAGAATTATCCTAATTTGAATTTGCATCTATTTCCTTCTGGGACCCTGACTGATACTGAAACTGAGTGCCCCTAAAACGGAGTTCCTCTGCCCGGTTTATGGTTAACCTCTCTATCCAAAACTTTATTCTCTTTCTTGTCCTGCACCTGTTCCTCTCAAGATTGAGGAGCATCAAAGAAAAGGGTGGATTGAAACCAAGCAGGATCCCTCGGGGCCCTCCCATATATAAAAGCCTTTCCATGACCCCCGTGTCTTGTCTCTAGGAAAAAGGCTTCAGCCTCCTAGGCCTTCTCTAAGTTCCAAAGGGCATAATTAGGGGAGGAAGGGAATGCAGAAACAAAGGAAAAGCAGCCAAGAAACAATAGGGCAGCGACAAAGCAGAGTCCTAGTTCCTTCTCAAGGGATATACAGAACAATCTGATACTTGCCTTTGAGTTGTTCTGCAGCAACTACGACCCCCCGCCCCCCCACCCCGGCCCCCGGACAGGTGGAGGAGGTAACTACATGCTGAGACCCCAGACTGGTTGGAACCGGAAGGTTGATGACTGAGATTGCTGGAACACCATCCTGTTACCTCACCACCAACCAATCAGAAGAAAGTCATGTACCCTGCAGCCTTCGAGAATTTCGGGTCTTTTGAGCTTGAGCCGCCCATACAGTAAGTCTCCTACATATGAACCAGTGGTGTTCTGAGAGCGCGTTTGTAAGACCAGTTTGTGCATAAGTCCAGCAAAGCTAGCCTAGGTACCCAATTAACACAATCAGCTATATAGTACTGTACTATAATAGGTTTATAATACTTTTCACACACAAACAGCTCAATATCAAAAAAACAAACAACCCAATCAAAAAATGGGCAGAAGACTTAAATAGACATTTCTACAAAGAAGATATATAGATTGCCAACAAACACATGAAAGAATGCTCAACATCATTAATCATTAGAGAAATGCAAATCAAAACTACAATGAGATATCATCTCACACCGGTCAGAATGGCCATCATCAAAAAATCTACAAACAATAAATGCTGGAGAGGGTGTGGAGAAAAGGGAACCCTCTTGCACTGTTGGTGGGAATGTAAATTGATACAGCCACTATGGAGAACAGTATGGAGGTTCCTTAAAAAACTAAAAATAGAACTACCATAAGACCCAGCAATCCCACTACTGGGCATATACCCTGAGAAAACCGTAATTCAAAAAGAGTCATGTACCACAATGTTCATTGCAGCTCTATTTGCAATAGCCAGGACATGGAAGCAATGTAAGTGTCCATCGACAGATGAATGGATAAAGAAGATGTGGCACATATATACAATGGAATATTACTCAGCCTAAAAAGAAATGAAATGGAGGTATTTGTAGTGGATGGACCTAGAGTCTACTCTGTAGTGAAGGATGGACCTTCACTACAGAGTGAAGTAAGTCAGAAAGAGAAAAACAAATACCGTATGCTAACACATATATATGGAATCTAAAAAAAAAAAAAAAAAAAGGTCATGAAGAACCTAGGGGCAAGACGGGAATAAAGACACAGACTTACTAGAGAATGACTTGAGGACATGGGGAGGGGGATGGGTAAGCTGGGACAAAGTGAGAGAGTGGCATGGACATATATACACTACCAAATGTAATATAGATAACTAGTGGGAAGCAGCCACATAGCACAGGGAGATCAGCTCTGTGCTTTGTGACCACCTAGAGGGGTGGAATAGGGAGGGTGGGAGGGAGGGAGATGCAAGAGGGAAGAGATATGGGAACATATGTATATGTATAACTGATTCACTTTGTTATAAAGCAGAAACTAACACACCATTGTAACATAATTATACTCCGATAAAGATGTTAAAAAAAAACGAACACAAAAAAAGAAAACATTTTTAATCTTACGGAACAGTACCTTGAAAAGTACAATAGTACAGTACAACAGCTGGCACACAGGGGCTGGCATCAAGTGAACAGGCAAGAAGAGTTACTGACTGGAGGAGGGAGAGGAGGTGAGAGATGGTAGAGCTGAAGGATGGTCAGCAATAGGAGATACCAGCTACATCACCGTTGCTACATCTTAACAGTACCAGCTACATCACGGCTGCTCTTACCCTTGCTTCCAGACATTCTGGGCTTGAAATAAAGATACTGTACTACTGTACTCTATACAGTACTGTACAGTAAAGTACACAAAAGCACAGCCACTCGCAGAGGATGCATGCACGTGGCAGTGTATGCCAGACATGTGAACTAACTTACATGATTGGACACAGGAATGCACGTTTGCTTCTTTGAAAGTTCGCAGCTTGAAGGTTTGTAAGTAGGGGACTTACTGTACTCCTTGCTTGGTGTGTGCAATAAATGCTATACTTTCCTCACCACAACCCGGTGTCAGTAAATTGGCTTTGTTGTATGGCAGGCGAGTTGACCCAATTTCGGTTTGGTAACAGTACAAGGATCTTTGTTCTCTGTTGTACCCCCTATCTATCTTTGTAGCACCCAATCCCTAGAAACAGCCAAGTCAAGGGGTGAGTACCCAGGAACTCAGTTACTTGGAAAGTGCCCAAGGAGAAGTGGGGACTCTCCCTCATGTTGCCCCAGACATGTCTACCATACCTTCCTTCTGTAGCTAATTGGGAACCAGGGCCCTAGACGTCGTGTCTTCCCCTTCTTCAGCTTTAGGGTCTAATGGAGGCAAGATGGGTCCCTCAACCAGAGTACCCTACCCCCGAACAGGTCCCCTTTGATCAGGCAACCAGGTAACCAGACAAGCAGAGAATTAGAAAACAAGGCCACCAGATAAACAGACAACCAGGCAAGCAGAAAAGTAGGCAGCATTCTCTGAGGTGCATATCTGCTGGTTTTGCTGTTCCACTTCCTTTCTACCTTTTCCTAGTAGAAGATTTTCCCTTGGGGAGCCTCTCTACCCTCACTCTCAGCCCCCTAGCTCACCTTTGACCTAGGCCTAAGCCAGTTAGCCAGTCAGGCTTAACCAAAGCTGATCCAGGACCTGAGTAACCAGAAAGAGTTTCTTTCTTGTTGGATCTGCTAAGAGGCAGTGAGATCTGGAGCTGCGGCCACCCTTTTAAATCCAGCGTGGGAGCCAACCTGGGGGAAGGCAAGGCTGAGAGACAGTCATTGTTTGAGCCCTGATTAAACCATTCCTGAAGGTAGCTACACTGGAGCCTTTCAGTTATATGAATCAATGAATTCCCTTTTTGCTTAAAGCCAGTTTATATAGAGCGTTCATTCCCTTGTGTGTGATAAGAAATATACACCCTTGAACAACAAGGGCGTTAATCCAAGTATAATTTACAGTTGTTCTGAGGTTTCTTCACATCCTCAGAGTCAACCAACTGCACATCATGTTGATCTGTAGTATTTACTATTGAAAAATATCCATGTATAAGTGGACCCACACAGTTCAAACCCACGTTGTTCAAGGGTCAACTGTATGTTTAATCTTTGTTCCCGGCACAGAGCTCCTAAAACCTCTGTAATTTCCTAAGTGATGAGTGTCTGTTGTTATTAATAACAAGCCCTTTCTATCACACTTGAGTTTATGTTAATGAGGTAACTTAGGGTAGGGTCCCCACAGGGTCTCTGGATAGGGAATGTTTCCTGACGTCACCCAGTGTACCTCTTCAACTGATTGTTCATTTCTATCCTTTATAATAACCTAGTAATCGTAAGTGTTCCCCTGAGTTAGTGAGCCATTGTAGCAAATTATAAGAACTGAGGAGGCAGTTATGGGAACTCCCTATTTATAGCCAAAATCCATCAGAAGTATGGGAGGCCTAGAGTTGCAATAGGCGTCTGAGGTAGAGAGTAGTCTTCCCCTCCCCACCCCAGCTTTACTGAGATATAATTAACATAAAACACTGTGTAAGTTTAAGGTATACAATGTGATGATTTGATGCAAAATGATTACCACCATTTGTAGCCAACACCTCCATCCTGTTATATAGTTTTTTTTTTAATTGGAGTATAATTGCTTTACAATGTTGTGTTAGCTTTTGCTGTACAGTGAAGTGAATCAGCTATATGTTTACCTATATCCCCTCCCTCTTGGACCTCCCTCTCACTCCCCCCATCCCACCCATCTAGGTCATCACAGAGCACTGAGCTGAGCTTCCTGTGTTTTATAGCTTGTTCCCACTAGCTATCTATTATTTACAATAGCCAGGACATGGAAACAACCTAAATGACAAACAACAGATGAATGGATAAAGAAGATGTGGTACGTATATATAATGGAATATTACTCAGCCATAAAAAGGAACATAATTGGGTCATTTATAGAGATGTGGATGGACCTAGAGTCTGTCATACAGAGTGAAGTAAGTCAGAAAGAGAAAACCAAATATCATATATTAATGCATCTATGTGGAATGTAGAAAAATGGTACAGATGAACCTATTTGCAGGGCAGGAATAGAGACGCAGATGTAGAGAACGGACATGTGGACATGGTGGGGAAGGGGAGTGTGGGACAAATTGGGAGGTTAGGATGGACCTATATACACTACCATCCTGTCATGTAGTTATCTTTTTTTGTGTGTGGTGAGAACACTTAAGGTCTACTCTCTTAGCAACTTTTAAGCATACACTACAATATTATTAGCTATAATCTCCATGCTGTACATTAGGTCCCCAGAGCTTATTCACCTTACAACTGGAAGTCTGTACCCTTTGACAAACATCTCCCCATTTCCCCCAAACCCCAGCCCCTGGCAATCACCATTCTACTCCCTTTTTCTCTGAGTTTGGCTTATTTGTCCTTCTCTGTCTGACTTATCTCACTTTGCATAATTAATGCCTTTAAGTTTCATCCAAGTTATTGCAAATGGCGGGATTTCCTTCTTTCTCATGGCTGAGTAATATTCATTGTATATATATGAACAATATCTTCTTTATCCATTTATCCATTGACAGGTAATTAAGGTTGGTTCCATATCTTTACTGTTGTAAGTAATACTGCAATGAATATAGGGGTGCAGATATCTCTTTGAGATCCTATTTTCATTTCTTTTGGATATATAATCCAGAAGTGAGATTGCTGGATCCCACGGTAGTTCCATTTTTGAGGAACCTCCATACTGTTTTCCATAGGGGCTGTACCAACTTACATTCTGAAGTAGGGGGGGCAGTCTTAACCTGTGGGGTCTGATGTTATCTGTAGGTAGAGAGTAGAGTGTCAGAATTGAGTTAAATTATAGGACAACCAGTTGGTGAAAAAACCCACACATCTTGTGTCTGAAGTGTTCTTTTTTGGGGGGAGTGGGGTTGGATCTTAGCTTCCCGGCCAGGGATTGAACCTGGACCACCGCAGTAAAAGCGCCAAGTCCTAACCACTGGACCGCCAGGGAATTCCCTGGTGTCTGAACTGTTCTGTGTGAGAATGTAGAGAAAGTTTTCCCAGATCTTGCAAAGGAAAGAGCCCTGGATGGGATGACAGTCACTGAAACTTTGCTCCACCGGCCTGCTGTTGAGTGTGAGAAAAATCAGGACAAAACTACACACATGAGAAGAGGCCTCTCCATGCTTGTGGGAGTCTCTTGGGAGGCTTGGGCTCAAACCTGGGTCTGCTTTTAATGAGTTGGGTCAATGGACATGTCCCTTCTGCTCTCAGGGCCTTGGGCTTCTCACAGGTAGCCAAGGGGGAGACCTTCCTTCCCTGCTTTGCCAGTGCATGGGCCTGAGTGTATCATTCCTTGGGAGCTGCTGGTGGGGTGTGGAGGCCAGGAGCAGCTGATCCAAACCTGGCTCTCAGATCATGAGGCCTTGTTCCATCTGGGAGAGGAGCCAGGGCCCTCCTGCCCCCATTCTTCATTGAGAAAACTTGGGCTCCCAGCCAGGGTGAGAGCCTCATGCTGTGGCAGCTGAGCCTTCTTCTTTGCTTCTGGCCTTTCTCTCCTCTGTGCTCTTTCCCCAAATCCTGTCCTGAATCAGTGCTCAGGGAAACTGAGCACAGGATGTTAAGAATGACTTTATCAGGAAAGCCCATCTGCTCTCACAACTCAGCCTTTAATCATTGGGAATTGCCTGTCCCACATGACAGAGCAGTGGTTCTCAAAGTTTGGACTCCACACCAGCAGCAAGAGCAACACCTGGGAACTTGTTAGGAATGCAGGTTCTCAGGTCTCATCCCAGGCCTACAGAATCAGGTACTCTGGAGGTGCAGCCCAGCAACGTATGTTTGAAGGAGCCCTCCAGATCATGCTCCCTCCAAGTGTGAGAACTACTTGGATCTCTTCTAGAACTAGCTTGGAGCTGTTGCTCATATAAAAGATTCAGGAGGGGATGGTCTGGTGCTTGCCTAGATCCCTTTTAGCTGCCGATACGCCGTTCCTCAGCTACTATGAATGAGTTTGGCTGCTAAGGCCTCCAGCTGGCCTTTCTCTTGAGCATTGCCTTGTGCTAAATCACTATGCCCAGAAATGCCTGAGAGATTATGTACTCACCCATTGTATGTGGGCCACAGCCAATGACTGATGGATGGGGTATAACAGGCTGACCGCTTGTCTTAAGATGGGACACTCTGGTGTGAATTACTCTCTGGAGCCCCTCTGTGCATTAGGTCAAGTCTAGACTTTAATTGCTCCAAGTTGCTGCTTATCCCAAATCCCAGGCTCTTGTTGGTACAATAGGTATGAATTACCACACAAGACCCTGGTGTAAAAAGAAAATGTCACTTGGTTTGCTTTGGAAAACTAAAAATAAACGTAGCTCCGAAGCCCTGTCTGCCAAGATGGCTATGCTTGGTACCCTCCTTTGAATGCTGGTTTGCAGTCAGCCAGGAGGTCCTCTTGAAGTCCGGGAAGCTGGGGAGGGCCCTGGATCACAGGCCCTGGTGGCCACAACTGTGATGGGCCCATTTTCCTCTTGGTCTTAAAGAATCAACTCATCTACCCTTGATCCAGACATCACAGGGACATGTTTCATAGGGAGCCCAGGAAGTACAAAAAAATTGTCAATGATATTCCTCCCCAAAGTCTCCTTCCTGAGAGGAGAGAGAAGGAAAATGTTTACTTTTTGTCCTCAATAGAAAAAAAAAAGGCAAGACATGAATTAATTTCCCCAATTAGTTTCTGGGAGTTTCAGAGCAGATGGCAAGTGTGTGTGTGTGTGTGTGTGTGTGTGTGTGTGTGTGTGTGTGTGTATGTGTGTGTAGGGGTATGTTTGCATATTGTGTACACAGAGATGTGTTTGCATGTGTGAGACTGGGACTTGGGTTCCAGTACTGAGAGATAGTAACCAAGGCCAGAGACCTTATCACTCCCTGAGAAGGTGTCCATCTCTCCCTTAGTCCCAGTTTTCTGCCTCAGGCCTCACAAATGATCTCATCTGCTACCCTCTTGGAGCCTATTGGAAGCAACAGAAGGTGGCACTGGACAGGACAGTGGGATGACCTGTCTAAGTTCTAGCCATCTCCCTGTTTTGGCACTTCAGGGGTATGGGGTTCTGACTCCTGTTGTTTGCTGTTTTTGCTGTTTGGGAGCCACAACAGTAAAACCTGGGTAATTATGGTAATATAGTAAAACATTTACAGCATTTTTCCCCTTGGGAGCTGTGATTATGGGTGGTTTCTGTTTGATGTATTTGTGTTTATTTGCATTTTTGAAACTTTCTACAATTGACATGAATTATGTGTATAATAATTAAAAATGAAACCATAAGAATAATTATAAACACCTATTCATTGAGTGTCAGCTTCCTCTCCACCCACATCATCAATGGAAAGCTTGTATTTCCTCAACTTTGTATTATGAAAATTTCTTGGCATACAGAAAAAAATGGAAAGAACAGTATGACAAACACCTATATAAATTTTCAATATACCCCACCACCTAGATTCAAAATTGGAAATATATTTTCATATTTGATATATTTATATATATTAAAACATATACTTTTTTCCTGAAACATTCTGAAGGCAATGAAAACATTCTAAAACAATTTGTAAGTAAATTGCAGATATCATGATATTTCACTTCTAAACACTTTTGAATGCATCTCCTAAGAGTAAAGATTCCTGAGAATCCAGGTCAGTTTCTTGTGGAAGGTCCTACAATCCAGCTTAGTCACTGTCGGCCCTCTCTCTTGGGCCACTTTCCTCCACGGAATATTTCCCTGCATGGCTTCACCTGCCCAGACTGTCTGCAGATTCAGGATCTATTGCAAACCCCACCTCCCTGACATTATCACTTACTCTCCTCTTTTGTTATATCACTGTTCATTCTACATTTCGTGAGTAGAACAGTTCAGACCAAGACACAGTCCTGCTCTCAGGGAGCCGGCAGTGCAGGTGTTGGGGGCACGGAACAGGTAACTCTGCAGTATGGGGGGCTGAGGGAGGCACTGGGACTCGGCGCTCTTGGAGGTAGAGGAGGTGTGCCTCCCTGAGGCTGGGGGTGGCCAGAAAAGGCATTTCAGAGAGGCAGATGGTATCTGACCCGGGAGCTGAAGGGTACATGGGAGCAAGTGGAGCCGGGGCAGATCAGGATTGGTAGAAGGTGCCTCGGTTAGATTTTCATGTCAGGAAAATTTCTCTGCCCACATAAATTTCTCTGCTCTAAGAAATATTGTTTGAACAAATGAACCACTGAATGGAGAATGGATTGGAGAAAAACAGGGACTATTTGGGAGCTATGGCAGTAATCTAGAAGACAATCACAGTGTAACTTGAGTAGATGGATATTAGGGTTCTTAAGGGGTTACAATCAGCAGAGTTTGGTTATTGAGTATATGTGGGAGGATGAGCAGGGAGATAAGTCAAAACTGGATAAAGCAGCCGAATTTCTGGCTTGAGCAACTGGACCAACACTGGTGCCTTCAATGAGTCAGGTAATTTGAAAAAAGAAATAAGATTTTATGGCTGGATGGGGGAAATGAGCTTCCTTTCTCACGTGTTTTGTTTGAATTTCCTGAGGCTTATCCAAGTGGAGACATCTGATAGTTGGGAGTTTATATGAAAGGTCAGGGGACTCATCTAGACCCAGGATACAGACTTGTGGGGCTTCACTGTATGCATGGCAAATGACACCAGACCTAGGAAATGAGTGTGGCTTGAGAGGAGAAGTGAGCTGAGCCCCAAACCTGGAGGAACTGTCACATTTAAGAGTTAGTCAGAATAAGACTGAGGTGTGGCCAGAGAAGTGAGAGGAAAGCCAGGACCTGGTGCCAAAGAAACCAACAACACTACCAAAGGAGGATGAAATGGTTAGTGAGCCAAATGATCCCAAGAGGGTAAGACAGATGAGGATGTACAAAGGTCCATGGAAGACGATATCATTGAAGGACAGTATCAATAGAGTGATAAGGGCAGAAAGATTCCAGGGACTTGGGTGATAAGCAGAACCCAAGGCAGGGAGATACCAATGAGGGTATGCTTTGTGAGCAAAAGGAAGGAATTGGAAGCAGTGGATGGGTGGATGGAGGAAGGGAAAGCTCTTTGAAATGGGGTCTCCCATTCTCCATTGTTCCTCAGTATCCAGCTAGTGGGAGCAAAGCTGTGATGGGACCTAGGAATGGAGGAGGATGGTGGTAACTGCCAAATAAACACACCATCCAGGGAAACCAGCCAAGGCTGGGCCCAGAATCTCTGGAACGGAACCCATCTTCCGTCTGCAACAGGAAATGGTGTTGGGAGCTGAGTTTACTGTGGAATTTCCGAGCAGTGAGGATGTTCCTGGTGAATTCTTTTTATTTATTTATTTATTCATTCATGAAAAAGAGTTGGAATTAAGTCATCAGCCACCCCCCACCCCCCAAAAAAACCCCATTCCCTCCCACAGAGGAAGTGCTTAATTTAGCCTTATGTTCCAGTCAAAAAATATCCTTGACGTTTGGAAGTTTCTGCTGGTTGTTTGTCACCCTTGAATATGGCAGGATGTTAAATGCATATGGCAAGATTGGACTCTTTGTGCCTTGATTTCAGCTGCGGTCCTAAGAGAATAGGTGGCACCATCCCAACCTCCACACCAAGAGGAAGTCCTGTTCGACCATCTATGCAGGATGTGGAAAGAGTGTCTCTAAAACCAGCTTTAGGAACCTTAGATGACCCTTCCCTCTCTGGCCCATAAAAGAGGTTGGCGAGACAGAGAAAGAGAGTTGAAATGAGTGCTATGGGTCTATCTCCCTTGGGCTGAGGTAGGGGGTGCTCTCATTTATCTAGAGTCAAATGAGAGGGTCTTCGATTGCACCACTCAGAAAACTTGATATGTGCCCCTGGAGCTTGCAGGACATAGCAGACTGGCATCTGATTCACCGAAGAAAGTTGATCTGTGAAAGACTGTGCCTCGAACTGACTGTCTGAGATCTAAATGGAAATGTGACTGTGTTTGGGAAGTAACTGCAGCCTGTGAGGTGGTGGGTCAAAGGAACTAGTCTTTTTGTACCAGATGTAGCCACACACAAGAGGCAAAGAGGATTGTTTAGGTCCTTCCCCAAGGGCTACCTGGCATAACAGGGTGATCCCAGCATAAGGATCCTGAAGGTAAACCATCCCAGAACATGGGTATTTAAAGGAGGTGGCTTTGAAAAGACATTCTAAGCAAGTGTTAAGACTGGGACCCCAAGGCTTTCTCAAGCATTTATAGGAAGGGTTCTTGGCTGTACAATGAACATCTGTCTTGCAGCAAAGATCAGAATACAGCTGTTGCCTTCACATCTGTGATATTGTGATTTATCATGGAAAGTATATATTTGGTCTTTGTCCCTGGTTTCTGGTTATAAAGCTTTGAAAACCCTTGGGATTTCTTAAGTGATAAGAGCAATAAAAGTGTCTTGATATTCATAACAAACCCCTTTCAACCTCACCTGAGTTTATGTTAATGAGGTGACTTTTGGAAAGCCCCTAAGGATGGAGGAGCTGGTTTCCAGGGCAACCAACTTTCAGTCCCATCCCCCCTGACTTCCAGAGAGGGGAGAGGGGCTGGAGATTGAGTTCAATCACTAATAGCCAATGATTTATCCAATCACCTGTGGAGATGGGGAGAGTGGCATGCCTGGATAGGGCATGGAAGCTCCTCACCCTTTCTCCATACCTTGCACTATGCACCTCTTCTGTCTGGCTGTTCTGGAGTTATATCTTTTTATAATAAACCAGTAATATAGTAAATAAAATATATCCATGCATTCTGCAAGCAAGAACTTAATCAGATCAAAGAAAGGGGTTGTGAGAACCTCTGATCTATAGCCAGTCAGTCAGAAGCACAGGTGACAACCTGGACTTGCAGCAGTTGGTATCTGAAGTGGGAAGGGGGCAGTGTTGTGGGACTGAGCCCTTAACCTGTGGGATCTGACGTTATCTCCAGGTAGATAGTGTCAGAATTGAGTTGAATTGTAGGACACTCAGTGAGTGTCCCCCACGAATTGAAGAATTGCTGGGTGGTGTTGAAATAAACACACACATTGAAAAATCCAAGTCTATTGTTTCATAGGCCTTAGGGAGCTGCCATTAAGCTAAATAACGGAGGATGTCAGAATACAGAGGCCAACGAATAAAAGTCAAGAGTTTTCAAATGTAAAAATAAAAAAGAGAAAGACAAAACGTTGTTATTTGGGTAAGTTTAACATCAAATTGAGTGTGGATAAATATACACCTGAAGGCTTCTAAAGGTTTGATGGGACTGGACTGCTAAAGAAACTCCAAGCCTTATCTGCAACCCGTAAAGCAACACCAGACCTGCTGCACCAGTCAGAAGCCAGTTGTGAAAGGTATGCAGAACCCAGGGAGGGCACATGCTTCAAAGTCCGTTTCATTATTTATTTATTTAGGCCACGCTGTGCAGCATGCAGGATCTTAGTTCCCTGACCAGGGATTGAACTCATGCCCCCTGCATTGGGAACGTAGAGTCCTAACCACTGGACTGCCAGGGAAGTCCCAAAGCCCATTGTAAAATGGAGAAAAATTAATCTCCAAGTGGCAATTCCAAGGCCAAAGAGGAAAAGTGCAGAGCCAAGTGAGCCAGCCGAGAAACTCAGGGCAGAAATTTCACAACTCCTGTCCACCAATTGCGGCTTGATCATAGCTTAGACCACTGACTGCTGAGCAGGTTTCCCATTCTCCCATTTTTCAAATGAGAGTTTTTGTTGCAATTATCCTATTTCTACTTCAGCACTGTATACATCACCATGTGTGGTGGGGCTGGATGATTTGTCTTTTATTTTATAGGTCACTGAATGGAGAGAAATTTATCCAGATCTGATGGGGAAAGCAGCACATATCCCCTAGACCTGGACTTTGAGCTGGAATCATTCATTGGATAGGACTTTGGGGTCATCTTCCTTGGGGAGGGGCAAAGGTTTTTCCATGTATGGGCAGAAGGGTTTACATGGCCAAAGTGGTGGGCACTTAGAAAGATTACTACATTGTACCCCATATTCTCTATTTTCCTTTTATTTTATGGCAGTAGAAGTAGAAGTTTTTGCTAGGCACTTGATTGCTCATCTAAGACCCCACTTCCCAGATTCCCCAGCAGCTAGATGTGGCCATGTATCCAGGCCAATGGGATATTTGTGGAAGTGATGCATATCATTCTCTGGCTGTACTGTTAAAACGAAGTTTACTTGTGTTCATTCTAGTTTAATCTTCAATTCTGAGATGATATTTTATTTCAAATTCTCTCTTGAGCGCTCTCAGCTTATTTCTAAGTTTTTCCATTCTGATTTATGTTGCTATTCCTATCTTATATGATCTTCTCATTATCTTTTAGCTCATTTTGGTATAGTACATTACATTTTGAAATCTGCTTTGTGGCCACGTCCTTCTGGCTCATGTTCATTATCTGTAGGGATGTTACTTTGCTCCTTATCCTCTCTTTTTAAAGTAATAACACTGTATGGGATTTGGCCTTGATAATTTTCTATTGCTTATTTCTATGTGGAGTTAGTTTTCCTGAACTTTTTGAAGGAGGCTGGCCAGGACTTCCTGTACCAGGTGAATAGAAGCAGTGACTGTGGGTTTTCTTGTCTTATTCTAGAATTTTAAGGGTAAAAATTTAATGTTTCTCCATTAAATATGATTTTTTAAAAAGGATTTTGGTAAATATCTTTTACCAGGTTTAGGTAGTTCCATTCTGTTTATTTATTTATTTTTTAACATCTTTATTGGAGTATAATTGTTTTACAATGGTGTGTTAGTTTCTGCTGAATAACAAAGTGAATCAACTACACGTATACTTATATCCCCATATCTCCTCCTTCTTGCGTCTCCCTTCCACCCTCCCTATCCCACCTCTCTAGGTGGTCACAAAGCACCAAGCTGATCTCCCTGTGCTATGTGGCTGCTTCCCACTAGCTATCTATTTTACATTTGGTAGTGTATATATGTCAATGCCACTCTCTCACTTCATCCCAGCTTATCCTTCCCCCTCCCCTTGTCCTCGAGTCCATTCTCTACATCTGCGTCTTTATTCCTGTCCTGCCCCTAGGTTCTTCAGAACCATTTTTTTTCTTTTTTTAGATTCCATATATATGTGTTAGTATATGGTATTTGTTTTTCTCTTTCTGACTTACTTCACCCTGTAGGACAGACTCTAGATCCATCCACCTCACTACAAATAACTCAATTTCATTTCTTTTTATGGCTGAGTAATATTCCATTATTTATATGTGCCATATCTTCTTTATCTATTCATCTGTCGATGGACACTTAGGTTGCTTCCATGTCCTGGCTATTATAAATAGTGCTGCAATGAACATTGTGGTGCATGACTCTTTTTGAATTAAGGTTTTCTCAGGGTATATGCCCAGTAGTGGGATTGCTGGGTCATATGGTAGTTCTAGTTTTCGTTTTTTAAGGAACCTCCACACTGTTCTCCATAGTGGCTGTATCAATTTACATTCCCACCAACAGTGCAAGAGGGTTCCCTTTTCTCCACACCCTCTCCAGCATTTATTGGCTGTAGATTTTTTGATGATGGCCATTCTGACCAGTGTGAGGTGATACCTCATCGTAGTTTTGATTTGCATTTCTCTAATGATTAGTGATGTTGAGTATCCTTTCATGTGTTTGTTGGCAAGCTGTATATCTTCTTTGTAGAAATGTCTGTTTAGGTCTTCTGCCCGTTTTTGGATTGGGTTCTTTTTTTTAAATTTATTTATATTTATTTTTGGCTGTGTTGGGTCTTCGTTTCTGTGCGAGGGCTTTCTCTAGTTGTGGTGAGTGGGGGCCACTCTTCATCGTGGTGCGCGGGCCTCTCACTGTTGCGGCCTCTCTTGTTGCGGAGCACAGGCTCCAGACATGCAGGCTCAGTAGTTGTGGCTCACGGGCCTAGTTGCTCCGCAGCATGTGGGATCTTCCCAGACCGGCGCATGAACCCGTGTCCCCTGCACTGGCAGGCAGATTCTCAACCACTGCGCCACCAGGGAAGCCACCTGTTTTTTTGATATTGAGCAGCATTACTATACACTAACGAAGAAAAATCTGAAAGAGAAATTAAGGAAACACTCTCATTTACCATTGCAACAAAAAGAATAAAATACCCAGGAATAAACCTACCTAAGGAGACAAAAGACCTGTATGCAGAAAACTATAAGACACTGATGAAAGAAATTAAAGATGTTACAAACAGATGGAGAGATAAACCATGTTCTTGGGTTGGAAGAATCAACATTTTGTTTTTAGATAACTAAGAATTTTTATTTTTAATGGGTGTGAATTAAATTTTTTTAAATTTGAGATAATCTTATGATTTTAAAAATTTAGTAACGTGGTGAATATTTAATACATTTTAATGTTTAACCATTTCTGAATTCTGGAGGTAAATCTAACTAGGGTATGATGTATTGTTGCTTTGAATACTTTGCTGGATACAGTTTGTAGAATTTTATTTTGAATTTTTATATCTATGCTTATGAGAGATATTGGTCTGTGATATTTCTTTCTCATTTCATTCTTGTTTGATTTGGGCATCAAGGATTTTCTAACCTCATAAAATGAATTGGGGCATGTTCTCTTCTTATTTTCTGGAACAATTTGCATGAGATTGGAATGATCTGTCCCTTGAATGCTTTGAAGAAACTGCCTATAGGGCTTCCCTGGTGGCGCAGTGGTTGAGAGTCTGCCTGCCAATGCAGGGGACACGGGTTTGAGTCCTGGTCTAGGAAGATCCCACATGCCGTGGAGCAACTGGGCCCGTGAGCCACAACTACTGAGCCTGCGCATCTGGAGCCTGTGCTCTGCAACAAGAGAGGCCGCAATAGTGAGAGGCCCGCGCACCGCAATGAAGAGCGGCCCCCGCTTGCCGCAATTAGAGAAAGCCCTCACACAGAAACGAAGACCCAACACAGCTAAAAATAAATAAATTAATTAAAAAAATAAAAAAATAAAAAAGTGCTTAAAAAAAAAAAAGAAACTGCCTATAAAATCATCAGAGACTATTTTCTAATGGGTAGATTTTTAAACTTTTGACTACATTTTTCAAATGGTTATCAAATTATTTAGCTTTTCTATTTCTTCTTGAGTCAGTTTTGGATAGATATAAAATGAGAATGTCACCCATTTCATCTAAGTTTTCATCTATGTTTACTAACAAAAAGTTCTTCATAGTTTATATGAAGTTATACATAGTTGTTTATAGTTTAAATTTCTGTTTTTTCTATCATTATGCACCTTTTTTCATTTTTAATATTAAGTTGTGCCTTTTTCTTAAATATTGTATATGTATTTAATTCCTTAATTTTATTATTTCATTCCTTCTTCTTTCTTCAGATTTATTCTATTATTCTTTTCCTCTTGTCTAATGTTGGCTGATTAACTCAACAATTTTCAACCTTTCTATATGTGGAATCTAAGAAACACAACAAACTAGTGAATATAACAAAAAAGAAACAGACTCACAGATACAGAGAAAAAATTAGTGGTTACCAGTGGGGAGAGGAAAGGGAGGAGGGGCAATATAGGGGCAGGGGATTAAAAGGTACAAAACTATTATGTGTATTAAATAAACTATAAGGATATATTGTACAACACAGGGAATATAGCCAATATTTTATAATAACTACAAATGAAGCATAAACTTTAAAAATTGTGAAACACTGTATTGTACACCTGTAACTTATATAATATTGTGCATCAACTATACTTCAACTAAAAAAACCCAACTTTCAGCCTTTCCTCTTTTCTAATATTATCATTTATGGTTATATATCAATCTTATGCCATGTTTCCTAGAAGTAGAGCCTAAGATAGGGATTCTTGTGTACACAGTTTATTGAGAGAAGGCTCTAAGAATAACGGAGCTGAGGGAAACTGGATAAAGTAGAGGAATGAGGTAAGCAAGGATGTGGGCTCAGCTGGTCTACTTGGGCCTGATATATGGGGAGCTCTAGAGCACGCCTGGCCATAGAACTGTTACCACCTTGAAGCAAGTGGGCTGGACATTTGTACTCCTACTTGAGTCAGTGATTGCCTACAGACTGCTGGTGGGAGTGGTAGATGGGGACATAATCTCCCAGGTGAGATAGCTCCCATGAACTGAGTGAGGGCAATTCACTGGATAAGGGGCAGACCTGAGCTGCTAGCAGGATACTCATAGACGCTGGAGATGGGCACGTTGACCTGTTAAAGGGGCACCACCAACAGCAGCTACTACATCCAATAATGTATAGGTAACATTTTTATTATTTCATATTTGTACTACTATATGATTTTTTACTAAATTTATTTTATCTATAACTGATTTAGAAATGAGTTGAAAATAATTTATAAATATGGTTTTTAGTTATCTCTTTGTCAGATTTATAAATTAATTGCTTTGTATTAAGAGAACATTTATGATACTCATTCTTTGCCTTTAGTTGTGAAATGCTTTATTCTGTGGTCAATTTTTTGGTAAATATTGTATATGTGCTTGAGAAGAATGGTGCTTTTTTACCTCTTGTTGGGTGCTAGGTTCTACATATGCCTTAGAGCAAGCTTACTAATACTATTCTTCAAATCATCTATATTCCTTAAAAATGTTTAATCTACTTTTTTCTCAGTCATTGAAAGAAGTTTGTTAAAAATTTACCCTAAGATGATTGATTTGTCAATTTCTTCTTATAATGCTATCAAATTTTGTTTCATCATTTTGCATCAATTCTAAGATGTACCTTTTTTTTTCACATTTTAACATTTCTGTTATTGGGATGCATTTCACAATTGAAGGTAGATTGTGATCGCTTTTGGCCAGGTGGAAGTCATGATGAAGTTGTCATTGCCTGAACATGGATGAATTTGGGCATCATTATTCCTATTGCCATCATTTCACTTGAGTGACGTGCATGTTGGCACATCATGTGTGGAAGTTAATGTCCATTTTACATTGCCTAACAATATTATATTAACTCAGCATTGAAATAAAAAGTTGTGTACATTCTATGTGCAGAAAGAGATCAGCAGACAAAAGCATCTAAATGATGCTGAAGCAATTATCATAATTCTTTTTTTTTTTTTTGCAGAACAACAACCAGGGATTTTATGAAATAAAATGAAGATATCCATAAGCAGATGAAGCTGTGTTATGACTAAAAAGCTTGCCTGTCACTCACCAAGCAATGTAATGAAAGGCAGGAGAAATTCCCAAACCCCTCAAATTGGATGAAAGACGTTTCAAAACAGTGAGAAGCTGGTATGACTGAAGTGTCATGTGGAAATTATTGCTAAAGCTTTGAAAATTAGTTTCCCAGAAGCTTTCTGCTTTGAACAGAAGCTGTTTAATTTCTGGTTATGTGATTCAGTTGGGAAAAAAGATGAAACTATGAATTTAGGCAAATAGAGAATGATGACAATATCACACATTCTTTAAATACCTCAAAACTGTATTGTCAATTCTAAAAGTACTAAAGAAATTAATATCATAAGCATAGGTTACCAAAACAAGGAAATCACTGTGATGTTATATGTAGCTGCTGCTAAGCAAAAGATACCAATATACTTAATATGAATAAGGTGTTTAGATATGTAAATTTCCAAAATAGAATACTTCAGAGAGTAAAAGAGAGAGTTATGGACTCTTCTTTAAGGATAGCAAGTAAACTGGGTCACCCTAATTTTAAATTATAAAGCAATTTCTGAGGATATTATCTCCAAAGATGCATAAAATAATGGAAGGATGCTGGCTGGACCAATGGAGGATGAGCTAAAAGCCATCTAGAATAGATATAGAGGAGCCGTGGGCAACCAATCCACTTAGTACTTTAGTCTTGATGCATTTTGTGGGCATTTATTTGAACAGTGATATAATAAGCTTAAGAGATGAAAACAATGAAAATATAGATGAGAGGGCCAGAGACTGAGAGAACACAGTGAGAAGTTCTAATATATATTTAATCAGAGTTCCTGAAGTTGAAGACCAAGATAGAAGATGGGGACAGAGGCAATATTTGAAGAGACAATAGCTGAAAAATTTCTGAAACTACTGAAAGATATCTATCCACTGATTTAAGAAGCTTAGTTCCAAACAGTCTACATAAAAAGAAATCTTCACTTAGATACATCATAGTGATGCTACAGAGAACCAAAGACACAGAGAAAAATCTTAAGAGCAGCCAGAGAGAAAAAAAAAGAGAAAGATTACTTTTAGTTAGCTGGCAATAGAAGTGAGAAGAAAGTGGAATGCTATTTTCAATGTGTTGGGGAAAAAAACCCCATAGAATTCTATACCCAGCTAAAACATCTTTCAAGAAAGGTGAAACAAAGTCACTTCCATAAAACAGAACATCTAAATTATGAGTTTATCCCCAGCAGAACTTTACTTAAGATTGTTCAGTCAGTACCTTAGGTAGAAGGAAAATGAACTCAGATGAAAGGGTTGAGATGCAAAAAATAGATGAAGAGAAAAAAAGTAAATGTGCTCATGTGTTTTTCCATTGTATTCACTTCCCAATATCATATGCACTCTCTTGTTATGGCTTTCCCACTTGCCCAATTCTTAGGAGCTTCTGAAATGGAAAATAAAACCACTGCTACCAAATGCGTTTAGGGGGTTGAGAGAAAGTCATTTCAAGGCCAGAGTATTTGCTGCCATCAGAAAGATTATGACTACCTTTATTTTGAAATTTGTGATGGAAACCAGAGAGAGAAAAATATGGCTTAAAGGAAACACATTATGGAATCATTTCAAGGCTTTTTTACTGTTTAAAAAATGAAATCTTAAAGGAGCTCTCAATTCAATGATAAAACAACCCAATAAAAAATGGGGAAAGGATTTGAACAGACACTTCACAAAAGAAAATGTAGAGATGATAAAAATGCACATTAGAAGATACTCAACATCTTTAGTCATTATGGAAATGCAAATTAAAACTACAATGATCTGTAACTAAATACCTACACTATGACCCAGCAATCCAACTTCTAGGGATTTATGCAATACTGGATAAATCTGTTCACACATAAATATATATGGAAATGTTTTATTCATAATCTCCCAAACAAGAAATAACCAAAATGTCCATCAACTAGTGAGTGGATATACTGTGATATAGCCATATAATGGAATACTACTCAGCAATAAAAAGGAATGAACTACGAATATACACAACATGGATGAATGTTATATGCATTAGGCTAAGGAAAAAAAGCCAGTCTCAAAGGCTACCTGCTGTATGATTCCATTTTTTTCTAGAAGAGGCACAACTATAGGGACAGAAAACAGATCGGTGGATTCCAGAGGCGGGACAAGGGGAAGGGTTTGACTACCAAAGGGTGTGGGGAAACTGTTTTATCTGTTGATTGTGGTGGAAATAACATAACTGTAGTGAGTTTTGCAAATCTTGCAAAACTGCACATGAAAAAGAGTGAGCATTCCTATATGGAATTTATAACCTTAAAAAAAAGAGGAAAAAATGCAGGCCTCCTCAGGGTATTTTACAATCTCCCTCTCTTTGACATGGAAATAAATGCTGTTCATCTCTCTCTCTCTCTCTCTCAAACACACACACACACACCCCACAACCCCTCCAAAACATTGGTCGTTGTCCTGTCAAATTTCCAGAATCACTTCCACTGGCCTTCTCTCTTCTTTTAGCAGCTGACTTTCCCACCTACTGTACCAAGCAGAATTGGATTAGATGAACACATCTGACCTTTCTCTCCTCCACCTCAAGTTGTTTCTTCTATTCATGTGAGGGCATTTGCATTCTAGTATGAAAAATACTTTTATTTATTTATTTAAAAAAAATTTTTGGCCGTGCCACACAGCATGCGGGATCATAGTTCCCTGACCAGGAATCGAACCTGCACCCCCTGCATTGGAAGCGCATAGTTTTAACCACTTGACCACCAGGGAAGTCCAAAAAATAATTTTTAAAATAATTAAAAAGTAGAATAAGCTCAGATAAAAGTATAATGACTTGGTGGTATGACCAGACACTGGCATCCTTTGGTGTTTCAAGATTATATGAGGTCTAATTAACCATTTAAGGCTAAATGGAAGAAGTCAATCTGAAAAGGTTACATACTGTATGATTCCAACTATATAACATTCTGGAAAAGGCAAAACTATGGAGACAGTAAAACGATCAGTGGTTGCCAGGGGCTTGGGAGGAGAGAGAGGTGAATTGGTGGAGCACAGGGAATTTTTAGGGCAGTGAGACTATTATTCTGTATGATACCGTAATGGTAGATGCATGTCATTATACATTGGTCAAGCCCATAAAATGTACAACACCAAGAGTGAACCCTAATGTAAACCATGGGCTTCAGTTAATAATGATGCATCGATATTGGCTCATCAATTATAATAAATGTACCACCATAATGCAAGATGTTAAAAACTGGGAAGATTACGAGAAAGGGTGAGGGGGTATATAAGAACTCTGTACTTTTTGGTTAACTTTTTCTGTAAACTTAAAACTGTTTTAGAAAGTCTATTAATTTTTTAAAAAGTGATGCAGAAGAGTTGAACTTTAGTTGTGAAGTTTTAGGAATAACCAATTTTACTTCGCTTGAAATTTATTCATTGGTTCTAAGACACACATTAAAAAAATCTCTGAATCAGGACACATCTTAAAATAGATGGCATTTTAGATTTGATGAAATATGGTTTGATGAAATATATCTGTCTAAATACGTCTAAAGGAGTTCTTTCAATACATTTGATAAAATAAAATCTAAGATTAGAACATATTGTTTCGTAGTTTAATTGGTGCCGTTTTTCTTTTTAAACAACTTACAACTGATGGTGGCTCAGATTAGGTGAAATATAGTATAAGTGTACACTATAAAAATTGTCTAAATGATGCATATTTAATTTATCTATTGTTGACTCCGGTGGTGGGATTAAGAATTGTAATGCTTTATTTCTTGTATTTAAAAATGCTAAAGCAACTGACATAAAATGTTAACAATGATTAAATCTGAGAAGTAGGAGCATGGTGTTATGTCTTTTTTGGCTATTTTATTTTCCATATTTAAAAATTTTAAACAACAAAACAGAAATAACTGAAAAAATAAAGTTGAAGAACAGCAGCTCAGAAACTTATTTGCTCTGAAGTATTGGGCAACTGGGGGATAGTAGCACTTGAGGGAGAAAAAAGTTGGGCAGGCAGACAGAAATATTACATGATTCCACTTATATGAGATATCTAATAATAGTTAAGTTCATAGAAACAGGAGAATAGTGGTTACCAGGGACTAAGGTGAGAGTGGGAGGGTTGGGGAGGGGAGAAGGGAAGTTTTTATTGAACTGTTTGGGATGATGAAAAAGTTCTGGAAATGCATAGTGGTGTGGTTATACAACATTGTAAATATACTTAATGCCACTGAATTGTACACTTAAAAATGGTTAAAATGGTACATTTTATGTTATGTATATTTTCTCACACACACACACTAGTTGCGCGGGGGAAATCAAGTGTTTTATTTTGGGTATGTTGAGTTTGAGATGCTCAAGGTAGTTGGACAAAAATCCAGGCATGGGAGAAGTGATCATGGGCTATAGATGCAGATTTAGCAGACACCATGTTGGAGCCATGGGGCTAGAAAGAGTGTAGGGAAGGGAAGGTGGTCAGTTCCAAGACTAGAGCCTTCCAGCACTCAGGAGGCACATCCAGTGAAGTAGGAGGAAAACCAGGGGAGGGTGAGACCAAAGAAGCCAAGAGCTGAAAATCTCAGCTGGAGGCAGTAGTCAGCAATCTTGAATATTTCTGAGAGATTGAGTGAGGACCACAGGATTTGGGAATGAGGGAGTTGTTGGGGTTTCAGCAGAGTGCAAAGGAAGGAAAGCAGACTAAAGTGGGTTGAGAAGGGAGGAAGTGGTGATGGGAATCATCCATAATACCTTGAAGAAGTTTTGCTTTGAATATTAGGTGAGGAATGTGGTGGTAGCTGGGGGCAGATACAGAGGTCTAGGAAAGCCCTTCATCCCCCCCTCCTTTTTTTTTAGAGATGAGAAACGCTGGAAGATGTCTGTATGCTTGTGGGAATGGTCCACTATTCCCATAAGAGAGAAAGTGAGGGAAGAAGTAGGAGATGAGGGAGAACTAAAGGAGGAGGGACACAAGTGATGTGAATGGTTTTTGATGTGTTCAGGACCTCCTCTGTGTCTGAGCAGGCTGGGCAAAGAGAGTGGGCCCTGAGCGGGGTGGGTCTGATGATTTAGTGGTGGGAAGAGGATGGCATCTGCTTCCTCAATGAAGAGTGAAGTGATGAAGAGGTTTGTGTCTGTTTCTTCACTAGGTGGGCTGGGCACACGAGGGGGTGTTGGAGGTTTGAAGACAGAGGAGAAGGTGTGAACCAGTCATAGCAGAGAGTGGGAGAGGCAATATGCACAGGAAGTGCAGTGTGCCCAGCAGGCAATGCAGAGTGCCCTGTGGCCCTGGATGTAAAGGGAGACCAGTGCCTAGACTGAGTGACTTTCCCAGCAGCACTAGCTATCCAAGTTCTCTGGGGTGTGTACAGACAGTGCAGGCAGGTGCAGCTAACTCAATCAGTTATTCTCAAAGTGTGCTTCATGAATCAGCAGAATGAGACTCACCTGGGAACTTCTTAAAAATGCAAAACCTATTGGTGATCAGGTACCACCCCAAACCTATTGAATCGGAAACTCTGGGGTAGAGGCCAGCCATCTGTGTTTTTCACAGGCTTTCCAGGTGATTCTGAAAGTTTGAGAAGTTCTGAACTAGAGTGAAGGAACTTGAGGGCACTGGGGATGATCTGCAACTTGTAGGTGAGAATGGCTACCGTTCTCTGGGGCAGAAGTTCCTAGTGCTGTGAGTTCCGGAGTGTCTTCTCTCTTAACGAGTGACAGATCTATAAACAAACCCTGGGAATTGCCAAGAACAGAATGCTGTTTAAAGGAGCTCTGATCTTTCTGATGAAAGATTATTTCACAAGGCAAACACATCCTTCAAATGTACTTTTTATTTTTCTGAGTCTGAATTTGAATGTTTTGTGTATCATCTTTGCTCCTGCCACAGTGTTTTGAAAGGACCCTAGACTCTCCTTTCTCTCTCCAGATCATGTCTTCCAGGGTTGTCACAGGGACCTGCTCCACCTTTCCACATGGCTCAATTCCAGGTTTCAAGTCTGTGGGGAAACAATGATGAACTGGCCATTCTCCTATGTGTGAGGCCTTTTCCTCCTCCACTAAATAAAGACAAGGATGAGTCAGTCTCTGCCAACCTCCAGGATCTCCCAGTCCTCCCAGTGACTCAGAGGATGGTCTGTTTAATGGGTAAGTGCTCCTCCCAGGAAGTTGGCAGCCCCAGCCTCCACCTACCTGAGTCACCAGCCCTGGGTGCTCCTATTAAGATACAGAGACCTGGGGAGGCAGGCCAAGAAAGATCAGGGATAAGTGGACCAGGAAAGAGGATAGGACATGAAGGGCTAAAATGCAGGAGGCTAAATTTGTTCATTTTCTGGTGGCCCTGGGTGGACCAACAAAGGGCTCAGTGTCCCTATTTGAAAATGGGAGAAATTGAGTATCCTACAATATTAATATACTCAGCAGTGGCCCAAAAGGAGAGAAGATGAGTCCTCCAGGAATATATCTGGCTGGAGACAGACACACTTTGGAACTTTTCTGTGCAAAAGGGAGGGAGCCCTGGAGATGGTTTATCCTCGAGGATTTCTAGGACAAGCTATAGCCTGATCAGGGCCTGCAGGAGGGTGGGGAGGCCTGCATGGGAGGAGGGGCAGGAGGTCAGATGTGGGGAGGCAGGCCTGATGCAAGGGAGCTTGGCAAGTAGGGGCACCTTTGGGGGCACAGAGCAGCTGGTGGAAACACAGCAGCCCAAGACTTTGGTTTTGGTACTGCCTATGATGCTGGCTCCGGTTTTCTTCTGTCTCCTTCACTGCCTCTCTGTCCATCTTTGTTTTTCTGTATCCATTCCTCCCCTCTCTCCTACAACACAGAGAGTAGTGAAGGTTCCCCTCCCCATGGGTTGAGTGTTTTCTTTCCTGTTTAGATGGTGACTGGCATCTGCTTATGGAGGCAGCAATCAACCCATCCTGTTTACTTGTCACCAACACAGTGCGTTGTGGTCAGCAACGCTGTCTGCCACAGCCCCGCAGGGTGGGGTGGGGGCCAGGATGCTGACACACACAGGCACACACACTCAGCCGTGACCAGGTCAGTCTGCCCCACCTGAGCTATGAGGTCCTGGGCTGTCCCACTCTGATGTCTGGGATGTTGTGAGACAGTCACCTGGACTGAGCTTGGCACAGACTCAGGGCTCAGAAAATATCTCCTGACTGAAGCTGAGTGCACAGTGCACAGCTCTTCGGAGGGTGGGGGAGGTCTCAGAAGCCAGAAGGGCAGCACCCAGAGGGGATAATGTTAGAAGGCATCTTGCTCAGAGCTCCTACTTCTATATGAGGGCATTAGGACCAGAGACGGCAAAGAGCTTGGAGAATGGTTTACCCTTAACCACGTCCCCTCTCTGCTCTGCCTCTCTTGACTAGTTCATGTGATTTGAGACACACATCTTTGTTTTTCTTGGTTTCCCCAAATCCTGTGCAGTGGCTACTATACAGGGTTAGGCTGGAGATTGACAAGGTTTCTAGGGGTTGGTGGTACGAGTGGGGAAAGGGCGGGAGTAAGGCTAGACGTGTGGGGGACAGATGGTGGTGGAGGCATGGAGGAATCGAGGCCAAGAAGTTGGTGCTCTGTTTTCAAGGTGATTGCCTAGGACCCAACCGCTAAGCTCTGAGCACAAGAGCCCAAGTAGACAAAGATGGTCAAACAAAAAAAATCCAAGGAAAAAATAAAACCCACATAAGCTTAGAGTCTAGATGGATGCCCTTTGATGCTTTGCAGAATTCCTGAGGTCATCTGGAACTTGCCAGGGTCTACATCCTGGCCTGATTTCATCCAACTATGACGGTGAAGAACCAGACAGACATGGGTTCAGGGGCACAACTCCATCACTCATTACTGTGTGACTGGGGCCCATGCTTCCACTAAGAAATGACTCATTGTCTGAAATTCAGATTGAACTGGGTGTCCTAAATTTTTATTTGCTAAATCTGGCAACCCTTCCAAACCCTCCAAAAGTCGGCCCCCACCTCCAGCCCGAGGCCACTGGTAGCAGACCCTGAATTACTTTGAAGTCTGGGATTTCATCTAAAAAACTCACATAAAATTTAAGTTCATCTCCATGTTTCTATCCTTGTTTTGATATAAAACAGGTATTAAACTATTGGGTTAGAAAGCAAATATATTTCACTTATTTACACCTGGTTATGGAGTTGTTAAGGCCTTCTCATCTCAATGGCCAACTTTCCAGGTGGACAGAAGGAGGCCCTGGGCTGCACGCGGGGCCCTGGGATTCTTTGCACCAGGTACCAGTGAACTAGGAAAGGAAGAGCAGGAGGGTGGGACTTTCACAAGGTCATGTTTGTTCAATTTAAAGGACTTCATTTTTGTCTTCTTATTTTACCTTTTTGATTGGTGTTTAATTGTCTCTTCTTTCACAAAATGGGAATCATTTTAGTTAAAAAAATTAAATTCCCTTACTTGGTAAAGTAAAGGGTAGGCAGGCAAGCAGAGCCAGAGCCTCCAGAAAAGCAGGGAGGAGGCAAGAAGGCACAAACCCCCCGAAAACAGCAGAGGGTGTTTTCAGAGCAGTGGCTACACACTGGAATAATCAGGATGCCCAAGTGGCACCCCAGACCCCTGCATCAGAACCTTTAGGGGTGGGACCCAGGTGTCAGTGCTTTTTAAAGCTTCCTAGGTTATTCCATTATTCAGCTAAGGTTGATACCTTTGCTTTGGACCTTTGCTACTCAAAGTCTGGCCTGAGGATTAGAGGAATCAGCTTCACCTGGGAGCTGGTTAGAAATGCAGAATCTCAGGCCCCACCCCAGACCTGCTGAATCAGAACATGCATTTAACAGAGTCCCCCAGTGCTTTGTACGCAGTCTGAGAGAACCTGCTTTAGTGGATCTGTCAGGAGCCTCATCTTTTTATTTTTTTAATTAAAAAAATTTTTTTTATTTTTAAAATCTTTATTGGAGTATAATTGCTTTACAATGGTGTATTAGTCTGTGCTTTATAACAAAGTGAATCAGCTATACATATACATATATCCCTATATCTCCTCCCTCTTGTGTCTTCCTCCCACCCTTCCTATCCCACCACTCTAGGTGGTCATAAAGCACCAAGCTGATCTCCCTGTGCTTTGTGGCTGCTTCCCACTAGCTATCTATTTTACATTTGGTAGTGTATGTATGTCCATGTCACCCTCTCACTTCGTCCCAGCTTACCCTTCCCCCTCCCCGTGTCCTCAAGTACATTCTCTATGTCTGTGTCTTTATTCCTGTCCTGCCCCTAGGTTCTTCAGAACCAATTTTTTTTTTTAGATTCCACATATATGTGTTAGCGTACGGTATTTGTTTTTCTCTTTCTGACTTACTTCACTCTGTATGACAGACTCTAGGTCCAGCCACCTCACTACAAATAACTCAATTTCGTTTCTTTTTATGGCTGACTAATATTTCATTGTATATATGTGCCACATCTTCTTTACCCATTCATCCGTCGATGGACACTTAGGTTGCTTCCATATCCTGGCTATTGTAAATAGAGCTAAAATGAACATTGTGGTACATGATTCTTTTTGAATTATGGTTTTCTCAGGGTATATGCCCAGTAGTGGGATTGCTGGGTCGTATGGTAGTTCTATTTTTAGTTTTTTAAGGAACCTCCACACTGTTCTCCATAGTGGCTGTATCAATTTACATTCCCACCAACAGTGCAAGAGGATTCCCTTTTCTCCACACCCTCTCCAGCATTTATTGGTTGTAGATTTTTTGATGATGGCCATTCTGACCAGTGTGAGATGATACCTCATTGTAGTTTTGATTTGCATTTCTCTAATGATTAGTGATGTTGAGTATCCTTTCATGTGTTTGTTGGCAATCTGTATATCTTCTTTGTAGAAATGTCTATTTAGGCCTTCTGCCCATTTTTGGATTGGGTTGTTTGTTTTTTTGATATTGAGCTGCCATGAGCTGCTTGGAAATTTTGGAGATTAATCCTTTGTCAGTTGCTTCATTTGCAAATATTTTCTCCCATTCTGAGAGTTGTCTTTTCGTCTTGTTTATGTTTTCCTTTGCTGTGCAAAAGCTTTTAAGTTTCATTGGGTCCCATTTGTTTATTTTTGTTTTTATTTTCATTTCTCTAGGAGGTGGGTCAAAAAGGATCTTGCTATGATTTATGTCATAGAGTGTTCTGCCTATGTTTTCCTCTAAGAGTTTTATAGTGTCTGGCCTTACATTTAGGTCTTTAATCCATTTTGAGTTTATGTTTGTGTATGGTGTTAGGGCGTGTTCTAATTTCATTCTTTTACACGTAGTTGTCCAGTTTTCCCAGCACCACTTATTGAAGAGGCTGTCTTTTCTCCATTGTATATTCTTGCCTCCTTTATCAAAAATAAGGTGGCCATATGTGCGTGAGTTTATCTCTGGGCTTTCTATCCTGTTCCATTGATCTATATTTCTGTTTTTGTGCCAGTACTATACTGTCTTGATTACTGTAGCTTTGTAGTATAGTCTGAAGTCAGGAAGCCTGATTCCTCCAGCTCTGTTTTTCTTTCTCAAGATTGCTTTCAGGAGCCTCATCTTGATGGGGTGGTCTTAGCTGCAGCTGGCCTCCTTTAATGGGAACCTGAAGGCCACAGGTGCTCGTCCCTCCATTGGAGTCTGCTCAGTATCTCCTGCTGCTGGGTGTACAAAGTTGAAGACTTACTTACAGCAATGGAGCTTGTATCCTTTGCCTGTGTCTGTTAGTGTATTTTCATTAGTGCATCATTATTCCATCAGAACAAATGTACAGTGACCAAGGATATTGGCTGAAGATCAGGGAATCCTGTCCTGGAGGAGAAACCTAAGGACTCCAGTCAGGGTGTGTGGCGAGGACAAGATAAAGTATACAGTTTGGCCTTGACTTCAGATGCAATATTCATATACTGCATGCCCGGTTTTGAGCCAAGTACTCTCTTGTTTTCTAACTCTTTCGTCAATCAGATGGAATTGACATAACTTGTAAAAGGCTGGGGGTGGGGAACGATGATACTCTTTATTTGTCCTTCTATATCAGCAGCTATTCCCACAACAGTGCTGTGCAACAACCGTGAAACCTCGGTGGCATACAACAACTAGTATTTATTTCTCATGTATATGTGGGTTGACTGAGGTGACTGTTGATCTCATGTATCTATAAGTTGGCTGGGTGCTGGCTTATCCAGGCTTGCATCAGACAGGCGCCTCAAGATAAATGGCCTTAGGGAGTTTGGCTCTAAGTGCTGGGTTGAGCTCTGGTCTGCTTCTTGTGTCTTCATTTTGTGGCCCCAGAATGAAGGGCAGTAGTTATCCAGGGGAGCATTTCTAATGGAGATGTTGAAAGCATAAGAAGGAAGTAGAAACATGCAGGAACTCTTAAGACTGAGGCTCACAACTGACACGCTACCACTTCTACCCCATTTCATTGATCAGAGAAAGTCATACGGTCAAGCCCAATATCAGTGGGTGGGAAAATATACTCCACCTCCCTGAGTCCATGGCAATAATATGGGAGCACAATACTACACAGGGAAGTGAAGAATTATGGCCCATACGTCAACTCACTGCATCCTCCAACCAGAAACTATACTGCCTTGGGAATATGTGACCCATCCCTTCTAGAACTTTATAAACTCCCCCATGGAAGAGGCTGCTGGCTGTTCACCAAAAATCACTTTTCTACCCTTCCTGGGCTCCCAGCTAGAACACATTTCCCGGCCTTCCTTGTATTTAGGTGTGACTATGTGACTTGTTTTGGCTAATGGTATGTGAGTTGAAGTAATGTCATTTTTCAAGCTAAGGCTTTCCTCTGCTGCTGGCGTTGTGCAGATGACTATAAGGCTGTAATGGTTGCTGAAGACACAAGTTGAAATGAGCCTAGATCCCTGAATCACTATGTGGAGGAAGGCCATTATGAAATGGGAACACTTCTTTATCGTGTGGGTAAGATATACATTTCTATTATGTTCGAACCACTGTATTTTTGGGTCTCCTTGCTATAGGAGGCAGCATTATTGTTACTAATACACTTCTTAAAGCCCTTCTTCAAGGGCTCTGTTCTCATAACACAGGGAGACCCAACTCCCTGTGATGGTGGGTGTGGAAGTACTTTGTAAATTGTGAAGTTCTCCACACACATGAAGTCTATGATTAACACTTTACTAATGTTTCAACTCAAAATGCAGTGTAAGTCAGCTGTACTGATGTGGCAGAGACTGATGTTAATAATTACTGATATCTAGAGGGGGCCTGATGGTTTAGACATCAGTTTTCACGTCCTTTATTCTTTTAAATTTTCACCATAACCCTGAGAGACAGGCTTTTATCACTACCCCCATTTAAAGGATGACAAAAGGGAGTCTGGCAAACTTGCTAAAGGCCTCACAGCTGGTCAGGTGCCTGAGCCTGACCTTCTTCCTTTTGTCATTCTGGGAGAAACCAATGAGGAGCTGTCTTACCTCCAGGCCACTTTGCACCAATCAGCCTCCAAAGTCTCCCTTGGGGGGACAGGAAAACAGGTTATACCCAAGGCTGATGCTGGTGGCTTGATTTGTAAGGAGCATTTAAAGTTCCAGGCCCTAGTTAAAACTGCCTACCCAAGGAATCTGTTCTTGAAGATAAGAGAGAGGTATTTCTTGGGGCTTCTGCTTTGTGGTAGATTATCTGCAAAGATGGCTCCTAAGGATTCCTTCTATCCCTGTATGCACATTTGTTATGGGTTGAATTATGTCCCTCCCAATAGACATCTTGGATATGTTGGAGATATATTGGAGTCCTAATCCACAGGACCTCAGAATGCGACCTTATTTGGAGATAGGGTCTTCACAGAGGTAATCAAGTTAAAATGAAGTCATCAGGGTGGGCGCTAGTCCATTGGTGTCTTTATAAGGGGGAATTTGGGCACAGAGATAGGCATAGGCACACTGGGAGAACTCATGTGAAGACAAAGGAATGAAGGCAGAGACTGGGGCGTTGCATCTACAAGCCCAGGAACACCAAACCATCAGAAGCTAGGAGAGAGGAATGGAACAGATTCTCTTTCTCTCATAAAAGGAATCAACCTCCCTGACACCTTGGTCTCAGACTTCCAACCTCCACAACTATGAGACAATACATTGATTAAGACACCCAGTTTGTGGGACTTTGTTGCAGCAGCCCTAGTAAACTAATATAACACCCCACTTCCTCCCATCAAGAGGTAGAGTCAGTTTATCCTCCCTTTGAATCTGAGCTGGATTTGTGACTTTCTTTAGCTAATAGAATGTGACAGAAATAATGAATTGGTAGTTCTAGGCCTAGGTCTTTTTTTTTTTTTTTAATTTATTTTTTATTTATTTATGGCTGTGTTGGGTCTTCGTTTCTGTGCGAGGGCTTTCTCTAGTTGTGGCAAGCGGGGACCACTCTTCATCGCGGTGCACGGGCCTCTCACTATCGTGGCCTCTCTTGTTGCGGAGCACAGGCTCCAGACGCGCAGGCTCAGTAATTGCGGCTCATGGGCCCAGTTGCTCCGCGGCATGTGGGATCTTCCCAGACCAGGGCACGAACCCGTGTCCCCTGCATTGGCAGGCAGACTCTCAACCACTGCGCCACCAGGGAAGCCCCAAGGCCTAGGTCTTAAGATGCCTGGCAGCTTCCATTTTCACCCTCTGGGAAGCCAGGCTGCCATGTTGTTAGTATATTCTGTTGGAGAGGTCACACAGAGAGAGAAGCCATTTGGATTGTTCCAGCTCCAGACAAGCTTCCAGTTGATGTCCCTAGTCAACACTGAATGCAGCAGAAGAACAATCTAGCTGGGCCCAGTGCACCCAAAGAATTGTAAGGAAGAAATCATTGTTCTTTTAAGCCACTGAGCTTTGGGGGTGGTTTGTTACACAGCAATAGACAACTGAAATGTGCACCTTCATTTTTTTGGCAGGTACTCCAGCACTTCTGCCACTGTTGTTCCTAAAGCCAGGTGCCACCAGTACCATTCTCCTCCTGAATGGATTCTGGGTGATGCCTGTCTCCAGACCTTGCTCACTTCCATATGAAAATTTGCAATAGTGCATCTGGTTGGCAGGAGTTGGATGATGCCAGGAGATTGGGAAAGAGTGTTTCTGGCTTTGAAAGTAGGTGGTGCAGGAAAGTTTCCCAAACATAGAAGAATGTTCAAAAGGTAGTGGGCACCCCTGAAACATAATGAAGGTCTTCAATAATGGCCAATATTTTTTTGTGAACCTACTGTGTGCTTGGCACACAGTTTGGGGTCCATTCATCTTCTAATGGTAAACAGTGCCCTGACTTCACCCTTCCTCACTCTCCATCCCTGTGGTTTAGATGGGATCAACCCCAGGGTTGGGCTTGTGATTCAGGCCCCAACAATGACATGTGACCCAGTCAGAGCCAACTTGGTGTAACCTTTGCTTTTTGCTGGGACAGCTGAAAGAAATGAGGACTTGGGCTGTGAGGATGGAGCCTAGAGCTGCTGGCAGCCATCCTGCTGCTGCAAAGAACAGAGATGAGAGATGAGAAGAGGAAGACCAAGTCTTGATATTTTTTGAGCTTCTTGGTACTGGATCAGTCATACCATTGGAGTCTTCTGTTATGTGAGCCTGCACATCTCCTATTTGCTTACAAGTCAATTTAAATAGTTTCCCATCATTTGTAATTTGTCAAGTCCACCTTTTTCTTTTTTTTTAAAGAGTGTAAGATTTTTTTTTAATGAATTTATTTTATTTATTTTATTTTTGGCTGTGTTGGGTCTTTTGTTGCTGCGCGCGGGCTTTTCTCTAGCTGTGGTGAGCCGGGGCTACTCTTCGTTGCAGTGCGTGGGCTTCTCATTATGGTGGCTTCTCTTGTTGCAGAGCACGGGCTCTAGGCGTGCGAGTTTCAGTAGTTGCGGCTCATGGGCTCTAGAGTGCAGGCTCAGTAGTTGTGGCACATGGGCTTAGTTGCTCCATGGCATGTGGGATCTTCCAGGACCAGGGCTTGAACCCGTGTCCCCTGCATTGGCAGGTGGATTCTTAACCACTGTGCCACCCGGGAAGCCCTGTCAAGTCCATCTTAATCTTGTTTAATACAAGTCTTTGGAGTAGAGACCATTTTACGGATGAGAAAACTGAAACACAGATTAACTTCCTCAAGGCCACATGGAGGCAGAATCCAAACCCAAGAAAGCTAATCCTGAGAGCCACTTATAAACATTCTGCTCTCCTTGGTGACAGGGAAGGATTCACAAAGGAGGGTGTGACATTTAACCTGACATTTAACTCCAAGGGGACACAGGGGTTTGTTAGGAGCAGGGAGAAAGGCTTCTAGGTGGAGGGAATAGCTTGGGCAATGACAAGGACTTTGCGCTAAGAAGAAACCTCACCTGAAATTCACCTTGTCCCTGGCCTGCAGTCTGTACTCAAGAGTGTCCCTCTTTCAGGGGAGCATCAAACTCCATTTCTGCAGGAACACCTCTGTCTTCCTGGTCTCTGGACCCATGTGTACCTATGCTCTGCACTGGGGCCTGGTGGGTTCCCTGTGGGGTCCAGGTTAGGTGGGGCACCCTCCTCAGCCTGAAAGACAGTTCAGGCAGGGACCCAGCTTCCACAGAAGGCTTGCTCCCATTGGACTGGATCTCTATCAGCCCCAGGAGGCCCTGGAGATGCTCACAGGTTAAACAGAATGAAATTGTCAGAGACCACTGCCCCCTACCCCCCCTTAAAGTAGAACAGTGAAAGACTACCGGGGAGCAGAATCTCAAATAGAAAAAGAATAAACAAATAACCTCCAAATCTTTGATTTTTTTTTTAAGGAAAAAAATGACCCTCATACTTACAGTTGCTTCGGGTTTTATTAAATTCAGGACGAGGCAGTAGGTACCAGTGAAAGATATTTCTTACAGAGGCCACCTCCGCTCAAGGTCGTGGCTGTGAAGGGACAGGCTCCAGCGATTTGAATGCCCCCTTTCCCCTTGCAGTTGAAGGTTCGAGATTAATGCGAGGAGGTATGGGAGGGGGTGGTGGTGGCTGGGTGCGGCAGTAGTGTTGCAGAGAAAATGAGGTTGGAGGTGGCCCCCTGGGGACGAGCCCTCTGACCCCAACTGAGATCCAGTGGAGGGTCTGCCGGAGTGAAGGCAGCTCCGGGAGGACAGAGAGGCGCCCCTTCCTTTCAACAGGAGGGTTTCGAGTTCTGCGGGTAAACTGAGGCCTGCGTCCTTGCTCTGCTCGTCGCCTGGCAGGCAGCTTCGGCTCCACGTTACGCCCAAGCACAGGGCGCGGAAGGCTGGGCTGCCTGCTTTTCTTTTGGGGACAGGTGGGGACGTTCGGCGCCCAGCCTGAGGAGGGGGCCGTGGAACCCAGATGGGAAGCGTGGGCCCGGGTCCCTCCGCAAGGAGAGTCACTGAGGTTCTCTGCCAACGCAGCCTTCAGCCTCCCCACCCGCGGCGGGAGGGTCGGGGGAGGAGCTCGGCGCGTCCCCGCCCCGAGGCGGAGCGGGGGCCGGGCCTGAACAGACTGGGAGGGGTGGGCCGGGGACGCTAGGCGGAGCGGGGCCCCACACAGGCCGCGGCGGCTGGCTCGGGCCCCTACGGTCCCGGCGGCGGCTGGAGGAGGAAGCCAGGCGGCTGAAGAGAAGGGGAGGCGGAGGAGGCCGAGGTGGAGAGCCGCTCGTCGCAAACTCACTTCCCCGGCTCAGCAGGGAAAGGTACCACGCGCGGCTGCTCCCGGCTCCCCGACCCCCGGCCGCCGGCCCCGCTCGAGCGCAGCCTGGAGCTGCGTCCGCCGCGGGAGGGTGAGGGGCCCGCTGCGGCCCCGAGGGCTCGTCCGGCCCGGGGCTCCGGCAGCCGGAGTGGCGCTCGGGCGGGAGGGCCAGGTTGCCCGGCATTCCCGGAGGCCGGCGAGGGCGGTGGGCGCCGCGCCCCTTCGCTCGCGTCGTGGGAGGCGGCGGTCAGGCCGGGTGGCGGTGGTCCCGAGGCGGGGGGCTGTGGGAGGGTGGAAGGCAGGCAGGACCCTGGGGCTGCGTGCAGCTGGGGAGCGCCCGCGGCGCCCGGCGGGCGCGCTCCGTGGGCGCAGACAAAGCCGGGCGCGGACGCCCCGCGACGGCTTGGGCCGCCCAGAGCATGGGCACTGGGGAGGGAAGAGGAGGCGCCGGGGCGACGGCTGGGACACGGGGAGAGGCTGGACCGCCCTCCCAAAGGGCGTCCAGGTGGTCTTCTCGGGGTGTCCCCCGGACAATGTGGGGAGCAGCTCTCTCCGAAGAGCCAACTAGGGGCTCACGGGCTGCGCTGGGCTAGGCGAGAGCCAGGCTCGGAAAGGGGTAGGGAGTGTCGAATGCTCAATTTGGGGGAGGGACTCAGAGAAGCCACTGCCCAGGGGTGGGGGCTGGGGCTCTGGTAGAGCCGGTGAGGGGCCTGGGGACCCCCTCGGAACTTGCACCAGGAAGCGGGGTATGGCCTGATAAGAGAAGCGCCGTGGCTGGCACCTGTGGTGAGATGTGCCCACAGGTTGGTTGAACAGTCTGCCGGTGGTGGCACATCCCGTGCCAATCCGCGGAGGGTGTGGGTAACTTGTCAGTGTTTGGAGCAGGCAGCAAAACGGCAAGTGTCTAGGGGGGTCACTGGAATGGGTAGGCGTGCATCTGAAAGTGTGTGTAGTGAAGGCCCCACATCTGCGTTTTGCATCTTTGCCCCCCTCCCTTTTCCTCTTGTTAGCTGGGCTCCTGCCACAGGCTAATGCCTAACTAGGGTTCCAAGATGGTCTGCTCCCTGTCCCCCATTCTTCAAGTTACTTCCCCTCGCTCCAGTATTAAAAGTGGCTACTTTCCCCCTGGATCATTCACAACAGTGTAAGAACATGCTTTGCCACCCCTCCCCTCCATTTTATGGCCCCCCTTTTTTCCTTCATCCCTCATTCTCCCCTAGCTACAGACACACTTCTCCATTTCCCTTCACAGCAAAACTTCTGCAGAGAGCTGTCTGTACTTGTGGTCCCTGGGTTCTTCAGCTCACTTGACCTGGCTTTGGTCCCACCAATTCACTGAAACTACTCAAGTAAAGGTCTCCTGTGATTTACACTCCCCCACAAGTAGGTCTTCCTTGACCTCCCTTGGTCTTGATCATTCTCTCCCATATCCTTTCTTGGCTTCTCCTGGTTTTCTTCCTTACCAACCCCCCTTTACCCCAACCAAAGCCCTTCCTTACTTGTCTTTAAGGACAACTCCTTCACTCACTCTGAATGTTGGAGGATCCCCGGGCTCTGTTCTCAGCCCGCTCCTCTCCGCTGAGTCCCTTCTATTTACATACCCCTCAAGCTCTCATTTTTTCTTATAAGTTTTAAAATCAAACATTAATTTACAAACACAGGTCTTAAATGTATATCATTTTCATTCTCATGATTTTAAGTAGCAAATTTTATCTCCAGTCCCAACCTCTCTATCCAGCCATCTATCTGATGACTTATGGCATCACAGGTATGAAAAAGTTAATATGGGTGAAACAGAACCCTGACTGCGCTCCCCAAGCATGACTCTCTGCAGGCCTTCCCATCTCAGTAAAGGACCCATAACCCACCCACCATTAAAGACAGGAAACCAGGTGGCATCATCTCCTCCCTTTTCCTCCCTCTCCACATCTAGTGCTAAAGCAAGTGCTTTTGGTTCTTTTTGCCAAATCTATCTCAGGCCTATTCTTCATGCTCTGACTCCACTGCTGCTGCCCTAGGCTACTGCCCCAGGCCAAGCCACCTTTTATATCTTGCCTGAATATTGTAGTAGCTTTTGCCTGCTTTCCCTAAGTCTGCAATTGCCTCCTCAAATCCATTTTAACAGAGCAGCAAGAACAATTTAGAAAAATATTGAGTAGTCTCATTCCTCTAAGACCCTCAATAACTCCCTATTGCACTTGGAATGAAATTTCAAAGCTTTCCCCTGGCCTTTCAGATCTTCCAAGGTCTGGTCACTGCTGACCTCCCCCAGCCTTATCCTAATACTGTCCCCTTTTCATCTTCCTGACAGCCATACCTGAATCACTTCTGCCCCTTGAACACCTAAGCTTTTTCCTGCCCTGTGTTCTTTGCCTGTGCTGTTTTCTCTGCCTGGAATGTTCTTCCAAGGTTTTCTACTGGGCTGGCTATGCTCCTTCTTATTTTTCAGGTCTCAGCTTAAATATGCCTTCCTCATATGCCTTCCCAGTCTTGGTAGAAGCCCATCATTCCCTGTAATTCATCGTAGCACCTGGTTTACTTTCTTCATTGTATTTATCACAGTTCATAACCATTTGTTGCAGTTGTCTGTTTACTTTTTCTGGCTTTCTAAGGGCTGGAACCTTGACTGAATGGCCCACTGCTGTATCTAGAGCATTTAGCACAGTCCCTGGCATGTAGCTGATACTCAGGAAATCTTGAGCCAGGTGGAAAGGTCAAGGCAGTGCAGGAGCCCCCTGTAAACCTCAGGTGATCCTAAGGATTTTTATTTTCTTTCCATGAAAGCAGTTGTGCAAATCACTGCAAGAATCTGAGGGGGTCAGTGGGAAAAAGGGAAGGCTCAAAGGCAGGCCTGTATGCCTAGTGGGAGATTGGGTGGGTCTGAGGGGGTGTGGAGTTGATGTGGGTTGCTGTGGGTGGGGGAGAAATGATTTCCTTTGCTCTCTTTGGTGGAAATCCAGACTGGGTCAACAGAGGAGTGTGTGCCTGTGTGCTTGTGTGTGTTTTCTAACTCATGAGATGGGGATGGCCTGGGCAGCCAGGGCTTTATTTTACCCAATCTCTTGGGTGAGTGCTGGGTGCCTAGCCCTCAGGGCAGGGAGTTGAAGGGGAGGCAGAAGCTGGAGTTGGGGGGTCTCTGTAGACCCTTGTCTTTCCACACACAGCTCTCCTTTTTGCACAGAGGAGCCAACTGAGAATTGAGCTGTTTGGCTAGTGCTCTCAGAATGGAGGGCTAAGAAATGAGGGACCTCAGATCTGGGAGAGGGAAGCTTGGCCCTGGACAGCGGGACTGGTGATGGACCAAGGTAACATTGGGAGGTGAGCGCTGGAACTAGGGGATGGGGGTTCAGATCAGGGCTGGGCTGGCATGCCTAGGAAAAGCTTTGAGCTGGGATAGATGGAAGAAAGGAGGGTATCCTGGGTGGGAGAAATCAGGCAGAGGCCAAGAGGCTAGGCCAGGGCCCTGGTATACTCACTGCGTGCCAGGCAGTGTTCTAAGGACTTTGCAAATATTAGCTCCTTTGATCCTCTTTTCTTTTTAATAAATTTATTTATTTATTTATCTTTTTATTTTTGGCTGCATTGGGTCTTTGTTGCTGCACATGGGCTTTTTCTAGTTGCAGCGAGCGGGGGCTACTCTTCATTGTGGTGGCTTCTCTTGTTGCGGAACACGGGCTCTAGGTGTGTGGGCTTCATTAGTTGTGGCACATGGGTTCAGTAGTTGTGGCTCGTGGGCTCTAGAGCGCAGGCTCAGTAGTTATGGCACACAGGCTTAGTTGCTCCGCGGCATGTGGGATCTTCCCGGACCAGGGCTTGAACCCGTGTCCCCTGAATTGGCAGGCAGATTCTTAACCACTGCGCCACCAGGGAAGTGCTCCTTGAATCCTCTTAACAGCTCTGTGAGGTAGGTCTTATTCCCATTTTCCAGACTGGAAGACTGAGGCACAGTCATACAGCTCGGTAGTGACAGAGCAAGGATTTGAACTTAGGCAGCCTGGCTCCAGAATAAATGCTCTAAGACACTCTACTCTGTCACTTCTTTCATGCCTCTCAGATATGCGCCAGCTGAAGTCTTCTTAACAAATGTTTTTTCCTGACCCGCAGAGGTGCCTGGCCTCAGGGCTGGGGAGGTAGGAAAGAAGTCACACCCTGTAAGGTAGAAAGGGTCCTCACTCAGAGTGGGCAGCTGAGTCTCTCTGTTTCTTCCAGGAGGGGCTCTGGGCCCAGGCCAGGTAGTTGGGTGTCATGCACACTGTGATTTCCGAGAGCTAGGGAGGACACCTACTTCTCGTACAAAAACAGCTCCCTGCTTGAGATGCCACCATTGGAGTGTCACTTCTCTGGGTTCAGCATTGCCACATTGCCCTCCTCATCTGCCTCTGGAGAGCCCAGAGAGGTCAGGTAGGAATGCTGCAGATAAACTGGCCTGTTTTGTATTCCATCTAGGATGTTGTGAGGTGGAGCTTCAGACTTGGCCTTGGGAAACCTGGATGGGGGTCTGAGTAGGGCTGGACTGAAGGTGGGAGCAGAGCTGGGGGAACAGAGAAATGGGAACTGAAAAGAGCTTAATCCACTTCAGTATTGGCCCTGTCCTTACCCCTTTTTGTCTGTCTGTAAAATGAGATTAGAGAGACTTTTTTTTGCTCCCCAGAGGTTGTAGAAGCCAGGAACTCCTTGAGGTTATAGAAGCCAGGAACTCCTTGAGGTTACATGCTTGAGTACCTTCTTGCAGACCCAGGGTAAAGAGCGAGGACTCCCCACGGGATGCCCGTCTGTAGGAACTGGGCCAGGAAGGAGGGAGTGGGGAGGAGGGTGTGGCAGCCTTGTCCTTTGAGGCTTTCCTGTTTGGTCATGAGGACACCTCTGGGCAGGTGACTTGGCCTCCCAGGGGCCTGGCTAATAGGCTGAGAAAGGGTTTGGAGTCTCTTTGCTGCAAATTCTGACCCCAGGGTTTAGGGGATCTGCTCATCTATCTCAGATCCTCCCAGCCCTCCAGGAAAAGAGGGAGGCAGACTCAGTGGCATTCTCTTCTGCATTTTGGGAAACTGAGGCCCAGAGCAAGCACATTGCTGCTGGAAGCTCACTAGGCCCATGTTTCTGAGGAGTGCTCCTTCTCTGGAGTATGCAGGAGGCTTGTCCACACTGCTTGAGTCCTTGTCTGCTGAGTTGAGGTGAAGGCTGTGGCAGAGCCTGAGTTCAGCAGGCTAGAGCTGAGGGTGGACTTTCCAACAACTGGACACTGGGCCTTGTTACCTCTGGTTGGCACCTGGCATCTTCTATGCCCCACTCTGGTGCTTGGGGCCACTGGGAACACAGGACAGGGTCCCCACTCACCAGGAAATAAGAATGAGCCATGCCAGATATGATGTAATGAGGTGCAGTTCAGACCAGCTTCTTGGAGGAGGTGGTGCTTTTAGAGCACCCTGAAGTCTTGGGTAGCTTTGACCGACACAGGAGGGGATGGCATTCCTGAGGTGGAAGGGGAGCCCAGGCCTGGACAAGTCAGTCAAATCATTGATTGTCAAGCCACTGAGTCTGGACTTGATTCACTAGGCCCTGGGGAGCCATCAAAGCTTATAGGCCATAGGTGCAAGGAATTGATTAGAGCAGTGGTCTATAAAATTACTTCCCAAACTCTAGCATACATGTGGACAGCTTGTTAAAATTCAGGTTCCAATTCAGCAGGTCTGGGGTGGGGCCTGAGACTCTGCATTTCTAACAAGCTCCTGGGTGGTGTGATGCTGCTGGCCAATGGGTTATCTTTGTGTAGTGAGGGTTGAGACTGGGGACTTTGGGCCAGGCAGGTACAGAGATGGGCACAGATCAGGTGAGACCCGAAACAGATAAAGGGGACTGTCCTGGCTCCTATGAACTGTGTTGGGGGAGGCGTATAGACTGCTTGTATGGGGGCAGGGCAGAGGGGAGCATGTGGAGGGTATGGGATGCAGGGGCTACTCTGTTGGGGGGGTGGGGCTGGGTGAGGTGCTTCTGGGGACTTGGGTCTCAGGCTGGGAGCACAGGCCTGATTTCTAGGGTGCCTGACTTTGAGGAGCTCCCAAAACCATGAGAAAGTGTCTTAGGCGACTGCCCCTGGGCAGGGTGACATGCAGGCAGCATGTAGGGCATCTTATCTTTCCCCACAGCCAAGCCCGGCCCTGTGGTTAGCCAATCTGGGGTGAGCACTCTTCCTCCAGCCAGGGTTGGGCCAAGGAGATTGGGGAAACAGCTGACGCCAGTCTTAGACATGCCATCTTCTCCTGAAAGCTCCTAAAGTCCCCCCAGCTGCTGAGCTCTCACCCCCAGCGAGCATCCTTGACCCCCGCCTGGCCTGCGTGAGTCCTTGTAGCTGCCCTGATGGTTGCATGAGCTGCTGTTGGGGTCTTATTCCACTCAGGCCACCTCCCCAGTGCACCTGGAAGTGGGGAGGCCTGGATGCTTCATTCTGCTCTGCCCCTGGCTGAGACACTACAGGCAAGTGTCTGCTCTGCTCTGAGGACTCAGTTTCCTGTAAATTGAGGGATTCAGTCCCCTCTCTGGGGAGCAGGGGAGAGAGTTGCAGGGTTTGTTGAGTAGAGCACTGCATGTTCCCAGAATGGCAGCTTAATACATTTTAATTTTGGTTTACTATTGAAACTTGCGTGCTGATGATGGAGTAGAATGAGCAATTTGCCCAGAAGAGCTGTCCAGCTTGATATGGGGATCTCCCAAGACCCCCTGTTCTCTGGGCTTTGCAGAGCCTGAAGGGTGGTATCTGAGACCACTGGTCAGATGAGGTCCCTCTAGACCCTAGCAGGAGGGTAGGCAGTCACCTCACCCAAAGAAAGGTGGGAAGGGCAGACACTAAAGGCAGAGGTTCTGTTGCCCTGGGCAGTGCCAAGAGGGGCTTTCAGGCTAAGCTCTCAAAATGTCACTCATAACTCCTAAAAGGATAACCCCCCCCACTACCCCTCTTGATTCCTACCCTTGTGCCCCCTGCTGTGCCAGCCTGTCCTGAGGGGGTGGGAGGAGGTGGCATTTCTCAAAGACTGTTCTGAGAAACCTCAAGGGTTCAGGGGACAAACAAGGGTAGAAACTGGAAAATCCACTCCACTGTCCTATGGGAGATTCAGAATGCATTTAAGAGAATTAAAGGCTTTGACAAGTCCTGTAGAAAAGAAACTGGTGTTTTCTAAACTGATTTGATCATAGACAATTTTTTTTTTTTGAAGACATCCTAATAATGACCAACTGACCAATAGAACACCTGGTGGGAAGGGCTGATATGGGAGGATGCTGCTCCATGAGAGACTACAAACACGGGTGATGGGTGGGTCCAGAAGTGCCAGGGAGGGAAGGTAGGGTGGAACAATAGCTTCCTGGGGGAGGTGGACTTGGTGGGATGGGTACATCTGGAGAGTTAGTGGAAGAAAAGGGTACTGTAGAGGGAGGGATGGCCTGGAGGGGACTGGGGCCCAGGACCAGACCTGGGTTCTAGTGGCAGCAGCTTTGCTTCACTGTGGGTGAGCAAGGGACTCAATAGTAACCAGGCCTGGGTCTTTGGGATTCTGGGAGGGCCTCCTATCCCATCCTTCCCTCCCATCTTCTTGCCCTGCAAGTTCTTTCCCAGCCTCTCATCTCAGAGAGTGAGGTTGTGATCCCTGGGCAAGAAGGTAAAACCTCTCTGTGTCTCACTATCCTCATTTGTACCGTGGGGATAATGTTACCTCCCTCATAGAGTTGTTGTGACACCCAGATTCTTGTTGGCTGCTCTTAATGTGATTGACATGGCTGCAGGCAGTGTCTCCAGGAAGGACCCAGGGAAGGGGACACTCGTCCGGGATTTGAGAGGCACAAAGGTCAGCAGAGAGCATGTAAGGCTCAGGATAGGGTCTTGATTAGAACAGAGGGGTGATTTTCCAGAACAGCAAGAAAAGAGTGAGGACTGACTTCCTGGGGGAGTGGCTAGCAGGGTGGGGATATCTGGGCAGAGTGAGGAGATTTCACAGGCCACCCTGGGCCCTGTGGGCCTAGTCTGGGTATGGGAGTCGTGGGGTCCAGTGGGTGTATGTAGGAGACAGGGGGGCTGAGGGCAGGGAGGAGGTGTCAGGGACCTGCCTTCATTCATTAGGCCACTGGGAGCCATTGAAGGTTTTTGAGCAGGGCAGTGGTTTGATCAGATCAGTGGTTTAGTGAGAAAAGTGGCAGGGTGTGCTGGTGGGTTGGGGGTACAGGACCCCTCCCCCCTCATTGGGCTTCCTTAGAGAATTGCTGTGTGCTTTCATGTCTCAAGCATGGGGAGGGGCGAGTTGCTCATATGACACTCAGATTATCAGAGCTCTGAGTCATTTTCCCAAAAGTTTAGGAATCTCACTCTTGTCACCTTCTGGGAAGGGGTGTCTAAAGTGTAGGACAGGGAATGTCCCCGGGCTCGTGCTCCTCCTGCCTCCCCTGTCGCTGGGAGAGAAGGTCAGTGAGGCCACCTTGCCTTGCCCCTCACCACACCTCATATCCTCTGAGGTGTGAGGACTCTTTGTTCAGCAGCTCAGCTGGAAGTGATGGGGTGCAGCATTTCAAACAGCGACCCAGAAGTTGCTGTAATGGTGCGATGTGGGTAACAGGCCTATGTGGTGACAACAGCCCTCAGGGAGGCCCTGGTAGGGGGTGCTCAGTGAGCTTTCTTACCCAGTTCAGCTGCACTTTCTTCTTCCTTTGGCCCTGTCTCTTTCTTCCTCAAATAGGCAGGAGCCCAAGGCTTTTCTTGCTCTCTCTAAATCAGGGGTCAGTAGGATGGAGGATGAAGAAAAGCATTTGGGTTCAATCAGACCAGGGTGGCTTGGCTGTTGTGCGGCGGGGTTAAGTCCAGTACCCCTGACCCTCAGTCCAGATTCCTTTATCATCTAGCTGCTTCTTGCGGGAGGGTGTTAAGGAAGGTGTGATTTAAGACCAAGAGAAGCAGCACTTGGAAATGAGTTGTAATTTATTAGGAAACAGAACAAAGAACCCAGCCACCCTCTGCAGCCTTGTGCCAGGCCCTGGTAGACCCATAATTCCTGTCCTCCCCATGTGGCCCACGGGGCATGAGCTATTTCACAAATGGGAACTCTGGCAGTGCCAGCAAATGGCATGACTGGGTCTCAAGCCCAGGTTCTAGGACATCTGGTTTCATGCCTTTTCCTCAAGTCACAGACCCCTCAGAGCCCATCTCCAAACCTTCAACCATGCCTTCCTACCCACAACCAGACCTCTTCCCCAAGCCAGCCCAGCCCAGCTCCCCCAAACTCCTGACTCTAGGGAGAAGACACTGATGGGTGCTCCTAGTGGACTGGCAATAACTAGACCTTGAGTCAGCTAAGTAGGAGACACGCAGGACCACCAGTGGGCAAACATTCATAGGAAAGATTTTAAAATGAGGCCTTTAAATGTTAAACAAACATATCTCTTTTATCTTTTCTATTTTGGAAAATTAAAAATCATATACAATTAATGCAAAACTTTTGAGTTAATCTGAGAAAGTAACTCAAGAAAAGGTGATAAACTTGATTCATTCCTTGGTTTTAAAAAAAGAGTAAAGCCTGAGCCTTAGTATCTTACTGAGTATATTTTGGAGTGCCTTATGTTAGATGACAGGTTGTGGAAACTCTCTGAAACTCAGTTTCTTCCTCTGTAGAAGGGGGATAGTGACATGAAGATCAACCGAAATGTTCCACGTGAAATGCTTAGCATTGCCCTCTGTACCTTGGACGTACTCAGTGAAAAATAGTGGTAACGATGATAGAATTATAAGAACAGGTATTTCTTGATTCCAAAAGCTGGTCAGTTATTAAGTCTCTCTTTGAACTCAATAAAAGAACTTGAAGAATATGTTTATTGTCTAAGCTCAGCGTCTTAACTCTATAGGTGTTCTATGGATTGAATCATGGGGCCCATGGGTGCATTTTGAAATGAACACCATTGGCTTTTCAGACCTAGTTCCAGCTCTTTCTGAGGTTGGCAGGGGTGGGGGAGGTGTTCTGCTTCAGGGTTGAACTTTATGAAGAGCCCTTTATTGGGTGATCCTGTGTCAGGAGATCCTGTGCTAGGACTTGTTAGGAGAGCATAGTTAAACCACCTTGGAGTAACCAGGAGGGGAAAATCTTGGGCCAGATGACCAGGAGGTGACTGTTTAGAGGGAATTATCATTTAGTTGCTCTTAGAATTTTCTTTTGTGCTGCCAGAAGCCATTAGACCACTATCCTTGTCACTCTTTATGGAGGATAAAATCAAGGGCAAAGGGCTGTGGTCTGGCAAGCCTTAAGCCAGTCCCTGTGGGGCAGGGAGACTAGGGTGGCTGGCCTGCAGCCCACCTGACTAACGCCCTGGCCAGGAGGCAGGTGATCTCCCGGCGGCAGCCCCAGTTTTGGCAGTGTAGCTGGGGTAAGCTGCCAGGCTTGGGGATACCTCCTGCTAGCCCCGGGTGCCTAGCACAATGTGTGCAGTGTCAGTGTGTGGGGACGGGTAAGACAGAGTGCCAGGCTGAGGGCTGTCCTTAGGCCTGCTGCTCCGGGAGGCTGAGTGAGGGCCTGAGAGGTGGGCAAGTGCTGGGTAGAGAGAGATGAGCTGAGCATTGTCAAGCCCTGCTTTACCCCTCACTCTGTCTGGGTGACCTCCATCACACCTGTGAACCTTTCTGATGTTTCCTCATCTATAAAATGGGCACCAGGGTGTTTGGGAGGATTAAATGATGCCATGAATGGAAAGTGCCCAGCATGGGACCTGGCACATGAAGGGCTTAATAAATAGAGATTTGCTATGGGGTTTATCTGTTGGCTGGATTTTTGGGGGATGTTTTCTTTTTTCCATGTTGTGATCATGCATGCCACCTTTGCTCTGTGATAAACCATGCTGAATGGGGGTTGGGGGTGGGGGATGAGCATAGAAGAGGGAGTTTTGCAGGAAGAGAGTTTATAATGGAGGGGACCCTCTTCCCACAAGTACTGCCTGAACCCAGCAAAAGCCTTGGACAGCCCAGCCTTGCTGTCAGGGCTGCGGTCTGCCCTGTGGGCCAGGAGCACGAGTCCTCGGCTGGGCAGAGTGGGGACCCACCCGTGGCTCAGGAGAGAGGATTGGCCTGCAGGAGACCCCCCTCCCTGACCCCCCTCCCCCAGGGGCTGGAGCCGAAGCACAGACGGGCTTTGTGCAGAGTCACGAGGGGCCAGCAAGGGGAAACTGCACTGGCTGAGCTATCTCACAAGCCTCAGTTCTTGTCAGTGGTTTTGAAAGAGTGAGGGGAAAGTGCTGACTGTGCTGTCCTCCTTCCCTCCAGAACTGTGAGGCCTGTGGCTCCTGGCAGGGAGAGGGGAGAAGCCCGCCGGGAGGCTACCTCTTCATCTGCCAGCTCACACCTCCCAGGCTTCAAATGCCCCATCTGCTGAATGGGTGGATCTCCGTGTGGGGACACTAACCCAGGTCAGGGGCTGGTCAGGGCCATGCCTGCATGTGATGCCTTATGCAGTGGGGCTGGGAGAGGGGCCCTGGGCTGTGTGTTTGGAGGCAGGCTCAGCCCTTCGATGGGAGACGGCCTGGAGAAGCTTTCCCAACTCTTGTGATAGCCCTAAGGAGAGAACTGGGCTCTGGAGTCAGACCACTGGGGCCCTCCTCCCACCTGTGGGTCTTGCACCAATTTTTTGTCTTTCCTACCTCACAAGCTTGTTGTCAAGGGGAAAGGAGATGACCACTTGACACAGAACTTGTAAGGGTTGGTCCTGGTGTCATGACTGGTCACCCAAGTCATCCTGACCCCATCCTTGCTCTTACCCACATATTTTGTCATTCAGCAAGTCCCTAAGAGGTCACCACAGCACTTTTGCCCTCTGGTCCTCTCCTGCCTGTCACTTCCTCTGTTCTGGTGTCCCCTTGTCAGAGAGGCTTCCCTGACCTCCCTACCCAGAGCAGCTGCCTCTCCCCTTACCTGCTTTGCTTTGTGGCACCTGTCACCCCTGATCCTCCAAGGGGAGGCATCTGGCTGTTTCAGTATCTCGAGTGCCTGGTAGAGTAGCACTCACTCAACTTTTTTTTGTTGTTGTTGTTCTTGTTGTTTTTATTGTGGTAAAATATACATAACATAAAATTTATCATTTTAACCATTTTTAAGTATAGAGCTCAGTGGTATTAAATATATTCACATTGTTGTGCTACCATCACCACCATCCATCTTCAGAAGTATTTTTCATCTTCCAAAACTGAAATTCTGTATCCTTTAAACAGTAACTCCCCATTTCCTCCCTCCCCTGCCCCTGACAACCACCATTCGACTTTCTGTCTCTGTGAATTTGACTACTTCTGTCTCTGTGAATTTGACTATTCTAGGTACCTCATGTAAGTGGAATCATACAGTATTTGTCCTTTTGTGACTGGTTTATTTCACTTAGCATCATGTCTTCAAGGTTCATCCATGTTGTAGCATGTGTCAGAATTTCCTTTTCAAAGCTGAATAATATTCCATTATATGCATGTACCACATTTTGTTTATCCATCCATCGATGGACACTTGAGTGGATTCTACCTTTTGGCTATTGTGAATAATGCTGCTATGAAGGAGCGGGAAGCTGCCTTGAGGGAGATAAAGCATAAATCTCTCTGAAAACTTCTGAGTGGTAGCCTAATACCCATTAGAGAGCAGACCAGGTGTGATGGCAATACCCATTTTGCAGATGAGAAAACAGTCTTCCCTCAGAGTTAGACTCCATCCCTGCACCCTGGGTCCTCTCTGAGGGAGCAGTCCCTGTGAGCAGAGGTGCATTACAGGTGTTCAATGCAGAGTGCTTTGGGAGTTGGGCAGCAGCTGGGGAGGGAGGACAGAGGGAGACCCTCAGCCTAAGCTGGAAGGTGGGGAGTGGACCTTGGGTACTGCCTGGCCTTTCTGGTCTCTCTGCCTCCTCTACTCCTGTACAGGCAGATCCCAGATGTTCTGGGCTGGCCTGGAATCTGCATTTGGAATCTGCTGTAGAGAGGTGATTCTTAACCTTGGCTATATGTTAGCATCATGTAGAGTCCTTAAAAAATTTCCATGCTTGAACTCCACCCGGAAGAGTCTGATTTAGATGACCCAGTCTCCGGGCTTGGTATTGGTCTTTTGTAAAAATCTCCAGGTGAGTCTAATGCACAGGCTGGGAAGGCATTCCTGTCTCCTGGGCCTTGTATGCTGTAGGGCCTGGGCCAGGCTCTCTGCTCACTCAACCCCAGCCCTGAGTTTTAGAAAAGAGGGAGCTGGGACCCTGAGTAGGATGGGGAGTTTACCTTGGGGTCTCTACTCTGAGGGGTCTCCAAGGAGAGAGAACTGCTGACTGTTAGTTACCTGGTGCTGTGTAACAAACTACCCCAAAACTTAGTAGTTTAAAATGGCAATAAACAGTTATTATCCTCATAGTTTCTGTGGGTCAGGAATTTGGAAGCAGTTTAGTTGTTTCTGGTTTGAGATCTCTTAGGAGGTTGCAGTCAAGGTGTTGGCTGGGAGTGCAGTCATCAGAAGGCTTCACTGGGGCTGGTGGATTTGCTTCCAGGGTGGTTCAGTCACATGCTTAGCAGGATGGTTTGGCTGATGGTAGGACTCAGTTCCTTGCCTCTCAGTGGGCTTATGTGGGTTTCCTCACAACATGGTGATTAGCTTCCCCTCTTGTAAGCAGTCTAAGAGAGCAAGGTGGAAGCCACAGTGTGTATTACGCCCTAGTTTTGAAAGTCACACTCCATATTTCTACAATATCCTATTGGCTACACAGATCAGCTTGGGAGGGGACTGTAGGGCATGAGTACCATGAGGGGAGGATCATTGAGGGCCATCTTGGAGGCTGGTGACCATACAGATTGTCCTGTTTTTGCAGTTTCAGCCTCACAGACCTTGCCTGGGAGGAGCAAGTGCCCTCAGTAAGTGGTGTGGCCCTTCTCTCTTACTTGTCTATTCCTCCCTGTCATCAGACCATAGCAGTGCCACTGTGGGGTGGTGCAGTTCTGAGGCCTGGAGGTCTTGCTTTGGAGTCATCATGCAGGAGGGTCTGTGACCTCTCTACTGGCTGGATTTCCCATCCCTACCCATGTCTGATGTCCTGGCCCAGCCATCCCTGTGGTGACCCCACTAGTGTGCAGACTTAGGCCTGTAGGAAAACTAATATAAAAACCATTGCTGCTACGTGCCTGGCTCTGGGCTAAGCATTCTGCATTGTCACACTCAACCCTGTGAGGCAGGGACTCTTCATCCCCATTCTAATGATGAAGAAACTGAGGCTCAGGTCACTCATCTAAAAAGTTGTGGAGCCTCAAACCACTGGTATTCAAAAACAAGGGCCTGTATGAAAACCATGGTGCAATAAGGTATTCCCAAAGGAGTAGGCTATTTAGCAAGCTGAGTCATCAAGGGAAACATAAGGAAAGTGTGTGTGTGTGTGTGTGTGTGTGTGTGTGTGTGAGAGAGAGAGAGAGAGAGAGGGAGAGAAAGACAAAGGGAGGTGGGGAGAGAGGGAAAGGGAGAGAGAGAGAGGAAGAAAGGTGTCTTCCTGGGGTTCCCCAGGGGCCATGGTGACTTGGGTGCCTCAGAAAAGGGCTGGTATGGTCTTGAGGCTGGTGTTCTCTCTCCAGATTCAGCCTTTCCCAGGGTAGTGAGTGACTGTGAGTACCATCTCCCATCAGCCCTCCCCTGCTCATGGCCTGATTTGATGTCACCAAGGGCAGTCTCACACCAACGTAGTCACTGGCATAGTAACCAGTTCTGTGGTCTCTTACATTTCTGTGGTTGATGACTTCCTAGGGGGGGTGGGTTTAGAGTTTGGGTGTCACATCCTGCTCAGAGAGAGGGAATCCAGGCCATGAGGTCTCATCCTAAGGATTGCTAAAGGGAGCCACAGTGAAACCTGTGCCTTTAGGACTTTGCTGAGGAAAAGGAAACTGGCCAATAGGGTCTGGGGTCAGGGCTGGCCTCATTCAAGGTAGGGGTGACTGTTCCCATTCTACAGATGGGGTAACTGAAGCTCAGGTGCTAATGGACTCACCCAAGGGAATGCTGGTTAGGGACAAAAGCTGCTGTCTGGGCAATTTCATCTTCTCCAGGAGTGGCAGCCATCATGTCAGACCCCTGACCTCTCTCTGGGCTGAGGGAGCGTGGGCTGTGCCTGCCTCTGGAAGATCTGGGATCTGAGGGGAAGAATGTGGGCCTTGCTTGCAGAGAGGTGACCTGGCCAGTTAGGACCTCTGTGTGCAGACACACACAAAGATGGGAAACCAGGGCATGCATGGATCAGAGATGGAAGCTGAGCTGGTAGGGCTGGCCCAGATTTTGAGAGGTTCATAGGAGATGTTTAGATGACTAGTACCTGATCTGATCTATTGTCAGAGCATGACCCATTCATTTTTGCTGAAGGTGGATGGAATCTCTAAGATGGAGTTTGGGATAAAGCTCTTTGGGTGTGAGTATAGGGGCAGGAATGCAGTCCTGGACTCTGCCCTGGTCCATCTCCACCTCTGTTTCTCTCTCCACTGCCAGCTGAGCTTTATGCCCATCAGAAAGACCCAACACTTTCTCTGACTTCTGTCCATGCTTTCTTCCCCTCCTCCACCCCCACTCAGGTAGTCTCCAGTTTCTGTCTCTGCAGGCAGCTATAAGCTGGGGTCCTGAAACAATTCACTCAGGTCTGTCCCACCTTGCAGAGCATCAAGGGGAACAGAAGCCAGCCAGAGCACTCACGTCTCCAGAAATACCTTCCCCTCCTGCCCACCAGTGCTTTTGTGGGCCATGCCTTTGGCTCTGACCTCCCCTCCCTCAAACACTGAGTTTAGGGCTGTCTTTTTCCATGCAATACAGGCTCCCCACTTCTCTTCTGAAAAAGGCTTACAAAGCCTTTTAAGATTGTGTTTTTAGGGACTTTACACATCTGGTTGCAGGGAAGAGGTGTTGGTAATAAAGACATTGTGCTTGGAGAAAAGTCTAAGTGCCAAGAAGGAAGATGGGGCCCCTAGAGCCCCTTCCTCATGTCGGCCTGTGAGGGCCAGAGGACACTGCTGGCTGGAGGGCTCTGCAGAATGAGGCCCCGTGCCTTGTCTCTTTTACTGATTGAGCTTAGGGTTGGCTAACGGCCACTGTATCTGATGCTTACTCCCCACCACTTCCCTGGCCAAGACTGGTGGGATGGTCAGGCTGAGTCAGGGTTGGGGGTCAGTCAAACACAGGTTGTGGGATAGTATGATTGATGTCAATATCAAGGTCCACTCTGATATTAGGGTTGGGGCCAAGGTTGAGGCTGGAGTCTAAGCTCAGGTGAAGACTTGGGTTCTTTTACACATGAAATGGAGCTCTGGGTCCTAGGAGAGGTGGCTCCCTCCTCCGTACTAGTCTCTTTGGGGATTATCCTCCCTCTCCCTCCCACTCTGAGGTGGCCCTGGCAGGTGGCCACACATTTTACCTGTGCTATCATTTAATTCTCCCAGCAGTCCCACCAGGTAGCTGTACCCCCATTTTACAGATGGGAAAGTTTAAAGACTGAAGGAGGCAGGCAGTTAAGCATCAGATGGGGCTTAGATAACTATGTCCAGGAGGCGGGGTACAGATGCTGTGTCCTTGGGGTGAGTTCAGAGGTATTGGCCAGGTGGGGCCCAGAGAAGGGAAGATACTGGTCTGGGGTCACCTGCCAAGAGAGACTGAGCTGGGGCCCGAATCCAGGTCTCTGGGCTCCTAGGCCAATGTTCTCTCCCTTCCCCCTGTGTCTTCTGGGCTGACAGGCTGCTCCTGCCCTGCCCCCACGTTTATACACCCCAACCTACCTTCCGTGGCTGGCCAGGCCTGGCCCAGAAATCCTACTTCTTTCACTTCCTGGCTGGCTGGCCTGGGTGAGGAGGACTGGGAGGGTCTGGCTGGGAGGAGTTCAGGCTCAGTCTCTCCTTGGGTTTTAGGGGTGGGAGGAGCCTCATGGGCAGACACAGAGCCCCTTTGTCTGGGCCGCTGTGCAAAGCAGCTGGTCTGGGATTTCTGGGCGTTTTTTACATTTGAAGAATAATTGCATTGTCTGGGGGGTCCTCGAGAATCCAAATCCACACCCCCCCCTCCCCTCCACCCCACCCCCAAACTGCCAGGCAGTCCAGAGAGATTCCTCAGGACCAGTACCCCAGCTTCCCTCCCCCTCCCTTCCTCCTGTTAGAAGCCTGAGGCAGAGAGGGATTCCTTCAGGGAAACTGAGGTTGGGTTGCTGCCCTAGGGCACTAAGAGTATCTGTTGGGAGGTGACACTTGTAAGTCCCTGATGGGGAAGGTGCAGGTGGCCCCCAGAGCCCTGGACAGAGCTCACATGAGCAAATGTGTGGCTTAGAGGAGAGAAGCCTGCTCATTGGAAAGGGTGGGCCCATTTTTTTTTTAATTAATTAACTTCTTTTGGTCGCACCATGCGGCATGTGGGATTTTATTAGTTCGCTGACCAGGGATCCAACTCATGCCCCTTGCATTGGAAGCACAGAGTCTTAACCACTGGACCGCTAGGGAAGTCCTGGGGTGGGCCCATTTTGGAGTGCTTCAGCTGTTGGAGTCTGGACCCTAAGGTCCAGGTGGGCTAAATGCCTTGGCCATACTCTTCTCTGGGAAATGGTCATTCATCCGGGAGTGACCTTGAGGAAAGGACAGGGAGACAGACATATTTGGGAGTAGGCTGTGTTCAGAAGGGAGCCAAGGATGGGCAGACTTCTTTTGTTTCTTCTGAGGGACAACTCTGGAAGGGTGTGGGGCACCTGGGAGGCTGGGCCCCTTGTGGCATTGTTTTTGTTGTAGTGGTCACTGTTAAGGAGGGAAGTGACCTGCTGATTGCCTGATGAGCTGAAGTGGACTCCAACACTGAGGAGGAAGGGGTGTCCTGCACCAACCTGGGCCACTGACCCTCCTTGTGATTCACTCCCAGGGCCTCCTAGTCTTCATCCATCCTTCTTTGGTGACCCTGCCATGGGACAGGGCCTTTCTTCCCTCTTCTTTCCCTGCTGCCTTCTTTCCAATTTGGCTTCTTGGGCAGGTTCAGTCAGGGCAGTGTTGGCTCTGGCCTGCAGGGGGAGGTGGTGGCCTGCAGGCCAGAGAAGTGGGGGTGGGGGTGGGGATGGAGCGAGGTGGGGTAAGGGTGGGAGGCAGTGGGGCATTTGGGCATGTTGAATGGGGGTGGACCTGATTTCTTGAAGCTACTAGGTATGGCCTGCCTGGGGACATGGCAGCCCCAGCCTCCCACCCCTATTTTGCCTTGGAAACAGGAGCAAGTAGGCAAATGTCTGTTGCCCTGTGCCTGCCTCCTCCCTACTCCCCCTCCCTGCCTGTCTGAGCCAACACTTTTTTCTTCTCTCCTTTATCTGCTCAAAAAAGTACAGGGTGTTCTGTTTCTCCTGTGCATACAGATCAAGGAGGGGGATGTTATTTATTTATTTATTTATTTAATTTACTGAAGGCAAGAGAAGGACAGGGAGGCACCAAGGAGCATTAAGTGATTCTTCTTAGGCATTTTCTCATAAGATTAAAAAAATTCCAAAGGAAGAGATGACACAAACCAACAGAAAACAAATGTGCTCCCCCCCCATCCTGAGATAAGAGGGCCCAAAAGTCCAGTTCAGCATTTAGCTGAGGGCCCAGCACACAGTAGGTGTTGCTACATACAGTTTTCTCTTTCCATTCAGTTTGGACCCCAGGGTACATTGGCTCCATGGGCCATTACGGGGGACCATGAGGCAGACGACTCATTTTTGCCATCTGTGGACTGTGCATGTGGCTTCTCTGGCTTCTTGCGGGGGCCCCAGGGGTTGACAGGCTCATCTGGGACAAAGCCTGTGGAGAGACAGAACTATGGGGTTAGCAGTGAGGGCCAGGGGAATAGGTGACCTATATGGTCCCTGTTTACTTGCTCCCACCATGGCACCATATGTGTGATGTCTTTTTGAGTTGAAGGTCTCTAATATGTTGGGAACTTGGGGTCCTTTCTGTGTTCATCTTAAAGGCAGACTGCCTGCCTGCATTTCCCACAATCCATTCCTGAAGCCTGTACCAAAGGCAGTCTATTCATAATTTAGCTACAGAACTTTACAAATGATTTTCCCACACAAGGCTCTTAAAAATGCTGACAATCTCTTGACATCCATATAGGGCCTTATTTAACTGTCACAATAATGCAGTTAGGACAAGCTGGGCCACTTCAGAGAGAAGGAAAGGGAGGCTGGGAAGCCAGGAAGTTCAGGTAGCCCCCTGGGAATGCACCACTGCCCCAAGCATTCCTTACCTCTACCCAAGGCTGCAGTTTATCCTAATCCCCGGGTTTTCATAGGTGGTGCTCCAGGGAGCCTGGGAGGTTCTGCCATGAGACCTTAGGGACCTCAGAGGGTAGCGGGAACTCCAGTTTCAACCCAGTTACACCCTGGTCTCCACAGGCGCTTTTCGAGAAGGGGTTCCACCAGTAAGGTCTGAAAACCACTGTAGCGATCCCACCCCTTTACTGTGTAAAAGTGGTTGTTTTGGGGAGGGCGGCCTCAGGCTGGGGGTGGGGCTGGAGGCCCAGAGAGCAGCGCACAGGCAGAGCCCCCTAGTCCTGGGGAACTGGGGCGTGGGGGCGAGGTGGGCAGTCTGGACTCTGGCTTAGCATAGCAGGGTGCCCAGCTGTGGAGGCCGTTAGCAGCAGCTCTGAGCTCCCTGTGTGTTTACAAACCTGACGCAGAGCACGCTCCTTGCCTGCACCGCGGGGCGGACTCTTCCTCCCTGCTGGCCTCTGGTGCAGGCAGCCACACCCTCACCTCTAATTTTAGTCCTCTAGTCCTCCGCCAGAACCTGGGGGAGGGAGGGGAAGGTGGCAGAGGGGGAGAGGAGGAACGGTAAGGGGGAGGGGAGGAAAGGGCTTGCGCCAGCTCTGACCTCCATGCTCCCAGGAGGCCGAACAGAACATCACTGGGACGGGGGTGGGGGGGTGGGGTGGACCGCAGAAGGACAGAAGGACATAGGAGGGAGGAATGGGAAAGTCGGGACACAGGCTGTCCTAGAAGAAGGCAGGGATCCAGGCTGTGTGGGGAGCCCCGGCCTCTGAGGTTCTCTGGGCCTCGGGCGCCACCTTCCGGCCCTCTAGGGAACCAGTCCCGCACCGAGTCGGCCGCCTGGGGGTGGGGGGTGGGGTGTGGTTTGGAGGGAGTTTGGGGTGACATTCCTGTCCGTGCCCAGGTGTGGCATCGTCAGGTGAAGTGGGCGGGGGAGGTGCAAGGAGCAGCTTCTCAGACTGAGAATATTTAGAAAAAGACCGATTTTAAAATCTGTGATAAAAAGATGTTAGAGGTGGGGTGGAAACCTAAGTGGTCAGATCTTGAGGCGTGTGAAGGAGGAAGTTAGCGCACAGTTTTTATTTTATTTTTTATAGTGAACCAGGAATGAATATCTGAATAGTTATTGAGATGTATATGCATACGTATATATAGTGAGTGGCACAAATCCTAAGTATACAACTATGTACATTGTTAACCACCATTCATATAAAGATACATATTCCTTCCACCCCAGAAAGTTCCCTTCTGACCCATTTCACTCATTCCCCTCCTCCCAATCTCTCTTCTGTCATCACAGATTCATTTTACCTCTTCATGAATTTCACATAAATGGAGTCATACCATATGGTGCTCTTTTGTCTCTGGCTTCTTTTGTTCAATGTAATGTTGCTGAGAGTAGTTTAGTTCTGTTTATTGCTGAAGAATATTCCCTTGTATGAATATGCTACAAATAGCACAATATATTTATCTATTCTTCTGTTGATGGACCTTTGGGGTATTTGTTTTTGGTTATCATGAATAAAGCTGCTATGAGCATTCTATGTCTATTTGGTGGAGTATACCCTGTTTCTCTTGGGTGTATTCTTAGGAGTGGGATTGCTGTGTCATAGGAAGGGTTTTACTTAGCTTTATTAGGTATGGGTGACAGCTTTTTATATGCCCCCTGTCCACTGCCCAGCAGCTACTTTCCACTCACATTCACTCCCCTGTTGTTAGGTCCTGGATACTATGGATAGTATGGATAACTAACTGGACAGTATGCAACTTCTGCCACTGAAACCTTAGGCAGCTTGGGTCAGGAAAGGAATGGGGACAGGATCAGATATGAGCGGCCCCTTGGGATGGCCCACAGATACCTTCAAACCCTTGTAGTCACTCCAGGAATAGAAGGGTAGCCTCTCCCAGCCCTGGGGCCAGATTCAGGGACCCCCTTGGCCTCCTGTCAGCTCCCTAGGCTGGCGTCTCTGAGCAAGCTGGCTTAGCGTAACTGTCAATTTGATGTCTGGCCTCTGGTGCCACGGGTCCTCACGGTCCACTGTTTCCTGGGCTCTTTGCTGCTTTGTGGTGACTGAGGGGCTGGGTGGCCTGGGAAAAAAAACTGGAGACCTACCCGGAATAGCAGAGGTTCATTCGATACCAGCCTCGTGGCACTTTCTGGGGGGAGGGTGGGACTGTGTCCTGCCTACCAAATTGCCACCTCATTGAGGCTGTGAAAGACTAGCTGAAAGCAAGAGGAGAAGAGAAGACAGGGCAAGGGAGAGTGAGGCAAGGGCCAGGGAAGGGAGGGAGAGCAGAGGGTCTAGTGCAGTGTGTGCAAGTATCCTGGGGTTGGCTCCAGCACACTGAGGTCTGTACAAGCATCCTGGGGTCCATGAGAGCATCCTGAGGTCAGTGTGAGCTGGACCACAGCAGTGGTACTGGGCTGTGCTGGGCTGTGCGAGGCTGTGTTGGTCCAAGGTTAGCAGCACCAGGATCAGTTTCTCCTGATTTTGACCTTGGTGATACAAGACCAAGACTCTTGTCTTGCTGACTCTTGTCTCATCCTTGGGGAAGAGGTGGTGCCTAATAGGTTTGAGATGGGATTGATGGATTTCAGGGGTTTGGAGTGGGCTGTCAGTTCTCCTTTTTGATGATGGGGGCCCATGGTGCATCCTCCCTTCCTGTTTCCTTCCCTGTGGCTCCCTCCCTCCTTCCCCACATCCTTAGGAGTTGGCTCTTCTTGCCCAGGTCCTCGGAAGGGATTGAGAGGGCTCAGGGTCCCCCCTTGAAGGCAGAGCCTGTGAGCATCTCTTGGGGCAGGTGGGAAGTGAAGGCAGAGCAGGTGAGCTGTGACCCCCTGCCCCCTGCAGGTTCCTAGGAGGCGAGTGTGGACGGTATGCAAAGTTGTGAATCCAGTGGTGACAGTGCGGATGACCCTCTCAGTCGTGGCCTGCGGAGAAGGGGACAGCCTCGTGTGGTGGTGATCGGCGCCGGCTTGGCTGGCCTGGCTGCTGCCAAAGCACTTCTGGAGCAGGGCTTTACGGATGTCACTGTGCTTGAGGCTTCCAGCCGCATTGGAGGCCGCGTACAGAGCGTGAAACTTGGTAAGTGCCTCAGTTCACCTCAGTCCAGTCATCTCCTAAGGTCACTTCTTATCTCCCAGTGCCCTGGCCTAGCCTGAAATCTCGTTATTTTATCTTCTTCTGGGGGTTAGTGTTCTGTCATGCATGCTGCCTGGGCATTTTCCCTTCCTTTGCCCCCCTCAGCACTCTTCTGAGGTGGGCAGGATGGGGCTCTGGCCTCTATTTTTGGAACACGACCTAGAATTCACAGTGTTTAGGAGGGAAAGGACACCCAGAACCAAACTTCGCAGTGGGTAGACTGGTTTCTATTTCACAAGAAGGGGAATTATGCAAGTTTCTATTAGTTGTTAACTTTTGAGTATGAATTAGTGTATCATGACTGAGAGCTAGCCCTGGGACAATAGGAGCTAAGGGCAGTGGAGGTGGAAGAAGACTTTGGGCCTCCTTGTGAGTGATGGGCAGGTCTTAGGATTGTCCAGGAAGAGGGTCTGTCCAGGTTGCAGAGAAATAAGGCCTCTGGAGAAAGCAGCCAGATAAGAGACATACCCTAGGGGTGGGCAGGTTTTGCCAGGGGTCCTAGAGGGTGGGAAATTGCCTGAAATGCAGGTAGAAGTCAGGGGGGTTTCCCAACCAGGGGGTCTGACCATGAATATGGCCCACTGGGACCACTCATGGTGGCCTGGAGTGTGTGGGCTACACTGACCCTCCAGAGGATTTTGTGTCTGTTGCTACATGGGCAGCAAGGCCAAGCAGATTCTGTGTGCTTACTTTTGATGAATGGGGCAAATGGCTCAGAGAAGTAGGTGGTCAGACTTAGAATAAGCAGAGGTTGAGGAGCAACCTTCTCTTTTCTTTCAAAAACTTTGATCACATTAAAAGTCTTCCCTTAGAGTATTTCCTGGAAGGTGTATGTGAAGTTATACATACTGTCTTCCCCGGGCACACACAGGAGTATGTGTTGGCAGTGAGGATGAAAGTGCAGTCCAAGGCATGTGCAAACCTGGGGACAGCCAGCTGGGAAGCCCTGAGACTCTTTGCTCAATACCTGATTGGCTGACTAGGAGCCTTAGGGATGGGATGGCTCCACTTGTGGTTCTTGAATCTTGATAAGACATTCAGGGTCTGACATAAAAGCAGAAGACGGGAGGACAAACAGCCCAGTTTCAGTGGTAGTTGACAGCCGAGACGTGCTGTGCAGGGAAGTGATGGTAGAAGGGAGGGAGGTGGAAGGGATGGGGCTGCAGGAGGCTGAGGGTATGCACATGGCAGGAAGCCTTCCTCAGAGGGGAGGGAGCTTGGGTGGGCCTCAGGTGATGAGGGGAGTTGGATAGGTAGTGAAAAGAAGGAAGGGGGTAATTGCACACATGGAATTGCACACATGATGTATGTGAAGAATCAGATCAAGGCAGACCCTGCCAGGATACGGGAGAGCAAATCCAGGCAAGGGCGTATGTGTGTGTGTTGTGTGTGCAGACACCCAGGGCTGAAAGCCCAGGCTGCAGTTGGACCTGCAGCAGTGTGAGATGCTAGCTGTGAATCCCGGTGGTAAGGGCAGCGGCGATGACCAGAAGCCCCAAGGACACCGTGAGGTAGATGTGGAGATGGTGCCTGGTACCCTTTGGATGCAGGATGTAACAAGGATGACAAAGGTGAGAGGCCTGTGGGAGAGGGCAGGAAACATCCTCAGACTGAGGCGTACTCTGGGCCACCCCACCTCCTTGTAAAGCTTGGGGGATGGGGTGGAGCACTGACCTTGCTGCTGACCTTGAGCTGATCACCTCGTTCCTGCTTATGCCTGGATACCCCATGCCTGGACATCACTGCCCAGTGACTATGACTTGGAGCTCCCTGGTGTACCCTGGGGAGGATACAGGCCCCTTTTGCTCCTATTGGGAGCTCAAACCAGGCAAAACACCTTGGGGAGCCTGAGGCTCTAAAGGAGAATTAGTAATAAATGTCCCCAGTGGCCCCCCCCCCACCAGGAACCCCGTGGAGGAAGAAGGGCACTGGGTTTCTAGCTTTTCGTGCCTTCTGGTCTGCCCACTTTCCCTGGACAAAGGGACCCACACATTCTTGCCTCTGATTCCAGAGTCACCAGGAAATTCTGTCTTGCTGGCTGTGGCTTGAGGTTGATTGTGTTTTCTCTTGCTCTGTGTTTGGCACATAGATGCATACAGGGCTTTTTTTTTTTTTTTTTTTTTAAGTAACTGATGGTTTAATTAGAAGCAGCCCAGGAAAGAGAAGACACAAAAAAGAGAAATGCCCAGTTCCTGGGGTGAGGGGTGAATGTTGTCTGTTATAGTGTATTAGATAACTATTGCTGCATAACAGACAACCCTAAAATGTAGTGGCTTAAAACAACACCATTTTATTTGCTGATATTCTGTGGCTCCAGAAATTTGGGTTTCTTTTCATGGTGGTCACAGTCTAAGAGGGTGAGAGTGGAAGCCACAAGGTGTCTTGAGGCCTAGGCTCTGAAACCACAAACATTGCTTTCATTGCATTCTATTAATCAAAGCAAGTCACAAGCCAAGCCCAGAGTCAAGGGGTGCAGAAAGACTCCATCTCTTGATGGCAGGACTGGCAAAGTCACGTTGCAAAGGGCCATGTGTGTAAGAATCGGAGGGATTATTGTGACCATCTTGGCAAAAAAGTTACCACACATGATGTCTTGAATCAGGCCTCCAAAAACAAAACAAAACACCAAAAAATGTTCCTTTCTGTTTTCCTTTCATTGTTTCAGCTTCCCTGGGAGCTAGGCAAGGGAGGAGACAAATGTATCACAGCATGCAGCATGAGAAAAGGAAACTGAGGCCCAGAAGAGGAAATAGGCACAGGCACAGTGACAACTTGCCTCAGAGCATCTGATACCTTGGCTATGGATGGGGTGGTAAAATGAGCCACCAGCCCTGTCCCAACTTGGGCCCAGGAGTTTCCCTCTGCCCCAGTCAGACTCTTAGGGTTCTGCCACCTGTGCCATAGGATGAGAAAGCTTAGTTTTCTCCAGAAGTCTGTTTTAGACTGCCTTGGGGAGGAGTCTTCCAAACTGGAATGTTTGCCCTCTTTCTTCTGCCCCAGACTGAGTTGGGAGGTGACCATTTTCCATCTGGCAGAGTGGCTTAGACTCTTGGGCCACTGGATTTTGAGGAATTGGAATAAGGCCAAATGGGGACCTTGGGTCTGGAAGGCTGGGCCTCCTCACTGGGTATTTCAAGTACCCTTGCTCCCCTCACTGGGCCCATTGTACCCACTGGTACCCATAGAAGTTCTCCTGAGGGGGAGGAGAGGTCTGTTGTCTGGTGTTATCTTAGGAGAGTCTTCTAATTATTCCAGTGAGATGACTTGGTGTCAAATCATAGAGTTATTCAGGGTGGAAGTTAGCTATAAAGTGGAATCCATTTTGTGCCACACATGGCTTCTACTGAGATATTTTCACTGAAGATTTTGGTTCGTTGCTAGAGCGGGACCTAATCCCCTTCCTTTCCCCTGTTGTTGGGGATGGAAGGATCTCTTGGAGGAAGGAGGGTGAGGCAGTGTTCTGGCCCTCTTCCTTGCCCCTATAAGAGCCTATTGTCGCCATCAGGACACGCCACCTTTGAGCTGGGAGCCACGTGGATCCATGGCTCCCACGGGAATCCCATCTATCATCTAGCAGAAGCCAATGGCCTTCTGGAAGAGACAACTGATGGAGAGCGCAGTGTGGGCCGCATCAGCCTCTACTCCAAGAATGGCGTGGCCTGCTACCTCACCAACCGTGGCTGCAGGATCCCCAAGGATGTGGTTGAGGAATTCAGTGATTTATACAACGAGGTGAGGTACTAGGGGGATAGTTGGGCCCAAGGGTTTGTGGGGCAGGGAGTGCCCTGGCAGTGTGTGTGTGTGTGTGTGTGTGTGTGTGTGTATGTATCAGACTTGAGGGGGCTGGGTGACCTGCTTGGGTCTTCTACGATCCTGGTCATGTCTACACATTCTCTGGGCCCTGCATTTGGAAAATCAGGACAATTTGAGGGTAGAATGAAGACAATGAGTGGAGCAGTACTAGGTAAGAGATTATTGATACTCATGATTAAATATTTCCCCAGAAAGTCCTTAAACATCTTTTATTAGATTACTAGGTAAGTGGGTATGATTATTGTTGTTATTGCTCTTGGATACTCTTTTAAATGGTAATTTTAAAATACTTCCTTTTCTAATTGTTCCCGGTGTATAGAATTATAACTGCATCTTTTTTTTTTAATTGAAGTGTAGTTGATTTACAGTATTATATTAGTTTCAGGTGTGCAGCATAGTGATTCAACATTTTTATACATTATACTCCATTTAAAGTTATTACAAAATAATGGTTATATTTCCCTGCTGTGTGCAATATATCCTTGTTGCTTATTTATTTTATACATAGTAGTTTGTATCTCTTAATCCCATACCCCTGTCTTGCCCCTCCCCCCTTCCTTCTCTCCACTGGTAACCACTAGTTTGTTCTCTATATCTGAGTCTATTTCTGTTTTGTTCTGTTCATTCGTTTTATTTTTTAGATTCCACATATAAGTGATAACAGAGTATTTGTCTTTCTCTGTCTCACTTATTTCACTAAACCTCTGGGTCCATTCATGTTGTTGCAAATGGCAGATTTTCATTCTTTTTTATGGCTGAGTAAAATTCCATTGTGTGTGTATATATATTATATATATATATATATATATATATAACTATAACTATATAACTATATATTTTATATCTATCTACCTATCTATCTAACATCTTCTTTATCCATTCATCTGTTGATGGGCACTTAGGCTGCTCCCATAGCTTGGCTATTGTAAACAATGTTGCAGTGAACTTTGGGGTATAAGTATCTCTTCAAATTAGTGTTTTCTTTTTCTGTGGATATATACCCAGGAATGGAATTGCTGGGTTATATAGTAGTTATATTTTTAATTTTTTGAGGAACATCCCTACTGTTTTCCACAGTGGCTGCACCAATTTACATTCCCAGCAACAGTGCACAAGGGTTTCCTTTTCTCCACATCCTCACCAACATTTATTATTTGTGTTCTTTTTTTTTTTTTTTAAACATCTTTATTGGAGTATACTTGCTTTACAATGGTGTGTTAGTTTCTGCTTTATAACAAAGTGAATCAGTTATACATATACATATGTTACCATATCTCTTCCCTCTTGCATCTCCCTCCCTCCCACCCTCCCTATCCCACCCCTCTAGGTGGTCACAAAGCATCCAGCTGATCTCCCTGTGCTATGCGGTTGCTTCCCACTAGCTATCTATTTTACATTTAGTAGTGTATATATGTCTATGCCACTCTCTCACCCTGTCACATCTTACCCCTCCCCCTCCCCATATCCTCAAGTCCATTCTCTAGTAGGTCTGTGTCTTTATTCCCGTCTTGCCACTAGGTTCTTCATGACCTTTATTTTCCCTTAGATTCCATATATATGTGTTAGCATACTGTATTTGTTTTTCTCTTTCTGACTTACTTCACTCTGTATGACAGACTCTAACTCCATCCACCTCACTACAAATACCTCCATTTCATTTCTTTTTATGGCTGAGTAATATTCCATTGTATATATGTGCCACATCTTCTTTATCCATTCATCTGTCGATGGACACGTAGGTTGCTTCCATGTCCTGGCTATTGTAAATAGAGCTGCAATGAACATTGTGGTACATGACTCTTTTTGAATTACGGTTTTCTCAGGGTATATGCCCAGTAGTGGGGTTGCTGGGTCGTATGGTAGTTCTATTTTTAGTTTTTTAAGGAACCTTCATACTGTTCTCCATAGTGGCTGTATCAATTTACATTCCCACCAACAGTGCAAGAGGGTTCCCTTTTCTCCACACCCCCTCCAGCATTTATTGTTTCTAGATTTTTTGATGATGTCCATTCTGACCGGTGTGAGATGATATCTCATTGTAGTTTTGATTTGCATTTCTCTAATGATTAATGATGTTGAGCATTCTTTCCTTTGTCTGTTGGCAATCTGTATATCTTCTTTGGAGAAATGTCTATTTAGGTCTTCTGCCCATTTTTGAATTGGGTTGTTTGTTTTTTTGTTATTGTGCTGCATGAGCTGCTTGTAAATCTTGGAGATTAATCCTTTGTCAGTTGCTTCATTTGCAAATATTTTCTCCCATTCTGAGGGTTGTCTTTTGGTCTTGTTTATGGTTTCCTTTGCTGTGCAAAAGCTTTTAAGGTCCCATTTGTTTATTTGTGTTTTTATTTCCATTTCTCTAGGAGCTGGGTCAAAAAGGATCTTGCTGTGATTTATGTCATAGAGTGTTCTGCCTATGTTTTCCTCTAAGAGTTTGATAGTGTCAAGCCTTACACTTAGGTCTTGAATCCATTTTGAGTTTATTTTTGTGTATGGTGTCAGGGAGTGTTCTAATTTCATACTTTTACATGTATCTGTCCAATTTTCCCAGCACCACTTATTGAAGAGGCTGTCTTTTCTCCACTGTATATGCTTGCCTCCTTTATCAAAGATAAGGTGACCATATGTGTGTGGGTTTATCTCTGGGCTTTCTATCCTGTTCCATTGATCTATATTTCTGTTTTTGTGCCAGTACCATACTGTCTTGATTATTGTAGCTTTGTAATATAGTCTGAAGTCAAGGAGCCTGATTCCTCCAGCTCCATTTTTCGTTCTCAAGATTGCTTTGGCTATTTGGGGTCTTTTGTGTTTCCATACAAATTGTGAAATTTTTTGTTTTAGTTCTGTGAAAAATGCCAGTGGTAGTTTGATAGGGATTGCATTGAATCTGTAGATTGCTTTGGGTAGTAGAGTCATTTTCACAATGTTGATTCTTCCAATCCAAGAACATGGTATATCTCTCCATCTATTTGTGTGATCTTTAATTTCTTTCATCAGGGCCTTATAATTTTCTGCATACAGGTCTTTTGTCTCCTTAGGTAGGTTTATTCCTAGATATTTTATTCTTTTTGTTGCAATGGTAAACGGGAGTGTTTTCTTAATTTCACTTTCAGATTTTTCGTCATTAGTGTATAGAAATGCAAGAGATTTCTGTGCATTAATTTTGTATCCTGCTACTTTACCAAATTCATTGATTAGCTCTAGTAGTTTTCTGGTAGCATCTTTAGGATTCTCTATGTATAGTATCATGTCATCTGCAAACAGTGACAGCTTTACTTCTTCTTTTCCGATTTGAATTCCTTTTATTTCTTTTTCTTCTCTGATTGCTGTGGCTAACACTTCCAAAACTATGTTGAATAATAGTGGTGAGAGTGGGCAACCTTGTCTTGTTCCTGATCTTAGTGGAAATGGTTTCAGTTTTTCACCATTGAGGACAATGTTGGCTGTGGGTTTGTCATATATGGCCTTTATTATGTTGAGGAAAGTTCCCTCTATGCCTGCTTTCTGCAGGGCTTTTATCATAAATGGGTGTTGAATTTTGTCGAAAGCTTTCTCTGCATCTATTGAGATGATCATATGGTTTTTCTCCTTCAATTTGTTAATATGGTGTATCACGTTGATTGATTTGCATATATTGAAGAATCCTTGCATTCCTGGAATAAACCCCACTTGATCATGGTGTATGATCCTTTTAATGTGCTGTTGGATTCCGTTTGCTAGTATTTTGTTGAGGATTTTTGCATCTATGTTCATCAGTGATATTGGCCTGTAGTTTTCTTTCTTTGTGACATCTTTGTCTGATTTTGGTATCAGGGTGATGGTGGCCTCGTAGAATGAGTTTGGGAGTGTTCCTCCCTCTGCAATATTTTGGAAGAGTTTGAGAAGGATAGGTGTTAGCTCTTCTCTAAATGTTTGATAGAATTCGCCTGTGAAGCCATCTGGTCCTGGGCTTTTGTTTGTTTGAAGATTTTTAATGACAGTTTCAATTGCAGTGCTTGTGATTGGTCTGTTCATATTTTCTATTTCTTCCTGGTTCAGTCTTGGCAGGTTGTGCATTTCTAAGAATCTGTCCATTTCTTCCAGGTTGTCCTTTTTATTGGCATAAAGTTGCTTGTAGTAATCTCTCATGATCGTTTGTATTTCTGCAGTGTCAGTGGTTACTTCTCCTTTTTCATTTCTAATTCTGTTGATTTGAGTCTTTTCCCTTTTTTTCTTGATGAGTTTGGCTAATGGTTTATCAATTTTGTTTATCTTCTCAAAGAACCAGCTTTTAGTTTTATTGATCTTTGCTATTGTCTCCTTCATTTCTTTTTCATTTATTTCTGATCTGATCTTTATGATTTCTTTCCTTCTGCTAGCTTTGGGGTTTTTTTGTTCTTCTTTCTCTAATTGATTCAGGTGCAAGGTTAGGTTGTTTATTCGAGATGCTTCTTGTTTCTTAAGGTAGCATTGTATTGCTATAAACTTCCCTCTTAGAACTGCTTTTGCTGCATCCCATAGGTTTTGGGTCGTCGTGTCTCCATTGTCATTTGTTTCTAGGTATTTTTTGATTTCCCCTTTGATTTCTTCAGTGATCACTTCGTTATTAAGTAGTGTATTGTGTAGCCTCCATGTGTTTGTATTTTTTACAGATCTTTTCCTGTAATTGATATCTAGTCTCATAGCGTTGTGGTCGGAAATGATACTTGATACGATTTCAATTTTCTTAAATTTACCAAGGCTTGATTTGTGACCCAAGATATGATCTATCCTGGAGAATGTTCCATGAGCACTTGAGAAAAATGTGTATTCTGTTGTTTTTGGGTGGAATGTCCTATAAATATCAATTAAGTCCATCTTGTTTAATGTATCATTTAAAGCTTGTGTTTCCTTATTTATTTTCATTTTGGATGATCTGTCCATTGGTGAAAGTGGGGTGTTAAAGTCCCCTACTACGATTGTGTTGCTGTCGATTTCCCCTTTTATGGCTGTTAGTATTTGCCTTATGTATTGAGGTGCTCCTATGTTGGGTGCATAAATATTTACAATTGTTATACTTTCCTCTTGGATTGATCCCTTGATCATTATATAGTGTCCTTCTTTGTCTCTTGTAATAGTCTTTATTTTAAAGTCTATTTTGTCTGATATGAGAATTGCTACTCCAGCTTTCTTTTGATTTCCATTTGCATGGAATATCTTTTTCCATCCCCTCACTTTCAGTCTGTATGTGTCTCTAGGTCTGAAGTGGGTCTCTTGTAGACAGCATATATATGGGTCTTGTTTTTGTATCCATTCAGCCAGTCAGTGTCTTTTGGTGGGAGCATTTAATCCATTTACATTTAAGGTAATTATCGATATGTATGTTCCTACTCCCATTTTCTTAAATGTTTTGGGTTTGTTATTGTAGGTGTTTTCCTTCTCTTGTGTTTCTTGTCTAGAGAAGTTCCTTTAGCCTTTGTTGTAAAGCTGGTTTGGTGGTGCTGAACTCTCTCAGCTTTTGCTTGTCTGTAAAGGTTTTAATTTCTCCATCGAATCTGAATGAGATCCTTGCTGGGTAGAGTAACCTTGGTTGTAGGTTTTTCTCCTTCATCACTTTAAGTATATCCTGCCACTCCCTTCTGGCTTGCAGAGTTTCTGCTGAAAGATCAGCTCTTAACCTTATGGGGATTCCCTTGTGTGTTATTTGTTGTTTTTCCCTTGCTGCTTTTAATATGTTTTCTTTATATTTAATTTTTGACAGTTTGATTAATATGTGTCTTCGTGTGTTTCTCCTTGGATTTATCCTGTATGGGACTCTCTGTGCTTCCAGGACTTGATTAACTATTTCCTTTCCCATATTAGGGACGTTTTTGACTATAATCCCTTCAAATATTTTCTCAGTCCCTTTCTTTTTCTCTTCTTCTTCTGGGACCCCTATAAATCAAATGTTGGTGCTTTTTATGTTGTCCCAGAGGTCTCTGAGACTGTCCTCAGTTCTTTTTATTCTTTTATCTTTATTCTGCTCTGCAGTAGTTATTTCCACCATTTTATCTTCCAGGTCACTTATCCGTTCTTCTGCCTCAGTTATTCTGCTATTGATCCCATCTAGAGTATTTTTAATTTCATTTATTGTGTTTTTCATTGTTGCTTGGTTCCTCTTTAGTTCTTCTACGTCCTTGTTAAATGTTTCTTGCATTTTGTCTATTATATTTCCAAGATTTTGGATCATCCTGACTATCATTATTCTGAATTCTTTTTCAGGTAGACTACCTATTTCCTCTTCATTTGTTAGGTCTGGTGTGTTTTGACCCTGCTCCTTCATCTGCTGTGTGTTTTTCTGTCTTCTCATTTTGCTTATCTTACTGTGTTTGGGGTCTCCTTTTCACAGGCTGCAGGTTTGTAGTTCCCGTTGTTTTTGGTATCTGTCCCCAGTGGCTAAGGTTGGTTCAGTGGGTTGTGTAGGCTTCCTGGTGGAGGGAACTTGTGCCTGTGTTCTGGTGGATGAGGCTGGATCTTGTCTTTCTGGTGGGCACGTCTACGTCTGGTGGTGTGTTTTGGGGTGTCTGTGGCCTTATTATGATTTTAGGCAGCCTCTCTGCTAATGGATGGGGCTGTGTTCCTGTCTTGCTAGTTGTTTGGCATAGGGTGTCCAGCACTGTAGCTTGCTGGTCGTTGAGTGAAGCTGGGTCTTGATGTTGAGATGGAGATCTCTGAGAGATTTTTGCCATTTGGTATTACGTGGAGCTGGGAGGTCTCTTGTGGACCAGTGTCCTGAAGTTGGCTCTCCCACCTCAGAGGCACAGCCGTGATGCCTGGCCGGAGCACCAAGAGCCTTTCATCCACATGGCTCAGAGTAAGAGGGAGAAAAAATAGAAAGAAAGAAAGAGGATAAAATATAATGAACTAAAATAAAGCTATTATAAAGCAAAGCTATACAGACAAAATCTCACCCACAAGCATACACATATACACTCACAAAAAAAGGAAAAGGGGAAAAATTAATATATCCTGCTCCCAAAGTCCACCTCCTGAATTTGGGATGATTCGTTGTCCATTCAGGTATTCAACAGATGCAGGCACATCAAGTTGTTTGTGCAGTTTTAATCTGCTGCTTCTGAGGCTGCTGGGAGAGATTTCCCTTTCTCTTCTTTGTTCACACATCTCCCGGGGTTCAGCTTTGGATTTGGACCCGCCTCTACATGTAGGTCGCCTGAGGACATCTGTTCCCTGCCCAGACAGAACGGGGTTAAAGGAGCAGATGCTTTGGGGGCTCTGGCTCACTCGGGCGGGGGAGAGGGAAGGATACGGATGCGGGGCGAGCCTGCGGCGGCAGAGGCCAGCGTGACGTTGCACCAGCCCGAGGCGCGCCTTGCGTTCTCCAGGGGAAGTTGTCCCCAGATCACGGGAGCCTGGCCGTGGCGGGCTGCACCGGCTCCCGGGAGGGGCGGTGTGGAGAGTGACCTGTGCTCGCACACAGGCTTTTTGGTGGCGGCAGCAGCAGCCTTATCATCTCATGCCCGTCTCTCGGGTCTGCGCTGATAGCTGCAGCTCGTGCCCGTCTCTGGAGTTCATTTAGGCGGCGCTCTGAATCCCCTCTCCTTGCGCGCCGTGAAACAGAGAGGCAAGAAAAAGTCTCTTGCCTCTTCGGCAGCTGCAGACTTTTTCCCGGACTCCCTCTCGGCTAGCTGTGGTGTGCTAACCCCTTCAGGCTCTGTTCACGCCGCCAACCCCAGTCCTCTCCCTGCGATCCGACTGAAGCCCGAGCCTCAGCTGCCAGCCCCCGCCCGCCCTGGTGGGTGAGCAGACAAGCCTGTCGGGCTGGTGAGTGCTGGTCGGCACCGATCCTCTGTGCTGGAATCTATCCACTTTTCCCTCTGCGCCCCTGTTGCTGTGGGGTCTGCGCTGATAGCCGCGGCTTGCGCCCGTCTCTGGAGTTCATTTAGGTGGCGCTCTGAATCCCCTCTCCTCGCGCACCAGGAAACAAAGAGGGAAGAAAAAGTCTCTTGCCTCTTCGGCAGCTGCAGACTTTTTCCCGGACTCCCTCCCCGCTAGCTGTGGCGCGCTAACCCCTTCAGGCTGTGTTCATGCCGCCAACCCCAGTCCTCTCCCTGCGATCCGACCGAAGCCCGAGCCTCAGCTCCTAGACCCTGCCCGCCCCGGCTGGTGAGCAGACAGGCGTCTCGGGCTGGTGAGTGCTGCTCGGCGCCGAGCCTCTGTGCGGGAATGTCTCCGCTTTGCCCTCCGCACCCCTGTGGCTGTGCTCTCCTCTGTGGCTCCGAAGCTTCCCCCCTCTGTCACCCACAGTCTCCGCCCACGAAGGGGCTTCCTAGTGTGTGGAAACCTTTCCTCCTTCATGTCTCCCACCCACTGGTGCAGGTCCCGTCCCTATTCTTTTGTCTCTGTTATTTCTTTTTTCTTTTGCCCTACCCAAGTAGGTGGGGAGTTTATTGCCTTTTGGGAGGTCTGACGTCTTCTGCCAGGGTTCAGTGGGTGTTCTGTAGGAGCAGTTCCACGTGTAGATGTATTTCTAATGTATCTGTGGGAAGGAAGGTGATCTGCGCGTCTTACTCTTCCACCATCTTGCCCTATTCCCCATTTGTGTTCTTTTTGATGATACCTGTTCTGACAGGTGTGAGGTGATATCTCATTGTCATTTTAATTTGCATTTCTCTGATGATTAGCTACATTGAGCATCTTTTCATGTGCCTGTTGGCCAGCTGTATATCTTCTTTGGAAAAATGTGTATTCAGATCTTCTGCCCATTTTTTAATCGAGTTGATAGTTTTTTTGATATTGAGTTGTATGAGCTGTTTATATATTTTGGATATTTACCCCTTATTGGTCATATCATTTGCAAATACTTTCTTCCATTCAGTAGGCTGGCTTTTTGTTTTGTTAATGGTTTCCTTTGCTGTGCAAAAACTTTTAGGTTAAATTAAATTAAATTTGTTTTTGCTTTTGTTTCTTTTGCCTTAGGAGACTGATTGAAAAAAAATATTGCTACAATTTATGTCAAAGAGTGTTCTGCCTATGCTCTTCTAGGATTTTCATTGTTTCCATTGTTACATTTAGGTCTTTAATCCATTTTGAGTTTATTTTTGTATATGGTGTGAGAAAGTGTTCTAATTTCACTCTTTCACATGTGGCTGTTCACTTTTCCCAACACCATTTATTGAAGAGACTGTTTTTTTTCCATGTATATTCTGCCTCCTTTATCAAAGGTTAATTGTGTGTGGGTTTATTTCTGGGCTCTCTGTTCTGTTCCATTGATCTATGTGTCTCTTTTTGTGCCAGTACCATGCTGTCTTGATTACTGTAGCTTTGTAGTATAGTCTGCAGTCAGGGAGTGTGATACCTCCAGCTTTGTTCTTTTTTCTCAAATTGCATTGACAATTTGGGATCTTTTGTGGTTCCATATAAATTTTAAGATTATTTTTTCTAGTTATGTGCAAAATGTCATGGGTATTTATAACTGATTTTTATTTATTGATTTTAGCTACCTTGCTAAATTATTATTTTAACTCTAATACTATATCTATTAATATACCACATTAATTTATGTTCTAATGGTATTTTGGAATTTTATGTATATAATCCTATACCAAAAAAATGAGAATTTTGCTTTTTCCTTTCTAATCCTCAGACCAGCGTTGTCCAATAGAATTTTCCACGATAATGGAGATGTTTTAGACGTCTATCCAGTATGGCAGTCACTAGCCACATGTGGCCTTTGAGCTTTTGAAATGTAGCTAGGAATACTGAGAAACTAAATGCTTAATTTAATTTTAAATTGCTATAGAGATCTAGTGGCTATTGTATTGGACAGCATAACTTAAAACTATTAATTTTTTTTCTTGCCTTACTGCACTGTCAATCTCCAGTACAGTGTTGGATAGAAGTGTCAATGGCACACATCCTTGTCTTATTCAGGTTTTAAAAAAGAATGTTAATATTTTTAGTAACTTTCAGTGGTGCTGAAAAGAACTGCAAAGAACAAGCAAGGTAACATGTAGATCTTGCCTTCTGATAGCTTGTCATTTATAGTGTAATGACCCTTCACTTCAGGTCAGTAAATTGGTCAACAGCCACCTCTTGTACATTTTCTATGTCTCTTGGGCATGGGAAAGGAGAAATGACTCTTGCTTTGGGGTCATCCCTGCTCAATGGAGGGCAGGCACACTCACTGTCTTATGTGTGTGCACCCACATAGTATGTTATGTACAATTCTATAGTGTTGTGTGTTCTCACTTCTAATATTATTATTAAGCAGGTAAGAATTAGTATTCTTCAAAGTAGACCTTCTTGGTCTACTGGGAATCAGTCACGTCCTGATTGCCATGTTATTGTGAGTGCTTCAAGCATGGATGCCTCTTGAGAATGACTTTCAGGGTCCATGACTTACTTGTTCTTTTAAATGTCCCTCAAAGTAGATCATCATCAACTTCTGCTTGTGGGTTTGATTTTTGAAAGCCAAGAGTGTGAGTCATGGAAAGTGGGATGGATAAAGGTGGGTTATCGCTCTGGGTAGTGCTGCTTTGGGTCAGAAGGAAGAGGTGTTAACCATGAAGTCAAAAGAGAGATTTCCTTATGTAGCTGTTAGACAATGCTGGAGGCCATTCTGAAGAGGTGTGCTCTAAGAATGTGAAGCCTTGCCTGAGGGTGGTTTCATAATAAATATGTAGCCTCCCTCCCAAGGTGATGACTTTGAAGGGCTACTCATTTGAATGTATTATATTTGTTAACAAATAAATGAGTTTGTTCAGTGGTTATCATATAGAGCTTAATCTCTGTAGCAAGATTACCTTGACTCAAGTATTGGGTTGACCAAACAGTTCATTCGTTTTTTTCCGTAAGATGGCTCTAGTAGTACTTTGTTGTCTTTAAATTCATTCAAAACAATTTTGTTAGATTGTATTGTGACAGCTGTCATATCAGCATGCATTTAAAAAAAACTTATCAAAATTGGTGAATTTTTATGTAGCCATTTTAATATTGAAGATGGAAGAAAAAAAGCAACATTTTTGCCATATTATGCTTTATTATTTCAAGAAAGGTGAAAATGCAACTGAAACACAAAAAAAGATTTGTGCAGTATATGGAAAAGGTGCTGTGACTGATCGAACGTGTCAAAAGTGGTTTGTGAAGTTTCATGCTGGAGATATCTTGCTGGACAATGCTCCGTGGTCGGATAGACCAGTTGAAGCTGATAGCGATCAAATCGAGACATTAATTGAGAATGATCAACGTTATACCACACGAGAGATAGCCGACATACTCAAAATATCCAAATCAAGTGCTGAAAATCGTTTGCACCAGCTTGGTTATGTGAATTGCTTTGATGTTTGGGTTCCACAGAAGTTAAGCGAAAAAACCTTCTTGACTGTATTTCTGCATGTGATTCTGTACTTAAACGTAATGAAAATTGTCCGTTTTTAAAACAAATTGTGATGGACGATGAAAAGTGGATACTGTACAATAATGTGGAACGGAAGAGATTGTGGGGGAAGGGAAATGAACCACCACCAACCACACCAAAGGCCGATCTTCATCCAAAGAAAATGATGTGTATATGGTGGGATTGGAAGGGAGCCCTCTATTATGAGCTTCTTCTGGAAAACCAAATGATTAATTCCAACAAGTACTGCTCCCAATTAGAAAGCAGCAATCGAGGAAAAGTGTCTGGAATTAGTCAACAGAAAATGCATAATCTTCCATCAGGATAATGCAGGACCTCATGTTTCTTTGATGACCAGGAAAAAACTGTTACAGCTTGGCTGGGAAGTTCTGATTCATCCGCTGTATTCACCAGACATTGCACCTTTGGATTTCCATTTATTTCGGTCTTTACAAAATTCTCTTAATGGAAAAAATTTCAATTCCCTGGAAGACTGTAAAAGGTACCTGGAACAGTTCTTTGCTCAAAAAGATAAAAAGTTTTGGGAAGGTGGAATTATGAAGGTGCCTGAAAAATGGCAGAAGGTAGTGGGACAAGATGGTGAATATGTTGCTCAATAAAGTTCTTGGTGAAATTGAAAAATGTGTCTTTTATTTTTATTTAAAAACCGAAGGTACTTTTTGGCCAACCCAATACCAGTTCTACCATTTATTAGCTGTATAATCGTGAGCAAGTTATTGAGCCTCTCTGAGCCTTACTTTCCTCACCTGTAAAGTGGACACAGTTATACCTACTTCATAGTGTCATGACGGTTAAATGAGATCCCAATGAAAAGTGCTTAATGAGAATTGGGGTGAGTATTATTAGCTGTTACAGACCTGTCCCATTTCCCTTGCATCACATTGGGAAGATGTCATTTAACCCAGGACAGGAGACTGAACATGACAAATGCATGTTCAGTTAAGGCTGTCCTAGTCAGTGGTTGACACAAAGAATCACATAGATGGACTAAATTTGTTTGTCCTCAGTTGGGCATTTTGGCCTTTAGTTAACATAAGCTGACTAGCCACTGTGTTGCTTATCACTGAAGGGAAAAACCCGGGTTGGGGAGGAGGCAAGTTGAAAGCCTGACTCCTTGGCAGTGGAACTGGGTGAGGAATTTGCTGAGGACTCCAGTTAAGACCAAACGCCCAGCATCTTGTGACTGTAGGGAGAAGAAAAAGGAATAATTTGTCATTTTCTTCTTTATATTTTATATTCAAAGACATGTTTAATTCATGTTTCTATCTTATGTGGAGGCTTTTCCCTTGAGTGGAGTGGTGGGGGGTGGGCCATGCCACCTTCCTTCCTCTACTCAGCAGCCCCAGGGCCGGGTTGCAGGGCAGACATATTCCTATGAATGTGTGTTGACCAAATTCAGACTCACTTTAGGAGGGGAAACACGCCATTAATCAGCATCAGCCACAGATGTTTGGCCAAGGAGCCCAAACTTGCCAGTGTCCTGGGAGGGAGAGTGGGCATGTGATCATGCTCACAACCCTTCAGTGATGCCAGGCTCTTTTAAAAAAAGAAAAATAAATTATTTATTTTTGGCTGCATTGGGTCTTCGTTGCTGCTCACGGGCTTTTCTCTAGTTGTGGTGAGCGGGGGCTACTCTTCCTTGAGGTGCACGGGTTTCATTGTGGTGGCTTCTCTTTTTGCAGAGCATGGGCTCCAGGCGTGCAGGCTTCAGTAGTTGCGGCGTGCGGGCTTCAGTAGTTGCAGCGCGTGGGTTCAGTAGTTGTGGCTCGTGGGCTTAATTGCTCCGCTGCATGTGGCATCTTCCTGGACCAGGGCTTGAACCCATGTCCCCTGCATTGGCAGGTGGATTCTTAACCACTGCGCCATCAGGGAAATCTGCCAGGGTCTTAGATAAAGTCCAGGGTCCTTGGCATGACTGTTAGTCCTTCGTGCCCTGGCCCCTGCTTGCCTTTCCAAAGTCCTCTCTTGCAACTGTCTTTCTCCTCGCTGCCCACTTCAGCAAGACAGAGACACTTTGCATCTTACACTCTCCCTCTCCCCTGTCTTTGAATATGCCGTTCCTTCTGCCTGAAATACTTTTCCTCTCCTTTCCACTGCCTACTTGGCTATCTCCTGACTGTCCAAGGTTGTCTGAGTTGATCTCACAACCCCTGGGTTCTTTCTTGTCACAGCACATCATATAGAAACAGCCCAGTTATGATATCTCTCCAACTTGAGTGAGGACAGGAGCTTGGTTCCATGTCCGTCTTCCTCACCATTACAACTTGTGTTGGGCACAGAGCCCAGTAAATGTTTGTTGAGTGAGTGTTGGGGCTCAGACCTTGCCCTTTGGGGATCCCAGCCTGACCCAGGACTGGCTTACTTTCCTCAGGGAGACCTGCCCAGTGTTTGGTGGGAGTTTTGTATCAGGCAGGCAGGGGAGGCAATAGGCCCCCACTCCAAGGGACTGTTCATTGCTTTTTGTTGATGACGTGTGGTTTGGAGTTCTTGCCAAAATATGCCCGTGAAATATACTTCCATTCCTCGGTGCAGTGGGGCCTCCTTCCTCTCCACATGCCCTGCCCCAACATGGCCATCTTCCTTAAATGCGTCTGGGTCCTGCAGTAAAGAGGGCACTTTGTGTGGATCTGAGTATGAATAGGGAGGGTCTCCCGAAAGATCAGATTTCAGGGCCCCTTCTGCTCCCTCTCCCCCAAAACACCCAGGCCACAGCTCCAGACTGCCCTCTTGGGATAGGGTGAAGCAGATACACTTGAGCAGGAATGTCAGGGGAAGAGTTTGTGCATTTGGTTCTTGGAAAAGGGAAATGTGTGTAGACCTGGGTTCTTCAGTGGGCAGTACGCTCAGCCATGTAGAGCGCATGAAGTGGCAGTTCCTTCCCCACAGACTGTATAGGCACCAGACATTTCACTTTGTTCTAAGCAGGGGCTCAGCAAGAGAGCCTCTGGGACCCATCCCACCTCCTGTGTGTGGAGGCAAGGAAGCTGACTGCCCAGGTTCAGCCCCAAACCTCGATTTTGTTGGTTCAGCCTCAGTGCAGCACTGAGCACCATGTTGATTTACTAAAGGAGAGGCCCCATGGGCTCAGCACATCCGGGAATACCTTGGAGGTGGTGACTACTGAATTGGAGCTCTTAGGTCTGAGATGGAGGTGGGATGAGTGAATGTGTTTTCAGTCTCCTGGGGTCTCTTTGTAGGTCTATAACTTGACCCAAGAGTTCTTCCGGCACGGTAAACCAGTCAATGCTGAGAGTCAGAACAGCGTGGGGGTGTTCACCCGAGAGGAGGTGCGCAACCGCATTAGGGGCGACCCTGATGATCCAGAGGCCACCAAGCGCCTGAAGCTCGCCATGATCCAGCAGTACCTGAAGGTATCTTTGCCATCTCGGAGATCTGTTGAGTACAAATGCCAGAGTGAGGAAGACTGACCCTGGGGAATCTGGGTCCGAGGAGGGCGGCACTGCCCTAAAGTCCTGCTCCTACCCCTGCCCAGCCCTGGCGGTCACCTGGCTCCCCTCTGGCTCTTCCCACAGGTGGAGAGCTGTGAGAGTAGCTCGCACAGCATGGACGAGGTGTCCCTGAGCGCCTTTGGGGAGTGGACTGAGATTCCCGGTGCCCACCACATCATCCCCTCGGGCTTCATGCGGGTTGTGGAGCTGCTGGCTGAGGGCATCCCGGCCCACATCATCCAGCTGGGGAAACCTGTCCGTTGTGTTCACTGGGACCAGGCCTCTTCCCGCCCTCGGGGCCCTGAGATTGAGCCCCGGGGTGAGGGTAACCATAATCATGACACTGGGGAGGGCAGCCAGGGTGGAGAGGAGCCCCAGGGGGAGAGGCAGGATGAGAATGAGCAGTGGCCGGTGGTGGTGGAGTGCGAGGACTGTGAGGTGATCCCAGCGGACCACGTGATCGTGACCGTGTCGCTGGGCGTGCTCAAGACGCAGCATGCCAGCTTCTTCCGGCCAGGCCTGCCCACCGAGAAGGTGGCTGCCATCCACCGACTGGGCATCGGCACCACCGACAAGATCTTTCTAGAATTCGAGGAGCCCTTCTGGGGCCCCGAGTGCAACAGCCTACAGTTTGTGTGGGAGGACGAGGCGGAGAGCCACACGCTTACTTACCCACCCGAGCTCTGGTACCGCAAGATCTGTGGCTTCGATGTCCTCTACCCGCCTGAGCGCTACGGCCATGTGCTGAGTGGCTGGATCTGTGGGGAGGAGGCCCTTGTCATGGAGAAGTGTGATGACGAGGCAGTGGCCGAGATCTGCACAGAGATGCTGCGGCAGTTCACAGGTGCGTCCCTGTCCCTGCCCCGCTGCCTGCTCCATGGGCCTCACTGCGTCTGCCCTCCTCCGCTAGACCCTCTGAGTCTCCTGAACCGTGTGCTAGCATCCTCATCCCTAGGTTGTGACACTGAGGTGGTGTGCCCACTGGGAGAGATGCGGTAGGGCACTGCATCTTGGCCTTGGCCTCCTAAATTGCAGGCTCTCCCCCTGTTTGGAACTTGAGACACTCAAAACCACAGACTCTGTATTTCTTCTCTGTTTCTAAGGGCTGTTGGTGAAAAAAACAGATTTCACCGCAAAACCTCAGATTGCCGATTTCCTACTCATGTTGTCTTGCTAAGAGATGGATTTGTGGTTTTTTCTGTCTGATTTTTAGTTGAACATCTTTCCTCCACTATCCCAGAAGAGCCTCACAAGAACCCCTGAAGTTGGAAGGGGGAACATTATTATCTGGAATTTTTTCAGATAGGAAAATTAAGGCCCACGGAGAGGAGGTGTTTTGCTGGGGGTCACAACGAGGCATTGAGGGGTACACAGCTTGAACCCCAGCCTCCATCCCTCCCTCCTCCATCCTCCATGTTTATCCGTAGCAGCCTGGCCTTTCTGGAGCCCTAGAGGTAGAGTGGGAGTTGTCTTCTCAGGGGTGTCTTCTGTGTGCAGCCATTTCATATTCTCCCTCCCCTTGGCTCTTCTTACTCCCCAACAGGGAACCCCAACATTCCAAAGCCTCGGCGAATTCTGCGCTCGGCCTGGGGCAGCAATCCCTACTTCCGGGGATCCTATTCATATACACAGGTGGGCTCGAGTGGGGCAGATGTGGAGAAGCTGGCCAAGCCCCTGCCATACACGGAGAGCTCCAAGACAGCGGTGAGTGTGAGTGTGCTGGGTATGTGAGGGGGTGCAGAGTGAGGGGATCTGTGAGGGGTGCAATGGGCATTTTGTATGTGTGTTTGGTCCAGGGGAGGAGTGGGAGGGTAGTGTTCACTGAGGAGTGCCAAGGTAAGATAGATGGAGTAGCTCCCATAATGAAGGAGAAAACAAGAAAATGTGCACTTAACATCTGGAAGAACAGAGTCAAATTGAGATGTGTTAAACTCTTTCTTGAGGTTATAAAAACTGAGCCATTTAATGCTGTGCTGTCCAATATGGTAGCCATTAGCTTTAAAGTAATAAATACAACATTTTGTTCGTCAGTTGCACTAGCCACCTTTCAAGTTTGAGAGCCACCTGTCACTCATGGTTACCACGTTAGAGTGTGTCACTATAGAGCATTTCTGTCATTGTGGAAGGTTCTTTTGGACAGCACTGACCGAGTATGTTTTGTTTATTTTCCCCGATATGTTTTAGAAAATAAAATTGAGAATACTGACCCTCCCCCAGATTACATCAACTATGTAATAATATACACAGAAAAATAATAAATTGAAAAGAAATTATCTCTATATATTTCTGTTCCCATGAAGTAAATTTTGAGTTTCCCCCACCAAGCATACACATACAATAAATGTTAAAATCCCAACAGAATTATATTTAAAATAATTCTTTGGTGTAATTGGTGAAGAAGATTGTAGTCAACCAATATGTGTTGTGCCTGCCCTGGCTGTGCTCAGGGGGAGAGAGGAAAAGGCCTTCACTGCTGCTACAGCCATCCTCCTGAAAAGCACACCTTCTCTTGTCACCTGCATCAGTTAGGACTAGTGCATATAACAAAAAGCAAAACAAAACAAACTGTGGTTTAAACAAGATGGAACTTTACTTAGGTCACATAAAAGGAAATCCGGAGGTAGGTGTCAGGGCCCAGTATCAGTAGCACCTGGCTCCATCTTCCAGGCCACCTCGTGGTCCAAGAGGGCTGTGGAGGCTGCTGCTCTCACTCTCATGTCTGTGACAGGCTGATGGGTAAAAGAACGGAACCCCTGGGCTGAGTCAGTGTTTCCAAGCAACAGTGCACTTGAAGTTGATTGGCTAGAACTTAGTCACATGACTCCACCAGCTGCTAGTGGGATACTAGGTTGGGATACATCTTTTTTTTTTTTTTTTTTTCTGGATGGCAATGGACCCAGTTAAAAGACAGGATTTTTGTTACTGAGGAGAAAGAGAATGGATGTGGGAGTAGGGAGCTTGCCCTCTGCCACAATACGTGCCCTCCTTTCAGCTTAACCACCTCTGTGGGCTCTTTGTTGATGGGTTAAAACCTCACTACTCAACGTGGGTGGTCCATGGACAAGCAGCACTGGCATCATGTGGGAGCATGTTAGATGTGCAGACTCTCAGCCCACCCCAGACCTGATGAATTAAAAACTGCATCCTACCACGGTCCCCAGCTGGTACCTTTGCACATTCAGTTTGGGATGTACTGGAATAAAATCCAAACTCAAGCTTGGAATGCAAGCATTTGTTCTGTGCTTGGACCCCACCTAAACAGCCTCCTTTCTTAAGGTTAAGCCCTGGCTATACCAAAATTCTCTCTGTCTCCTAGACCAGGCCTGTTTTGGTGCATTTTTGCCCCCATTTTTCCTTCTTCCTGAAACGTCCTTTGCCTGTTTATTTATCCAGCATCTTCTGAGAAGAAGCCCAAAGGTCCTGTCCTCTGGGAAGCTTTGTGTGATCTCCCTGACAGTGGGCCTCTTTTGTGGGCTCTCAGCACCTCGCCCAAACACCCATCACGTCACGTATGACGCCATTTAGTAATTGGGTTTCGTGTCTGGCTTCCCCACCAGCAAGGAAGCTCCTCAAAGCAGCTGCCTGGTCACCTTTTATCTTCCAAGTGCCCAGAACAGTCCCTGGAACCTAATAGGGGCTCCATAAAGGTTTGTTAAATTACTGCCTAACTTTATTGAGGGCTTATATTCTTTCAGGTTCTGAGTCCTTTAGATACATTATTTCACTTAATTCTTACACCCACTCTCAGAAGTAGAGGGTATAAACTCATTTTGGAGATGAGAAAATCAAAGCTTAGGGAGGTTAAATCATTCCCTGAGTTCACTAGTAAGAGGCACAGTGAGTCTCTGAAATTGTAGAGCCAGGACTCATGAAAGCCTCAGAGCAGAAAGAACTGAGGCCTGGATGTTTGGGGAAGAAGCAGGGGAAGATGGGCAGGGGGATGGGCAACTCCTCATCCTGTGGAAATAGCAGTACCTGCATCTCAGATGCCTGCTTATTCCTCTCTGACTTGTAGTATGGATGGGGGGTTCTGAGGCAGACAGGTAGCCTTTCTTGCTCCTCCACCTTCACTTCCCTGTCCCCCTGCCCAGCCCATGCAGGTGCTGTTCTCAGGTGAGGCCACCCACCGCAAGTACTATTCCACCACCCATGGTGCTCTGCTCTCTGGCCAGCGCGAGGCTGCCCGTCTCATTGAGATGTACCGAGACCTCTTCCAGCAGGGGACCTGAGGGCCTCCTTGCTGCCGAGCGTGTTCCTTAAAGAACCACTAACTTGTGACTGTCAGCCCTGCCCCTTGCTGTTGTGTACTCCTCATTTCCTAATCCTCTGGAGAATGGATTTGTATCTTTTGTAGAGCTAGACATCTAAATGGCTTCAGACCTGGCCCTGTAGCTTTTCCTTTTCTCCTTGCTGGGTGGTGACCAGGGTGGGGTCTGTTGATTTACCTCTGTGCTCTGACCTCTGACCTCCCCATGCCTCCCCTCATCTCCGAACTTGTTATTGTAAGTGCCTTCAATACTCTACATTTTGGGATAATAAAAGAGGCTTGCCCTTCCTGTGCTCCTCAGCTTCTCTCTTCCGTTTTTCTTAGCCTCATGTGTATATGTGTGTGTGTGTGTGTGTGTGTGTGTGTGTGTGTGTGTACGTGTGTGTATGTGTGTCTGTGTTTATCTGTCATATCCTCTTTGAGTGAAGGGATGGTGGGGGGTGCTGTGGTCTGGCTATACCCCCAGAAAGGAAGGTGCCTGCCTTTAGTGGAAGGGGCATCCCCTCACCCCAATCTGTTTGTGGTTGTTTCCCTTCCTGCCCGTGAGACCCCTCTGGAGTAAGGGCCCCTCACTGCCCAGGCTCAGCTCCTTCAGGACAGGCCTGGGTCTGCCTGTTGGCCATTTGCCAGACTTCTCAGAGCCTGATTGGGTAACATGGCCACATGGAGTGAAGGTGAGTTTTATGGGAGGGGACACCTGTTGTGGCTCCATGCCAAGCTCAGATGTGTTAATTATTAATCAGTGTCACCTGGCCACAGGGCCCTGGGTCTGGCCCTTGGCTTAGCTGCTGTTGACTTCTGGGAAGGTGGATAGTCCAGCCATTTTTTTGCTGAGTGAAAACACACACACTCACATATACACCCCTTATATACCCCCACACACATACATCACTCCCACACAGATACACTACCCCACGCCCTTACACCTATACACAACTTCACCTACACACATGCATAAAACCTTAAAGAACATTTAGTCATTTTCTTACTCCAGATTTCTAGTGACAGAATTTGAATTCTATAGGGTTGAGGGGTTGGGTGGTGGAGGAAGTCATGAAAAGTCAGGTGCACCCCCTCGTCTAACTCTGTATGAACTTAGGTTGGGTCCACTCTTCAGAAGTTTAGGGCAGTGCCCTTGATACGACTCTACATCCTTTCCCCCCCTCACCTCAGGCTGTGATGGACATGTCTAACACATAGATATACCTCTACACGCCTCCCTGCACCTGCCTGCACATCCCTACATGCACACCCTCCTACATGCATATACACCCCTACACACACACCTACATGGACATATCTAATAGGCATCCTTGCTTTGCCAGGGTTGACCCACCAGATATCCCTCATGGAGTTTATGTCAGGGATTCATGTTCACCTGATGCATAACTTGAAAAACTGTAAGTATATATTTAAAAAATTTTTTTGAATAGAGGATCTATCAATGTAGTTCAAGCTCTAAAGTCATAAAAGGATACACTGAACAACCTCCTCCCACGCCTGTCCCCAATACCATTGCCACTTCCAATGGCCCCATGTTATTAGTATCTTGTGTATCCGTTTTTAGATATGTCACTGTAAATGTATACCGTTCTCTCTCCTTTTTATGCTAAAGTGACAAAATATTCATCCTGTTCTGCATTTTGCTTGTTTTAGTTAACATAATGTATCTTGGAGATCTTTCCATAACAATACTTAAATGGACAATGTCAATTTGCATCTTACTTTGGTCAGAGAGTGTCTGTCTCCTTCCTGGCCAGAGTTACTTTGCAGGAAGCACCTTCTATTAACTTCAACCTTGGAGGCACTGATCCAGTCTTGGACCCTCCCCATGTCCTGGATTTTCCCCACCAACTGTGCTGGGGAAAGTGGTGACAGAAGTGGCCCATCACATAAGTATGGGGGATGAAAGTAATACGTAGTCTCTGGATCACAGGTGTAGGAATTTTGAAGAACTCTATGAGGGTGAAGGGCTGGAAATGTTTATTTGGTGATTGCATATTGGGGAGCTTCAGGTGTGCGCAAGTCAGGAGGGTAGTCGTCAGTGCTGGAGGTAGTCTCTTAATTTGACATGGATGCCAGCTCAGGCTGGGGAGGGTGATTCATCCCATCGGGGAAGCAAAACCTCCAGAGAGTTAAGTAATGCAAGTAATGCACCTAAGATCACTCAGGTAGGTGGTGATGCTGAGACTTGATCCAAGGTCTGTTTGGTGCTACAGTGCAGGCTTATTCTAGTTATTATGTGATAAAAAGAAGAGGCTGGTGCCATCAAAAAAAAATCTTAGGCCATTACCAGACAGAGTGGAACAGGGTACAGCCACACTGGGAAACTGTGGTGGCAGATTCTACTAAAGCAGGCCATGTGCCTGCCAACATTTCCACTCCTGGGTATATACCGAAGAGAAATGAGTGCGTATGCCCACCAGAAATATGTACCAGAGACTAGATGTACCAGGGACACAGGCTGAGTTCCTTCCTGTGATTAGGTTTCTGAAACAGCCGTGGCATTGATTGAAACTCAAATGACTCTTAGTGGTGTCTAATATGGCATGCTCAGGCCAACACCTGTGCCTATGCCTGCTATACAATTTCTGTCACCTGTGGGAGGTCACTTGAGAGGAAAGTTCTTTCCTGGCACTGGATTCTGTGTAGAATTTGTTGCATGGTTTCTTGTGCTGTGGGCATTAGTGAATCCATGGGCAAGGTGTTCAGTTGTGGCTTAGTGGAAGCCTCAGAAATGTTCCTTCAGGGGGCCTGGGTTACTTGGCAAATACTGTCTCTTTCCACTTTTGCTGCTCTGGAACAGGTGAGCAGTATTAGCTCCCCCTTCATGGGAGCCACTTGGAATGTCTGCCCTACCTACAAAGGTAGGAGTGAAGTGCATTTGGTTTGAGTCACTCTGCATTTGCTCGGGGCTGTCAGGATGAGCCCACAGGTGATCCCAAGGTGCAGAGTGAGGTGGGCTGCTGGTTCAGTTCTAGAGAACTGCCTGTCTAATTAATGGTCTGCCAAACATAATGGTATATTCACATGAAAGCCGTGTTTTCTCATAATGACCAGCTGGTGTCCCTTCTTCCATGCTTGGCCCTTTTAGCCTGTTCTCCACACAGCAGCCAGTGTAATCCTTTAAACTATATGAATCCAGTTATGTGCTTCCCTGGTTTCCAGTGATTCCCATCATACTGAGCATAAAAGGTGATTTTCAATGTCCTGTGTGATCTGTTCTGTGGCCCCCACTTCCTTCCATGGCCCCCTTCTGTTCGCCCTAGCTGTCCCCTTTATCTGGAATGCTTGCCCCCAGGTAGTACAAGTCTCTTTCCCTCACTGCATTCAGTTCTCTAATCAGCTGTCACTTCTCTAGGAAAACTTCCCTAAGCACCCCATTTCACAGCACTCCCAGCACTCTATGTCTCTCCTCTTGCCTGTTTCTTCATAGCCCTTCTCTTTCCATGATGTCATATTTTTTTTTTGTTTATTTGTCCATCTGTCCCCCCAACCCCTTCCCCAGGATGTAGGTTACATTGTCCAAAATAGTGCCTGGTGTAGTGGGTTATCAATGAATATTTGCAGAATGAATGAACAAGTGAATGAAGAAGCTGAGCTGAATGGTGTCATCCCCCAGACCCACCCTTGGTGCTGGCCAGCAGTCCTCGTGGGCTTCCCTTGTCAGCTCCCCTTCAACTCTGACACCTCCCCTCCCCCACCAACTGTCAACAGGCACCATGGTCTCCTGCTTCACGGACAAAATAGAAGCCACCTGGAGGCAACTTCCTCGACAAATCTACAAACTGCTAGCCTTCACACCTGTCCTTTTAGACCAGGGGTCCCCAACCCCTGGGCCAAGGACCGGTACCGGTCTGCGGCCTGTTAGGAACCGGGCTGCACAGCAGGAGGTGAGTGGCAGGTGAGTGAGTGAAGCTTCATTTGCCGCTCCCCATTGTTTTCATTACCGCCTGAACCATCCCCCCTGCTCCCCCAGTCTGTGGAAAAATTGTCTTCCACGAAACCGGTCCGTGGTGCCAAAAATGTTGGGGACTGCTGTTTTAGACCTTTCCCAGGCACAATGGAAGTGTGTGACCCATCACTTGTGCATCCCATGCCCCAAACTCAGGGACTTTGCTTGTCCTTTCCTATCCCCATTCTGTCCACTCCATGCTTGCCACCCACCTTTCAGTGTCTTCACATCTTTCCCATCACCAACCCTCATCTTACTCCCACTTTTCCTTGCCTCTCTTTCAGCCAAGCATCACGTTAACATTTCCTACACTTGCTCTCTCTGCATTCTTACTATCCTCACCCTAGCAGTGGTTGGTGGGGGTCCTCAGGCCGCAGAGGGAGACACAGGAAGGACTGGGCTGGCTCTCCTTTCCATGGCTGGGAGAGGTGAGGAGGACCTCTAGGTCTGTGGAAGGACAACCTCATGGGCTGAACCACATCCTTTGGCGCCATCTGCTGGCCATTTTGGAACGCAACCCTCTTGCTGCACAGGGAACATTTGTGTCCTGGATTCTGTGAGCTTTCCTGAATAAAAAAAAAAAATTCGATAAATCATAGAAAGTACCTTTAATTAATGCTGAATAAGTTAATAAAGTAAGATTGTAACTTATTCTAGAGCACCGTTTATTTTTCATTCTTAACCTTTTGTAAAAAGGGGCCTTGTTGGCCCCCAAGATATTTTCTTTTTTATTCATTCATTCGTTCATTCATTATTTTGTTCATCCAGCAGACTTTTGTGTGCCAGCTTCTGTGCTAGAAAGGTTTAATTATTGCTTCAGTAAATAAGTTTATTAAGTAAATAAATAAGTATGAACTTATTCCCCAAGTGAATCTGGACTGTATGATTTCAATTCTTTTAAGTCTGTTGAGGTTTTTTTTTATGGCCCAGGATATGGTATATCTTGGTATATGATCTATGGTGCTTGCAAAGGATGTGCAGTGTGCTGTTGTTGGGTGGAATGTTCTATAGATGTTGATCAGATCCTGCTGGCTGACAGTGTTGTTGATTTCCTCTATATCCTTGCTGATTTTCTGTCTAGTTCTTTTGATTGTTGAGAGAATAGTTGAAGTGTCCAATTATAATTGTGTATTTCTTTATCCTTTCAACTCTATCAGTTTTTTTGTATTAATAGACTTTTTTAAGAACAGTTTTAGATGTACAGAAAAAGTGAGTATATAGACCCCACCTCCATTTTCCCTATTATTAACATTTTACAGGACTTCCCTGGTTGTCCAGTGGCTAAGACTCCACGCTCCCAATGCAGGGGTCCCGGGTTCGATCCCTGGTCAGGGAACTAGATCCCACATACTGCAACTACGAGTTTGCATGCTGCAACTAAAGACCCCGCATGCCACACTAAAGACCCTGCATGCCACAACTAAAGACCCTGCATATCGCAACTAAAGATTCTGCATGCCGCAACTAAAAGATCCCACATGCCGCAACTAAAAAAGATCTCTCATGCTGCAACTAAAAGATCCTGCATGCTGCAATGAAGATCCCATGTGCTGCAACTAGGACCTGCGCAGCCAAATAAATAAATAAATAAATAGATAAAATATTTAAAAAAAAATCCAGCTACAGAAAAAAATCTTACATTAATATGGTGCATTTGTTTTAATCAATGAACCAATATTGGTATAACTAAATAAAGTCCATAGGTTAAATGAATAAACTAATGTCTTTTTCTGTTCCAGAATTCCATCCAGGATGCCACATTACATTTAGCCATCATGTTTCATTAAGTTCCTCTTGGTTGTGATGTTTTCTCAGACTCTCCTTGTCTTTGATGATCTTAACAGTTTTGAGGAGTATAGTCAGGTATATTGTAGGATGGACCTCTATTAGAATTTTTCTGATGTTTTTCTCATGACTAGACTGGGGTTATAGGTTTGTGGAGGAAAACCACAGATTAAAGTGCCATTTTCATCTCATCATATGACCTTGATCACTTTGCTGAGATAGACTTTGTCAGGTTTCTGTACTGTAAAGTTATCTCCACCCCCCCACCCCCCCCACCGCCAACCTCCCACCCCCCGCCATCGTACTGTCCTCTTTGGAAGGAAGTCGCTTTGCAGCCCACACTTAAGGAGTTATGCTCCCCTCCTTTAGAGTAGAGTATCTACATAATTTATTTGGAATTCTTCTACGTATGAAAATTGTCCCTTCTCTTCCCTTACCTCTCTCTATTTATTAACTTATTCAATCATTTATTTATATCAGAATGGACTCATGGATATTTATTTTATACTTTGGATTATAATCTAATACTACTTTATACTGTTGTTAAATTGTTCCCACTTTGGTCGCTGGGAGCTCTTTCATTTGGCTCCTATGTCCCTTTGACATGCCCCCATCAATGTGTGGGTTTTTTTTCTTTTTTGGGCACTTCCTTACTTTCTGGCACTATAAGATTCTCCAGGCTTATCTTGTATATTTCCTGCTTCTGTCATTGAAACAGCCATTTCTCCAGGGAACCCTGATTCCTTTTAATAGAGCTTGTTCTAGCTCAGGGCAAAAGCTAGATTGGTGTTGCCACTTGTGGTTGTTAATGGCAAAAGTGACCTCAGTTCTTCATTTCTCCCTGCTTTGCTGTGTGATCTTGCATCTCCTCCCACTAAAGAGGTTGTTATTGGCTGAATTATGTCCCCTCAAATTCATGTGTTGAAGTCCTAACCCAGCTCCCTATAATGGATTAAAGATTATTCAGCAAATATTCAATCGCTTTCCTCTTCCTCTGGGAGCAGAATATATTTTCCTGCCCCATTGACTTTGGGCTTGGCCATCTGACTTGTTTTGGCCAACAGAAAATGAACAGACATGATGTGGTATGAGCAGAAGCTTCCAGCATGCTTGCACAGTTGGTTTTGGCCTCTCGTTTACTTGCCATTTGTCATAAGAAGAACAGGTCCCTGATAGCTGATGTTTCAAGGAGAATATGGAGAAAGGGGAATAGATGTGAGCCTACAGAAGCCTGGAACCAAACCTACCACCTGCAGACAGACACATAAACAAGAAAAACAAATGCTTGCCCTTATAACCTGTGAATTTAAGGGTGGCTTGTTTTGCAGCATTATCATGGCAATAGTTGACTGTTACACCTCACTATGGGGGAGTCATCTAGCCCAAGAGGGATATTTCTAGGCACTAGTGATAGAGTGAGCAATGGCCCATAGACTGGGAAGCCACCCACGGTACAGGGTGGTACAGTTCCAGCAAAGGGGCCTGGCAGGAATGGGCCAAGGGATTCAGATTCCTGGAGGGTTCATTTCATGGCTTGACTCTGGCTTAAGGAGCTGGAAGAGATAGAAGCCAGTGGCATTTTTTTAGTTCCATTCTACCAGACTGAGGAAAGATCTTCTAACTGCCACTGCCCAGTTCTCAGCTCATGAGGAAGAACTTTGTTCTAAAAATTCAGAGTTGCTGCTACTCCTCTTCCACCAAATGGAGCACCTGAGAAACTACAATGTTTCCCTCTGCTCTCAAGGTCCCTTCTGACCCAGACCCACAAGCTTGGACAGTATTAAAGTCTTTGCTGAAGGTAGAGAGTTCCTGCAGGGAATCAAGAGGATGGGTGATCATTACTGTGTTCTCGGCTGCTCAGAAAACAATTCTTGGCAGTAGGACAGTCCTCGCTAATCTGATCATACCAGGTCTCCTCCTAAGTTAGGACTTTGCACCTGCTGTTCCCTCTGCCTGGAATGCTTTCCCCCAGCAATCTGCATGGTTTACATCATTACCATCTTCAGGCCTTTTCTCACACATCACCTTCTACCTGAGACCTTCCCTAGGTACTCAAACTGAAAGTGCCACATCCTGTAGCCTCAACACTTCCTGTTCCCTTTCCCTGTTATATTTCTTTTGCTTATCACCATTTACTATATGTTTTGTTGTTATTACCTATCACTCCTGTCTCTCCTGAAATGAGAACTCCATGGAGACTGACTTTTTTTTTTTTAAATGGATGTATCCCCATTGACTGGGCACATAGTAGGTGGTCAGTAAATATTATAAAATGCATGCATTGTTTATTGACCATCACCTGGCCATTTGTTATTGGTTGAGAGGCATCAGAGGGCACCTGGGCCCATCTGAGCAGGTGCATTTCCCACCTGGGGTTGGAGGAATACCAAATGCCTAATCTGTAAGAGGCCCAGGCATTTGGCACTTGTAGGCTTGTCTACTAGGGTGACTATTCCCTAAGAGCTTGGACATAAAAGCTCTCAAGACTGGCTTCTGAGGGTTCCACTCTGAAATAGGACACATGATAAATGAGATTAGAGACAAGTAAAGCAAACTTAAAGGTACAGAGTGAGACAAAAGGCTGGGATTGAAGCATGAGATGGGAGGATGGAGAGGGATATATGATGGAAACAGAGGCACAATGCACTGGGAGATGGAACCCTGGCCTGGGGACCGATCTCCATGCCTGGTGCACTAAATAAGTGACTCTTCCCTTTAACTTCCTGGCTTGGCCTCTGAACTCACTAGTGGCTTTCAGACCACAGTTTGGCTTCCCATCAGGTTCATTTATCATCATGAGGACATTGGCTTGTGTGATAGTTAAATTATAGTTCCCATTAAAAATGAGCACATTGGCTTTGAGCTTATGATCTTCATGTCCTAGTGAGTTAGGCCATCTGTGTCAGCTTATATGAGACTGTGGAACACCGTGGAACACCGACCAGACCCATTTTCTAGACCTGTAATACTGAGGACCTGTCCCTTGGCTGGGGGCAAGTTCATTGAGCAAATAATACCGCATTGAGCCTTTTGGGGCACAGCCAGCCAGATATTTTGTTGTGTCCCCTTTTACTTTTTATTAGTCTCTTTCAAAATCCCACACATTTGGTCAGTTAGGGAAAATGTCCTTGAGGTAGAGGGCTTCCAAAAAAAAACCCCTTGTGTTGTGTTTGTGGTGAGAGGGGGAACTCTTAGCTTATGCTGTTTCAGATTAGATAACTGACACAGGCTTGCAGTGTGGTGACTCGCCTTTGTGACAGACACTGAAAGCTGCGTGCCTGATATCCATTGCTTCCTCCTGCTGCCAGAATCGTGATTTTGTTCAGAACAGCAGTGTTTCCAACGGGAGGCAATGATCCACGTTGCCCTAAAGCAGGGTCAACAAACTTTTCGACAAATTTTTTTTTTTTTTTTAATTTAGGCTTTGTGGGCCAAGAGATAACTTTCATACAATACACCGGTCATGAAATATTCTCTTGACTTTTTTTTCTCCAACCATTTAAAAATGTAAAACCCATTCTTAGTTCATAGGCTGTACAAAGTCAGGTGGTGGGCTAAATTTGGCCCACTTTGCAGACCTCTGCTCTAAACCAATCACTCCATCTTGTTTTTTATTTTACCAGTCTCCCTTGCAGGGTGGGCATGGCACCCACTTCTGGCCCTTAAGACCTAAGTGGAGGTGTGCTGGGGAAGGGTGGTTTGGGGCAAACTTTATTATCTTGATAAAAGGAGGCAGATTCCATAGCCCAGACCCTTCTCCTTTTTTCTCCTCCTTGAATATGAATGTGAGTTATGGTGCCATTGGTCATGGTGAAGCAACAAGGAGGATAAAAACCGACACACCGAAGACTATGAAGCAAAGACAGAGCTTGTGTGTGTGACTTACACTGCCAGAAACTACCTACTTCATAAATTGTCAGGTGAGAAAAATAATGACCAATGTTTAAGCAGCTTCCTTATTACTTGCAGCTGCATTTTTAACTGATCCAGTGTGCTAGAGATGTCCTTCATTATGTGCTCCACCCCTCCCCCATCTAGGAGAATTACTCTACCCACAGACACCAGTACCCAGACAGCTGTGTTTTGTATCACATGCTCCATCTCATTCCCATCTGCCTGCTCAGCTGTTCAGACCTGACCTCAAATTAGTCAATCCATAGACTGGCTAGTGAACCACGATCTTTGTGGCTGGTCTCAGGAATGAGAGCTGAGACTCCTATGGTTTCTGGCAGGACAGAAAAAGGTGGATGCAAACAGCATGATGGAGTCACACGAATGGCGAACTCCTGGAAGGAATGGCCACAAATGTCATGGGTGAGGTACTCCTCCAATGCATCCTTCCCTCCTGCTCCTGGCTCTAAAAGCTCAGCCTGTTGTGGCCCCAGTTCCTGCATTTCTTCTTGGTTCCAAATTCACCCTGGAATTCCTGCTTCATTCTTCTCCAGAAAAGAGCAATTTGAGAATGTAGGCCAGGGGCTTGTTCAGCACCCCCTTTGTTTCCCTGCTTCCACCAAGGGGTGGATGGGGGAAGGGAAGAAACGCCAGCCCAGACCTGCAGGAGAGCTGAGTGCAGCCCCACTTCCCAAAGGTACCACCCCCAGCACCACCTGGGTCCACTGGGCTCCCCAGAGAGCTATTCTGAGCTGAGAGGCTACGGGACGGATTTAGCCTTTACAAGCATCTGGTTTTGTGCTTCGCTGAACCACAAGAAGAAGAAAAAAAAGGAAATTCTTTTGCAAGTGGACAGTGAACATGTAACCTCCTGGGGATATGACAGGATGGGAATAGAAACAGGGTCAGGAGGGCACTGAGGAGTCAGGGATCTGACAGGTCACCAAGGTCCCAGACCTTTCCCCAGGACCTGTCAGTGCCTGGAGCAGGAGGGACTAAGGGACTAGGTTGTAGTGGTGGTAGTGGTGGTAGTGGTGGTAGTGGTGGTGAGGGGCCTGCAGGGGAGAGTGGGGCTCCAGGTGGGTGGGGTGGGTGGGCTGCAGGGCACCTGGAGCAGGAGGACTTCTTTCTGCAGAAGTCCAGGGTGTAGCTGGCTCTCTGGCTGGTGAAGAATACAGGTTCTAGCCCGTTGAGGACTGGTGGAACCAGCTGGGGGGAGGGTCTTGCAAAGATGGTGATGTCAGCCAGCCATCAGGTTGGCACCGGGGCAGTGTCCCAGGCAAGGGTAATGGGGCAACTCCATCAGTCTAGGATTTAATGAACACTTATACCTAGTCTGGAGCAGCCCTGGGTCAGACAGTCCACTTCCTCATAGTGGCTGAAGACATGGATTCTATCAGTGGACTCTAAGCCAGGATGAGCTTGGTGTGAGCTACTGGAGAGGCTGAGGGCTACTCAGGGCTTAATTCTGAACAGGGGGTCTGGGAAGAAGGTCTTGGGAAGATAATGGCGAGTGGAGAGGGCGGGCAGGCTCAGGGCCTCTGGGAGCCTGAAGCCTCAGCATCAGTGGCCTTGTCATGCCTGCATGGAGTAGAGGACATGGCTTTGCAGGAGGCTGGTGGGCTTGTATTTGAGGTGTCTGGGGTCATCCAGAGGAGGGTGAACACACATTTAGAACTAGAGTAGACCCTTGGGATCCATTTATGTACAAGTGGTCATTTAGATGATTTGGAGTGGATGAGATTGGGTAGCAAGTTGAGATAAGAAGAAAAAAAACCCTGGGGGACACTTAAGGGCATAGAGAGGCACCTGCACAGGAAGGGGGGAGAGAGAGAGAGAGGGAGGGAGGGAGAGAGAGAGAGAGGGAGGGAGGGAGGGAGGGGGGGAGAGAGAGGGGGAGAGAGAGAGGGAGGGAGGGAGAGAGAGAGAAAGAGAGGGAGAGAGAGAGAAAGGGAGAGAGAGAGAGAGAGGGAGGGGGAGAGAGAGAGAGAGAGGGAAGGAGGGAGAGAGGGGTGGAGAGAGAGGGGGAGAGAGAGAGAGAGGGAGAGAGAGGGACGGAGGGAGGGAGGGAGGGAGAGAGAGAAAGAGAGAGAGAGAGAGAGAGTGGGAGAGAAAGAGAGAGAGAGAGGGAGAGAGAAGATCCCAGGGGTGTGGTTCAGGCAGGACGAGGAATATTTCAGGAAGCAGGGAGCAGCCACCAGTGTGGACTACGGCAGAGACGGGGGCGGGGAGGAGATTGGGGAAACGAAAGGTCCCAGGTGACTTGCAAAAGCAGCCCTGGGGGATGCTGGGACAGAGGTCCTGGAAGGAGTGTGGGAAGCAAGCAAGATGGGTGGCAAGAGCCCAGCTGGAGAGGGAGGGTAGACTGGAGCTGGGGCCTTGGGAGGGAAGTGGGAATGCAGCTTTCTAAGGAATTGCATGTGTGTGGGGGGAATTGGGCAAATACCAGTGCCCTTGGAGGCTTGCTTCTGTTTCTGTCACATTTCACAAGACCATCCTCCTTCCCACTCACGGAATCCTTCAGGCTTCACTCCATCCCTTGAGGATTGTGTAAAGGAACTCCTAGTCCCATTTTGATGGGTACTGAGAGTCTTCCCCGCTCCCCCAGTCACCTTGACATTTCACAGGGGCCTCCTGCAGTCTAGGGCCCCATTTTTCATATGCACCTCAGGGACAGTCTCTTTAATCAGTTGTATGGGCTGGGCTGGGGTACCTGAGGACCTTCTCCCAGATGTCCCAGAATCACTTGCAAGAGGCTACCTTCTCTAGAAGGGCTGTTGCTATTCCCTCCATTCCTCTTGGCCACTCCAGGACTCTTTGCCATGTCCTGAGAACAAGGTCAGCAGCTCAGTGCTTTACTGATGATTAGAACTGCGATGCTGGATGCCTCTGCTGTGGCACAGCCTCTCTGGGGCTCTGTAGCCCCACCCCCCTCTCCTGAAGGCTCCTTCCCTGGTGTGGAGGGCACAGGAGGAGGCAGCTGTGTGCAGAGAGTCCCGTGTGCAGGAGACACGAGCTGAGGCTTAAAGGTCAGATATGTTTTGCTGATTGATCATCAAGCCTAGAGAAGGTACTGGGCAAGCTGCTGACCCCACCTGCCTCTACACCCATTGTTATCCAGGACAGGGAGGCCCCCTAAAATCCTTCTGATGAAGGCTCCCTCCCTACATTTCTCCCTTGTCCTCACTGTTGACCTCCTGTGGGCTCAGCTGCCCTGGCATGTGGGAACCCTCTCAGAGACCCTCCCCTGCTGTTGAACCCCTGCTGGGGAGCCCAGAGTTCAATCCTCTGACACTAGGGTCTGCCTCCTTGCTGACCTTTGCTTTGACGGATGGCCCCCACCTCTGTGAGAAGACTGTGGGGGCTGTGCCCAGTGTCCCCAGCTTTAGGGCAGCCAGTGTGCTGCAAGATGAAGCCTTCTTTGGGGTGTGCAACATGCTCCCAGTACCTGCTTTTAACTGCCCCTCCTGTTCCTTGTGGGGGTTACCAGGCCTGAAAGTCCAGTACCTGCTGTAGACCCACAGTGTGAAATTTCTGCTCCCAAGCCCAGATATTGGCTGTCTTTTTACCTTGTAATATTGGGATGAGGGGTCTGAAATTGTGGTGATCTTTTAAACAGACTACCTCCCTACTACAGGATGGAAGCTTTTGGCTCAAAATACTGGCTCATGTTGACCCCAGCAGTTGGTTCTTCCAGTTTCAGAACACCTCCACTCCAGACAGCCCAGGGTATTATCTAACCAGCTCTCCTTCCAAGGGTCCATTGGGCTACAGTCATCATTCCCATGCTGGTTGGATGTATGTGGTTGATATTATCTAGCTGAAGACTGAACTACCTGTAGTCTCTTGGGAACATGACAAGTGTTCGACATTTTACTCAAAGCTAATAAGCATGGTTCCTAGGTAGGTGTTCTCTCACCATGTATACCTGTCTACTTGGGCTTGTACATTTTTTCATGTAAAGTAATGTTTCACCCATTTAACTGATGGCCACCTTCCAGACTGAGGCCCTCAGAGCATCACAGGTATATCTGGTGAGACTGAAAAAGCGAAACTTTGTGCTTATAATTACTGTTTGTTCCCAAGACCAATCATGTGAGTTTTAAAAGCCAACAAAATGCCCGAATCTTTTGGTTATGCTGAAAGTCCCAAAGGACAGCAGCCATCAGTTAAAGAGACAGGTTGAAACTAGAAAGGTGAACACAGACCCAATTTATCCTCTTGTGGGCCTTTAGTACTTGAAGGATTTTAGAAAAACAAAAAGTAGTTCTTTATGGGTTGTAAGCTGAAGATGAACAGTTTGCACAGTTTGGACAAAATAGAAGTACTCTGACCAATAAATATGTCTAAAAATGACAAAGTTCTCCCCATTTGATGGTTCCAGAGCCCAGCAAGAAGTGATGGGCACAGGCACAAGGAGCTATATACAGTGTAAACAGTAAGGCCCTTGGGGAGACAAAGTGAGGGGCAGGGCAGAGCCTCACTAGGGCAAAGTGGGCCCACAGGTTAATACAACAGGCTTGTAGGACAGTCATCCAATCTGCCACCAAAGCTTGTGGGTGGCAATGGCAGGCCACTGGATTCCTTCAGTCTACAGTAAGGATAAATTGTGTCCATTGAGAAGCTTTGGCCCCACTGACTTTTTCCGGAGGGGAGGCATTGGGGGCAGCCAGGCAGGGCCTCTGTGCCCTTTCCTCCCCAAGAGGAGGGACAGGGCTGCCTGGCCATACTTGGGGCCATCTACCCAGGGTTCAAGTCACGGATGGGGCAGTGTTTCTCAAACAGGGATTGGAAGCAAATGGCCCCAAGGAGCCCTCAGCCTCTCCCTTGAAAGGAGGAGCTGGGGGCATCTGTGTCCAGGAGGGGGAGCCCATAACTTTCCACCCTTCAAGGGCTTCACCCACACCTCAGTTCCTCAAGGATTCTGGAGAGCAGTCTCCCTGATCAGTTTCTGGGTCCTTGATTCTCACCAGCCTCTTGAACAAAGCCAGCCTCCATCTCCACACCCTTCTCCCATCCCCAGCACACTCCTCGGCCTAACTCAGGGGTCCTTAAATATCAGTCTCCTGGAGATGGCTAGAGTTTGCCAGTTCGTAGGCCTGGCAGGTGGTGCCCTCAGCTGCATCACTGGGGACGCCTAAGGACACAGCTTCCACCTCCAAGTGCAGGGCGCACGCAGCCTCTCTGGCGTGCTTCTTTTGCGACAGGCTGCAGACCTTGGCATGCAGCTGGGTGGTGGGTCTCTGGAACGGCACGAGAAGCCTCCACTTGCGAAAGGCGCAGGGCGGCTTTCGACGGCCGACGACCGGAGCCTGCGCCTTGGGTGTGCCTGGGGAACCGGGGGCTGAGGGCGCGGTGAGGGCCAGCAGGGCCCCGGAGGGTGCGGCGCCTGGGCCAGGAGCGTAGTCAGGGCGCGGGCCGCCATTCGAGGCTTGCCAGTGGTGACCGTAGATGCTCCAGAGGGGGCGGTGGTGCTGGCGACTACGATGGCATTGGCAGCGCAGGAGGCGGAGGAAGGCCCGCTTGAACTCCCGGCTGGAGCAAGGGTAGATGAGCGGGTTCACGCAACTGTTGAAGTAGCCCAGCCAGAAGATAACCTTGAAGACGCCCTCTGAGGGCTTCAGCTGTGGGAAAAGGGAGCCTGTGGGAAGCAGAGACCCAGGCTGGTTAGATGCTCAGGGAGAGGGAGTCCCAGGCAGCGCCTGGTGCAAAGGGGCCACCCTCTCCGCACTACTCCCCCTCCCCCCACCCCTTTCAGGGGCCCTGGCCATTCATCAACCAGTGGCTCTCAAGATATCTCTCCTCAGTGAGTCCCTGATATAATTTGAGGGTGTCCATGAACTTGAATGAGGAAAAATAGTCATCTTCAGTTTTACTCACGTTTACCTGAAATTGAGCATTTCCAGCGAGTGTAAGCAACAAACCTGAGTAGAATTAGACAAAATGATATGAAATCACTGTTTTGTAGCTCAAAACTGGTGCAATATTGGCAGTTTACCCCCTAATATTAGCAGTTGCTACAGATATTTTGGAATATTGTCTACGCTCCTCACTATTTGGAAGTGTCAGTCACTAGATCACACCACTAGATCTTGTTATTTAAAGCCTTCACATGGAAACACATTGGAGACTAAATCACAGATTTCAGTTAAATGAAGTCGATTTCATCTGCAATCCTTTGTATTTTATTTTTTGCATTTGAAAGAGTAACTCTGAGAAAGGCTCCATACACTTTGCCAGATGCCCAAGTAGTCCCTAGTATAAAAAGGGTAAGAACTCCTGAATTAAATGTTGACCAAGGCTTGCCCTGAGCCAGGCACTGTGCTGGGCTCTCATCAAACACCTGAGGCCCTGCTCTCCCGGTAGCAATGTGGATCACATATCATGGGAATGCAGGTGGGATGATGGTGGTGCTCAGTATATTGGGGTGGGGGGCTTCCAGGGTCTCAGGATGGACAGGAGCCAGGCAGGATGAGGAAGGGCAGAGGGTATCAGGAGTGGAAGGGACAGGTGGGCAAGAGGATAACAAGTTTGGGGCATGGGAATGTCCTGTAGGATATGCTCAGAAAACTTCATTTGAGACAAATGGTGAAGGGCCTTAAATGCTGGGAAGTTTGGCTTTTATTTTGTGGGTAGTTAGGAGCCATGGATATTTTTGAGCAGGCAAGAGATAGTACCTAGAATTAAGCCTCAATAAACACAATGCCCATGAGCTGTCGGAATGCAGGATAGTGGGGCTGTCCCAGTGGAAGTGGGAAGTGGTCAGGAAGGCTTCTGGGATGGCTTTGAAAGGGAGCAGCGTGCCAGGCAGGAGGAGGTGGGGGCACTGGGGTCTGAGCTGTGCCAGGAAGACCCTCCTCCCTGCATACCTTTCCCCTGTCTTCCCCACCATAGACCTCAAGGAGTCATGTCTCCAAAGGCACCTAACAAAATGCAAAGACATCATCCAGGAAGCAGAGGCCACTTTGTCACCCTCACTATCCTCAACATCAGCAGGGGTTGGGGGTAAGCGGCAGGAGCGTCCCATGCCAGGCAAAAGCTTCAGGTGTCTGCCAGGCTGAGCAGACCAGGGGTAGTGGTCCTTGACAAATCATGGGACCTGCTTTCTTTTCTCCTTGCCCTCAAAGAAATAAGAGCAGTGCCCCCTACTGAGGGAGCAGAGGCACCATGCCCCCCTCTTTGACCTGGGGACCCTTGCATATCACCCGCCTCCCACCCAGTGGGATCCCTGATGCTAAGAGACACTGTGGAGGAAGAGGAGTGTCAGGCAGTATTGCGTGGCACAGCATTTTCAAACCCTGGTCACGCAGCCTTGAGCAAGTTATTTGGCCATCTAAGTCTCACTCTTCTTTTCTGTGAGATATACACAACAATTTCTCTGGAAGGGATTTTGTGATGCTTCATAAATTTCAGGGCACAAGACTTCGCAGGTTTGTAGTAAATACTGGAGTCTGTTCACTCCCCCTTTCCCTACTTCTGTGGCTTTTGAGAGAGGAGACCTCAGCCCTGGGAAGGGACCCCCTTCCCAGCTCTGGAGAGTGGCCAGAAACAGTAGCCGAGACCTGGTGGGTTTGGGGGAGGCTGGGGCATAAATCAGAATGTGTTAAGGAGATAATTTCCCTTGGGAGAAGAATTGGGCAGTTGTCCCTGGAATGTGGGGGCCACCAGCATTGACCTTAGCCTCCAGAAAGACAGCCTCTGAACAGCATCCCTCAACGGCTGCAAAATAAGACAGAGTGCTGAAAATAACTTTCTGACTCAGGCTAGAATTCTTTTATATTTAGCCCAGGATGACAAATCAGGGGACTATGCTTTAAGCAGTAAGCCAAAAGCCAGCCAAAGGGCTTTGTTATTGGTGTGGTTTTGATTCGGATTGGTGGGCAACATGGCATATAGTAGTGTGGCCTGGGCCTTGTTTTAAGCATTAAAATTCTAATTCATGCTCAACCAACCTATGCAGAAGCCTGCTGCCAGCTGGGAATTCCTTACACACAAAGGAGCTGGGATACAAACTCAGCCTTTCAGTCCCAAGTTTTTCCTACTGTGTCCTGCTGAGGGTTCTGTCTTACTTTGGGCTCTCCCAGAAGCAGACCTGAGACAAGGATTCAAATGCAAGTTGTTAATTTGGAAGGTAAATGAAACACCAGTAGTGAAGTGTGATAAAAAGAGGGAAGAGAAGGAAGCCAATGAAAGGAGAGTTAACAAGTTAGTCACTGCTGTGGGCAACTGAGGTGCAATCTCACTGGGAGCTCTGGGGGACTGGAGAACAGGACCAGTAAGGTGAGGGAGGTGGGGTATCTATACTCCCATTACCATAAGCCAGTGTTTGGGTTGCTCCCTCAGGGTGTTAATTTTCCATACTTCCTGCTTGCTGTGTGGGTGGACAGTGACGATTTTGTTGTTCAGAGAAAGCTGCAGGCGAAGATATGGAGGCAGCTACTGGGGCGGAAAGTGACCCATGTTCAGGGGGGATGGGTGGGGCACTGACAGCAGCCGCCACAATTTTGTTTCATTGCTGTCTGCCCTCTGTGCACAGACATCTTGCCTGGAAAATACAGACGTCTGTGCCTTGGGCTCCAGCTTTCACAGACAGGAGCTCCTAAGAGACTTTTACTCTGTTCCTTTCACATATGGCCGTCCTGAGCCTCACACCTACTTCTGCCCAGAGTGCTGCAGTCTACCCCCTACGCCTCCTTGCACCCTGCCTCACTCTTTGCTGCCTGCCTGCCCCAACTTTCTCTCTTCTGCCCACAGCCTCTTTCAAGGATCTCTGGGTTGGGGGAGGGGGGCTTGTGGGCACTTCCCTCCCCTTTGCCATGGATGAGGTGGGTAACTGTCCTGAGACTCCCGAGGGTGTTCACTGGCATTATCCCTGCAGCACTGCCCTGCTGTCAGGGCATCAGTGGACAAGCCCCTTCTCAGCCACTCCCAACTTTCTCCTCCTCCAGCCACTCTGAGTTATGGCCTCTTAGGTCGACCACTTGGTTTCACCTCTCTTGCCTTCTCAGTCCTCTCCAGCTGCCCAGCACAAGCCTCTGCCAGCCCCGGAAGCCCAGCTACAGGAAAGCCTCAATGGGTACATGGGGGCTCTGAGGCAAGGCCTCTGTCTCTCAGTACCTGGCACTCCCCTTCTCTGTCCTGAGCTGGCTCCCTCTCCTACTCCCCACATTGTCCACAGCCGTTCTTGAAGGCATAAAGCACAGCTGTGCTAACTCATCTTGGCAGTTGTCACTGGAAACAGGTGCTCATGGGACCCTCCTCTCTCTGCCTCCCGCCATCCAGGCGCCCAGCACCACCCCCTTGTCCTCCTTTCTCTTGCAATTCCCGCTTCTCTTCCGTCTTCATGTGCATCAGCTAAGTTGCCACACTGACTGCTCACTGCCCTCTGGCCACAGCGGGCTCCCCAGTCTTGTCTCTGTGCTTTTGCACAGGATCATCCTGGACTGCCCTTCCTCCACCTGGTAGTGCTGGCTCCAGTGGCATCTCCTCCTGGGAGCCTTCGTCACACCACCCCCTCCCGACCCAGCAGAGTTAGTTGTATCCCCCCCTCCTCTAGCACATCTATTCACTTCTCAATGCCAAGAACACTGTGGGTAACTACCGGTTTCCCATCTATCTGATCCTTAAATGGAGAGCTCCCCACACCATCCTTGGCACATCGTAGGTGCTCCACACATTCTGACCCCCCTCTTTCTGTCACACTCTGCATCCCATCCATTACCAGCTCCTGTTGGTCCTGAATCCCCCACTTTGCTCCATCCCCTGTTACCACCCTGGTCCCAGCTACTATCATCATCTACTTACAGTGCCCTTCCAAGTGGGCTCTCTGTTCCTGCCCCTGTGCCCCCCATAGTACCCTGTTCTCCACATAGTAGCTGGGGGGGGGTGTCCTTTTAAAACATAAGGCTGAGCAGTTCATTTCTTCACTTAAACCTATATTCCACTGCTGACTGCAGCTTTCTGTCCTCTCTCTCTTTCTCATCTGAACTTTGACCTGCCAGCCCCTTGGATTTCTCCTATCATCTCTGCTTAGCTGAGACTTCTCCTCATTTGCACCCCAGCCATTCTTTCCTCAGTCCTTCCATGTGCATGTCCTTCTGGATTTGGGTTGTATTTATCCAGCCAGATCCTAACTCCGGAGAGATTCACCCACACTCTGAACACGCTTAGGGTCTCCAACCTCAGCTCTGTGTCCTGGCTTCAAGCAATCTTGCCACCCATCCTCAGCCCACTCCCCCCGCCACCGATTCCTGCACGAGCTCCTTTGAGCCTTTACTCCTCTCCACAGGCCCTGCAGTCTGCCCCTTCGCCTTCTCCAAAGCAGTTGATCTCACTTCCTGTTTCACAGAGTAAACAAGACAAAGAAGTTGGGCACTCACTCAAACCTTCTTCACCTGTCTTCCTCCTTGGTAAGAAAGGAGTCTCTCCTCCCACCCAAGGTTCATGTCCCTACTTGTGTTGTAGAGCTCTCAACCCATCAGTCACTTGTGAGCTTGCCTCTGTCACAGCTGCACCCTCTTTGCTGGTTCTCTGGCTATGACTTCATTCTCTCCACCCTTTCTATCCACACGTGCCGTCTCCTCTTCCCCACCTGCTTTTCACTCCACTGCTTTGCCCCACTGCCCCACTCCACCCCAGCCCTCCCACATGCAGATACAGCTCTTATCCATCCTGGACACTTCTCATCTCACCCGGGGCTTCTGGGGCACCATTCTCTTGGATTTTCTACTCCTTGTCAATTGCCTTTGCTCCTTCTTCCTCATGTCCCCACTGCTACGTGTAGGAGTGCCCTTATAAGAAGAGTCTTGTAATCTCTTCTCTTTGCATTCTCCTGGCAATTTCAGCCAGGCTCACTGACTTTTGGCTGGTAATGCCCACAGTTCTATCTCCAGCTCAGTTTGCTCTCCCAAATTCTAGACTCATAGATCCCAGACTCAATTCTTCCTAGACATTTCCACTTGGATGTCTACTGGCATCTCACACTTATCCTGCCCTCATAAAGCTTACATGTCATAGGGCAAGACCAGAAATACATATGATAAACAAGGAAAATGCAAACGTATCAGATAATAAAACATGCTAATAAAAAACAAAGTAGGGAAGGAAGATACCTAGTGTGTATTTATGTATGTGTGTGTGTGTGGCTGGGGGTGGTGGTATAAATTTTGGGTAAAGTGGCCAGAGAAGGCCTGCTGAGAATGTGACTTTTGAGTAAAGAGCGGAATGAGGCATGTGGACATTTTGGGGAAAAGCATTCCAGGTAGAGGAAACAGCAAGTGCAAAGGGCCTGAGGTGGCCCTGGTATGTTTGCAGAACAATGACAAGGCTAATGTGGATAGAATGGAGTGATTGAGTGCACAGCAGAAGGGGATGAGGTTGAAACTCAACCACTACCCTCCTCCCTGCGCCCTCCTACCCTGTCTGAGACACAATCACCTCTCCCCTTGAGTAAATCAGCAGCCTCCCGACTGTCTCTTGTGTGTACCCTTGCAGCCTGAAATCTACCCTCAACCTGGCAGCTAGAACGATCCTTTAAAAATATTGGGTTGGCCAAAAGTTTAGTTCAGTGTTTTCCGTAAGATGGCTCGAGTAGCGCTTAGTTGTCTTTAACTTCATTCACAACAATTTTGTTAGATTGTATTGTGACAGCTGTCATATCAGCATGCATTTAAAAAAAACTTATCAAAATTGGTGAATTTTTGTGTAGCTATTTTAATATTGAAGATGGAAGAAAAAAAGCATCATTTACAGCGTATTATGCTTTATTATTTCAAGAAAGGTAAAAATGCAACTGAAATGCAAAAAAAGATTTGTGCAGTGTATGGAAAAGGTACTGTGACTGATCGAACGTGTCAAAAGTGGTTTGTGAAGTTTCATGCTGGAGATTTCTTGCTGGACGATGCTCCATGGTCAGGTAGACCAGTTGAAGCTGACAGGGATCAAATTGAGACATTAACTGAGAACCATCAACATTATACCACGCGGGAGATAGCTGACATACTCAAAATATCCAAATCAAGTGTTGAAAATCATTTGCACAAGCTTGGTTATGTGAATCACTTTGATGTTTGGGTTCCACAGAAATTAAGTGAAAAAACCTTCTTGACTGTATTTCCACATGCGATTCTCTACTTAAACATAACGAAAAGTTTCCGTTTTTAAAACAAATTGTGACGGGCGATGAAAAGTGGATACTGTACGATAATGTGGAAAGGATGAGATGGTGGGGCAAGCGAAATGAACCACCACCAACCACAGCAAAGGCCGGTCTTCATCCAAAGAAGATGATGTTGTGTATATGGTGGAATTGGAAGAGAGTCCTCTGTTATGAGCTCCTTCTGGAAAACCAAGCGATTAATTCCAACAAGTACTGCTCCCAATTAGACCAACTGAAAGCAGCACTCAACAAAAACCGTCTGGAATTAGTCAACAGAAAATGCATAATCTTCCATCAGGATAACACAAGACCGCACGTTTCTTTGATGACCAGGCAAAAACTGTTACAGCTTGGGTGGGAAGTTCTGATCCATCGACCGTATTCACCAGACATTGCACCTTTGGATTTCCATTTTTTTCAGTCTTTACAAAATTCTCTTAATGGAAAAAATTTCAATTCCCTGGAAGACTGTAAAAGGAACAGTTCTTTGCTCAAAAAGCTAAAAAGTTTTGGGAAGATGGAATTATGAAGTTGTCTGAAAAATTTCAGAAGGTAGTGGAACAAAACAGTGAATATGTTGTTCAATAAAGTTCTGGGTGAAAATAAAGAATGTATCTTTTATTTTTACTTTAAAACCGAAGGAACTTTTTGGCCAACCCAATAGAACTAGATCATGTCACTCCTCAAGCTCAAAACCCTCTAAGGGCTGCCATTCCCCCTCACAGCTTAATATGTGGTCCCCTGACCCCCTGACATCCTCTCCTACTCCCCCCCACTCTGTTCCAGCCTCACTACCCTCCTTTTGCTTCTTGGACATGCCAGACACACTCCCACCTTGGGCCTTTGCATTTGCTTTTCCCCAGAATCTTCTTCCTCCAGAAATCCACATGGCTCCCTGACCTCCCATCTAAAATTGCAGTGTGCCTGGAAACAACCCAAGGGCCCACCAACAGATGACTGGTTTAAGACGATGTGGTATATATAAACAATGGAATATTACTCAGCCATAAAAAGAATGAAATATTGCCACTTGCAGCAACATGGATGGACCTAGAGATTGTCATACTAAGTGAAGTAAGTCAGAGAAAGACAAATATTATATGATATGACTTACATGTGGAATCTAAAAAATAATACAAATGAATCTATATACAAAACAGAAACAGACTCACAGACATAGAAAACAAACTTATAGTTACCAAAGGGGAGAGGGAGGGAGGGAGGGACAAATTAGGAGTGTGAGATTAACAGACACAAACTACTATACATAAAATAGATAAGCAACAATAATTTACTGTATAGCACATGGGACTGTATTCAGTATCTCATAATAATCTATAAAGGAAAATAATCTAAAAACAAACCTGAATCACTTTGCTGTACAACTGAAAACAACACGATATTATAAATCAACTACAATAAAAAAAATTGCAGTGTCCCCCACCCCATACTCCCTATCTCCCTCAACTGGCTCTATCTGTGGCCCTTATCACCTTCTCTTGTACTATTTGAGTTATTCTTCATTTTGTCTATCACCTTTCTCCCTGCAGTAGGAGTCCCTGGGGCAGGAATAGTGTCTGTTTTGCTTGGTGCTGCACTCCCATTGCCCAGAAGACCTCATGAACACATTGAACATAGTAGGTGCTCAACACTTGCTGAGTTTGCTGAATGAGTCCCTCTTTTCTACCCTATATGTCACCATGTCTGGTACATTCAATTTTCTCTCTAGTGGGGTCCCTCCCTTCACCTCATTCCTGAAGCCTTTGCTGACTCTGGCATCTCATTTTGTTTACATGGCTGTGACAGCCCCCAGTGGCCCCTTGTCTCCTCTACTCTGCACACAGCTGCTGGAGACTTATTGTAAAAAAAAATGGTTTCTCTCCTTTCCCCTCTGAAAACCGTTGGTGGCTTCTAATGGCTCTGAGGAATAAACCCAAATTTTCTTGTGTTGCATTCAAGTCTTTTTAGAATCCTAAGCTGTCTTCAGCTTACCTCCCTCCCAAATTGGCCACACGAAGCAACAAGCATGTCTTCCCACAGAGGCTGGGCTCCTTCTGCCTTCCTGCGTGGCTCTAACTGCTCCCACGGTGCTTTCTGCTTCCTCCCACCCATCCCTCCAGCCCAGGTCAGGTGTCCTCCCCCACCAAGCCTGGGTTAGGTGCCCTTTCATGCACGCCTGCATCTTAACAAATAAAATTTATTACTGCTCTATCTACTCTCCTAGACTCTAGGTTTCTTGAGGGCAGGGATGGGATTAATTATTCTTTTCATCCCAGCCTCTAACACACGTGCCTGATCCAGAGTCGTAAAGTATCTGTTGAATGAGTGGATAAATGCTGTTTGGGTAGATGTAGGTAGCCTCTAAAGTGACGAGGAAGGAAATGGGAGCTCACGCTTGCTTTCTGAGTGTTCAGTACCTACCAGGCTCCATGCTGGGCCCTGTATGTAGCACTTCTCATTTAATTCTCATGGCATTAACATCCCACTTTGTAGCGATTCTAGTTATCTCCGGAGGGCAAGTGGCAGCATCAGGATTTGAACCTGCATCAGTCTAGCCCTAAAGTGCTTGTTCTTTCCATGACATCATGCAAAGATAGAAAGAAAAACTTCCCCTGGTCTTCCAGGGGTCCTGGGGTCAGGATCCACAAAGACTCACTTAATACCTTCCAGCAGCTGCTCCACAAGCAGCATGCCCATCCCTACCTCTGGACTTTCGTACATTTGGCCTGGTCTGGAGGATGGCCCTCTTCCTTTCTCCATAGCAGGTCTCTCCAGTTCTTCAGACTTGGGCATAGAACCACCTCTCCAGGAGCAGTTCTGTGATTAATTCCACTCCTGGGGTCTGCGGAGGTGAGAGTGGTTTCTGGATTGTGTGTGCCTTGAGCACTTCTGATTCTGCCTCCACCAAGTGGCATTCATTGGCCTTCTCTATGACCTTTAGGGTGGCCTGTGGGGGCTGCCATATTGAATTCGGCTCCTGTGCACGCATGCCCGTCCAGAACACTCAGAAAGGCTGGGCTGTTGCCTGCTCGCTGCATCTCAGGAAACAGACCCCAGCCTCCTGGGAGGAGCCCCAGAAAGCCACTTGGCCATCTCCTTCCCCTTCTTCAGATCTTTGCTCAAAAGTCACCTTTAAGTTTTGAAGTTGATGCTATTAGTGCCCCACCCAGGTGCCCCTGGTCCCCAGCTGCTGTGAGTGTTCGCTGCTAATGGCTTATAGTTGGCTGCTAATGGAGAATTGCCCTTGACCAATGGGAGCTGCTTCAACTGGGAGATGACACCTTCCCACCAAGGTGGCAGCCCACAGCCAGTGATAGACTGAGCGGGGATGGAAAAGGCCAGACTCCTTATCTCGAGGTGGCACCATTCTCTGCTGTCGTTCTTGTTCCAGGGATCAGGCTGAGGCCAGACTTTGAGACCACATCCTGGGTTTAGCTCTTTTCTGACTTATCCTGCTTCCCTCCCTCCCAGGTACCTCCTGAGAGCTTCCCTCAGTCCATCACTTGCATAAGAACTCCTGTCTCAGGCTCTATGTACAGGGACGTGACCCAGGACACTCTTTGCATGGATGTATCTTCAAGCTCTCTTGATTGGTCCTAAACCTATAATCCAGGGATTAGCTCTTGGTCACTGTTTCAACTCTTCCACCCACTGCTGAGAAAGGCAGGGCATGAATTTACACGTTCATGTCCATTCCTCTCCACTCAACAGGCAGGCTGGAGAATGGGAGTGAACACATTGACCTACCTATGAGGAGAGGTGGTCAGGATGTAGGTAGGAGATGACTGCAAACACAACTCTTGCCTGCTTCTCTCTGCTCCTCGGCCTTTTCTTGCATGTATCCATCAAGCTTGCTCCCACCTGCCTTCCCCTATTCCCTGTTTTGGGGTGCCTCTGTCAGGAGTCTAACCTAATGTCCAGGGATGCTGAACATCCACTAGTCAGAAGAGGCAGGGCCTCTCCTGTGTCAGCAGGTTACCCCACTCTTTGGCATGTTGGCTGGGCTAGCCTGGCCTGCACACTGTTGGGGAAACTAAGGCAGGCTGAGATTGGTGGCGGAGGTCTGCAGCCTTATCACAGGCCAGTCCCCTCTCCTAAGTAAGAGCAATGTCCAGGCCCAGGAGATGCTGCTGAGATGCTGGTTAAGGCTGGAACTGGCCAATCTGGCCAAGCCTCGCTGAGGAGTGACAGTGCTGAAGCCAAGGGTGGACTGTGTGATTAACAGCATTCTTTTGGCATCACCAGAAGGGAACTCGTTCTTGGTAGAATGTCAGAATTCACAGCCAGTCTTGTTCATAGCTTGCAGCCAACCATGGACTATTAGGCTTCACTCCAGCCTTTCCCCTTTCCCACCTCCTCCCTCACCAGTGACTTTTCTATCCACAAGCAGCCATTTTCTCTAGCCAGAAAGAAATAGAGGGATTAAAAATACCATGTACCATATTCAGGTCTTTCCCTGCTAACAGGGCTAGCAGAGATGGAATTCCCAGTCCTAGACTCCCTTTCTCTCTCCTAGTTCTTTCAGCTGCTCACTCAGTGCTTCTGACTCTAGAACTCAATTGCGCCTTCCCCAAGAGAGGCTGGGAAGCAGCGGACCTCTTTGCAATATTTTAAAGGGTCGGCCTCCCTCATAAGGCACACTTGAGCTGAGACCTGAAGACCCTCTGAGGGAGTGAGTCATGCATCTACCTGAAGAAAGAGAATTCCAGACAGAGGAGAGGGCATGTGCAAAGGCCCTGAGGCAGCAGGGTACTGCACAAGTTCAAGGACAACCAAGTTAGGACTGCTGGAACAGAGAAGGGGAGGAAGAGATGGTAAGAGATAAGGCCATTTTGAAGCAGAGAAAATCATGGAGGGCTGTCAGGAAGAGGTGACCTGAATAGGGTCCAGGTCTCAGATGGATTATAAAGACATGGAGTTGAGGCTATTGTGGGGTAGCTGTGCCAAGCCAAATCTCTTGAATTCCTTGCATTGCCAATCTTCCATGGTGAGAGGTAACTGGTGGGTCCTCTGGCTTGAGATAGACAAGGAATAGATCAGAAGTCCCTCTGTGCCCCGTGTTTGCCTCAGGATCCTTGAGCTCTGTGGGGCTGGCCTAGAACTACTGGTCTGGCCCTGGACATCCTTCTGCAGCTGTGCGGATTGGCAGGGAGGGGCAGTTCCTAGAGCCACAGAGGCTGCCTGGTGGGGCCCAAGGCAGGGAGATGAGTCACAGACCTGTTCAGTGTCCTACACTGGACCCCACCCATTCCCCTTCAGCTCTTCTCCCTCCCCTTCTCCCCTCTCTCTCTCTCCACCTTCCCTCTCTCCCTCTCTTTTCCACTCTTGTTGTCACTTCTTAACTTATTCCCTGATCTGTGGCCTTGGAGTGGTCACACCCCAAGCTCTGCGTGCCCAAGGCTGAAGTCCCTGCCAAATGGCCCTTGTGCTCGACTGAACATGACCCTGATCTGAGCATGAACCTTTCAGTTCTCAGACCACACTGACAAATGGCTCATGAGTTGGAGCAGATCAGTGCTTTTGCCAGAGGAGAGAAGTTCCCAGACAGTGGTCACTCTGTCCAGGAGTCCCAGCACTGAGTTGCTGGGACACTGACCACTAGGTCCCAATGCTGGCTCTCAGGGGCCCAGGCCAATGTTCTGCAGGGTCACCATCTGCAAAGGAGGGCAGGCAAATCCTCTAGCATTCAAGGAGAACTTTTTGGTGGGCATATAGCTCATGAAGCAGGATGGGGCAGGGTTCAGGTGGGGTCAGAGGTGGGCTCAGGAACTCAGAGACTTTCCCATGAGGAGTAGGCTCAAGGGCTCTGGCGGTCTGGGAGGACCAAGCCACGCAGGAAGTGGTCATGTCCTATGGCAATGCTCAGGGCCCTCATGGCCAGGATCTGGGGCAGAAGTGAGCCTGGAACTGAGCCTGGGGGGAGGTAAGCAGGTGCTGAGGCATTTGGTAAGATTTAAAGCTTAAAGCATGGCTGCCAACTGACCCTTAACCCTGGCTTCAGTTTGACCTCTGATCTCTGACCCAGGCAGGAAGTAACAGGACTCTAGGGCCAAGGGCACCCATTGGCCAACCCCAAAACAGTGATGTCTATAATGTGTGACAGATTTAAAAATCACTTTTAACATGGTACTAAAAAACCTATTGGTCCCCTTTGGAAAGATTGCTAGGAAATTGACTCTTCTTTTGATAAAGGAGAGAGCATCGAGCAGCTCTCCTGATTTTCCTGTATGGACTCTATTTCAAGTGACCAAATAGCTAGTGGTGAATTCTTTTTAGAATTTTAGTCTACAAATGCAGAAGGAATGATAGAATTTGGATATCACCACTTTCAGTCCCAGTGATATAATGGGTCCAGGCCATGGTCAATGGCTGCTAAAACTAGCAGGTGAAAGGCTGATGGAACATTTTATAATGAATGAATCAGGCTGACTGCATCTGAACCCCTGATCAATCTTAACATCACAAAAGAAAAGAAATCTTGTCCCAAACACTGAACTTGAATCTGATCAAGCCAGTTTACAGGAAGTACAGGGAACAGGGGACACATTAAATGGCACTAATAGGGACGCAAACTCCAAAATGTGGGCAACTCCTTGGGGACAAACAATCTGGTTTCTTCACCAAATAAGCTGAAAGGGAAAAGGTGGGGGTAGGGGAATCTTATTAATCAAAGAAACTGAGGAGACAAATCAAGTGCATGCAATGTATGTACTTTCTTTTGGACCCTGATTCAAACAAATAAACGAAAATTTTGTGAGGAAATCAGCAACATTTGAACACTAAGATATTTGGTACTATTAAACAACTATTTTTATGTGTTATCATGGATTTTGGTTATTTTTTTAAAGTTCTTCTAGAAATATACATTGAAGAATTTACAGATGAACTGATATGGTGTCTGGGATTTTCTTCAAAATAATAAGCAGTGGTGGAAAGTGGGCGGGGGGTTGAAATGAATGAAGATCAGCCTTGGGTTGATACTTGTTGAAGCTGGGGCCATCATACCGTTCTGTCTACTTATGTGTTTGAAACTATCCATGATTTTTAAAAACGGAAAATAAAACCCCTAGCTCATTGCTTGTTCATAATAATCACTCAATAAATGTTAGCTGTTATGTTTAAAAACTTTTTAAGGTCATATAAAAGGGGGGTCACCCCCAATGCATTGCGAGTAAAGGGGGTCTCTGCTTACACAGAGGCTGTTATACTAAGTGAAATAAGCCAGTCACAGAAGGACTGCATGACTCCACTTCCATGAGGTATCTAAAATAGTCAAATTCAAAGAAAGAGTGGAATGGTGGGTGCCAGGGGCTGAGGGGAGGGGGAAATGGGGAGTTGCTAATCAATAGGCATAAAGTTTTAGTTAAGCAAGATGAATAAATTCTACAGATCTGCTGTACAACCTTGTGCCTAGAGTTAACAATACTGCATGCTTAAAAATTTGTTAAAAGGGTAGATCTCATGTTGTGTTCTTACCACAGGAATAATAATAATAATAAAGATAGAGGGCTGTGCTTTGTCAACCAGATCCTCGGCACAGAAGGATGTGAAAAGGTTCTGCCACTTCTTCCTTCTATACACACACTGACCAAGCATCTACTATGTGCCAGGTGCCACGAAGGCACAGATAGGAGATGTAATGCCAGCCTCTTCTTCAGGCTTTTGGGCCAGGGAACAGTAATGCCATTCCTGAGAACTTGCTGCAGTGCACCCCCTGCCTCTCTCCCTGAGTCTGTGGACCCTGCGCCACCTCAGGGAGCCTGTGGAGATGGGTCCTTCGGCACTTGGCCAGCACTCTGAGATGCAAATGCTGAATCTACCCTCCACACCTGGCTGCCAAAGTGTGCTTTCCAGCCTGGACACCAATTCCTCAGATGGCAGCCTCCTCCTGCCTCCTCCCTCCTTCTCTCCCTCTCTCTCTCTCATTAAGGCATAAGATACTGACAGTCAAGTTTATAAAGTGTGTACATTTTAAGAGTACAGACTGATGACTTTACATATATATTCACCAATGTAGTCACTGCCTAGATCGAGTCACAGACAGGGAAATGGAGGTGTGGGGGATGACCCCTAGTCCCTCTCTGAGCCCCTCAGGATTTTAGGTGCCCTGTGCTTGTGTCCCATTCTTTCCTGCCCAGCAACTTGGGCCCCAATGGCCCCACAGGTGAGCATACCTTGTCTGTATCTCTCTCTGCTGCAGCTCTGGCTTGACTAAAACATTTCAAGTGATAGATGGCTGTTCACGGCCCCCTGTGCCAGTGTACCCCTGGGACCCTGGGCCCACTTCCTAGAGCTTTCGATATCCTCTGGGCTATTGGGGCTGCTCACTGGCCATGTCACTGCTGTGGCTGAGGCTCCTGCTTCCACTTGGCTTTGTGTGTGGAGATGTGGGTGAAGGGCACCCTGGGTCTGCTTAACAACCCCAGGTTGTGGCCTTACTTGGCACCTTCATTTCCATGGCCTGTGGCCCTTGCTGGCACACAGTGCTTTTTCTCAATCCTCCCACGTTTGCTGCTCCTCACACCTGGTGTGGGAACCAGGGCCTGCAAGGAGGGAGGTACCACCTTCTCCTGTCTGCCCCCTTCTCTGCCTCCTTCTGGGTTCTTTCAAAGTGGGTACTCCCCAGGGCTCCTTCCCCAGCCCGTCTCTTCTCTTTGTCCATCCATCCTCTTTCTGGGAGACTGTTCCCCACACTCCTGCTTCTGCAACCATATCCATCCTTGGTCCCCTTATCTAAGTTCCCAACATCCTCTTCCCCCAAGCACATACTGGCACCTCCTACCAAAATATGCCAGCCCCTTGGATTCCACATTCACCCCCAAAAGTTGCTGCTCAGAATGTTCCCTGTTCCTCCAAAGATGCCTCCCTCCTCCCAGGCCTGGCTCCAGAGCTCCTGGGGGGGGGGGTTGCTCCTGGCCCCCCTTCTTCCTGCACAACCCTCAGGCCACTCCTGCTTGTACCACAGGCTCTGTCCTCCTGTTCTCTCTGCTGTCCTGCCCTACAAGCCACATCATGGCAGATCAGAATATTCTGTTTCCCTGCTTGGCCTCTGTCCTGCTTGCTCATTATTGCCAGATTCCACTAAATTCAGCTCCATTGTGGCCCTGGGCTTTGTTCTAGAACTTGGTGAGGTGCCATGGGAAGCTGGGCACAGTGCAGACCGGCAGGAAGGGAGAGGCAAGGATAGCCCCAGGGTTCCCATATGAGGTGTGAGGAGCAGCAGAGATGAGGGGTTGAGGAAGAGCAGTGTCTGCCAGCAAGGGCAGAGGCCATGGAGATTTAGGGATGACTTTTTGGAAGAGGGAGACGTGATCTCGACCTCAAAAAACAGTAGCCTTTTGCAGTGTTGATTGTAACAGTGAAAAATTAGAAAAACTGAACACAGCAGGAGACTGCGTCAACACACCATGGCATACTCTCAAACAGAATACTATACTGTTGCTAAAATAACCAGAACGGATAAATCTCAACGACAAAACATTGGGTGAAAAGGGCAAACTGAAGATGTATGTGCACAGCTGGTGCAATTTATATAAGTCCAAAGGACACACAAAACAATACTATTTATTATTATGGATTCAGGTGTTTGTAGTAAGAGTATAAACATGTGTGTGGGAGTGATAAACACCAGATTTACCTCTGTGGAGAGAGGGAGAAAATGAGGAAGGGACAGGAGGAGGGAACTTAGTTGTTCTGTTTATCTGAAAAGAGAGAGAGGAAGTGATCTGAGGCAAATATGGCGAAATGTTATCATCTGTTCAATGCGGGTGATTACAGGTACATGGGAGGTCCTGGCTTGGGCTGGCTGGTTGCACCTGTGGGTGAAGTGACTCAGGGCAAATGCAACCCCATAGATGCTGTTCCCTTTCTTCTCCCTGTGCTGACTGAGCCCCAAGGCTTCCAGGAGGGGCCTCAAGGCATGGGAGGAAGGTCCTGAGAACAGCTGCCCACCTCCCAGGACTAGAGGAAAGCCTGTGAAAGAAATAGCAAAGTTCTCCAGAAGTGCTAGGACTCTGTAATTTAAGAAACTGCAATGAACAATATTAACTTTCCATTTGATAAGATGCCCTTTTCCTTTCTTTCTCACCCCCACACAGACCCCCCCCCAACAAGAGGAGATTTCAGAAATGAGAGCCCATGGCATTCACAGATACCAGCTGGGGAGGGCCTCCCAGGGGGGCCCAGCTTCCAAACTGAGAGAAAGCAGGTGGCTTCTGGTGTCTGCTGATGTTCACGTAGACTGGCCAGGGATTGCTGCCCATGAATGAATGTAGGCCCTGGTGGTGGAGGGAGGGAGATATGTAGACAAGCACATACACTGCTCGCCACATACTAAGGGAGCAGATGCCCACACAGATTTCCACTGACCTTTTATATTTAGTGGAGTTGGGAGTGTAAAACAAGCCCAGGGCTTGTAATGGCAGTGAAGAAGGGGGAAGGCCAGAAAAGTTAGAAGCTCATAAAACAAATCCTGCAAGCATGAAGAGCCTATTTGTCTCCCACAAAGCAGCACGTGCACGTGTCAAAGAGACCAGGCAGGTTACTAAGTAAACCTTCCATGCTCAGGTGGACAGTCACCCTCCATTGGGAAGGGCCATCCAAGTCTGGGTGCCAGGAAGGGATGGTCACAGGCTCAGGGAGGAAGAGAAGGGGCTGGTGGGAGAGGGGTCACTCACCCAGTGGCAGGACGAAGAAAAAGGGGAACCAGCAGAGCACGAAGACGCCCACGACGATGGCCAGCGTCTTGGCTGCCTTCTTCTCACGGGAGAACTTGAGCAGACGCACCGACAGTGAGCTGCGGAAGGTGTGGCCCTTGGCGCTGCGCATCCCACCGTGGGCTCCGTCTGAGCCAGTGCTTGCGCCGCGACAGTGGATGCGCAGCACCACCTCTGAGGCCTTGCCCCGCTCGCGCTTGACTCCCGCCTCCAGGCTGCGCGTGGTGCTTCGCGCTACCACATACACGCGGCAGTACATGACCACAATGATGGCCATAGGCAGGTAGAAAGAGCACAGGGAGGAGAAAACAGCGTATCCCGCCTCCTCCGTGATGCCACAGAAGCGCTCGTCAGGGGGCACCGGCTCCTTCCAGCCCAGCAGCGGCCCCACAGACACCACGAGGGCTACAGCCCAGAGCAGCGCCAGGATGGCGGCCGCCTTGCGCTCGGTCATGATGGCTGGGTACTTGAGCGAGTGGCGCACGCCCACATACCGGTCCACCGAGATTGTGCAGAGGCTGAGGATGGAGGCCGTGCAGCACAGCACATCCACGGCGGCCCACACGTCGCAGAAGGCCCGGCCGAAGGCCCAGAAGCCCAGAACCTCCATGGTGGCCGAGAAGGGGAGCACCGTGGCGCTCAGCAGCAGGTCGGCCACGGCCAGGTTCACAATGAAATAGTTTGTGACCGTCTGCAGGTGGCGGTTGCAGGCCACGGAGAGGATGACCATCAGGTTGCCCGCCACGGCCATGAGGATGAAGGCGGCCAGGAAGACGCCCACGCCCACGCCCTGCGCACTCACCACCAGCCCCCCGACGGCCGCCGTGCCGTTCACCTCGCCGCCGGCGCCGGTGCCCCCGGGCTCCCCAGTGGAGCTCCGGTTGTCCTCGCCGCTGCCCGCGCCCACCACGCCGCCGCCGCTGCCACCGCCTGCGGTCACCCGCACGCCGTCCACCGCCCGGCCCTCCGAGGCAGCCGCGCCGCCCGCGCCACCCCCGCCACCGCCCGCGCTGGAGCTCCCGGCGCTGCTGTCGGAGCAGGGTCCCTCGAAACTGACGTTCAGGAGATAGCGGAAAGCCATCTCAACGCGCGGCCGTCGGGGGCCGGGCCTGGGCGCAGGACGAGCGACTGGTAGGGCTGGGGGCTCCGGCACCAGCCCCGCGCGCTGGTCCTGTCGGGGTCCTGCCTCAGTTCCTGTGACGTGGAGCACTGCTGCCCGCGAGCGGAGCGGGCGGCCGCGGAGTGGGACCGAAGAGCCGGGGCTGGCGACGCGCGCCGCTCTCGCAGCGTGCCCAGGCGAGCGGGCAAATCGGCGGCTCAGGGCCGGGTGGTGCGGGCGGCGACCACTGAGGCGCTAGCTACTGGGCGCGGGGCCGGGACGGAGGAAGGGCAGCGCCGGGGATGAGGAGGGGGCGCCGGCACCGAGGGACCCGGCGCCACACTTGCCGGAAGAAGGGGATCTGCGCTCTGGGCGAGCTGGCGTTCCGGGGTCCCAAGGGGCGGTGGCGCTGGCTCGCGCTCCGACCCCGTGAAAGCCACCCCCGCCGCGCCGCGGGTGCTCACGCCCGCCCTCTCCCCTCGCGGTCCGCTCCCTTCCACCTCCCGCGCCCCTCCCCGGCCTCCTCCCTCTTACCACTCAGCTAAGTCTCCCTCCCGCCCTTTCCCCAGCGTCTCGGTCACTGCGGGTGCCCTTGGGCGCGCCGAGTGTAGAAGGTGCGATTCCCGGGTCCCCGGACTCCCAGCTCCCGCCGCCAGAGAGCAGCAAGCTCCTGGGATCTGCAGCCTGCTGACTGGACCGCGCCATGCCGCGGCGGGTCTCCTCCAGGGAGAGCCCGGATGGATCTGCTGCACCTCCTTCCTTCTCTCAGGGGACTGGACAAAGGAGGGTCTCAAACACCTCTGTCCAGTGCCGTGGCGTGGAGAGCTCCAGAGGGTGTCGGAAGCTTTGCGGGCCTGTGATGGGCGAAGGAACAAGAGACTACTTACATGGTTACAGCCTTCAGACCCTGCCCAGGACACATCGGTCTGCATACACCAACTTCTGCACTGTTACTTTACTCCGTATCGGATGTCGAAATAAAACTTCCCATTGCTACACTAAATAAGTGGCCTCGTTCTAGGGAGGGAGGGTTTAAGTGCTGGAGGGTGGGAAAGGCCACTTGGCGGGATGGTTAAAGGAGGTGGGGCAGACAGTCTGGCTCCAAATCTAGGCTCCACCCTATGTTAGCTGTTTGACCTCTTTGTGTCTTAGTTTCTCATCTGTAAAATGAAGATAAGAGTAGTGTCTACCTACCGGCGTGAAGATTTAATGAATTAATATCTGTTAGGGCCCCAGAGCAGTGCCTGCATTTGTTAGCTGAGTGGGACTACGCAGGGCAGGATTTGAACAGGTAGGACAGAGGACAGAGGGAATGTGGAGCTGGTATGAACCCGGGCCACAGGTGGAGGGGTGGGTTTGAGGAGCCTCTTGTTGACTAACAAAACTGGGTAGGGAGAAACAAAAAGAGACCATTCCTTTGGCCAACATAAAAATACTAACCAGGCTGTTGTCATGTGTCAAGCTATGTTGGACACTCTGGGTGGCAGGGGAGGGGGGAATTGCAGGGAGAATAATGCCACCAATTAAGTGCAGGATGAGGAAGTCTTGAGCCATGCCAGGGAGATGAGGACCTGTTTAGAGAGGTATCTGGGAGGGGGCAGAGAACTCATGGCCTCAGTGCCCACTAGCTGTGAATGACATCTCAGGATGTATGAGAGTCCTAGATGAGAGGTGCTTTGGAGAAGAGCAGAAAAATGGGAGAAATGGGAGAGACGGGTAACCGCCCCTCCCCATCCCCTCCCCAGCCTAGGAAGCCAAAGCTGTTACAGTCATAGCTTAGAAACAGCTCTTCCAAGGCCTTCAGCTTCCCATTACATCTTCCATCTTTTACTTGGGTCTTTGGGAGCTTACTGTGAAGAGTTGAAATGAAAGCAAGGTGTCTTATGAGGATTATTTGGCAGCTGATCTAAAGCAGAACTGTGGGTTTGGGCTTCCTCTCTGAAGGGGAGGGGCAGAGGGCTCTGGAAGGACAGGCCAGGAGCTTCTCACATGGGAGTGTCAGATGGCAGGCTCTGTGTCTGTGACTGGCTGCCATCTCACAGTGTAAGACAGGGATAACCCTCGTGGAGTACATCTGATTCTGGGCTTGGTCAGTTTTCAAGGATGATTGGGAATAGGAGACAAAGTTAAATCTAAGCTGGCCCTGGGGTGGTAGGGGGCTACCTGACAGGTGTCACATAGAGATCTGTGCCTGATTCTGGTCTAGAGAACCAGCATAAGGCTGGCTGGAGGTATACTTGCCAGCAGGGTGAGGAGAAATTGTGGGATAGTGTGCCTGGAAGGAGATGGGGCAGCTTTACCACATCTCAGATCTAGGTCTACAAGAGGGCTTTGGAGGTTCTAGAGCTCTAGGGGGAAGAAACAGGGAAAGGCAGGAGGTGTGAAACTGTGAGTTTTCTCTACCAGTTTATTATGCTCAAATCTGGGAAGGGATCAAATTGCTGGACCTGTGAGCCCTGGAGACCTGGCTGGCCCTTGGTTTCTTTGTGACCCAGCAGCACGGCTTCTAGTTTAAGAAGGAAAACTAAGCACCTGTGTTTATCTCCTCTCCTTTATGAGATCCCTTTAGAGTGAGAGTAAAGAAAAAGGAAAGGTTTATCCCACAACTGAGAAGTTAACTCCTAGACTGGTAAACTGGGACTTTAGCCCTTAAAGAGGAGGTTTAAAGGAACCCTACAAGAGGTCATGAGAGGTTTGAGGAGATTTGGACTCTCATGGAAATGGTGCAGGATGGTTGTTTCTTTCAGTCAGGGTGTTGAGTGGGAGAGAATGCAGGCATTCCTGACAGATATCCTGTTTGTGGGGGCCAGCCAGTCAACCCACAGTTCATTCCTACCCCACCAAGCCTGGACAACTTTTATTCATTCATTCAACACAAATTAACTAAGCACTAGCTATATGCTTAGAACTTTTCCTGGCACTGGGGATATGATGTTGTATAAAGTAAAATCCCTGCCATCCTGGGGCTTACATTCAAATTGTAGAAAGTGCTACCCAGAAGAGTTAAGAGGAGATCTTTCCCATGGACAAAAAGTTTTCTTTGGGTTTGGTATCTGGGTCCTGGAGACTCTTTTCAATTAAATTCTCAAAGAAAATCCAAATGCAAAGGAACTGTTTTCCAATTCTTCCCTGCCTCAGAATAGCAGTGGAGGCTGAAAGGGTGTAAATTCATGTATGTCACTGGAAAACTTGGCTAATGCTGCCACTTCCTGGGATCAGTTCCTATGAAGAACATGGACATCCTTTCTATTCTTCAGCTGCAAATGGATCTCTACCTCTGGCCTGACCTTTAAGCTTACAATGGCCTGACCCTACCTCTGGCTACAATCTGACCCACAACCCTGACTGACCCCAAACTTAAGCCTCCCAATCCCCCTAATAGTGCCAGTCACCCTAGATGCCTACTATGGTCAACAGGGGTACTGGGTAAAGGGGTGAGGGCTCAGTGCTACCCTCTTCCACCATGAGGACAGTAGAGTTTGGTGCTGGCTACATCTCAGTGGTTGTGGGTTACGGAGTATGTGGGGAAAAGGTATTGCTGAGTATGTGGGGAAAAGATATTGAAAAGATAAGCAGAAAGGAGATATGTACTTGGTAATTAATCTTTGCAGCCTCATTCCTATGTCAACAGAAGCTACAGGGAACGAGAGGCCCATTATTTGATTATTTATGCTAATACTTGCCTAAAATTAATGGAGTTGGAAGTTAGTGACTATATTTCTCATCATAGTAGAAATGGTAGAGGCTGGGGATGGCCACCAGTGGAATGATATTCCTCGTTGAAGCCTGGCAAGCAGCCTACTGCTCTGGGGACCCTTGGTGTTGCTGTTTGCTTTGCAGCTGTGTTTGCTTCTGCCCCGAAGAGATATTCTTTTGTTTCTTTTTATTTTCTTCAGGAAAGTAAATAAGCTGGGAAGCAGGATATTGGACAAAGCCACAATGTGTGGCTCCACTATTTCCTACAGCCCTGGAATTCTCCAGGGCCCTGGAGACCTCTTCTAGATTGTCTACATCCACCTGCCCAAAGAAAAAAGGGATTCCTTTTGTGGAGGATTATGTAGACATTTTAGGAGTCAAGCACAGCACTCGTGTCTAAGCTCATGCCCCCACTTAGATGCAAGGGAGAAATGTGGGTCAGCCAAGTGTTCAAGAATAGGGAATGGACTTGATGACCATTCAGCCTGCAGGACATTATGCTGCAGGAAAGCAAGAGTCCCAGGAAGACTCCATTTGAGCATTAATGAGGCAATTCCTGATGGCTGGATTGTGAAAAGAGCAGGTAGATTGGCTGATCTGAACCCCTGGCTAATATTCTACCCAGGCCCAGTGGACACTCTTCATGTGGCTATTCCTTCTAGACCAGGCCCAATGTACACATTTCCAGTATGGCTTACTAAAAAAACATTAGAGTTGAGAATGCCATTTGGGAATGTGCTGGTGACAATGCTAATTCCAATTCACTCAGCTCTGGGAATGCAAAGGGAGAATTAAGGTGGTCAGTGGGAACTCAGCTAGCATTGCTTTAACCTCCCTGGAGAATAAGCAACCCCTCTCTAGTAGAGTCCACCCAGTACCAAGGGGAATCTCTTCCCTTCCTTTATTAGTGCCCAAAATCCCACCCTTACAATCTAGGTCTTCTAACTCCAAGAACCAGTGTTTCTCATTACTTCACAAATTCTTTGTACCTCCTAGTAGAGGTGACATATAAGGTTACCATCTCCTCCAGCCCCTGAGATCTGATTACCCATTGTGGGATGTGGAACTGGGAGGAGTGGGGAAGAAGTTCCGTAGGGATATTCTGTGGTAATGAAAAGAAATATGAGAAAATTCTAGGTGTAAACTTGGCTAACCGGACCCCCAAACGGAGCAGCAAATGCAGATGAGGGAGATTTCCTAAAACAGAATCAAAATAGGCCAGTCAGCTCTGAGGAAGTGACATGTAATCAACTTGAGAGGCCTGGCAGGGTTGCATGACTCCAATCCCGATTAAGGAGGCTGAGGCAACTCCTGCTAGGATATCAACCTTCCAGCTTACAAATAAGATGGCACAGAGCCATTTTCCATTTCCTTTCTCCTGGGGCAAGAGTCAGTCTCTGGAGAAGACTGTGAAGAAAGGAGGATTTCCCTTGACAATGATTCCTTGGAGGAAAGGAAGGATGGAGGAAGCAAAAAATCCCAAGTGTCCCAGGAAAAAAATTAGGAAGTGAGGCTGGCTCTCCCCACTTTAGTGTTCTCCATGCCTTATCTATTGGGCTTCTACCAGTTCTCCCTTCCTCTGTCCTCTGTGGGTTAGTCACTTAATCTCTCTGATGCTTCGTTTCCCCAGAAGTGTAAAATAGTGATAATAACTCTGACCCACATGAGGATTGTTTGCAAAAATCCCATTTACCTCCTCCTCTGGGTCCCCAGTATCTTTGATTTATTCCTCTGTTGACTAGTGTTTTATAATTTCATTTTTTACCTGTGGTAGCTGGAGATAGTGAAAGTATGAATCAACAAATGAAGAAATGAATAAATGCACAAAAGCATGAAGGACTGTGTACCTTCGAGTGTCACTGATGGTTAGAGTATATGTCTCAGTCCCAGAGTTCCAGCCTTTTGCAATAGATGACTGGGGAGGGTTTTCACACATTCTAGGGAGCCTGGTCTGTTAAGGCAGGTGTGAGTACCTTTCTCCTAGGAGGAATGCTTCTGAGAGGCATCAACAGGGATGAGGGTGACCATCTATATTTATAGTTAATATACCTTGGATGTTTAGGGGTAAGAATATATTAGGTGCATTTTCCTTTCTTGGAGCACCTTCATTGACCTAAATTGAGGGACTTTTATTTGTCTTGGGTTTTTTTTTGTTTGTAAAATGGGATGATGTTTTACCAATGTGCATTCTGTTTACAATATTGACACGTCCTTATTAACAAAGGTGGTCAGCTGGGAAGTGGGCCATCTAGCTCTTTGATCTGCAGGGCTGTAACAGTCAGGTTTTCCAGAGAAACAGAACCAATAGGAGAGAGGTATACATATCTGTAAATAAATAAATAAATAAATTTAGAAGTCTTTATTTAAGCTTTATTTTTATTTCAAGGAATTGGCTCACTCAATTGTAGTGTGTTGGCAAGTCCAAAATCTGTATTTAAGGCAGGCTGGAAATAAAGAGTTTAAGTTGCAGTCTTGAGTCTGAAATCTGTAGGGCAGGCCAGCAGGCTGGAGACTCAGGTAGATGTTTTTTTTGAGGGGAAGGTGCTTTTCATTTTTTATTTTTTTATTTGTTCTGAGGGGAAGGTGTTTTTTTATTTGTTTGTTTATTTATTTATAATTAAAAAAATTTATACCTATCTTACATCCTTAAACCTATCTTACAACCAATAATTTGTACCTCCCATTCCCCACCCCTATAATGCCCCTCCCTGCCCCTCCCCACTGGTAACCACTAGTTTGTTCTCCATATCTGTGAGTCTGCTTTTTTTTTTGTTATATTCACTAGTTCACTGTATTTTTTAGATTCCAAACACAAGTGATATCATACAGTATTTGTCTTTCTCTGTCTGACTTATTTCCCTTAGCCTAATGCCCTCCAAGTCCATCCAAGTTGCTGAAAATGGCAAAATTTCATTCTTTTTAATGGCTGAATGGTATTCCATTGTGTATATATATATGTGTGTGTATATGTGAGATTATATATATATATATAATCTCACATCTTTTTTAGGCATTCATCTGTTGATGGACTTGCCATATCTTGGCAATTGTAAATAATGCTACTGTGAACATTGAGATCCATGTATCTTTTTGAACTAGCATTTTTGGTTTCTTTTTGGATATGTACCCAGGAGTGGAATTGCTGGGGCATATGGTATTTCTATTTTTAGCTTTTTAAGAAACCTCCATCCTGTTTTCCACAGTGACTGCACCAATTTACGTTCCCACCAACAGTGTATGAGGGTTCCCTTTTCTCCAACATCCTCACCAGCATTTGTTATTTGTGTTCTTTTTGATGAAAGCCATTCTGACAGGTGTGAGATGATATCTCATTGTGGTTTGGATTTTCACTGATGATTAGTGATGCTGAGCATCTTTTCATGTGCCTGTTGGTCATCTGCATTTCCTCTTTGGAGAAATGTCTATTCAGTTCTTCTGCCCATTTTTAAATGGAGTTGTTTTTTCTTTTGATGTTGAGTTGTATGAGCTGTTTATATATGTTGAATATTAATTCCTTATCAGTCATATCATTTGCAAATACTTTCTCCCATTCAGTATGTTGTCTTTTCGTTTTGTTGATGGTTTCCTTTGTGGTGCAAAAGCTTTTAAGTTTAATTAGGTCCCATTTGTGTACTTTTGCTTTTATTTCCTTTACTTTGGGAGATTGATCCATAAAAATATTGCTGTGATTTATGTCAAAGAGTGTTCTGCCTATGTTATCCTCTAGAAGTTTTATACTATCCGGTCTTATATTTAGGACTTTAATACATTTTGAGTTTATTTTTGTATATGGTGTTGGAGAATGTTCTAGTTTCATTCTTTTACATGTAGCTGTTCAGTTTTCCCAGCACCACTTAGTAAAGAGACTGTCTTTTCTCCATTGTATATCCTTGCCTCCTTTGTCAGAGATTAGTTGACCATAGGTGTGTAGGTTTATCTCTGGGCTTTCTATCCTGTTCCTTTGACCTATATTTCTGCTTTTGTGCCAGTATCATACTGTCTTGATTACTGTAGCTTTGTAGTATAGTCTGAAGTCAGGGAGCCTGATTCCTCCAGCTCCATTTTTCGTTCTCAAGATTGCTTTGGCTATTTGGGGTCTTTTGTGTTTCCATACAAATTGTGAAATTTTTTGTTCTAGTTCTGTGAAGAATGCCAGTGGTAGTCTGATAGGGATTGCATTGAATCTGTAGATTGCTTTGGGTAGTAGAGTCATTTTCACAATGTTGATTCTTCCAATCCAAGAACATGGTATATCTCTCAATCTATTTGTATGATCTTTAATTTCTTTCATCATTGTCTTATAATTTTCTGCATACAGGTCTTTTGTCTCCTTAGGTAGGTTTATTCCTAGATATTTTATTCTTTTTGCTGCTATGGTAAATGGGAGTGTTTTCTTAATTTCACTTTCAGATTTTTCATCATTAGTGTATAGGAATGCAAGAGATTTCTGTGCATTAATTTTGTATCCTGAAACTTTACCAAATTCATTGATTAGCTCTAGTAGTTTTCTGGTGGCATCTTTAGGATTCTCTATGTATAGTATTATGTCATCTGCAAATAGTAGACAGTTTTACTTCTTCTTTTCCAATCTGTATTCCTTTTATTTCTTTTTCTTTTCTGATTGCCATGGCTAGGACTTCCAAAACTATGTTGAATAAGAGTGGCAAAAGTGGATATCCTTGTCTTGTTACTGATCTTAGTGGAACTGCTTTCAGTTTCTCACCATTGAGAATGATGTTTGCTGTGGGTTTGTCACATATGGCCTTTATTATGTTGAGGTAGATACCCTCTATGCCCACTTTCTGGAGAGTTTTTTATTGTAAATGGGTGTTGAATTTTGTCAAAAGCTTTTTCTGCATCTATTGAGATGATCATACGGTTTTTATTCTTTAATTTGTTAATATGGTGTATCACATTGACTATTTTGCATATATTGAAGAATCCTTGCATCCTTGGGAAAAATCCCACTTGATCATGGTGTATGATCCTTTTAATGTGCTGTTGGATTCTGTTTCCTAGGATTTTGTTCAGGATTTTTGCATCTATATTCATCAGTGAGATTGGTCTGTAATTTTCTTTTTTTGTTGCATCTTGTCTGGTTTTGGTATCAGGGTGATGGTGGCCTCATAGGAGGAGTTTGGGAGTGTTCCTTCCTCTGCAATTTTTTGGAATAGTAGGTGTTAGCTTTTGTCTAAATGTTTGATAGAATTCGCCTGTGAATCCCTCTGGTCCTGGACTTTTGTTTGTTGGAAGATTTTTTTTTTTAACATCTTTATTGGAGTATAATTGCTTTACAATGGTGTGTTAGTTTCTGCTTTATAACAAAGTGAATCAGTTATACATATACATATGTTTCTGTATCTCTTCCCTCTTACATCTCCCTCCCTCCCACCCTCCCTATCCCACCCCTCTAGGTGGTCACAAACCACCGAACTGATCTCCCTGTGCTATGGGGCTGCTTCTCACTAGCTATCTATTTTATGTTTGGTAGTGTATATATGTCCATGCCACTCTCTCACTTTGTCAGAGCTTACCCTTCCCCCTCCCCATATCCTCAAGTCCATTCTCTAGTAGGTCTGTGTCTTTGTTCCCGTCTTACCCCTAGGTTCTTCATGACCTCTTTTTTGTCCCCCTTAGATTCCATATATAGGTGTTAGCGTATGGTATTTATTTTTCCCTTTCTGACTTACTTCACTCTGTATGACAGATTCTAGGTCCATACACCTCACTACAAATAACTCCATTTCGTTTCTTTTTATGGCTGAGTAATATTCCATTGTATATATGTGCCACATCTTCTGTATCTATTCATCTGTTGATAGACACTTAGGTTGCTTCCATGTCCTGGCTATTGTAAATAGAGCTGCAATGAACATTTTGGTACATGACTCTTTTAGAATTATGGTTTTCTCATGGTATATGCCCAGTAGTGGGATTGCTGGGTCGTATGGTAGTTCTATTTTTAGTTTTTTAAAGAACCTCCATACTGTACTCCATAGTGGCTGTATCAATTTACATTCCCACCAAAAGTGCAAGAGGGTTCCCTTTTCTCCACACCCTCTCCAGCATTTATTGTTTCTAGATTTTTCGATGATGGCCATTCTGACTGGTGTGAGATGATATCTCATTGTAGTTTTGATTTTCATTTCTCTAATGATTAATGATGTTGAGCATTCTTTCATGTGTTTGTTGGCAATCTGTATATCTTCTTTGTAGAAATGTCTATTTAGGTCTTCTGCCCATTTTTGGATTGGGTTGTTTGTTTTTTTGTTATTGAGCTCCATGAGCTGCTTGTAAATTTTGGAGATTAATCCCTTGTCAGTTGCTTCATTTGCAAACATTTTCTCCCATTCTGAGGGTTGTCTTTTCATCTTGTTTATGGTTTCCTTTGCTGTGCAAAAGCTGTTAAGTTTCATTAGGTCCCATTTGTTTATTTTTGTTTTTATTTCCATTTCTCTAGGAGCTGGGTCAAAAAGGATCTTGCTGTGATTTATGTCATAGAGTGTTCTGCCTGTGTTTTCCTCTAAGAGTTTGATAGTGTCTGGCCTTACATTTAGGTCTTTAATCCATTTTGAGTTTATTTTTGTGTATGGTGTTAGGGAGGGTTCTAATTTCATACTTTTACATGTACCTGTCCAGTTTTCCCAGCACCACTTATTGAAGAGGCTGCCTTTTCTCCATTGTATATTCTTGCCTCCTTTATCAAAGATAAGGTGACCATATGTGCGTGGATTTATCTGTGGGCTTCCTATCCTGTTCCATTGATCTATATTTCTGTTTTTGTGCCAGTACCATACTGTCTTGATTACTGTAGCTTTGTAGTATAGTCTGAAGACAGGGAGTCTGATTCCTCCAGCTCCATTTTTCATTCTCAAGGTTGCTTTGGCTATTCGGGGTCTTTTGTGTTTCCATAGAAATTGTGAAATTTTTTGTTCTACTTCTGTGAAAAATGCCAGTGGTAGTTTGATAAGGATTGCACTGAATCTGTAGATTGCTTTGGGTAGTAGAGTCATTTTCACAAAATTGATTCTTCCAATCCAAGAACATGGTGTATCTCTCCATCTATTTGTATGATCTTTAATTTCTTTCATCAGTGTCTTATAATTTTCTGCATACAGGTCTTTTGTCTCCTTAGGTAGGTTTATTCCTAGATATTTTATTCTTTTTGTTGCAATGGTAAATGGAAGTGTTTTCTTAATTTCACTTTCAGAGTTTTCATCATTAGTGTATAGGAATGCAAGAGATTTCTGTGCATTAATTTTGTATCCTGAAACTTTACCAAATTCATTGATTAGCTCTAGTAGTTTTCTGGTAGCTTCTTGAGGATTCGCTATGTATAGTACTGTGTCATCTGCAAACAGTGACAGCTTTACTTCTTCTTTTCCAATTTGAATTCCTTTTTTTTTTTTCTGTTTCTTCTCTGATTGCTGTGGCTAAAACTTCCAAAACTATGTTGAATAATAGTGGTGAGAGTGGGCAGCCTTGTCTTGTTCCTGATCTTAGTGCAACTGCTTTCAGTTTTTCACCATTGAGGACGATGTTGGCTGTGGGTTTGTCATATATGGCCTTTATTATGTTGAGGAAAGTTCCCTCTATGCCTATTTTCTGCAGGGTTTTTATCATAAATGGATGTTGAATTTTGTCAAAAGCTTTCTCTGCATCTATTGAGATGATCATATGGTTTTTCTCTTTCAATTTGTCAATATGGTGTATCACGTTGATTGATTTGCATATATTGAAGAATCCTTGCATGCCTGGAATAAACCCCACTTGATCATGGTGTATGATCCTTTTAATTTGCTGTTGGATTCTGTTTGCTAGTATTTTGTTGCAGATTTTTGCATCTATGTTCATCAGTGATATTGGCCTGTAGTTTTCTTTCTTTGTGACATCTTTGTCTGGTTTTGGTATCAGGGTGATGGTGGCCTCGTAGAATGAATTTAGGAGTGTTCCACCCTCTGCTATATTTTGGAAGAGTTTGAGAAGGATAGGTGTTAGCTCTTCTCTAAATGTTTGATAGAATTCGCCTGTGAAGCCATCTGGTCCTGGGCTTTTGTTTGTTTGAAGATTTTTAATGACAGTTTCAATTTCAGTGCTTGTGATTGGTCTGTTCATATTTTCTATTTCTTCCTGGTTCAGTCTCGCCAGGTTGTGCATTTCTAAGAATCTGTCCATTTCTTCCAGGTTGTCCATTTTATTGGCATAAAGTTGCTTGTAGTAATCTCTCATGATCCTTTGTATTTCTGCGTTGTCAGTTGTTACTTATCCTTTTCATTTCTAATTCTATTGATTTGAGTCTTTTCCCTTTTTTTCTTGATGAGTCTGGCTAATTGTTTATCAGTTTTTTTTATATTCTCAAAGGACCAGCTTTTAGTGTTATTGATCTTTGCTATCATTTCCTTCATTTCTTTTTCATTTATTTCTGATTTGACCTTTATAATTTCTTTCCTTCTGCTAACTTTGGGGTTTTTTGGTTCTTTCTCTAATTGCCTTAGGTGCAAGGTTAGGTTGTTTATTTGATATGTTCCCTGTTTCTTAAGGTATGAGTGTATTGCTATAAACTTCCCTCTTAGAACTGCTTTTGCTGTATCCCATAGGTTTTGGGTCGTTGTGTCTCCATTGTCATTTGTTTCTAGGTATTTTTTGATTTCCCCTTTGATTTCTTCAGTGATCAGTTGGTTATTAAGTAGTGTATTGTGTAGCCTCCATGTGTTTGTATTTTTTACAGATCTTTTCCTGTAATTGATATCTAGTCTCATAGCGTTGTGGTTGGAAATGATGCTTAATATGATTTCAATTTTCTTAAATTTACCAAGGCTTGATTTGTGACCCAAGATATGATCTATCCTGGAGAATGTTCCATGAGCACTTGAGAAAAATGTGTATTCTGTTGTTTTTGGGTGGAATGTCCTATAAATATCAATTAAGTCCATCTTGTTTAATGTATCATTTAAAGCTTGTGTTTCCTTGTTTATTTTCATTTTGGATGATCTGTCCATTGGTGAAAGTGGGGTGTTAAAGTCACCTACTGTGATTGTGTTACTGTCGATTTCCCCTTTTATGGCTGTTAGCATTTGCCTTATGTGTTGAGGTGCTCCTATGTTGGGTGCATAAATATTTACAATTTTTATATCTTCTTCTTGGATCGATCCCTTGATCATTATGTAGTGTCCTTCTTTGCCTCTTGTAATAGTCTTTATTTTAAAGTCTATTTTGTCTGATATGAGAATTGCTACTCCAGCTTTCTTTTGATTTCCATTTGCATGGAATATGTTTTTCTATCCCCTCACTTTCAGTCTATATGTGTCCCTAGGTCTGAGGTGGGTCTCTTGTAGACAGCATATATTTGTGTCTTGTTTTTGTATCCATTCAGCCAGTCTGTGTCTTTTGGTGGGAGCATTTAATCCATTTACATTTAAGGTAATTATCGATATGTATGTTCCTATTCCCATTTTCTTAGTTGTTTTGGGTTTGTTATTGTAGGTGTTTTCCTTCTCTTGTGTTTCTTGCCTAGAGAAGTTCCTTTAGCCTTTGTTGTAAAGCTGGTTTGGTGGTGATGAACTCTCTCAGCTTTTGCTTGTCTGTAAAGGTTTTAATTTCTCCATCAAATCTGAATGAGATCCTTGCTGGGTAGAGTATTCTTGGTTGTAGGTTTTTCTCCTTCATCACTTTGAATATGTCCTGCCACTCCCTTCTGGCTTGCAGAGTTTCTGCTGAAAGGTCAGCTGTTAACCTTATGGGGATTCCCTTGTGTGTTATTTGTTGTTTTTCTCTTGCTGCTTTTAATATGTCTTCTTTGTATTTAATTTTTGATAGTTTGATTAGTATGTGTCTTGGCGTGTTTCTCCTTGGATTTATCCTGTATAGGACTCTCTGTGCTTCCAGGACTTGATTAACTATTTCCTTTCCCATATTAGGGAAGTTTTTGACTATAATCCCTTCAAATATTTTCTCAGTCCCTTTCTTTTTCTCTTCTTCTTCTGGGACCCCTATAATACGAATGTTGATGCTTTTTATGTTGTCCCAGAGGTCTCTGAGACTGTCCTCAGTTCTTTTCATTACTTTTTCTTTATTCTGCCCTGCAGTAGTGACTTCCACTACTCTCTCTTCCAGGTCACTTATCCGTTCTTCTGCCTCAGTTATTCTGCTATTGATCCCTTCTAGAGTATTTTTAATTTCATTTATTGTGTTGTTAATCATTGCTTGTTTCCTCTTTAGTTCTTCTAGGTCCTTGTTAAATGTTTCTTGCATTTTCTCTATTGTATTTCCAAGACTTTGGATCATCTCTACTATCATTATTCTGAATTCTTTTCCGGTAGACTGTCTATTTCCTCTTCATTTGTTAGGTCTGGTGGGTTCTTACCTTGCTCCTTCATCTGCTGTGTGTTTTTCTGTCTTCTCATTTTGCTTATGTTACTGTGTTTTTGGGGTCTCCTTTTCACAGGCTGCACGTTCATAGTTCCCGTTGTTTTTGGTGTCTGTCCCCAGTGGCTAAGGTTGTTTCAGTGGGTTGTGTAGGCTTCCTGGTGGAGGGGACTAGTGCCTGTGTTCTGGTGGATGAGGCTGGCTCTTGTCTTTCTGGTGGGCAGGTCCACGTCTGGTGGTGTGTTTTGGGGTGTCTGTGGACTTATTATTATTTTAGGCAGATTCTCTGCTAATGGATGGGGCTGTGTTCCTGTCTTGCTAGTTGTTTGGCATAGGGTGTCCAGCACTGTAGCTTGCTGGTCGTTGAGTGAAGCTGGGTTTTGGTGTTGAGATGGATATCTCTGGGATATTTTCGCTGTTTGATATTACATGGAACTGGGAGGTCTCTTGTGGACCAGTGTCCTGAAGTTGGCTCTCCCACCTCAGAGGCACAGCACTTACTCCTGGCTGGAGCACCGAAAGCCTTTCATCCACACGGCTCAGAATAATAGGGAGATAAAATAGAAAGAAAGAGGATAAAATAAAATAAAATAAAGTAAGATAAAATAAAATAAGTTATTAAAATAAAAAATAATTATTAAGAAAAAAAATTTATAAAGTAAAAAAAAAACCAAAACCAAAAACGTATGGACAGAACCCTAGGACAAATGGTGAAAGCAAAGCTCTACAGACAAAATCTCACACAGAAGCATACACATACACATGCACAAAAAGAGGAAAAGGGGAAAAAAATAATACATCTTGTTCCCAAAGTCCACCTCCTCAATTTGGGATGATTCATTGTCTATTCAGGTATTCCACAGATGCAGGGTGCATCAAGTTGATTGTGAAGCTTTAATCCGCTGCTTCTGAGGCTGCTGGGAGAAATTTCCCTTTCTCTTCTTTGTTCGCACAGCTCCGAGGGTTCAACTGTGGATTTGGCCCCACCTCTGCGTGTAGGTCGCCTGAGAGCGTCTCTTCTTCGCTCAGACTGGACGGGGTTAAAGGAGCAGCTGATTCGGGGGCTCTGGCTCACTCAGGCCGGGGGGAGGAAGGGTATGGAATGCGGAGCGAGCCTGCGGCGGCAGAGGCCAGCATGACGTTGCACCAGCCTGATGTGCTCTGTGTGTTCTCCCGCGGAAGTTGTCCCTGGATCGCGGGACCCTGGCTGTGGTGGGCTGCACAGGCTCCCAGGAGGGGAGGTGTGGATGGTGACCTGTGCTCGCACACAGGCTTTTTGGTGGTGGCAGCAGCAGCCTTAGCGTCCCAGGCCCGTCTCTGGGGTCTGTGCTGATAGCCGCAGCTCACGCCCGTCTCTGGAGCTCCTTTAAGCGGCGCTCTTAATCCCTTCTTCTCGTGCACCGGGAAACAAAGAGGGAAGAAAAAGTCTCTTGCCTCTTCGGCAGCTCCAGACATTTTCCCGGACTCCCTCCCGGCTAGCCGTGGTGCACTAGCCCCCTTCAGTCTGTGTTCACACCGTCAACCCCAGTCCTCTCCCTGCGATCCAACCAAAGCCCGAGCCTCAGATCCCAGCCCCCGCCTGCCCCAGCGGGTGAGCAGACAAGTCTCTCAGGCTGGTGAGCGCTGGTCGGCACCGATCCTCCATGCGGGAATCTCTCTGCTTGCCCTCCGCACCTCTGTTGCTGCGCTCTCCTCCGCGGCTCCGAAGCTTCCCCCTCCACCACCCGCAGTCTCCACCCTCGAAGGGCCTTCCTAGTATGTGGAAACCTTTCCTCCTTCCCAACTCCCTCCCACTGGTGCAGGTCCCATCCTTATTCTTTTGTCTCTGTTATTTCTTTTTTGTTATGCCCTACCCAGGTACGTGGGGAGTTTCTTGCCTTTTGGGAGGTCTGAGGTCTTCTGCCAGCGTTCAGTGGGTGTTCTATAGGAGCAGTTACACGTGTAGATGTATTTCTGATGTATCTGTGGGGAGGAAGGTGATCTCCGCGTCTTACTCTTCTGCCATCTTCTCTTCAGCCTGTTGGAAGATTTTTAATTACAGTTTCAATTTTATTAGTTGTGATAGGTTTGTTTATATTTTCTAATTCTTCTTGGTTCAGTCTTGGAAAATTGTACTTTTCCAAGAATTTGTCCATTTCTTCGTGGTTGTCCACTTTATTGGCATATAACTGTTTGTAGTAGCCTATTATAATCCTTTGTATTTCTGTGGTGTCCGTTCTGATTTCTCCTTTTTCATTTCTAAGTTTATTCATTTGTGTCCTCTCCCTTTTTTTTGTTGTTGTTTTTTTGGTGAGTCTTGCTAACAGTTTATCCATTTTTTTATCTTCTCAGAGAACCAACTTTTAGTTTATTGATCTTTGCTATTTTCTTCATTTCTATTTCATTTATTTCTGCTCTGATCTTTATGAATTCTTTCCTTCTCCTGACCCTAGGTTTCCTTCATTCTTCTTTATCTAGTTGTTTTAGATGTAAGGTTAGATTTTTTATTTGAGATTTTTCTTGTTTCTTGAGGTGAGATTGAATTACTATAAACTTCCCTCTTATACCTGCTTTTGCTGCATCCCATAGGTTTGGGGTCGTCATGTTTTCTTTTATTTTTTTAAAAAAATTAATTAATAGATTTAGTTTTGTTTGTGTTGGGTCTTCATTTTTGTGCGCGGGCTTTCTCTAGTTGTGGCAAGTGAAGGCTCCTCTTCGTTGTGGTGCATGAGCTTCTCATTGCAGTGGCTTCTCTTGTTGCAGGACACAGGCTCTATGTGCATGGGCTTCAGTAGTTGTGGCACACAGGCTCAGTAGTTGTGGCTCGTGGACTCTAGAGCACAGGTGACCATGGGCTTAGTTGCTCTGGGACATGTGGGATCTTCCTGGACCAGGGCTTGAACCTGTGTCCCCCTGCATTGGCAGGTGGATTCTTAACCACTGTGCCAGCAGGGAAGTCCCAGGTCATCATGTTTTCAATGTCATTTATTTCTATGTATTTTTTAATTTCTCCTTTGATTTCTTCAGTGATCTCTTGGTTATTTAGTAGTGCACTGTTTAGCCTCCATGTATTTGTGTTTTTTACAGTTTTTTTTTAACCTGTAATTGCTTTCTAATATCATAGCACTGTGGTTAGAAAAGATGCCTGATACCATTTCAATTTTCTTAAATTTCCTGAGGTTTGATTTGTGACCCAAGATGTGATGTATCCTGGAGACTAATCTCTTCAAATATTTTCTCAGACGCTTTCTTTTTCACTTCTTCTTCTGGGACCCCTATAATTCCATGTGCACTTGAGAAGAAAGTATATTCTTCCACTTTTGGGAGGAATGTCCTATAAATATCAATTAAATCTATCTGGCCTATTGTGTCATTTAATACTTGTGTTTCCTCATTTATTTTCTTTTTGGATGATCTGTCCATTGGTGTAAGTGGGGTGTTAAAGTCCCCTACTATTATTGTGTTACTGTCAATTTCCCCTTTCATGGTTGTTAGCATTTGCCTTATGTATTGAGTTGCTCCTGTGTTGGGTGCATATTTATAATTGTTACATCTTCTTCTTGGATTGATTCCTTGATCATTATGTAGTGTCCTTCCTTATGTCTTGTAACAGTCTTTATTTCAAAGTCTATTTTATCTGATATGAGTATTGTTACTCCAGTTTTCTTTTGATTTCCATTTGCATGGAATATCATTTTCCATCCCTTCACTTTCAGTCTGTATGTGTCCCTGGGTCTGAAGTGGGTCTCTTGTAGACAGCATATATAAGGGTCTTGTTTTTGTATCCATTCAGCCAGTCTGTGTCATTTGGTTGGGGCATTTAATCCATTTACATTCAAGACTATTATCATTATGTATGTTCCTATTACCATTTTCTTAATTGTTTTGGGTTTGTTTTTGTGGATCTCTTTTTTCTATTGTTTTTCCTGCCTAGAGAAGTTCCTTTAGCGTTTGTGGTAAGGCTGGTTTGGTGGTACTGAATTCTCTTAGGTTTGGCTTCTCTGTAAACTTTTGATTTCTCTGTCAAATCTGAATGAGATCCTTGCTGGGTAGAGAAATCTTTCATCACTTCAAGTATATCCTACCACTTCCTTCTGGTCTGCAGAGTTTATGCTGAAAAATCAGCTGATAACCTTATGGGGATTCCTTTGTATGTTATTTTTTGCTTTTCCCTTGCTGCTTTTAATATTTTTTCTTTGAATTTAATTTTTGTTAGTTTGATTAATATGTGTCTTGGTGTGCTTCTCCTAGGATTTAACCTGTATGAGACTCTGTGCTTCCTGGACTTGGGTCGCTATTTCCTTTCCCATGTTAGGGAAGTTTTCCACTATGCTCTCTTCAAATATTTTCTCAGACCCTTTCTTTTTCTTTTCTTCTTCTGGAACCCATATAATTTGAATGTTGGTGCATTTAGTGTTGTCCCAGAGGTCTCTGAGATTGTCTTCAATTCTTTTCAGTCTTTTTTCTTTATTCTGCTCCTCGGCAGTTATTTCCACCATTCTGTCTTCCAGCTCACTTCTTCGTTTTTCTGCCTCAGTTATTTTGTTATTGCTCCCTTCTACAGTACTTTTCATTTCAGTTATTGTGTTGTTCATCTCTGTTTGTTTGTTCTTTAGTCTTTGTAGATCTTTGTTAAACATTTCTTGTATTTTCTCAGTCCATGCCTCCATTCTATTTCTGAGATTCTGGATCATCTTCACTATCATTACTTTGAATTCTTTTTCAGGTAGGTTGCCTGTTTCCTGTTCATTTATTTGGTCATGTAAGTTTTTACCTTGCTCCTTCATCTGTAACATATTTTTTTGTTGTCTCACTTTTTTTTTTTTTTGATGTGTAGGATTTTGTTCCTGTCTTACTGGTTGTTTGGCCTGAGGCTTCCAGCACTGGAGTTTGTAGGTTGTTGGGTAAAGCTAGTTCTTGGTGCTGAGATGAGGACTTCTAGGAGACCTCACTCCAATGAATATTCCCTGTGGTCTGAGGTTCTCTGTTAGTCCAGTGATTAGGACTTAGAGATCCCACCGTAGGAGCTCAGGTCCCACCCCTTGTTCGTGTACCTAGATCCCACAAGCTACATGGGGTGGCAGAAAAAATAAGGAGAAGAAAAATAACAAACAGTAAAATTAAAATATGATTAGAAAACTAAGAGATATATTAGAAAAAATAAAAAAATAAACATATAGACAAAACAGCAACCAGAATGTAAAACAGAACCACAGTAGCAAAAAAGAGGAGAAAAAAAAAACCCCTAGCAAATACTTACTGACGTAATGAATATATAAATAGTAGCTGGTTTCCATTTTAATTCCATGAAACAGTTTAAGCCAGCACGTGACCCCCTCTCAGTGCATCAGCATCTAAATCATTAAGGCTGAATTGAATGGGAGCAATTGGTTATTGTGGCAAGTTAAAGTAGACATGGTACGTAAGTACAATTTTTTCCAAGAGTTCCTTTGAGTGTGAAGAAGCTGGGTAAGCAGCATTTGGCAAAGAAATTATTTTCCCTTGTATGGTCACACCTTGGCTGCACTTCTTGCTTAGGTCTAGTTTTATAATTTTTTTAAATTACAGCTTTATTGATGTAGTCATATACCATACAATTCACCCATTTAAAGAGTACAATTCAGTGGTTTTTTATTAGATTCACAGATGTGAACAACTATCACCAAAGTCATTTTTAGAACATTTTCATTACTTACTGTCCCTCCTCCACCAAAATAAAATCCCTACCCATAAGCAGTCACTCCCCATTCCCTCACACTTACCCTCTCCAGTCTTAGGCAATCACTAATTTACTTTTTATCTCCATAGGTTTGCCTATTCTGGACACTTCATACAAATGGAATAGTATATGTCTTTTGTGACTGGCTTCTTTCACCTTGCTTAATATTTTCAAGATTCATCTATGTTGTAGTATGTTTCAGTACTTCATTCCTATTTATGGATGACTATTACTCCATTCTATTTAAAGTAGCTGATTTAAAGTCTTTGTCTAGTTAGTTCATCATCTGGGTTTCTCAGGGATAGGTTCTATTGATTGCCCTTTTTTTGTGTATGGGTCATACTTTCTAGATTTTTTGCATGTTTCCTAAATTTTTGCTGAAATCTGTATATCTAAAAATACAGTCTGAAAAAAAATACAGTATGGCAAGTCTGGAAATCAGATTCTTCCCCCTCCTCCACATCAGGGTTTGCTGTTGTTGCTGTTATTTTTTAATAAATTTATTTATTTAATTTATTTTTGGGTGTGTTGGGTCTTCATTGCTGTGCACAGGCTTTCTCTAGTTGCAGTGAGTGGGGGCTACTCTTTGTTGTGGTGTGCGGGCTTATTGCAGTGGCTGCTCTTGTGGAGCATGGGCTCTAGGGTACCGGGGCTTCAGTAGTTGTGGCTCGTGGGCCGGCTCAGTAGTTGTGGTGCACAGGTTTAGTTGCTCCATGGCATGTGGGATCTTCCTGGACCAGGGCTCGAACACATGTCCCCTGCATTGGCAGGCAGATTCTTAACCACTGTGCCACCAGGGAAGCCCGTTGTTGCTGTTTTCTTGTAGACATTTTTGTTTTTTGTTTGTTTAATGACTTTTCTGAACTAATTCTGTAAAGTCTGTGTTGTTTGCCATGTGTGGCCACTGAAATGTCTGCTTGGTAGCTTAGTTGTCAGATAATGAATAAACAGAGATTTCCTTAGATAAGTCTCCCATTCTTGGCCAAGGGGATCTGTGTTCATATTGAGGCACAAACTTAACACTCAGCCAGGCAACTGATACCCCTTCCTCCTTCTTTTGCCTTCACTTGCTTGTGTATCGCCTCAAAGTCAGCCAGAGATGAGAGTTGAGGGCCTTCTCAGGCCTTTTCTGAGCATGTGCACAGCCCTATGCATGCAAGTGGTCTTCTAGATTCCCAGGAATATGTCAGAGATTTTCAAAGTCCCTATGGATATCTCACTCTTAATGTTTTCCTTTTAAATTTTTGGTTAGTCTAATGTTTGATCCAACTGCTATCCACCACTATACATAGCATGGAGTTAAGCATTTGCCTTTAATCTTTTTTCATATTTGGAAAGCACTGAATCAGGTCAAATACAAACATCCTTGCAAGTCTGCAGATCTTCCAAGGAATCATCAAACCAGTCAAATTATGGAAATTCTTAAGGATTGTAGTTTTGAAAGCGCTCCAGCTCTGTAGTGCTCTTGGTGGCTGCCAGGCAGCTACTTTTCACTGAGAATGTGGGTTGTTATTTTTTTAAGACTACTGTGGAGCTGGAGAGTGGGGAATGGGATGAGGGCAAGTTAAAATGCAACAAAGCTCACTGTTCTTAATAAGATTCACTCGCTTTTCTTTGAATAAATAACTCTGTTAACAATAAACTCTGGTTAATTTCCAGAGTTGTAAAAAAGCTAATTCTGATGAATTTTGCTTTTATGGAGGAGACAATTATCAGAGATCCTTACTCTGCCATTTTTGCTCATGCCATCTCCTCATGATGTTGTTTAACATATTCATCTGGACGTTTTTAGATTTTATTTTGTTTTATTTTTCTGTGTTTCTGTTTTCTTTGCTTGTCTTTATTTCTTTAGCAAGTACATTTCATAGGTTGTGTTGTATATTTCCTACTGCATCACATTAGGAATTCTGTAATATCCTGTCATATATTTAGGATGTTAAGAATAAACTGTGGGTTTAGGTGTTGTCAGCCCAGTCTCTTTGTTATAAAGCTTCCTCACAAACTTCACACAATGGTTTGTGTAGCCATTTGTTGCCTAGATTCATTATTTCTTTAGAGGTTGTGAAACTGTGATTTTTCTACATCTGTCATTCCTTCTGCATTTATTAGCTGTGATTCATCTATGAAGAGCTTTCTGTCATCATTTTTTGGTTATTCTGGAATATAATTATGCATGAAAAGAAGGATAGAAATTTGATTCTTTTTTTATTTGTTATTATGATAAAAAGACACATAACAAAATTTACCACCTTAACCATTTTAAGTGTATATTTCAGTGGTATTAAGTATATTCACATTATTGTGAAACAGAGATCCAGAACTTTTTAAACTTGCAAATCTGAAACTTTATACCCATTAAACAACCACCACCCCTCCCCCCCTCCCCTCAGCCCCTGGTAACCACCGTTCTACTTTCAGTTTCTATGAATTTGACTATTTTGTATACCTCATATAGGTAGAATCATACAGTATTTGTCTTTCAATGACTGTCTTATTTCACTTAACATAATGTCCTCAAGTTTCATCAATGTGGCATGTGACAGGAGTTTCTTCTTTTCTGAGGGTATAATATTCCATTGTATGCATATACTACATTTTGTTTATCCACTTATCTGTTGATGGATATTTGTGTTGCTTCTGATTCTTAATTATTATAAATAGTGCTGCTATGAACTTGGGTGTGCAAATATCTCTTCAAGATCCTGCTTTTGGATATATACCCAGAAGTGGGATTGCTGGATCATATGGTAGTTTTATTTTTAATTTTTTGAGAAACCTCTGTACTGTTTTCCATAGTGGTTGCACCATTTTACAGTCCTACCAACAGTGCTCAAGGGTTCTAATCTCACCACATCCTCACCAACCCTTGTTATTTTCTAGGTTTTTAAATACTAGTCATCCTAATGGGTATAAGGTGATATCTCATTGTGGTTTTGATTTTCATTTTTCATTTGCTTGTTGGCCATTTGTATATCTTCTTTGGAGGAATGCCTGTTTAGGTCCTTTGATCATATTTTAATCAGATAATTTACTTTTTTGTTATTGAGTTGCAGAAGTTCTTTACATAGATATTCTGGATACTAACCCCTAATCAGATATATGATTTGCAAATATTTTCTCCCGTTCAATGGGCTGCCTTTTTACTCTGTTGGTTGTGTCTTTTGATGCACAAAAGTTTTAAAGATTCATGTATTCCTGTTTGTCTATTTTTGCTTTTGTTGCCTGTGCTTTTTGTGTCATATCCAAGAAATCACTGTCAAAATCCAATGTCAGGAAGATTTCCCCCTATGTTTTCTTCCAGGAGTTTTATAGTTTTGGGTCTTATGTTTAGGTCTTTAATCTATTTTGAGTTAATTTTTGTATATAGTGTTAAATAAGGGTGCAACTTCATTCTTTTGCATATGGCTATTCAGTTTTTTCCCAACACCATTTGTTGAAGAGACTGTCCTTCTCCCACTGAGTGGTCTTGGAACCCTTATTGAAGATCATTTGATCATATGTGAGGGTTTATTTCTGGGGTCTATATTCTATTTCATTGGTCTATTTATTTGTCTTTATGTGAAGCTTGATTATTTTCCTTTATCAACTTTCAGAATAATGAGTTGGTATCCTATCAATTCTATTAGTCCTTCAAAAAATTCTTAAGTACTCATGGATTTTTATGTTTTTGGTGTGTTTCAATTTACTGCAGTCCTTATTCTCTCTTGGACAATGTGAAGATTCTCTCCTAAAGCTGTGAAGATCCTTTAAGTTAGCTCCTATGCCAGCTTATTACTATGGATCTTTCAGTCACAACAATATATTCCAAGATCATCATGTACATTTCCTGCTCTAGACCTGGGCTCAGCTGTTTCTCCAAGGAACACTGGTTTGCTTTAATTTTAGAGATCACAATATAGGTGCTAACCACTTGTTCTGATTATCTATTGCTGTGTAACAAATTACCCCAAGGATGAAGTTTAAAATAGCAACAAGAATTTTTTTTTTTTCAATAAGGGTTCTGGCAATTGACCTGGACTCTGGTAGTTTCCACTTGGAGGGGTGGGGATCTCTCATGTGGTTGCAGTTAGTTCCTGTGTCTGGGGTCTTAACTACTTATTCACTTAGATGTCCAACGTCTGGACTAGAATAACTTCTAGGGGTAGGAATGGCTGAGATTCCTTGGGCATCTCTCTCACCACCCTTTCTGTGCTCTTTACATCTGGCAGCCTCAGCATATCTGGACTTCTTATATGGTAATGAAGACTCCCAGAGCAAGTGTTGCAAGAGAAATGAGCAGAAACAATATGGTATTTTCTAACTTAGCCTTGGAAGTAGTGAAGCATTACTTCCATTGTATTCTATTTATAGAGGCAGTCACATCACCTACCCAGGTTCAAAGGGAGAGGACATAAACTCTACATCTTGATGAAAGGAATGTCAAGGAATTTGCAGACACTTGTGTACAAGTCTTAAGACCATCATACTGCCTTTCCAGTAGACAGAGTTTGAAAAAACATATCTATATTTTAGAAAGAGTAATTAATCATAAGTTTAATATAGCATTTCCAATTCAATTTAAAATTACAGGGGTTTTACTTAACTTTATTTGATTTTATATTTGTACCTCTTTTATCGTATGCTGAAAATCAGTTTGATTCTTTATAACCTTAACATAATTACTAATTTGCTTTATCCTAATACATATATGTATGTGTGTTTACGTGTATGTGTGAGTATATTTCAAAATAACAGTACCAACTATAGTAGATGGAATAATGCTACCCCCAAAAGATGTCTATGACCTAGTCCCTAGAACCCATAAATTTTTAAATATTTTAAGGCAAGGGGAAATAAGGTTTTCAGAAAGAAATTAAGGTTTCAGAATTAAATTTACTAATCAGCTGACCTTAAAACAAGAAGAACATCTTGGGTTATCCAGGTGGGTCTAATGCAATCATGAGGGCCCTTAAGTGATGAGGAGGAAGACAGAAGAGTCACAACCAGAGAGACAGCATCATGAGAAAGATTAGACTGGCCATTGCTGGCTTTGAAGAGGGAAGAGGGCCATGAGTCAAGCAATGTGGGCAACACATTGAAGCTGGAAAATGCAAGAAAACAGATTCTCCCTAGAATCTTCAGAAAGGAGTGCAGCCCTACCAACACATTGATTTTAATCCAGTGAGGCGCATTCTGGACACCTGACCTCCAAAATTGTAAGATAATAAATTTGCATTGTTTTAAGCTACTGAATTTGTGGTAATTTGTTATAGCAGCAATAGGAAGAAAATACGATTTTTTTGTGCCTGAAGCAAGGTGCTGCTGAAACAAATACCTAAAAATGTGCAAGTGGTTTTGAAAGTGGGCAGTGGCTGGAGGCTGGAAGAATTTTTAGGAGCATGAATCTAGGAAAAAACCTAGATTGTTGAATAGATTGTTAATAGAAATATGGATGTTAATAGCTTTGTTAGTGATAACTCAGAAGGAAGTGAGAGGCATGGTAGAGAAAACCTCAGTTGCCTTAGAGGGTACATAAATCATCATGAACAGAATGTTTTTTGTTTGTTTTTGTTTGAGAAGGAAGGATTTATTACTTGCAGCAAGTAAGGAGAACACTGAGGATCTTTCCCAGAGCAATGTCTCCATGAACAGATAGAATAATATCCATGTTGATAGAAACACAGATATTAAAAGTACTGCTGGTGAGGGCTTAGATGGAAATGAGAAACATGTTATTGGAAACTGGTGGAAAGGGGATTAGCTGAAAGCTTACTGAATTGTGTTCTGCAGTTACATGGAAAGCAAAACTTGCAAATGATGAATTTAGATATTTAGCTGAGCTTTCTAAGCAAGGTGTTAAATGTGTGGTCTTATTTCTTCTTGCTTCTTATAGCAAAATGTGAAGGAAAGAGATAGGTTGAAGAAAGAACTGTTAAAAGAAAAGGAACCAGAACTTGATGATCTGGGAAGTTCTCAGCTTATCCAGATTGCAAAAGAAGCTAAATTAGGAGATTCAATATCAGGAAAGCACTCTAGAGAGAAATCTAAGGGTATGGATGGACAACTTTTGTTAGTGCCTTGAAAATATCAAAGTTCAGAATTTCTGATCATACAGAGAGCTCTTTGTAGGTGCGTGACTCATGGATCCCTCACCTGTCTCAGCCAAAGCCAGGAATAGAGATGGGATCATTCAGGAAATTTCTGTAGGGGAACCTCTTGTCTAATGGAGTGAATCCCTGAGATATGTGCAGGAAATCCACAAGGCTCTTGAGAACTTATGCCAGCAGAAACACTGACAACTTGGCTTAAATGGTACAGAGAAAGGAGAAAATTAAAGAAACCTGCTGGACCCCTAAAATTCTATAGGAAAGAAACAAGCTGATAAAACTATTCAGCTGCAAATCCAAGACCTTTCATAAAAGAAAGAGCATGACTCCAAGGGTGGAGGCTTGAGCTAGAGAGGGTTATTCCCAGACCATGGAACCAAATGGAATTTGCTTGGCTGGATATTGAAATTGCTTGGGACTTGTTCTACTTTTTTCCTTCCACTTTATTCTTCTTTGAACAAAATATCTATAATTGGTTTTCCCACCATTGTTCTTTGGGAGCAGATAACTTATTTCTGGAGTTTCATAGGCTCACAGATGGAGAGGAATTTTGTCTAAGATGGATGATAGCCAGAGCCTTACCTACACCTGACTTAGATGATGAGATTTGAGATTTTTGAACTAATGATATTTAGATGAGATTTTGGACTTCATGCTGTAATGAATTGAGACTTTGGGGACCTTGGGATAGAGCGAATGTATTTTTCATGTGGGATAGTTGTGAATATTTGGGGGCCAGTGGGCAGATGGCCCTGCAAAGATGTCCACTTCGAATCCCTAGAACCTGTAAATATGTTTTATCATATGGCAAGAGAAAATTAAGTCTGCAGAGGAGAATTAACTTTGTTAATCAACTGAACTTAAAACAAGAAGAGTATCCTGGATTATCCAAGTGAGCCAAAATAGTCACAAGGGTCTTTAAATGGGGATGAAGAAGGCAGAAGAGTTGGAACCAGAGAGATGGCAGAAAAATTAGACTGGACATTGCTGGCTTTGAAGATGGAAGGGGCCCACAAAGCCAAGGAATATGGGCAACTTCTGGAAGCTGGAAAAGACAAGAAAACAGATTCTCTCCTAGAACCTTCAGAAGTGAACACAACCTGCTGACACCTTGATTTTAATCCAGTGAGACTCATTTCAGACTTCTGACCTCCAGAAGTATAAGATTATATATTTGTGTTGTTTTAAATAACTAAATCTGTGGTTATTTGTTACAGCAGCAATAAAAAACCAAGACACCAACTTTATTGCTACGAAAAAGACTACTGCGTATAGTTTAAGATTTCTTTGTGGTTCATTTTGTCTTTAGAATATGACTCACTAGGGATGCATCGTCAAAATACTATGTTTCTAAGTCAGTTGAAGTAATTTGCCTCTGTATGGTTATTCCACCAACTTTGTATACAGTCAGTTCATTTGCTTCAGTTTACTTTTTTACTTGTAGAGATGCTTTTTTTCTTTTTGAATTAACTTACTTATTAGAAAAATGAAACATTTACATGATTCCAAAATTCCATTTCACCTGCCAAGTTCTCCCTTTTTCCTTATTATTAACTATTAAACAATTAGTTTTTGGCTTACCTTCTTGTTTGGTTACCCCAAAATTTATATGTTGAAAAACCCTAATCCCCAATGTGGTGGTATTTGGTGGTAGAGCCTTTAGTAGGCAATATGGATGAGTGCTGTTATAAGAAGAGACATGAAGGAGCTTGCTTCCTCTTACTCATTCAGTCATGTGAGAATATAGCAAGAATGCAGCTGTCTACAAATCAGGAAGTGCGCTCTCGCCAGACACTGGCTCTGCCAGTGCTTTGATCTTAGACTTTCCAGCACCCAAAATTATGAGAAATACATGTTTGTTGCCTAAGCCACCCATTCTATGATTTTTTTTTAAAGATTTTTTTTATGTGGACCATTTTCAAAGTCTTTATTGAATTTGTTACAATATTGCTTCTGTTTTATGTTTTGCTTTTTTGGCCCCGAGGCATGTGGGATCTTAGCTCTTCGGCCAGGGAAGGAACCTGCATACCCTCCATTGGAAGGTGAAGTCTTAACCACTGGACCACCAAGGAAGTCCCTCTATGGTATTTTTGTTACAGCAACCCGAACTGACTAAGACACCTAACTTTTAGACACATTCTCTGTCTCTCTCTCTCCCTCCCTTCCTCCCTCTCTCTTTCTTTTCTTATATATAGATAGCAAACTATACACATTGTCTTACTCCTTGATTCTTTTTTGAACTTAAAATATTTGGGAGATCACTTTTTAATTGTATATAGAGAGTTCCTTGTTGCTTTTTATAGTGGCATTGTAGTCCATTGCATAGATGAACTGTAACTAATTTAACCACTTCCGTATGTTTTGATATTTAGATCGTTTCTAGTCTTTCACTGTACAAAGAATGCTGCTGCCATGACCAGCTTTATTCACACACATTTTTATATTTTTGTTAGTTCAGCATTGGGATAGATTCCTAGAAGTGAGATTGCTGCATCAAAGAGTACATACATATGTGAATTTTCCTAGGTATTGTCAAATGAGAGAGCTTTTAAAAAATAAGTAGTTATTAGAGATTATTTGTGTGATACCAAAGTCTAGAGTGTGACTTAGGAATAGTTGATGGAAGACGAGTGGAGAAGAAAGTGTCACAGTTAAGACCAGGGTTTTGAATGGGGTCATAGTTGTGGATGTTGAAATCACAGGACCTGGAAATGAGAAGAAGACTGTCATTAGGTGCTATGATTGTTAGGAAATGGGAAGAGTGACTATGAGGTTGATGGATGGCAGCAGTGAGAAACAGGAAAAGGTGACAAAGCCATATGACATGAATCTCAAAGTGTCTGGAGTTTCAATAAGCCAGTGGGGAGACCTGGGTTAGGAAGCAAGAGGACTACTGTCAGTTGTTTTGGGCTGCTATAACAAATTACCAAAGACTGGTTACAACAAACATTTATTTCTTATAGTTCTGGATAAGTCTAAGATCAAGGTGTCAACAGATCTGTTGTTTGGTGAGGGTCCACTTCCTGGTTTGCAGTTGGCCATATTCTCATATCCTCACATGGTGGGGAGCAGAGAGAGAAAGCGAGCTGTTTTATGTCTCTTCTTATAAGGGCACTAATCCAATTCATGAGAGCTCTTTCCTCATGACCTAATTACCTCCAAAGGCCCCACCTCCTAATACTATCACATTGGGGGTTAAAACTTTGACATAGGAATTTGGAGGTGAGGGACACAAACATTTACTCCATAGCAATTAGCCAAGCCTGAGATTCTGGGGATGTGAAAGATGAAACAGAAAACCACTAGAGAGGGTCTCAGGGAAGGAGTGTCATAGGGGGCAGCTAGATTAAAGCAAGAGGTGAGTGGAATGTCCTGAGAATTCCTCTCTTGTAGTGCGGGAGTGCTTCTCACGGAGTGGGAGGACACAGTAGAAGTGTTTAGGAGGGCAGGGAAAGGTGGTGGTTTACATCACAAAAGGTAGTCACAGAGAGTTATTAGCTGAGGATTTGGGAGTTTTGGGAGGACTAATGGTAACTGATATGATTAAGGATGTGTGGCATTGAGACATGGTTTACTGCCTACCCAACATCCATTCCTCACTGTCCTTTCGCCCACCCGATTCCTCCTTTCTAAAAGAGCCTTGTGGGGCTTCCCTGGTGGCGCAGTGCTTGAGAATCCGCCTGCCAATGCAGGGGACACGGGTTCGAGCCCTGGTCTGGGAAGATCCCACATGCCGTGGAGCAACTGGGCCCGTGAGCCACAACTACTGAGCCTGCGCGTCTGGAGCCTGTGCTCCGCAACAAGAGAGACCGCGACAGTGAGAGGCCCGCGCACCGCGATGAAGAGTGGCCCCCGCTTGCTGCAACTAGAGAAAGCCCTCGCACAGAAACGAAGACCCAACACAGCCAAAAATAAATAATAAATAAAAGAGCCTTGTGGTGGTTTAGTTCTCTATCTTCAAGCTTTGTATTTGTCCCTTCCCTAGCCCTAGGGAGTGGGTCCTAATTGGTTAAAGCCATAAAAAAAATCCTGTTTTTGTACCTAATGTTTAGCTTAGGTATAGGCATGAAATGAAATTCTGTCTAATGGAAAGCAAAAGGATGTCTTCTGGGAATTATTTTCTAATTCTTTATAAAAGGCACAGGAAAAGATAACCACTTTTTCACTAGAAATGATTATTTCTGGTACAACGCTTGGAAGTCCTGCAGTCATCTTGGGTCCACAAAGACTCGCATTAACAAGATAATTTGTTGGAACTGGTGGAACAAAAAGATGGAAGGAATCTGGGTTCTTGATGACTTGTGTGGGCTGGTGAGTCAACAAGCCCTGAAGCTGCCATTCTGTTGTGGGAAATAGTTCATGTCCTTATATTCTACTTTGAGTTGGGCTATCTGTTTTTTGCTGTAATAATTGACACCATGAGGCTGGAGAAAGTTAGAAAATATACTTATTTGTCATACATATTACCATCCCAAACAGTATAGGGATTTACTACTAAAAACATAAAGAAATATATAGATAGGTACGTGTGTGTGTTTGTGTGTGTATATACACTTGTATATAGATAATCTCTAGAAGGATTAAGAAACTGGGAACAATGTTTACCTCTGCGGAGAGAAATGCCTCAGGGGCAGGGTTGGAAGGAAGACCTACTTTTCACTGTTTGTCTTTTTCCTTCCTCAATTTTGCATCCTCTTTGTGCATTATCCATTCAAGCAAGACAAAAGTTCAATAGCAGCGTTAAAGTATGCATTGAAAATAGTCAAGAACCTAAATGACATTGTAGAAAATAAAATTAGTGATGGAGAGGGCAACTTAGGAAAATCTCCTAGAATGCCATGCAACAGGTCAAAGAGATGAAACTGATGAGAGAGAGGATGACAACTCTGAAGAGACAGCATGGAGCCCATCACAAAAATGAAATGGAAGCAATAACCAAAGGCATAAATAATACTTCCTGAGATGAGAAATGATGAAAATCAAAAGAACTGAACTGTGTTTCAATAAAAAATAATAACAAAGAGCCTGATATTTTAATGTGTCCTGGTGAAGATTTCATATTTCAGATATATTGAGAAAAGAAATTCAGTCTGGACTCAGATTTCTCCCTGATAAAGAAAGTGGGGTAAATGCTGCAGTATCATTTCTTAAGAGGATGTTAAGTCTATCACTGTCTTGGAAGAAAGATACATGCTTGGGAAATGCTAGAAACTACATACTTCCTTTTGAAGTTTACAAAGTCCCGTAATTTAGTAAAAAATAAATGGTTTATCTTTGTTTATTCAATATTTCCCATTAACAAATATTATGCCTCTGTTAATATCCATAGATAATTCCCACTACTTTGGGAATTACTTAGGAACAGAGCTCCAGGATTGTGACCCAATAATTCTTGGCTCCACTAAGTTGTTGTTCATGTGTAAAGGTAACAGGAATGTATTTTTTACAGCTTAAATATGCAAAGTCTTAGAAAATGCATTATTCCATAGCCCCCTCCTGCAAGGACACTGCCATCATGAACTCTAGAGCCACATTATTGTGCAGAGTATATTTAGAGATGGGAATGACCAGAGACAGTGGGGTGTGGTGGAGAGTATATCAGACCAAGAGTCAGCAAATTGGATGTTAAACACAACCCAGTAAATTGTCAGTTACTTGTTATGTGAGCTTCAGCTCGTTACCAACTTTCAGGGTCTCGATTCCATCATCTGAAAAATGAGAATAATTCTACTTCCTTAGGCTGCTGGAGGATTAAATAGGATAAAAATATGAAATTAAACTTAAAAAGATGATAAAAATACATGTAGAATTTAGTTCCCCAAGAAGTAGACCCTGAGACAAGGATTTGAGTACAAGTAGTTTATTTGGGAGGTGATCCCAGAGAACACTGGTTGAGTGGAGAAGTGAGACAGATGGGAAGGAAACCAGTAAAGGTGAGTTATCAAACCAGTTATCACTGTGGCATTTGAAGCTTAATTCCCATGGGCAGCTCTTGATGACTGTGAAGAACACGAACCTCACTGTTACCCCATCAGTGAGGTGAGGGAGGCAGGACTTTTTAACTGACAGAATTAAATTCAAGATATGACATTTTTTTTCACTCATATATATCCCCATTTTCATCCAGAAACGTCCTTTTAGAGGCAGATGCCTCTTGAGGAGAATGCTGTGCTGGGGAGGTCTGCATAAATAAAACTTATGGATGACAGCCAAGCCTCTTCTTAAAAAGTAGATTCCATCTTTTCCCCCAGCAAAACACTCAGAAGAACTGCTCGTATGGAGCAAAACCAACTGGCTTGAATTACTTGCCACTCTGAGGCAACCCTCTTGGGACAATTATGTTTTAAAAACATCTTCTTATCTCAGAATCTTCTCTTCCCCTAGATGTCAACCCTTTCTAACCCAGTTTCCATCTCCTGGGTGCCAACCCCTTGGGTCAGGGCCAGGGCTCCTTCAGCCTTTGCTGGTTTGGCTAACTGCCCAGATATCTCCTTCTTTCTCCCTAACCTTTATAGGATCTTCCAAAGTCCCTTCTCAGCTGGAGAAGGTGATCTTGCCAACAGAATACAATCCGCTGGCCTAAGAATTGTCATGAGTGAGGGGGTCAAGAGTGACACACAGGCCCTCCCATGCATGAATTTCTGTCTCCCTTCCTTTCCCTAAGCCTGAAATCTTGAAGCTGTATTCATGCCTGGGAAACAATTGAGGACCTTGATTTTATCCATTGTCTTTTTTTTTTTTTTTGGTTCACAGGAGGTGAAAGCCCTAGAAAAACTCAAAAATAGTGCCTAAAACAACCCACTGCACATTCTCAAAAACACCAGTGATCGTCTGGTGGCTTTATTTTTTTTGATAGCATGCAACAGAGCTGCCTGCATTTTTTTCCACTAAACTGAGTGACTTTTTGATGGATTTGACTGGTTGTTTTGGCATTGCATAGGCAGGAACTTGAGCTGGGGCTCCACAGAGGCGGCAAAATCAGACATGAATAATAATCATAATAAACCTTCACAACATTTGAGTTTCCAAAGAGCTTTCCCATGTATTTACCTTGTTCTATCCTAAAGTGCCCTGTGACATAGGCAGGGATGGTGGTATGGCTCCCATTTTCCTCATGGAGGGCATAGAAGCCCAGAAATGGGTGCTGGCTTGTCTCTGGCCCTGACCAGACCTGGACTCCTCATCCAAGGCTCTCTCTCTCTCTCTTTTTTTAAAAAACATCTTTATTGGAGTAGAATTGCTTTACAATGGTGTGTTAGTTTCTGCTTTATAACAAATTAAATCAGCTATACATATACATATATCCACATATCTCCTCCCTCTTGCGTCTCCCTCCCACCCTCCCTATCCCAGCTCTCTAGGTGGTCACAAAGCACTGAGCTGATCTCCCTGTGCTATGCAGCTGCTTCCCACTAGCTATCTATTTTACATTTGGTAGTATATATAAGTCCATGCCACTCTCTCACTTCGTCCCAGCTGACCCTTCCCCCTCCCCATATCTTCAAGTCCATTCTCAATGTCTGAGTCTTTATTCCTGTCCTGCCCCTAGGTTTTTCATAACCTTTGTTTTCCTTTTTTAGATTCTATATATATGTGTTAGCATACGGTATTTGTTTTTCTCTTTCTGACTTACTTCATTCTGTATGACAGACTCTAGGTCCATCCACCTCACTACAAATAAATCAATTTTGTTTCCTTTTATGGCTGAGTAATATTCCATTGTATATATGTGCCACATCTTCTTTATCCATTCATCTGTCGATGGACACTTAGGTTGCTTCCATGTCCTGGCTATTGTAAATAGAGCTGCAACGAATATTGTAGTACATAACTCTTTTTGAATTATGGCTTTCTCAGGGCATATGCCCAGTAGTGGGATTGCTGGGTTGTATGGTAGTTCTCTTTTTAGTTTTTTTTTTTTTTTTTAATTAATTTATTTATTTATTTTTGGCTGTGTTGGGTCTTTGTTTCTGTGCAAGGGCTTTCTCTAGTTGCGGCAAGCAGGGACCACTCTTCATTGCGGTGCGCGGGCCTCTCACGGTCGCGGCCTCCCCTGTTGCGGAACACAGGATCCAGACGAGCAGGCTCAGTAGTGTGGCTCACGGGCCTAGTTCCTCCGCGGCATGTGGGATATTCCCAGACCAGGGCTCGAACCCGTGTCCCCTGCACTGGCAGGCAGATTCTCAACCACTGCGCCACCAGGGAAGCCCTATTTTTAGTTTTTTAAGAAACCTCCATACTGTTCTCCATAGTGGCTGTATCAATTTACATTCCCACCAACAGTGCAAGAGGGTTCCCTTTTCTCCACACCCTCTCCAGCATTTGTTGTTTGTAGATTTTCTGATGAAGCCGATTCTAACGTGTGTGAGGTGATACCTCATTGTAGTTTTGACTTGCATTTCTCTAATGATTAGTGATGTTGAGCATCTTATCATGTGTTTGTTGGCAATCTGTATATCTTCCTTGGAGAAATGTCTATTTAGGTCTTCTGCCCATTTTTGGATTGGATTGTTTGTTTTCTGGATATTGAGCTGCATGAGCTGCTTGCATATATTAGAGATTAATCCTTTGTCAGTTGCTTCATTTGCAAATATTTTCTCCCATTCTGAGGGTTCTCTTTTCGTCTTGTTTATGGTTTCCTTTGCTGTGCAAAAGCTTTTAAGTTTCATTAGGTCCCATTTGTTTATTTTTGTTTTTATTTCCATTTCTCTAGAAGGTGGGTCAAAAAGGATCTTTCTTGGATTTATGTCATAGAGTGTTCTGCCTATGTTTTCCTCTAAGAGTTTGTTAGTGTCTGGCCGTACATTTAGGTCTTTAATCCATTTTGATTTTATTTTTGTGTATGGTGTTAGGGAGTGTTCTAATTTCATTCTTTTACATGTAGCTGTGCAGTTTTCCCAGCACCACTTATTGAAGAGGCTGTCTTTTCTCCATTGTATAGTCTTGCCTCCTTTATCAAAAACAAGGTGACCATATGTGCGTGGGTTTATCTCTGGGCTTTCTCTCCTGTTCTATTGATCTTTATTTCTGTTTTTGTGCCAATACCATAGTGTCTTGATTACTGTAGTTTTGTAGTACCGTCTGAAGTCAGGGAGTCTGATTCCTCCAGCTCCGTTTTTCTTTCTCAAGATTGCTTTGGCTATTCGGGATCTTTTGTGTTTCCATACAAATTGTGAATTTTTTTGTTCTAGTTCCGTGAAAAAAGCCATTGGTAGTTTGATAAGGATTGCATTGAATCTGTAGATTGCTTTGTGTAGTATAGTCATTTTCACAATGTTGATTCTTCCAATCCAAGAACATGGTACATCTCTCCATCTGTTTGTATCATCTTTAATTTCTTTCATCAGTGTCTTATAGTTTCTGCATACAGATATTTTGTCTCCTTAGGTAGGTTTATTCCTAGGTATTTTATTCTTTTTGTTGCAATGGTAAACGGGAGTGATTTCTTAATTTCTCTTTCATATTTTTCACCATTAGTGTATAGGAATTCAAGAGATTTCTGTGCATTAACTTTGTATCCTGCTACTTTACCAAATTCATTGATTAGCTCTAGTAGTTTTCCAGATTCTCTATGTATAGTATCATGTCATCTGCAAACAGTGACAGTTTTACTTCTTTTCTGATTTGGATTCCTTTTATTTCTTTTTCTTCTCTGATTGCTGTGGTTAAAACTTCTAAAACTATGTTGAATAATAGTGGTGAGAGTGGGCAACCTTGTCTTGTTCCTGATCTTAGTGGAAATGGTTTCAGTTTTTCACCGTTGAGAACGATGTTGGCTCTGGGTTTGTCATATATGGCCTTTATTATGTTGAGGTAAGTTCTCTCTATGCCTACTTTCTGGAGGGTTTTTACCATAAATGGGTGTTGAATTTTGTCAAAAGCTTTTTCTGTATCTATTGAGATGATCATATTGTTTTTATCCTTCAATTTGTTAATATGGTGTATCACATTGATTGATTTGCATATATTGAAGAATCCTTGCATTCCTGGATAAACCCCAGTTGAACATAGTGTATGGTCCTTTTAATGTGCTGTTGGATTCTGTTTGCTAGTATTTTGTTGAGGATTTTTGCATCTATCTTCATCAGTGATATTGACCTGTAGTTTTCTTTCTTTGTGACATCTTTGTCTGGTTTTGGTATCAGGATGATGGTGGCCTTGTAGAATGACTTTGGGAGTGTTCCTCCCTCTGCTATATTTTGGAAGAGTTTGAGAAGGATAGGTATTAACTCTTCTCTAAATATTTGATAGAATTCATCTGTGAAGCCATCTGGTCCTGAACTTTTGTTTGTTGGAAGATTTTTAATCACAGTCTCAATTTCAGTGCTTGTGATTGGTCTGTTTATATTTTCTATTTCTTCCTTGTTCAGTTTCAGAAGGTTGTACTTTTCTAAGAATTTGTCCATTTCTTCCAGGTTGTCCATTTTATTGGCATATAGTTGCCTGTAGTAACCTCACAGGCTCCTTTGTATTTCTGCCGTGTCATTTGTTACTTCTCCTTTTTCATTTCTAAATCTATTGATTTGAGTCTTCTCCCTTTTTTTCTTGATGAGTCTGGCTAATGGTTTATCAATTTTTTTTATTTTCTCAAAGAACCAGCTTTTAGTTTTATTGATCTTTGCTATTGTTTTCTTCATTTCTTTTTCATTTATTTCTGATCTGATCTTTATGATTTCTTTCCTTCTGCTAACTGCAGGTTTTTTTTTTTTTTTCTCTTTCTTTAGTTGCTTTAGTGTAAGGTTAGTTTGTTTATTCAAGATGTTTCTTGTTTCTTGCGGTAGGATTGTATTGCTATAAACTTCCCTCTTAGAAATGCTTTTGCTGCATCCCATAGGTTTTGGGTCATCGTGTTTTCATTGTCATTTGTTTCTAGGTATTTTTTGATTTCCTCTTTGATTTCTTCAGTGATCTCTTGGTTATCAGGTAGTATACTGTTTAGCCTCCATATGTTTGTATTTTTTACAGACTGTTTTCCTGTAATTGATATCTAGTCTCATAACGTTGTGGTCAGAAAAGGTACTTGATATGATTTCAATATTCTTAAATTTACCAAGGCTTAATTTGTGACCCAAGATATGATCTATTCTGGAGAATGTTCCATGAGTACTTGAGAAGAAAGTGTATTCTGTTGTTTTTGGATTGAATGTGCTATAAGTATCAATTAAGTCCATCTTGTTTAATGTATCATTTAAAGTTTGTGTTTCCTTATTTATTTTCATTTTGGATGACCTGTCCATTGATGAAAATGGGGTGCTAAAGTCCCCTACTATGATTGTGTTACTGTCAATTTCCCCTTTTATGGCTGTTAGCATTTGCCTTATGTATTGAAGTGTTCCTATGTTGGGTGCATAAATATTTACAATTGTTATATCTTCTTCTTGGATTGATCCCTTCATCATCATGTAATGTCCTTCTTTCTCTCTTGTAATAGTCTTTATTCTAAGGTCTATTTTGTCTGATATGAGAATTGGAATATCTTTTACCATCACCTCACTTTCAGTCTGTATGTGACCCTAGGTCTGAAGTGAGTCTCTTGTAGACAGCATATATATGGGTCTAGTTTATGTATCCATTCAGCCAGTCTATGTCTTTTGGTTGGAGCATTTAATCCATTTACATTAAAGGTAATTATCAATACGTATGTTCCTATTACCATTTTCTTAATTGTTTTGGGTTTGTTATTGTAGGTCTTTTCCTTCTCTTGTGTTTCCTGCTTAGAGAAGGTCCTTTAGCATTCGTTGTAAAGCTAGTTTGGTGGTGCTGAATTCTCTTAGCTTTTGCTTGTCTGTAAAGGTTTTAATTTCTCCATGGAATCTGAATGAGATCCTTGTTGGGTAGAATAATCTTGGTTGTAGGTTTTTCCCTTTCATCACTTTAAATATGTCCTGCCAGTCCCTTCTGGCTTGCAGAGTTTCTGCTGAAAGATCAGCTGTTAACCTTAGGGGGATTCCCTTGTATATTATTTGTTTTTTTTTCCCCTTGTTGCTTTTAATATTTTTTCTTTGTATTTGATTTTTGATAGTTTGATTAATATGTGTCTTGGCATGTTTCTCCTTGGATTTATCTTTTATGAGATTCTCTGTGCTTCCTGGACTTGATTTACTCTTTCCTTTCCCATAATAGGGAAGTTTTCACCTATAATCACTTCAAATATTTTCTAAAAGTCCCTTTCTTTTTCTCATCTTCTTCTGGGATCCCTATAGTTTGAATGTTAGTGCATTTAATGTTGTCCCAGAGGTCTCTGAGACTGTCCCCCATTCTTTTCATTCTTTTTCCTTTATTCTGCTCTGCAGTAGTTATTTCCACTATTTTATCTTCCAGGTCACTTTTCCGTTCTTCTGCATCAGTTATTCTGCTACTGATTCCTTCTAGAGAATTTTAAATTTCATTTATTGTGTTGTTCATCATTGTTTGTTTGCTCTTTAGTTCTTCTATGTCCTTGTTAAACGTTTCTTGTATTTTCTCCATTGTATTTTGAAGATTTTAGATCATCTTTATTATTCATTACTCTGAATTCTTTTTCGGGTAGACTGCCTATTTCCTCTTCATTTGTTTGGTCTGGTGGGTTTTTATGTTGCTCCTTCATCTGCTGAGTGTTTCTCTGTCTTCTCATTTTGCTTAACTTACTGTGTTTGGGGTCTCCTTTTTGCAGGCTGCAGGTTCGTAGTTCTTGTTGTTTTTGGTGTGTGCTCCCAGTGGCTAAGGTTGTTTTAGTGGGTTGTGTAGGTTTCCTGGTGGAGGGGACTAGTGCCTGTTTTCTGGTGGATGAGGCTGGATCTTATCTTTCTGGTGGGCAGGACCGCATCCGGTGGTGTGTTTTGGGGTGTCTGTGACCTTATTATGATTTTAGGCAGCCTCTCTGCTAATGGGTGGGGTTGTGTTCCTGTCTTGCTATTTATTTGGCATAGGGTGTCCAGCACTGTAGCTTGCTGGTCGTTGAGTGGAGCTGGGTCTTAGCGTTGAGATGGAGATCTCTGGGATAGCTTTCACTGCTTGATATTACATGGAGCTGGGAGTTCTCTGGTGGAGCAATGTCCTGAACTTGGCTCTCCCACCTCAGAGGCACAGGCCTGACACCTGGCTGGAGCACCAAGACCCTGTCAGCCACGTGGCTGCCCCACCTTCTAATTGGAATTACCAGTACCCAGGACTTCACTTTCTAGGTAACAAGAGACCTCCAAACTCCAGAACTCCACACTCCAGAGACCCTCCTTTCGACATGACAAGGCTCTTTTCACATTGAGAGAGAGACGGGGAGAGAGAGAGGGAGAGAAGGAGAGAAGCAGAAGGTGCTTGGTGGGACCTACATGGCAAGAGGCTGGGACAGAGACTCTTTTTAACATTTGCTTGGGTAGGCCCAGATAGGGTTCAGGGAATCAGGTTCTGAAGAGGGAAGTAAGCATAGGGGCATTAAATGCCAGTTTGAGACTGAAACCCTGATGAGATTTGAGTGAGTCCTAGGACTTGCCAGGGACTGAAGACACCAGGGCACGTTAACAAACCTGCAGGACACTTTGCCTGTTTATATCCCAGAGTTGGTGCCAGGAGGGCACACATGATCTTCAGGATCCCTTCTGGGCTCCCTGCTCTGTCATGCCAACCTTTTTAACAGATCACATTGGCCTCCGGGCACATTTCTGTTCCTTTGGCCCCAGGTCACTCGCCCTGGCTTCATCTTGCTGGTCTGTCCCTTCCCTGGTCCACCCTTGCCCCACTTTCTCCTTCCTGGGATCCAGCTCTCTTTGCTCATGAAAGTAAAAAACTGCTTGCCAGAGGACACCTCTCCACGTCTCTCTCTTCTCAGGAGAAATGCATTTGTTTTTAAAGGAGCCTTCTTGGAACAGTACTCCCACTCACCTTGGCCTATGCTGTCTCTTTCATTGCAGGAGCCCTCAAATCCCGCCTCCTCCAAGAAGGCTTTCTTGATTGCTCTGGTCCACCCAGATCCTGGGCTTCTATGACCTTCTGGGAAGTTGGGTTGATGGGGGGTGTGGACCCCAACTTCTTTCTATGTTAGGGCTTTCCTTCCTCCACCTTTTATCCACCCATCTTCCTGTATTCCTTCTCCCCCTCCTGCTATACCTGTCATCATACACACACATGGGGTGTACAGTGTCCTCATGATCACTCCCTACTCCCCTAACCAAAACCTTCTAGGGAACTGATATGACCTTCCCAGAGGTTTTTCAGATCTTAAGTTGGTGGGATGGAGCTCTCATGGTGGAATTTCAAGCCTCAGTAGGGGCAGGGTTGGCTGAGGGGTTGAGTTGATGTGGGAGCTTCTGAAATTTACCAGAGGGTGGTTCATCCCAAGTTTGTGACATACACTAAATTGACTACTTTTTTGTCACTTCGACATCTTGTCTCTAACTCTTATCTCCTAGTAGACAGGGAGCCTCTTCCCTGTTTGGAAGGACTTCACAGGACTATCTAAATGGGATGTTGTTGAGTGTGGAGTGAGATGGAGGAAGGGAGCGGATGTGGGCAATAGAGAGGTTGCTGCTCCTGTCTGCCACTCGCACCGGCCTCTGGGTGCCTCTTCTTCTTAGGGGATGGAAGTTCCTCCTGGCCTCCCCTGCTCAAGGCTCCAGTGCTCCTGGGCTGCAGGCCCCACCCCGCCCCCACACGCTTAGGGTGCAGCTGCCATGTGAGGTCAGCACTGGGCATCCAGCTGGGAAGCGAGGGAAGACAGTATTGACCACTGTGGCCTGACACAGGACACAGACTCCATGGCGCCCCTGGGGATGTGTCCTTGTCCCCCTGGGGGTCATGGGGATTCTGAACCCCCCTTATCCCACCCCAGTTCCCTTTTGAAGGGTCTGACAAAGGCGAGGTCCTCCTCCCCTCTGTCTCTCTATGCCAAATGTGAATTATATGTCATTTATGGCATTTTCTTTCAGTGAAAAACACATAGTTTGACCAATTAAAACCTCTTTTGGACTAAGCCCCTGACAGAATGGGAAATGCAACTGAAAAGGGTGTCCTGTTCCTATGGTTTCTCGTCTCTCTCTCTTCTGCATTTTCCCCCCTACCTTCTTGGTCATGGTTCAGATTTAGAGGGAAGCAGCAATGTGAACAAACCTTGTCCATTCTGGTCTCCTGGTGGCTGTAGGGATCCAGCTCCCAGCTGTGCAATCAGAGCTCCAGAGCCAAGGCCAGGCCCGGGAGACAGAAATGTACTCAGAGAAGTCTGGGTGGGTCCCCAAGTCTGGGAAAGGAAAGAGGGAAAGGGGCTGCCTGGAGCCAAGGGGTTGGGGAGGGCCAAGGGCTATAAGGGAGCCCCACAGTAGGTGCAGGAGGAAGGGGCCTGCTAGGGGGAGCAGGGAAAGCAGGATGGAGAGGACAGTGTGGTCTGGGGTACCCCTCACTTGTGGAGCCTAGTGGAGTGAGGGACTGTGAGCATAAGCTAAGGAGCACTGAGACAGCTCAATAGTGCCAGTGACCCTGGAGACAGTGTCTCTGTGGGTCCTGGAGGTGTGGAGGCAAAAGAGGAAACATATGGCAGATGTGATGTGGTGAAGGTAGCCAATGGGTCAGTTTGTAAGACCCTCTGGTGTGTCTCAGAATCACTGAGCAAGCAAGGTGCGAGGGGGTGTCCTTCATGAGCAGGTGGGGCCAAGCAAGAGCAGCATATGCATCTTCTTGTCAAAGGGACCCCACTTGTACCCATAGGCTAGAAGAAAACTGGGGAAACGGAGTCACAGGAGAGTGGAAGGACAGAATGAAAGTAAATTTGTTGGGCAACTATATATCTGGCATGGTATAAGGTACTTCACACACACCTCATTTTATTTCAGCAAGAACTCACTCATCTGTTCATTCATGTATTTATTTGGTCATTCAACAAATATTTACTGAGAGCCTTCCATATATTAAGTACTTTTCTAGGCAGCAGGAATATAAGTCAAATGAAACATGGCCCATCCTTTTGAGAGCTCACTCTGAGAGTCCCAAGGTGAAGACACTAATGGGAGAGGCCCCTCTGTCAGACTGGGTAGTCATGGATGGCTTCTTGAAGGAGGTAATCTTTGAGCTAAGTTTGAAGAATTTAATTAAAAGGAAAATTAAAGTGTGGTAGTGGGAAATGGTCACTGTGTTCCATGCAGAGGAAGGAACTTGTGTGCAGGCACAGAGGTTTGAAGCAGTGACACTTTTGAGGAAGCATAAATGGTTCCATGTAACTGAGGTCAAAGTTTTGAGATAGATTCAGAGGCAGGGGTGGGAGGGCCTTTTGGAGGCCAGCGGCTGTAATAAGGTCTGAACACAACAGTGAGCCTTTACAATCCTTGTTTATTAATTATTATTACTTATTTGGTGAGTGACATGACAAGATTACCATTTTACATATTCCATTCTGACATTAGCATCAGAGGGAGTAGGTTGGACTTACGGAGACCTGTTGAGAACTGTGGGTATGGATTTGGGGGAGAAGGGACAAGGCCTGGATTAGGACAGTGGGTTTGGAGATGGAGAGAAGTGAATGGTTCTGGGGTTAGTGGGGGAGTTGTATTAATGGAATATGATTGAATGTGGAGGGTGAGTTCATGGCAACAGCTTTTAGCTTGTGCAATTGGTTTGTGACCCCTGCTATCAGACCTTGCTATCAGTATGAGGAATTTATCAGAGAAAGACGCAGAAGTGGTTCCTCTTCCCATGGGAATTTCAGTCTTGGAGGGAAGAGAGTGAATAAGAAATGATGAGAGTGGTGTATGCTACCAAGGGGCAAGGAAATGGCCACTAATGGGGTTTTGGGCATCTGGCTACACTTTTGGAAGGTTCTGACTAGTGAAGGATCTCTAGGAAGACCAAGGAAACCAGATGGGAGAGGGGTGAGGTTTGAGACAGAGGGTAGAAAGCAAGACTTAGAGCGATTATTCCTTTCACAGATGGCAGAGCCACTGAATAGACATCGCTGGCTGAAGGCTGGCATACTTTACAGAGAACACAGGTGGAGGAGCAGGACTGCAGGTTTGGACACACTGAATTTTGGGCGTCCATAGGACTTCCACATGGTGATGTCCAGAGAGTGGTCAGATGGGTAAGTGTGGATTCATCAGAGGGCTCACGACTGAATATTCAGATTTGGGTCCATTATGTAGTAGTTGAGGCCATGGGACAGGGTCATCTAATGAAAAGAATGAAGGGAAAAGAATGAGTAATGGAAATCATTGACTTTCCTTCTTATCTCGCTTTTTCTTGCTCTTTCTCTCTCTTTTTGATAAAGCAGTACAATTTAATTCTAATTAACAAAACTTTTTTGGAAGATAAAATATGCGTGTGGTAAATATTCAAGCAATACAAAAGGGTATGCAGTGAATGGCAAGTCCCCCTCACTCCTGATCTCTAGCAACCCAGGCCCCATTTCCAGAGGCATACCAGTTTCCTCTGTATTCTGGAAAAGTTCTAAGCCTGTAAAGCAATTTTATATAAATGTTAGCACGCTGTGTTTACCTTTCTATATCATTCTTTTAAAAATTATCTAAATATCTTGGAAATCATTCCTTATTAGTACTAAAAATCTACCTCATTCTTTTATACAATTTTATAATATTCCATCATATGCATATACCATAATTTAATTAACCAGTTCCTTACAAGTGGGAATTCAGTAGTTTCCAGGCTTTTGCTATATAAACAATGCTGAAAAAATATCCTTGTTTATACAAACATAATTTAGGGATTAAATTTGGCTGAATGTAAGAGAAAACTCAAACTATAGAGATTTAAACAATATAAAAATTTATTTTTCTCATGTCATGAAAAATCTGGGTAGGCAAATGCTGGCATTGGTTTAGTGTCTCAATAATATCACAGCAAAGTCTCCATGTCCTTCTCCATGTTACAAGATGGCTGCTCCAAATCCAGCCATCACATACACATTCCAGACAGGAGGCAGGCAGGAAGGAAGACAACAGAGGGGAGAAGGGTACATTGTCAGCTGAATCTGTTTTTCTTTTAAGGGGATTTCCTGGAAGCCTTCCAAAATTTTTTTGCTTATATCTCATGGGCCAGATCTGTGTCAAGCAACCATCCCTATCTTAAGGGACCTGGGAAATGTCCTTTAGTTTGGATTGTTGCTCTATCAACAAAGTTAGGTTCTGTTGTAAAGAAGGAGAGAATGGGCATTGGGAATGTGTCTAGTAGATTTTTTCTCTAGTACCAATTCTTATAAATGGAATTGCTGGGTTAAATCCTCTTATACATTTAAAATTTTGATTGTGCCAAATTGCCCTCCAAAGGGGCTTACCAATTACACTTCTACAATGCACAAAATTGCCTCTTTCCCTACACCATTGCCCACTGACTGTTGCCAAACTCTTCATGTTTTGCTAACCTGATGGGTGAAAAATGATCTCATTTTAATTTGCGTTTCCTTTATTGTGAGTGAGGTTGAGCATCTTTTTATGTGCTTAAAAACACTGGCATTTGTTGAAGAAAATCCCATGAGAAAGAATGAGAAGCAGTGGCTGGGGAAGGAGCAGAAAACCAGGAGAGGCTGGGGTTGAAGAAGAAGAGGGAAAAACTTTAAGGAGGTTGAGGAGGGTGTAAGAGATACTGTCAGATGTTGCAAAGAGGCAAGATAAGGACAGAGGAATGCCCACTTGGTTTGGGATCCCAGAAAGAGTAGGTTTGGCTGGAGTGGGAACCTGGTGAGCCTCCTCTCCTGTGAAGAATTACTTTTTCTGTTATTTAATTGAGGAAATGAATTCGAAGGGGGTAAATAACTTTCCCAAGGTCACAGACCTTGTAAGGGGGGAGCTGGGATTTGAATCCGGGTGTGTTGGACCCCTAGAGTGAATTTCACAGAGGCTGTGGTGGAGGGAGAACTTTTGTTGCCTTGCAGACCGGGAAGGGGCCTTTGAGATTATGCATCCATCTGCCTCATTTAACAAATGAGGGAACTGAAAACTGTTAAGGTGAAGAGACTTGCTAGAAAGTGTAAGAGCTTTGCAAGAACTCAGATCCTGCTCTGATTCATGGCATTTTGTGAGATCACTCCTTTCTCCAGCAGGGGGTGCTAATCAGTAGCTTGGGCTAGGTAGAACTCACCTGTCAGTCAGCATCTTGGACAAAGCAACTTACCTGGGTCCTGAGGGGAGTCCCCAGCCCCATGACGAAAGAGACATGGGTCCAACTTATGTCCTCAAAAAAGGTCAGGCTATTGGCAATTTCTGAGTCCTGTTGGTAGCCCTTTGAGAGTAGCCTGAGAGCTTAAAGGAGACCCTGTGTCCTTCTGAGAACTGCTGTTCCATCTTCTCATGACAGTTCCTCTCAATTTCCCCCACCTGGGGTCACTAACATATGGATTATTATCTATCCTAGGCTCTCGGTGAAGACAACAAGATGGCCATACCTCTAGCCTGTTTGAAGGTTTATTTACCCATTTATTTTAAACATGTTTACAATTCAGCTTAAAATAACTGATTGTTGTTCTAATAAAATATGGATTATCACCCAGATAATCCCTGTTGAGGAGTTTGTTTAGGATGGCAATGTGCCCAGCTTCTGAAGACAAATCGTGGTTGGTTAAGCCAATCATGTTAATATGTCCCTTTTTTAAAGATACTTTCCCAGAAATCCTTGCAACTGGATGGTGGAGGGGGGCCATGTGACATAGTTCTGGCCAATGACTGTAAGAGTCAGAGATGAGTATACTCTGGCATTGAATGTTTTACCTTCTTCTTGTCTTTAATGTGGATAAGGTGCCTAGAGCAGAGGCAGCCATCTTGTAACAGGTAGTGACGATAAGACATCAAACAACCTGGGGATGGAGCAGCTTCTGCTATTTATAAAGGTCCTTGATGACTTTGTTACCAAGCCTAGACTTTGTTATATGAAGTAATGAAATGTTTTTATTGTTTAAGCCACCGTTACTCAGATTTCTGAGTATTGGTAACTAAAAACATTCCTGTAATACTCTCAGGTTCTTTAAATTGATACTAAGGTTCACTCATCATTCAGTGAATTACATTCACCACTTAATATATCTTGGAGATTTATTTATATCATTACACCCAGTTCTGCCTAATTCTCTTCTTTTACAGGTATAATATTGCATTACAATAGATATACTACAATTTACTGCCCTTTATTCCTATTGGTTGAAATTTAGATTGCTTTCAGTTTGTTTTTTGCTTCTATAAAGCAGAGCTGTGATGAACATCTTGAACATATGTATTGGCCACTTTTGTCAGTATATCCGGAAGTTAATTTGCTAACAGTGGAATTGCTGGCTCAAATGCTATACTAGTTGTAACATTTGGTGGTGTTGCCAAATTGTCAGTTTACACACCCATTAATAGTGCACATATATGCCTGTGTCCCCAAAATCTCATCAAATGGCCCCTGTTAAATGTTTGTACTCCTCACAATACAATTAGTTTTAGAAAGGTATCTTAATGTTTTAATTTGCATTTACTTATTTATGATTAAGGCAGAGCACTTTTTCTTATGTATATTGGACATCTGCATTTCTTCTTTTGTAGCCTCCTGTTTTCACCCTTTCCTCCATTTTTTCCTATGGGGTTGTTAGGACATTTCTGGTTGGTACAACTTTTTTGTTTTGGTGAATTCAGAAAAATCAGCTCTTTGACAAATCTGTTGCAGATTTTACCCCCAGTTTGCTGTTGATCTTTTGACTTTCGTGGTATTTTTCCTCCCTCAAGAAATTTTAATTTTTATGTAGTTGTATGTATCAATCATTTCCTTTATGGTATCTGGGTTTTTATCTTGTTTAGAAAGGACTTTGCACTCCAGGATTATAAATACATTTACGATTTTTTCCTTCTAATAATTTTATAGTTTCTTTTTTACACTTAAAATTTGCTATTGGTCTAAAGAATAAGATAAAGATTTGCTTTTTTTTTTTTTTTCCAATTAGGTCCCTGTGCTGCTGATTCTGAGGAGCCAGACTTGTATTTGGGTACCTGGATAAGTCATGGTTATCTTCCTATTCCCTTCAGATCAAGACAGTTTTTAGAAATTTAAAGACATTAGGAAAGACAAGGTTGTAACCCAGGGGAGTGACTTCCTGTGGGAATTTCCAGCACTAGGGCAGGCAGGGTGGGGGAAGAAGTTGGGGAGTGATGGATCCATCCTGAATCCATAACCTTCGGGGTGATAACCCTGTTTTGAGGGGTATGCCTGAGAAGCCTCCTAGAGGGGTTCAAATATGAGGAACTCTGAAGATTTCCTTCTCAAAAAAAGGCTGGCCAGAACTGTTAGTGAGGAAACATCAGGCAGTCTTGCAGGGGCTCTTCTAAGCTCTCTGATAGAAACAAACATAGTTTTCATTCCCCAGGTGGCCAGAATCGACTCTTTTTACTATATCTTGGTCTTTGCTTCCTTTCCTTTCATACCCCGCCTCCCTCAGTCAGTTACTAACTGGTCTTAGGCTTCCGCCTGTTCCTCATGCTCTGCCAGTCCAACTTGAGAGCCTTCCCACTAAAAATCCCAAGAAAGGGATTTTCTGAGCAGGAGGGCATGTGGGGGCAGAAGATCAGAGTTCTTGGCACAAAGGAAATTGGAGTCATCCACAGATTTTTATGGCAAATACTCTCTACAATTCCCAGGAGCATAGGTTTTGCAGATGGATTTGCTTGGAAACCATCTTTAAGATTCTTTGAGAGGCTAAAATACAAGGGAGTGATAATACTAGTATTGACAAAGGTTCAGAGCGACTAGGCCTCTTATACATTGCTCTTGGGAGTGTACAACTCCCTCGTGCATTGGGAAATCATACATTGGAAAACTAGTAGTGTCCACTAAAGCTATACATACACATACCTTAGGACACAGCAATTCCACTCCTAGGTACATACACACTGGAAATGAGTACATATGTTCACTAAAAGACATATGCTAGAGATATTGATAGCAGTCATGTTTGTAATAGTCCCAAACTGCAAATAATTCAGATGTCAATTGGTAAAAGAATGAATACATAAATTGTGGTGGAATCACACAGTGGAATAAAATTTGACACACAAAAAAAAAGAACAAACCAGTATTATGGTCTGAATTGTGTACCCTTCCCCAAATTCATATGTTGATATCCTAACCCCCGGTACTTCATGTGAATGTATTTGGAGATAAAGTCTTTAAAGAGGCAATTAAGTTGAAATGAGGTCATTTGGGTGATCCCTAATCCAATATAACTGGTGTTCTTATAAGAAGAGGAAATCAGGGCACTGACAACCACAGAGGGAAGACCATGTGAAGAAAGGGAGAAGACAGTCATCCACAAGTCAAGGAGAGAGGCCTCAGAAGAAACCAACCCTGCTGACATTTCAGTCTAAGACTTCCAGCCTTCAGAACTGTGAGAAAATAAATTTCTATTCTTTTTTATTTTATTTTATTTATTTATATTTGGCTGCATTGGGTCTTTGTTGCTGTGTGCAGGCTTTTTCTAGTTGCGGTGAGCGGGGGTTACTCTTCACTGCTGTACGCGGGCTTCTCATTGCGGTGGCTTCTCTTGTTGCAGAGCATGGGCTCTGGGCGCATGGGCTTCAGTAGTTGAGGTGCATGGACTTCAGTAGTTGTGATGCATGGGCTTTGTTGCTCCGCGGCATGTGGGATCTTCCCGGACCACGGCTTGAACCCATGTCCCCTGCTTTGGCAAGTGGATTCTTAATCACTGTTCCACCAGGGAAGCCCTAAATTTCTATTCTTTAAACCACCCAGTCTGTGATACTTTGGCAGCCCTAGTGAACTAATACAATACGTCACCACGTGAATGAACCTCATAGACATTATGTTGAGTGAATGAAACAAGATGATGTCAAGCATACATACTGTATGATTCCATTTATATGGAATTTAAGAACAGGCAAAACTAATTGGTTAGGTTTCAGGGGTGAGTATTGACTGGGAAGGGCACAAGGAACCTTCTGATGTACTGGAAATGTTCTACATATTGAACCGGGCAGTAGTTACATGGTTATATACCTATGTAAAAATTCATCGTGCTGTATACATAAGATTCTTAAGATTTGTGCACTTTATTATTTGTATGCTGTATCTACTAAAAGCGAAAAAAAAATTCTTGAGAAGAGACATAAGCATTTTGGAATCTGTATCACCTTTCCATATGCCTTTCCCAACAAAGTGATGAGGATGCAGGCCAAGTAGCACTATCCAAGTCAGCTCCTTCTGAAACGGAGACAAAAATAGCCATGCTTCAAGTTTGTTCTTTCCTTTTTTTTCCAAATGGGAAGGCACAGGCTTTTTGCACATTCCCAGCCAGAGGGGATCTTTCCCAAACTTTCCATAGAGATTCTCCTTTGAGCAGACACCAAACATGGACGTTTTCCACCAGGGAAAAACATGCTGGGGAGTTACAAGCCTCTGAAAACAGAAGGTAGGGAAGGAAATAATGGCAGATCCCCCCTCCCTCACTTGGCCTCTCCCCAGTCCTCCTGGAGCCATACTAGATTGGCTGTATATTGTCACCACGAGGGCACTAATCAGAGACTGTGAGAATGCTTCCAGAAAACAGAGGCAGGAGAGTGGACTGGGTCAGATAGCAGACAGGATCCAGTCCACTATGAGCACTGGGCCTTTCCCACCTGGTGGGAGGAAAGGTTTTGATTCTTCATCCCCCATACAAATGGAAGGAAGTCACAGATATTAAAAAATAGAGTTTAAAGCAATATATAAGATGTGAACAGTGGATGGAGCATCCCAATTCTGTGTGGGTCTGTCCATCCATCAGAAAGATGTAGAGAGGAAGGAGCCTGGTTTCCTGGTTGTACCATTTCTCCCCTCTCTCCTGGCTCCTCATTCCTACTGTCATCTCCTCTTTGTCCAGCCTTTTCATTTTCCTCCTCACCATCTGAAATCCTTGGGAACAAATTTTTAGGGCAGGCACTGTGGCAACTTTGCCAGGAAGGTGTTATTTTTCAGGTGAGGACACCAACTTTAGGGGAGTGAAGTGACTAGTTTGAGATCATGCACCTAATAGATGTCAGAGCCAGGGTTTGCATTCAAGCTGGTGGGACCCAGCATATGGGCTCTGGCCACAGGGCTCAGTTGCCTTAGGTTTCCTTTTCTTGAGAAGGACATTGCTGGACTGTTATATTCTATACTGTCTCTCAATATAAGTAAATTTTAATGAAATATTTTTTAAAAAATGGCAATTAATACAAAATCCATGATGAGTAAAATATAAGCATTCTGAATAAAGACAGGATGAGTATTACTGATTTTTCATTTTGCTTCAGGCTCTAATGTGGCAGGCACTGTGTTGACTTATTCCTCAGGTCCTCATTTCCATGCCCTGCCCCCAGTATACGATGGTGTTTCCAAAACCCAGTCTCGGGCCTGTTGCTCTCCTTTGCCTACTCTCTTGTCCTTGGAACCTTCAAATGGTTAATATTGTATGCCCTCACTTTTCATCTCAATGTAAGTGACTCCAAATTCTACATGCCCAGCTCTGGGCATACTACTTCTCTTGGGTATTTTTTTTTTTTAAACAACAGAAATTTATTTTCTCAAAGTTTTGGAGGCTGAAAGTAAGAAATTAAGGTGTCAGCAGGGCCTCACTTTTTCCCAGGGCTGTAGGGGGAGAATCCTTTTGTCTCTTTAAGCTTCTAGTGGCTTCAGGAATTTTGGGTCTTGTAGTTCCACTGACCTGTTGGAAATTAACCACTGACCTGTTGGAAATTAACCTGCTGACCTAAGTCAACTTGTCCTCAACTAAACTCCCCCATCCTGTCCTCAGGTCTCTTTTTGACTGTCCTGTCTGTCAGTGTCAGCAGCAGCCTCTGATCACCTGGCTCCTCACTAATCTCCATTTTCTACATCCAGTCTGCTATCAATCCTTGTTGGTGGTTATTCTCAAATGCCTCCTACAGCTGCCCTTTCTCACCTGATAGTCCAGATAGGCTATACCTTGAAGTGGCCACTTGCTGGGTGTGGGAAGGTACAGAAGTGAGAACATGAGCAAAATCGTGTGTCCGAGGACCACAGCTGTAGTGAGGGGTGTAGGGAGAAAGGGGTGGGCTCACGTAGAGCTGTGTAGACTGGGCAAGTTGAGGTTGGAGACAGAACTAAGCTCTATGCTGTTGAAATATCTCCTCAATCTTTACTTCTGTATGTGAACATTGAAAACCTACTAGCTTCACTTGCTAGGTGCTAGGGAGACAAAGACTGAAAATCAATTCAGTGCTTGAGAAGCTCACAGCCTGGTGGGAGAGACAGACCCACAAATAAACCTCACAGGAGCATGCAATTTTAGGGCACTGAGGAGGGAGCAACAAACTGAAGCTGAAAAGATGGGCTGGGAGATTTGCCCAGAGGAGGAGATACTGAGCTGAACTTCAATGTTGAGTAGAGTGAGGGAGATGACTGATGTCATTGGTGTTGATGGTAGTCATTATGAAGGGGAAGAAAATGATGAAACTCACCAAGGTGATAATGATGCACATGGAGACTCCAACAAAAGGATGGAGGTGATGGGGCTGAGGAAGGCCCCACTTTGGTACCTCTGATATAATATATTGGGCAGTGATATCAGCCATCCCAAACTAGTCCAAGGAGTCTCATTGCCTGATTTCAGGTGTCCTCTCACAGTCATGGCTTATGATTCAAGATATAGCTTATCTGTGCCTTTTTCCTTCTTGAATGAAGAAGCATTCAGAACCCAAACATTCACTTGGCTTGTGAGCAGAACATAAATATAATATATTTTCTGGCTATTCACTTAGAGGGACTTGGCTGCTCTGGGATCATTTGTGTGTGTGTTGCCAAGATAAAGCTTTTTTTTTAAAAAAAGAAAATTGAAGTATATTTGATTTACAATATTGTGTTAGTTTCAGGTGTACAGCATAGTAATTCCATTTTTTTCCCTGACTACATTCCATTATAGGTTATTACAAGATATTGAATACAATTCCCTGTGCTATACAGTAAATCCTTGTTGCTTATCTATTTTATGTATAGTAGTTTGTATCTGTTAATACCATACTCCTAATTTGTCCCTCCCCTTCTCTCTCCCGTTTGGTAACTGTGAATTTTTTTTCTATGTCTGTTAGTCTGTTTCTCTTTTGTATATAGATTCATTAGTATTATTTTTTAGATTCCACATATAAGTGGTATCATATAGTATTTGTCTTTCTCTGTGACTTACTTCACTAAGTATATAATCTCTAGGTCCATCCATGTTGCTGCAAATGGCAATATATCATTCCTTTTTTGCAGCTGAGTAATATTCCAATGTGTATATCTTCATTATCCAGTTGTCTGTTGATGGGCACTTGGGTTGTTTCCATGTGTCTTTGCTATTATAAATAGTGCTGCTATGAACATTTGGGTGCATGTATCTTTTTGAATTAGAGTTTTCATCTTTTCTGGATACATACCGAGGAGTGGTATTGCTGGACCATATGGTAGCTCTATTTTTAGTTTTTTAAGGAGACTTCATAGTAGCTACACCAATTTACATTCCCACCAACAGTGTAGGAGGCTTCCCTTTTCTCCACACCATCTCCAGAATTTATGATTTGTAGACTTTTTGATGATAACCATTCTGACCAATGTGAGGTGATACTTCATTGTAGTTTTGATTTGCATTTCTCTAACTAGTGATGTTGAACACCTTTTCATGTGCCTATTAGCCATCTGTACATCTTCTTTGGAAAAATGCCTATTTAGCTCTTCTGCCCATTTTCTGATTGGGTTTTTTTTTTTTTTGAAATTGAGTTGTATGAGCTGTTTGTACATTTTGGATATTAACCCCTTGTTTGTCACATTGTTTGCAAATATTTTCTCCCATTCAGTAGGTTGTATTTCATTTTGTTGATGGTTTCCTTTGCTGTGCAAAAGCTTATAAGTTTGATTATGTCCCACTTGTTTATTTTTGCTTTAATTTCTTTTGCCTTGGGAGACTGATCTAAGAAAATGAATTTAATCTGAATAAAAAGTCACTAAGAATTGAGGAAAGGGAATTTTCACACTAATTACTAATCAGCTGGCATAGATGTTGGACATCAGATCCCCATTCTGCCTTTCCCTGTTGCAGAGTCTCTGATTCTGCATCCACAGTCTCATGGGCCAGGGTCCCAGGGTGCATATATATTGTGTCCAGAGAGCTTGTGGAAGATTAAAATGGGGGCTGTACTTCCTACACTCTTCCAATTCTAGAATCACTGATCTTGGAAAGTGGTTACCCCAGAGGGGCTTTGGTGAAGCCCCATTGGCCTGTCACAAGCTTGAAGACTTACCATTAACACATCATTTCCTTGGCTTAAATCTTGCATCTCCAGATACAAGAGGAGGAGGAACATATTAAGACACTATTACTCCAAAACACCTCAGCATAAGAGTTTAACAGCTCACTGTCTCCTGGACCACTGTATTTCTTCTTAAACATCTTTATTGGAGTATAATTGCTTTACAATGGTGTGTTAGTTTCTGCTTTATAACAAAGTGAATCCTCTATACATATACATATATCCCCATATCTCCTCCCTCTTGTGACTCCCTCCCACCCTCCCTATCCCACCCCTCTAGGTGATCTCCCTGTGCTTTGAGGCTGCTGCCGACTAGCTATCTATTTTACATTTGGTAGTGTATATAAGTGCATGCCACTCTCTCATTTCATCCCAGCTTACCCTTCCCACTCCCTGTGTCCTCAAGTCCATTCTCTACGTCTTCATCTTTATTCCTGTCCTGCCCCTGGTTCTTCATAACCATTTTTTTTTGGTTCCATATATATGTGTTAGCATATGGTATTTGTTTTTCTCTTTCTGACTTACTTCACTCTGTATGACAGACTCTAGGTCCATCCACCTCACTATGAATAACTCAATTCTGTTTCTTTTTACGGCTGAGTAATATTCCATTGTATATGTGCCACATCTTCTTTATCCATTCATCTGTCAGTGGACACTTAGGTAGCTTCAGTGTCTTGGCTATTGTAAATAGAGCTGCAATGAACATTGTGGTACATGACTCTTTTTGAATTATGTTTTTCTCAGGGTATATGACCAGTAGTGGAATTGCAGGGTCGTATGGTAGTTATATTTTTAGTTTTTTAAGAAACCTCCATACTGTTCTTCATAGTGGCTGTATCAATTTACATTCCCACCAACAGTGCAGGAGGGTTCCCTTTTCTCCACACCCTCTCCAGCATTTATAGTTCGTAGATTTTTTAATGATGGCCATTAGGACTGGTGTGAGGTGATACCTCATTGTAGTTTTGATTTGCATTTCTCTAATGATTAGTGATGTTGAGCATTCTTTCATGTGTTTGTTGGCAATCTGTATATCTTCTTTGGAGAAATGTCTATGTAGGTCTTCTACCCATTTTTGGATTGGGTTTTTGTTTTTTGGATATTGAGCTGCATGAGCTGCTTATAAATTTTGGAGATTAATCCTTTGCCTCTTGCTTCATTTGCAAATATTTTCTCCCATTCTGAGGGTTCTCTTTTTGTTTTGTTTATGGCTCTCTTTGCTGTGTGAAAGCTTTTAAGTTTCATTAGGTCCCATTTGTTTATTTTTGTTTTTATTTCCATTTCTCTAGGAGCTGGGTCAAAAAGGAACTTGCTGTGATTTATGTCATAGAGTGTTCTGCCTATGTTTTCCTCTAAGAGTTTGATAGTGTCTGGCCTTACATTTAGGTCTTTAATCCATTTTGATTTTATTTTTGTGTATGGTGTTAGGGAGTGTTCTAATTTCATTCTTTTAAATGTAGCTGTCCAGTTTTCCCAGCACCATTTATTGAAGAAGCTGTCTTTTCTCCATTGTATATTCTTGCCTCCTTTATCAAAAATAAGGTGACCATATGTGTGTGAGTTTACCTCTGGGTTTTCTATCCTGTTCTACTGATCTATATTTCTGTTTTTGTGCCAGTACCATACTGTCTTGATTACTGTAGCTTTGTAATATAGTCTGAAGTCAGGGAGTCTGATTCCTCCAGCTCTGTTTTTCTTTCTCAAGATTGCTTTGGCTATTCAGGGTCTTTTGTGTTTCCATAAAAATTGTGAATTTTTTTGTTCTAGTTCTGTGAAATATGCCATTGGTAGTTTGATAGGGATTGCATTGAATCTGTAGGTTGCTTTGGGTAGTAGAGTAATTTTCACAATGTTGATTCTTCCAATCCAAGAACATGGTACATCTCTCCATCTGTTTGTATCACCTTTAATTTCTTTCATCAGTGTCTTATAGTTTTCTGCATACAGGTGTTTTGTCTCCTTACATAGGTTTATTCCTAGGTATTTTATTCTTTTTGTGGCAGTGATAAATGGGAGTGTTTCTTTAATTTCTCTTTCAGATTTTTCATCATTAGTGTATAGGAATTGAAGAGGTTTCTGTGCATTAACTTTGTATCCTGCTACTTTACCAAATTCATTGATTAGCTCTAGTAGTTTTCCGGATTCTCTATGTATAGTATCATGTCATCTGCAAACAGTGACAGCTTTACTTCTTCTTTTCCGATTTGGATTCCTTTTATTTCTTTTTCTTCTCTGATTGCTCTGGCTAAAACTTCCAAAACTATGTTGAATAATAGTGGTGAGAGTGGGCAACCTTGTCTTGTTTTTGATCTTAGTGGAAATGGTTTCAGTTTTTCACCACTGAGAATGATGTTGGCTGTGGGTTTGTCATATATGGCCTTTGTTATGTTGAGGTAAGTTCTCTCTATGCCTACTTTCTGCAGGGTTTTTATCATAAATGGGTGTTGAATTTTGTCAAAAACATTTTCTGCACCTATTGAGATGATCATATGGTTTTTATCCTTCAATTTGTTAATATGGTGTATCACATTGATTGATTTGCATGTGTTGAAGAATCCTTGCATTCCTGGGATAAACCTCACTTGATCATGGTGTATGATCCTTTTAATGTGCTGTTGGATTCTGTTTGCTAGTATTTTGTTGCAGAGTTTTGCATCTATGTTCATCAGTGATACTGGCCTATAGTTTTCTTTCTTTGTGACATCTTTGTCTGGTTTTGGTATCAGGATGATGGTGGCCTTGTAGAATGCCTTTGGGAGTGTTCCTCCCTCTGCTATACTTTGGAAGAGTTTGAGAAGGATAGGTGTTAGCTCTTCTCTAAATGTTTGATGGATTTCACCTGTGAAGCCATCTGGTCCTGAGCTTTTGTTTGTTGGAAGATTTTTAATCACAGTCTCATTTTCAGTGCTTGTGATTGGTCTGTTTACATTTTCTATTTCTTCCTGGTTCAGTCTCAGAAGGTTGTGCTTTTCTAAGAATTTTTCCGTTTCTTAGAGGTTGTCCATTTTATTGGCATAGAGTTGCTTGTAGTTGTCACACATGATCCTTTGTATTTCTGCAGTGTCAGTTGTTACTTCTCCTTTTTCATTTCTAATTCTATTGATTTGAGTCCTCTCCCTTTTTTTCTTGATGAGTCTGGCTAATGGTTTATAAATTTTGTTTATCTTCTCAAAGAACAAGCTTTTAGTTTTATTGTCTTTGCTATTGTTTTCTTCATTTCTTTTTCATTTATTTCTGATCTGATCTTTATGATTTCTTTCCTTCTGCTAACTTTGGGGTTTTTTTGTTCTTCTTTCTCTAATTGATTTAGGTGTAAGGTTAGGTTGTTTATTTGAGATGTTTCTTGTTTCTTGAGGTAGGATTGTTGCTATAAGCTTCCCTCTTAGAACTGCTTTTGGTGTATCCCATAGGTTTTGGGTCGTTGTGTTTTCATTGTCATTTGTTTCTAGGTATTTTTTTTAATTCCTCTTCAATTTCTTCAGTGATTTCTTCGTTATCAAGTAGTGTATTGTTTGGCCTCCAAGTGTTTGTATTTTTTATAGATTTTTTCCTGTAATTGATATCTAGTCTCAAAGCGTTGTGGTCGGAAAAGATAGTTGATATGATTTCAATTTTCTTAAATTTATCAAGGCTTGATTTGTGACCCAAGATATGATCTATTCTGGAGAATGTTCCATTAGCACTTGAGAAGGAAGTGTGTTTTATTGATTCTGGATGGAATGTCCTTATAAATATCAATTAAGTCCATCTTGTTTAATGTATCATTTAAAGCTTGTGTTTCCTTATTTATTTCCATTTTGGATGATCTGTGTATTGGTGAAAGTGGGGTGTTAAATTCCCTACTATTATTGTGTTACTGTCAACTTCCCCTTTTATGGCTTTTAGCATTTGCCTTATGTATTAAGGTGCTCCTATGTTGGGTGCATAAATATTTACAATTGTTATATCTTCTTCTTGGATTGATCCTTTCATCATTATGTAGTGTCCTTCTTTCTCTCTTGTAATAGTCTTTATTCTAAGGTCTATTTTGTCTGATATGAGAATTGGAATATCTTTTACCATCACCTCACTTTCAGTCTGTATGTGACCCTAGGTCTGAAGTGAGTCTCTTGTAGACAGCATATATATGGGTCTAGTTTTTGTATCTATTCAGCCAGTCTATGTCTTTTGGTTGGAGCATTTAATCCATTTACATTAAAGGTAATTATCAATACGTATGTTCCTATTACCATTTTCTTAATTGTTTTGGGTTTGTTATTGTAGGTCTTTTCCTTCTCTTGTGTTTCCTGCTTAGAGAAGGTCCTTTAGCATTCGTTGTAAAGCTAGTTTGGTGGTGCTGAATTCTCTTAGCTTTTGCTTGTCTGTAAAGGTTTTAATTTCTCCATGGAATCTGAATGAGATCCTTGTTGGGTAGAATAATCTTGGTTGTAGGTTTTTCCCTTTCATCACTTTAAATATGTCCTGCCAGTCCCTTCTGGCTTGCAGAGTTTCTGCTGAAAGATCAGCTGTTAACCTTATGGGGATTCCCTTGTATGTTATTTGTTGTTTTCCTCTTGCTGCTTTCAATATTTTTTCTTTGTATTTGATTTTTGATAGTTTGATTAATATGTGTCTTGGCATGTTTCTCCTTGGATTTATCCTGTATGGTACTCTCTGTGCTTCCTGGACTTGACTGACTATTTCCTTTCCCATATAAGGGAAGTTTTCAACTATACTCTCTTCAAATATTTTCTCAGTCCCTTTCTTTTTCTCTTCTTCCTTTGGGACCCCTATAATTCGAATGTTGGTGCATTTAATGTTGTCCCAGAAGTCTCTGAGACTGTGTTCAATTCTTTTCATTCTTTTTTCTTTTTTCTGCTCTGCAGTAGTTATTTCCACTATTTTATCTTCCAGGTCACTTTCCTATTCTTCTGCCTCCGTTATTCTGCTATTGATTCCTTCTAGAGAATTTTAAATTTCATTTATTGTGTTGTTCATCATTGTTTGTTTGCTCTTTAGTTCTTCTAAGTCCTTGTTAAATGTTTCGTGTATTTTCTCCAGTCTGTTTCCAAGAGTTTGGATCACATTTACTATCAGTACTTGACTTCTGTTTCAGGTAGACTGCCTATTTCCTTTTCATTTATTTGGTCTGGTGGGTTTTTATGTTGTTCCTTCATCTGCTGTGTGTTTCTCTGTCTTCTCATTTTGCTTAACTTACTGTGTTTGGGAATCTGCTTTTTGCAGGCTGCAGGTTCATAGTTCCCATTTTTTTTTTTTTTTGGTGTCTGCCCCCAGTGGCTAAGGTTGTTTCAGTGGGTTGTGTAGGCTTCCTGGTGGAAGGGACTAGTGCCTGTGTTCTGGTGGATGAGGCTGGATCTTGTCTTTCTGGTGGGCAGGACCGCATCCGGTGGTGTGTTTTGGGGAGTCTGTGAACTTATTATGATTTTAGGCAGCCTCTCTTCTAATGGGTGTGGTTGTGTTCCTGTCTTGCTAGTTGTGTGGCATAGTGTGTCCAGTAATGTAGCTTGCTTGTCGTTGAGTGGAGCTGGGTCTTAGCATTGAGAAGGAGATCTCTGGGAGAACTTTCGCTGCTTGATATTATGTGGAGCCAGGAGTTCTCTGGTGGAGCAATGCCCTGAACTCGGCTCTCCCACCTCAGAGGCACAGGCCTGACACCCGGTCGGAGCATGAAGACCCTCTCTGCCTCACAGCTCAGAAGAAAAGGGAGAAAAAAAGAAAGAAAGAAAGAAAGAAAGAAAGAAAGAAAGAAAGAAAGAAGAAAATAAATTTATTAAAATAAACAATAAAAAATAATTATTAAACGTTAAAAAAATTAAAAAGCAATAAAAAAAGAAAGAAAGAAAGGAAGAGAGCCACCAAACCAAAAACCAATACCAAACGAAGACGAAATCCACCAATGATAACAAGTGCTAAAAGCTATAGTAAAAAAACAAAACAAAACAAAACATGACATACAGAACCATTGGAGAAATGGTAAAAGCAAAGCTATACAGACAAAATCACACAAAGAAGCATACACATACACACTCACAAAAAGTGAAAAAGGAAAAAATATATATATAGCTGCTCCCCAAGTCCACCGCCTCAATTTTGGGATGATTCGTTGTCTATTCAGGTATTCCAGAGATGCAGCGTACATCAAGTTGATTGTGGAGATTTAATCCACTGCTCCTGAGGCTGCTGGGAGAGATTTCCCTTTCTGTTCTTTGTTCTCACAACTTCTGGGGTTCAGCTTTGGATTTGGCCCCGCCTCTGTGTGTAGGTCGCCTGAGGGCATCTTTTCTTCGCTCAGACAGGACTGGGTTAAAGAAGCAGCTGATTAGGGGGCTCTGGCTCACTCAGGCTGGGGGGATGGAGGGGTACAGAGTGCGGGGTGATCCTTCAGTGGCAGAGGCTGGTGTGACGTTGCAAAAGCCTGAGGCGTGCCATGTGGTCTCCCGGGGAAGTTGTCCCTGGATCAGGGGACACTGGTAGTGGCGGGCTGCACAGACTCCCGGCAGAGGAGGTATGGATAGTGACCTGTGCTTGCACACAGGCTTCTTGGTGGCTGAAACAGCAGCCTTAGCATTTCATGCCCGTCTCTGGTGTCTGTGCTGATAGCCGCAGCTCACACCCATCTCTGGAGCTCGTTTAGGCGGTGCTCTGAATCCCTTCTCCTCATGCACCCCGAAACAATGGCCTCTTGCCTCTTAGGCAGTTCCAGACTTTTCCCTGGACTCCCTGCCAGCTAGCTGTGATGCACTAACCCCCTTCAGGCTGTGTTCACTTAGCTAACTCCAGTCCTCTCCCTGGGGTCTGACCTCTGAAGCCCAAGCCTCAGCTCCCAGTCCCCACCCACCCTGGCGGGTGAGCAGACAAGCCTCTCGGGCTGGTGAGTGCTGGTCAGCTCCAATCCTCTCTGTGGGAATCTCTCCGCTTTGCCCTCTGCACCCCGTTGCTGCACTCTCCTCTGAAGCTTCCCCCCCACCACCCGCCGTCTCCACCAGTGAAGAGGCTTCCTAGTGTGTGGAAACTTCCTCCTTCACAGCTCCCTCCCAGTTGTGCAGGTCCCATCCCTATTCTTTTGTCTCTGTTTTTTTCTTCTTTCTTTTGCCCTACCCAGGTATGTGGGGAGTTTCTTGCCTTTTGGGAGGTCTGAGGTCTTCTGCCAGCGTTCAGTAGGTGTTCTGTAAGAGTTTTTGACATGTAGATGTATTTCTGATGTATTTGTGGGGAGGAAGGTGATCTCCACGTCTTACTCCTCCACCATCTTGAAGGTCTGGACCACTGTATTTTAACGGTGGGCGTGGGGTGGGGAGGGGAGACCTGCTTAGAGTCTGTATTAATTCTCAAGGAACAAATTTGGGTGAGACCAATTCTCAATGAACACGATTTGATGAAGATATATGGCAGAAGGGTTGGTAGCTTTTGGACCTCCAAAGCAGGAGAATAAAATCTGCAGGTGATGAGAGGTAGGGAAAAGCCTTAAAGGTGGAGCAGAACCTTGGGTTGAGCAGTTTGGAAATGAACAAAAGTGGTCACAGTTTGCTTGAAGGAATCGGTTGGGGGACCCTGCAGGGGGAAACAGCAGACCCTTGCTTGAAGTTCCTGCTTCTCACCTGTGCCTTACTGCCATCCCCACATCTAACTCTTTGCCAGGATTCATGATTCATGGCAGCCATGGCCTCCCAGGGACAGCAAGCATGGCAGGTGAGCAAGGCCTCTCATCCCTGCTCATTGTAGGGATTCCAACCAGTCCTGGGTTTGCCCAGGTTCCTCCAGCCGCCCACCTTCCACCCTAGTTCTCCTCCCGGTACCTTGTCAGTGTGGAGACATCAGGATATTTTGCATCCTAGGGGATTGATGTTCCAAAAACCTCAGAGGAAACCCAGATATTTCTTTGGTTTTAACAATTTTTAGAAAAGCTTTTTCAGGGCCCAGTTTTCTACCACCATAAAGGCAGCCTAACTTGATTTTTCTTCAATAACCAGCCATGTTCCCTAACATTATCTCCACATGAAACATCTCATCATGGTCCCCTTTCCAGTGGCAAGAAGCCAGACCTTGTGGACTTCAGAGAACTGAAATTTCCAGGGCACATACCACCTGGCTGAGCCAGCTGTCCTCTTGCAGAGGGTGGCATCTATGTTTAGAACATCATAACCATATGCAATCAGGTTCTAAATTTAGGAAATTCTGAGAACTCATTGGGTAATCTTGAGTTATCTTTTAAAAACTTGAGATAGAAATTGGGAGCCACATCTCAAGCATTATGATTCTAAGACTGAGTATCCTAAGGCATCAGGCGTGCCTGTCATGGGTTTTCTCACAGACCCATTTCACGCCCTTTTCCTTGCTCTGCTCTAGGTCATAGAGAACCACATTTCCCAGGCTCCCTTGTGCTGGAACTGACTTTGAATACAGAGAAGAACTTGAGAATTTATACCCTGGGAGCAGCTCTTAACTAACAACTCACAGGTGTGGGGCTGTCAATACCTCAGCTCCCCTGTCTCTAATCAGGATGACTCTGGGATGTGACCTCCTGCAGTATTGATCCAAAATTACCCTCCCGGCATTTTGATTGTTATCACACCCTTGCCTGGCCTTCTTCCCTTCCTATTCCCACCTCTCCATTCCCTATCAGTTCTTTCTTGGGTACGTTGCTAATAAACCATGTTCACAAGAATTCTTATCTGAGAAGAATCTCATCATAAGGCAATGGCTCTCCTTTTTCTGGCTTCCTTCAGTCTGATTGATTCAGTCTGAATCAGTTGGGCACCTGGTCTATTTTGTTGTTTGGGCCATCTCTGTGAGCGTTGCCTTCCTGATTTTAGTATAAGTCTCTAGAGGAGACCCTATACTCCCTTGTCTCCCCTGAGATGCCTGGCAGGCACTGGGACATCCCTAGAACCACCCTTTGTCAGAGGTGGAAGGCTGTGGGGATCTTTGAGACCAGATGAGAAGATAGAGGCCCAGAAAAGCTAAAGGTCATGTTGGCTAAATGATACTTTCTCCTGACTGAGATGTGCAGGGAGACATTTTGTCCCCATGACAATCTGTTCTTGGTTTATTGAGATGATGATGATGATGACGATGATGATGATGATGATGATGATGACCCTTTCTATGCAGTTTCCTGAGAAGTCCTAGGCTTTTGGCATGTGTAATTAAAACCTTCCTGAAGCCTTTCTAAGGGAGAGACCCTATGTCCTGTATTCAGGCAAGCTCTGCTCTCAGCTTAGGGATATAGAGTAGGGCGGGGAAGTAGGGGTGGGGTTGCAAAGTGAAAGGAGAATCACTGCAGGGTTTGGGACACATGTGTGGGGTTCAGTGGGGACGTGAGCATTTTAGTCCAGCCTTGAGTTGAGGAGGAGAGCAGAGAATGCTTCCATGATCAACTAAAGCCTGAGTTGAATGTTGAAGGCAAATAGAATTTTCCAAGGTAGGGAAGTAGGAAAATGTAATTCCCACCAAATTCAGTGTACAATCAACATCTGATATAAAGATGATTTTTTTTTTTTTAATTTGGAAAGACAATTTTGCATAGAGGTATGGGAACAGAGTTTGTGGTCAAACAGGATTTAAATCTTGGCTCCATCACTTTCTTTGTGACTTTGGGCAAGTTCCTCATACTCTCTGAACCTAATACTTTCATCTGTGAATTAGGATAATAAATCCCACCTCACTGGATGGTCACCCAGCTCAAATGAGTTGAACAAATTCCTGAGTTGTACCGAGTATGCAAGAAATGATAGTTATGATGTTCTCATAGCGGGCTTTTAACTTTCATCATTGTCAAATTGATACTACTATTCTACTGTGTTCATGTGTTGAATGAACCTTATCTTGTCTCATGCACCCTCATTTGAGAGGACAGGAGATATTGCATCCTGAACTAGAGACTCTGAGAGGATAGGCGACCTGACCATTCTTATCTTAGGTTGGATTCCCCAAGAAGCAGGCACTCAGGTGAAGATGGGAGTGCAAGTACTTTACTTGGGAGGTGATCCCAGGAAACACTGGCTGGAGAATGGGAAGTGAGGCAGGGAAGGGAAGTCAGCCCATACAGGATGTGTTTTTAGTCCATTTACCACTGTAGGCAGCTGTGGCTCACTCCCACTGGGAAACCGTGAGAGGCAGTGTAGAGCACACACCTCAGGGTTATCCCCATCCAAGGGGCGAGGGAGCTGCATATTTAACCACCAACTCAGTGTCTCCTTCAGTAGTCTCACAGTGGCAGGTCAGGCCTGGATGTCCTGGCTCCCAGACCTTTCACGTGACCATCATGTGTGGATTCCCAGGGAGGGAGTGGTGGATGTTGACCGACTGTGGGGCAGAGGAGTGTGGCTGCTGAGAGAGCATGAGGGAACTGAGTAGATTGCAGAAACAGGGATAGGTGCCTGGAGGCAGGATGGGAGTATGAGGGCAAACATAAACAGGGCAGGTGTTACATCTCTATCTGGCAATTTATGTTTTGCCTTGATGAACACTCTGGTTTGGTGCCCAGGACAAGTTCTATTTAAGATGTTCTTCCCTTAACAACAGTGATTTATGGATAGGTTTGTGTTGTTTTAACCACTGTTGCTATGGTAGAGATGCGGAGGTGGGCTGGGGAGAACCAGCTGTGTATTCTCACTGGGGGAAGGAAGGAAATCATCTACTGGGAATAAATAGGCACTGGAAGACACTGTATCTCCTCCTGGTAGGGACACTATCACAATTTAAATAACTCTTTCATCATGCCACTCTTGCTCAACAAGCTTCAATGGATCCCTGCTGAAGCCGAATTTGGGCCCTGTACCCCCGACACTGAAATAAATCTTGGTGACAGAGTTTTGGGTGAAGTAGAAAAGAATAGTTTTATTGTTTTGCCAGGCAAAGGGGGAGTCTGGTGATGATGGGCAAAATGTGACCTTCTCTGGAATGAAGAGTGCTTCATCAAGGAGTTAACATCTTCCATTTGGTGGGGTTTTAGTTCTGCAGAAGAACTCAAAGATATTATGTGTATCCCTTGCAGGGGAACCGGGACCCTGTCCCCAAGGCTGCACCATTGTTTCTTGACTGCTCCTCCCTTATCTCTGCATTCTCTCCCTTCCCTGATTAGCAACTGTTTGAACCTGCCCTTTGGAACTCAAGGAAGGGGACACAGAAAGGCTTTTGTGCCTAGGAGTCCGACAGGGTCCTGCTCAGTTCCACTATCACTTACTTCATTCAATCCAACTTCCCAAATCCCTGCCATTCCAGCACTGACTGATAACTCTTTACCCTCTAATTAATAAATAATTATGCCATAACAGAATGCATACCTAATCAAACTGACATCCTTCCTTTCCACACCATGTGTGCAGTGGGAACTAATGCACATTTGGTTGATAGATTAAATTGTTTTAGACTTCCCTTGCCAGCCTTACACACAACTAGCTGTACCCTCACTCCCAGTCTCTTTGACCACCTCCTTGGCCTTGTTCACTCCCTCACCTCTTCTGTTCCTGCCATCCCACTCTTCTTTTGCCTGTCCAGATCCTGTGCATTCCTCAAGACCCAGTTTTGGTTGTACCCCCACTGGGTTTTCTTCCCATCCTTGGTCCTCTATAATGCACGTTCAGAATGGTCACTTGTCAGGCCAGGTGCCATTGGCTATCTGATAGTCTTGGCTCTTGCTGCCTGTGTGAGCTTTGTCTGCCCAAGGCTGGCACTTGAATCTCCTCTCTGTCCTCATGGCACAGCCTTGCATAGGGCCAAGTCCTTGATCAGTCCTCAGTAGACACTGGGGTGATGGGTGCTGGCGATATTATGAAGAATGTAGCAAATGCTGTTGGTGTGTGGCCCACATTCCTGCAGCATTCATCTCTGCACCCTAAAAGTGGTTTACAATGAATGTTTGTGATTCTCTGCCTGCGGGCTTCCTTTTCTGGCTAGGGAGTGTGTATGACCTGTGTACAGAGCAACCACCAAGTGCCTGAGAGCTACTGAGAAGGAAGAGTACTAACGATTGAGAGCTTCCTCATCCTTAGTTGAGATCACTCTGAAGGGTGTGCTACATACTCTCCCAGGATTCCTCACCAGGGTTAAGCTACAGTAGTTCACAGTGGTAACTTGCTTGATAATAAACCCTTTTGGGGGGCTACATTCTCTTTTCAACTCCCAAATGAGTGTTTCCTGCTATCGCTCCCCCCCCCCCCAAATTGAACTTGTACTCAAATCCTTATCTTAGGGTGTGCATTTGGGGTAATCCAAACCACATGGGTGACCTTGACATGAGAAGCAGTGGGTTTAGGGTCCCCAAAAGTTAGAACACCCTGAGATTGTTAGGCTTACTGTGCCTGTGACAAGGGCTGGGAGACAGTGAGTGTTGAGTGCCAGGTGGACCTGAGGGTCGAGACTTGGAGGTAGGTCTGAGGCCAAGGGAAGGGTCAGGTGGGCCTGGAGAGCAGGGTTTCTCAGTGTAAGCTCTTTGGCTAGAGAGGAGAGAGATTGAAGTGAATTTAGAGTGGCCCTGAAGCTTGTTAGACACTGAATATTGCCCCAAATGCGCCTTGATTTGAAAGTTTACTACAAAGTGGCTTGGACATTGGGAAAAAGTGACACTTCCATAGCCAAACCCCACAGTTTCTTTTTTTTTCATCCTGAGTCAGAGTGGCTGCTCAGGTGTATTTTGCCAGGGCATCTGCATACCTTCATCCTGACATAGTACTTTATCTGCTTCCCACTAAAAGAAACTTGGATTTGTGGTTATGACCCATCCCTTGGGGTCATGGAGGGATCTCTGACCCCATCTCAGACTGACCCTCAGTCCTGGTTTCAGAGGACACCTTACTCTGGTCATAGACTGATTTTTCCACCCCATTAGACTAACTTTTAAGCTTAAGTAAGTTCAAATATTGTTCCAGAAAGAGATGCCATCACCTCAAGGAGACCAGAAAAAAGAAAAATGGGTCCCTGAGCTGGAGCTCTGAGGGCACATGACTCCCAAATTTCCTATGGGGTAGGGTGTCTCCTATAGCCTGAATTCTGGGAGATCCTATAATCTGACCTTGGCAATGAGGACCAAGGGCCTTAATGACTATGTGAATTTCATTTCTCATGCATCCATCTGTTCATCCTGAATATGGAACACTTTTATCCATTGAAGGAATTAAACAGGAGTTTGAAAGAGCTCAGAAAGATCAGCCAAAGACTCAAAGAACATTTGGCTCAAGGAAATTCCAGAAAAGAAAGAGCTGGTGAAAAGGGAGGCTGGAATCCTGGCAGCCACCTCACACCAGAATAGGGAGGGTAGAATGGGCTGCTACAAGAGTGATCCAGGCCAGGCTGGGAAACAGCCTTTGCATTCTGATGAGGATGAGAGATGTTGGGACTCCATTCTCCAATAGACTAGAATGCAGGAGCAATTAGCTTTGGCTGGGGCTGGTAAAAGGGAAACTTGAAGGTGTGTCTAGGAATTTGTTTGGTGGAAAACCTTCTGATTGGGAGATAAGGCCTTGGTTTTATTATTTCCATCTCTTTCAGTAAGAGGATGGATTTAAAAATTTTGATGGATATCCAAAATTTTTTATTAAATTTTAAAATAATATTGAACTATATCATACTTTCCAAAAAGTGGACAAAATTGAACTCTTTGATGAATTTTCACAAACTGAACCCACTCATGAAACTGACAGCCAGTTAGAGAAACAGAGTATGATTAATACTTCAAAAGCTCCCTACCCTGTGCCATCTTCCCAGCCACCACCTTCTCAAGGGTAACCACTATCCTGACTTCTAATAGCAGAGATTAATTTTGTCTGTTCTTGAAATTCATATAAGTGGACTCACTCAGTGCCTATTCTTTCATGTCTGGCATCATTACTCAACATTATATGTTAGATCATCCATATTGTGTATAGCACAAAGGTCATTCTTTTTCATTGGTGTACTGTGTTCTACTTTATGACCATACCATGGTTTATTTATTCATTCTGCTTTTTATGGACATGTGAATTGTTTCCAGTCTTTGGCTATTATAACTAAAACTGCTATGACATTCTTGTGCATGTCTTGATGGATATATGTTTGCATTTCTATTGCTCTTATAACAAGGAGTGGGTTTGGTGAGCCACAGGGTAGGCGTTTTTTTAGTATCTATAGACACTACAAAGTAATTTTCCAAAATATTTTCACCAACCTCACTCTTACCAACAATGTGTGAAATTTCCAATTGCTCTGCATTCTTGCCAATAGTTGGTACTTATTGTCATTTTCATCTTAGCCTTCCTGCTGGTTGTGTAGTGATATCTCACCGTGTTTTTAATTTGCATTTCTCTTATGACTAATAAGGTTGGGCATATTTTCATATGTTTATTAACCATTTAGATAACCTCTTCATTGAAGTGTTTGCTCAAAATTTTGCCCATTTTTCTGTTGGGTAGTCTGTCATTCTCTTATTGATTGCACAGTGTGATTATGAGCAAATTTCTATCCCTTTATAGACCTTTGATTTCTTACCTTGTCTATGTTGTTATTGTGGAGTTAAGTTCAACTTCCAAGGCTCTGATGGGGGCACACAACCTGGACTTTCAAATCCACTTATTTCATCTCCATGGCCCATATCAGGCATGAGCAAATAACTCAGGCTGGTCCAATGAGACATTTGTTGAAGGTTTTGGGAAGGCAAAATTCTTTCTTCTGGGATTTCCGGGTGTGAGGATGATGGAAGATGATATAAGGCTGAAGTTGCACCAGGGAGTGTGTTGCCATTGACCTGTGAAGACATGAAGAACTGCTCAGAGTAAAGACAGTAAGGAAAGCAGAGGACAGAGAGAGAGAGAGAGAGAGAGAGAGAGAGAGAGAATACTGATGCAGCCATTCTTTTCAGTTATTCTGTGAGCCAGCATTTTATCACTTAAAAACAAAAGGAAGAAAATGAGTTTAGCAGTTGCTATTGATGCCCCACCCTAATTATCCCCTTGGCACTTCCTCACCAAAGGCTTTCTATTGCAAGCACTTGAGACTCTCTGAAGGTGTTCTCTAGTCTTTGGAATCTGGCCATGTATAGGGCAGGCTGGAATGCCAGAGATTTAGGAATCCTGGGAATAGGTCTGACCTAATGACTGATGGGAGTTGGTGGATATTCTAGCTTACTTCCCATCGTATGGGACAACACTGAGATGTGCTCTACGTTGTCCCTAAGGGTTCTCCAGCAGAACTGAGCTCCTAGTTGTTCACTGTGGTCACTGTTACTAATGCCCCCTATACTGGCTGCCTTCCCTGATATGTCTTACTTTCCCACTTTCCTCTTGGTGCTTCCTGAGATCACCCCCAAAATAAACCACCTGCATGTCAATTGCTGTCTCAGGGTCTGTTTTTGGGAGACTCCAAACTAAGATAATGAAGGAACCGGAGTATGAGCTAAAATTTCCAAGAACATGTGGAATCCAAGTTAATTAATCCAATTACGTTCAGTTTGACGGCTTTGTTTAGAGCATGTATGAGCCCCTGAGGATGTGAAAAAATGTAAACCCATCTCTGTCTTCAAGAAACCTACCAGTTTGGTGAGGAGCTAAGACTCCCAGATAAAACATTTAAATAAATATATCTTAGCACTCTGATATTATAGACAGGAGCCCTGCTATGGGGGTAGCTGGCTAAATGTGGCTGGAATCCCCAATTTTATGGCTTCTGAGAGTTGGGAGACTTTCTACCAATCTTTTCAAACTCCATAGACTTCCTAACAATCTCTTTAAATTCCCAAGAACAGACTGGGCACAAAGCCCACACCCATAGAATTGTGATCACACATGGTATTTTGAAAATTTGGCAATTTTAGGGAAGGTTTGGAAAACTGTGTGAGTAATCACATCACTTACCTCACAGCCATCTCCCATGTTGCTGAAGCCACACCTCCTTGAGCTCCATCTCCGTCCATAACACTTCTCATTGTGTGCTGTCTCCAAGCCTTTGGTTCAGCTTGGTCCTGCTTGCTTCTTTCATGGTAGAAAGCCTGCTAGGCTGGCCAACCTTCTCCACGGCTATTTGGAAATTGCAGTAAATAAAAATTTCCCCTTTTTAAGAAGTGAAGTCTAGCTTGACCTTGAACTTATTTTTGAACACCTCCACCCTTTTTTCCCTATCTTTCAAATCCAATATGGTGGCAAAACTTATTGGCTCAACTTTCATAAGAGGTTCAAAATATGAGCACCTATCACCCTCTCCACTGCCACCACCCTGGCTCAGGCCACTATCAACTCTTGTATTCATTAGTGCAATAGCCTCCTGACAGGTCTCCCGGCAAGGTCCTGGCCAACATTGTTTTCCCCACAGAAGTCAGATTTATCTTTCTAAAATTATTGGTCATATCATTATGACCAACGTATCTCTTTGCTTAAAACCCTCCAGAGACATCTCATCTGATTCAGAGTAAAATATAAAGCCTTCCCATGACATGAAAGGGTATTGTTGGCCTCTATTACAACTTTGACCATAGCTTCTATTGTTCTTCTCCTTACTCACTCTGATCTAGCCCCTCTTGTTTCCCCTCTTGTTTTTTGAACCTAACGAAGAAGCTCACACCTCAGGGCCTTTGCACTTGTTATTACCTCTGTCTGGAGTGCTTTTCCTCAGATTTCAGCATGACTCATTCCTCACTTACTTGGGATCCCTACTCAGAGAGACCTTCCTTGACCATTCATGTAAAATAGCACCCCCACTGGCACTCTCTAGTGTCTTACTCTGCTTTGTTCATCTATCTAATATATTACATATATATACACTTTAAAAATTGGTTTATAGTTTGTCTCTCCCTACCAGCATATAAACTTCTTGAAATCAAGGACTGGTTTTTTGTTTAATATTATAGTCCTGGGGGCCAAACACAAAGAGGATATTACATAAATATTTGTCAAAAGAATGAATGAATGAATGAATGAATGGATTTCAACCTTAAGAAGTGTGGAGCTCCCAGGGCTGCTCTTGAGCCTTGATCTGCAGAGATAACAAAACTATATGCTGTTAATGATGGTAAGACCCATTGCTTGACCTGCGGGCCATGTCTCTTCAGTATTTAAATTAATCCTTAGCCCTGACCTACCCAGACTAATGGTAATCCAGTATCTCTCTTTGGGCTGAATTATGCCTGAGCCCCAGGGATTTACCCAGTCCAGTGGAGCCTGTCCTGCTTCCAGAATTCCTACAGAGAGATTGAAGAATCTGATTAGTCACTAGCAGATTCCTTTTTTTTGACGCCTTTAACATTTTGCTTTTCCCGCAGCAAAACTTTCAGTGTTTGTGTGAGAGAAACATGGATGAAGGGATGAAGCCATGGCTTTCATGTCAGTGGAAGATGACAGCAATGTTTCAGCTTTCCTTTCCTTGCACCTTAGTTCCAGGTGAGGAAGAGCATGTGATGGTAACAGCTTGGATCAGTGCTGCAGGGCTGCAGCTGCACTGGCCTCATGCTGTGGGAGGTGGAAGTGAGTTGTGACTTGTGAGCTTGATACTGAAATTTGACCTCTGTATACTGGCACTGAATTGAATCTCAGAGACAGAGTTTGGGTGAAGTGGAAAAGAATAGCTTTATTGCTTTGCCAGGCAAAGGGGTCACAGCAGCTAATGCCCTCAAAACTGTGTGTCCCAACCTGGGGGTTTTGTGAGGAGTCTTATAGTCAAGGGGCGGTGCTGCTGATAAGGATCAGGGTGCCTGCAGGGCCTGCATTCCTTCAATCCACAGATCATCTGGCATCAGGTGGTTTCATGATGGGCTTCTGTGATTCTGGAGGTTGTCGAACTGTGACCTTCATTATGGAATGAAGAATGCTTCATCAAGTAGTACCATCTTCCATCTGGTGAGGATTTTAGTTCTGCAGAAGAGATCAAAGATATTGTTATGTATATCTCTTGAGGAGGAACCAGGACCCTGCCTCAAGGCTGCACTATTGTTTCTTTTTAAAAAAATTTATTTATTTTTGGCTGCGTTGGGTCTTTGTTGCTGCACGTGGGCTTTCTCTAGTTGCAGCGAGCGGGGGCTACTCTTCATTGTGGTGCACGGACTTCTCATTGCAGTGGCTACTCTTGTTATGAAGCACAGGCTCTAGGTATGTGGGCTTCAGTAGTTGTGGCTCACGGGCTCTAGAGCGCAGGCTCAGTAGTTGTGGCACATGAGCTTACTTGCTCCATAGCATGTGGGATCTTCCTGGACCACGGATCGAACCTGTGTCCCCTGCATTGGCAGGTGGATTCTTAACCACTGTGCCACCAGGGAAGTCCTGCATTATTATTTCTTGACTGCTCCTCCATCTCTGCATCCCCTCTCTTCCCTGATTAGCAACTGTTTGAACTGCCCTCTGGAACTCACAGAAGGTCATGGAGGCTGAATGAACTCTATTTCCTACACATGAAAAGTGAGATTTGTGCCTGGGAAACCCACAGGGTCCTGCTTGGTTTCAATCCCCCCTTTTCTTTGATTCCCCTCAGTCTTGAGGAGAACAGGTGTTGGACAAGAAAGGGAATAATCATTCTGGATAGAGATTGTAATCTCAGCAGAGGAACCTGGTTTTAGGGAGACTCGATTTCAAACTGAGAGGAGTGTAGCCTGGACCTCTTGTTTCATGCCTTCTTGATCAGGCAGCTGGCTTGGTCAAAGCAGTCAAGGCAGATGGCTGTTGAACTTATTTGCAAATGTCCGTAGGAGCAGAAACTCCAGAAACTTCCTTGAATGGATGCTTTCTTCTCCGCCTGTGGGGCTGCTGTGTAAATTCCAGGACTTCTGGGCTCATCTTCTACAACAACATCAGACCCATCACTGAGATGTCAATTCCTTCTCCCATAACAATGTTCACTGTCACAGTGGAAGTAGTTGCTCTGCTGGTCCTCAGTGACTTTCAGATCCTCACGCCTCTCCCAGGGTCCAGCCATTGAAGGGTGAGTGTGGGGTTTAAAGATGTGCATTTTTCATTCTGGTGCTCTACTGTAGAACCAGCTTGCTATTCCAGAGTTCGACTTGGCTGGTCTCCAGTGTGATAACCTTTGAAAGGATTTTTAAAAGATATTTAAAAACAATGGATGTGATTTCATCTTACTTTAGTGCCTAACCTCTGCATTAGATGTAACTCCACTGTGTGTGCACACTTGTGCACGTGCAGGAGATTTACAAAATACTCCCACAGCAACTCTTTTATCAAGGAAAATGTGGTTGGTTTGTTTGTAAATAATGCTGTTTTCTTATGTGAACCCGCATCCACTCAGGAGTGGTAGAAGGGAGCTGATTTCCACCCCCCTCCCCGCCATTTTAGAACTTAACTATAGCACAATATTTTAACCAGTCCCCTTTAACTAATACCTGGGATCTTCAGGATAAAATCACCTGTGTTTCTTCCTAAGATGGATTAGGGTGTATGGGCAAGGGGCTGATGTATCTTTCTAATACTGAGGAATATGCGGATTCTGGGGTCCATGTGGGGTCTTTTCATGGTCTTCTGACTTCTCTGTCTTTGTCTTCGCTGTCACTTACCCTGCTGGCACTTGGGCTGAGGTCTGTTACAGAATAGCTCAGAGACTTTTCTCTTTTTAATCTAGCCATGTTCTTGTCTTAGGGGCTGGACTCAGCATGACATGAGAAGGGCACATCCCCACCCTCACCCTTGCCAACACTCACCTGTGTAGCTTGGGCCTCTGTGGTCCCTTCTACCTACCTCCAACATCACCCCTCCCACCCCAAGTAGGCCTATAGGGACTTGTGTGTCCCCTCCCTAAGCTGGTGACCTCACAGCAAGTCCTCACTATTTTTGCTTGGTCTTTGAGACTTCCACAAGTGGCTCCAATGTCCTTCACCTCCCAGATTCTTGTGTAGGAGGCAGTCAGGTCTCTCATTTAGCTCTTACTCCTATCTGGAGAAAATATCTACAATTTTTCCAACAGCAAGTTTTATTATCCTACTCCCTGTCAGAGTCTGCCTTTACTGCTAGTTTTGAATCCCAACCCTGGATAAGGAGCCAATGGTACAATGACTGAAGTGAGAGCTTGAGAAAAAGGCAGCAGCACTGAGTCTGAATCCCAGCCCTATCACTTATGAGTCATGTGATCTTGGGCAAGTCATTTTGCCTTTCTAATCTTCAGTTTCCTCATCTGTAAAAAGAAAATAATAGTATCTGCCTTTCAGTATCATGAGGATTATATGACACTGAGTGTTCAACACATGTTTGCTAAATGAATGAATGAATGTATAAAACAAATGAGGCAGCTGATGGATTGGACTTGGCCAGTTTACTTGTGAACATTGTAATGTTAAGGTAAACACTCTGGCCAGACTTCACTCCTCTCTAATTGCCTTAAGTAAAACCCCATTTGTCTGTAATCACTTTTCTCTTTACTGTGAGTTGGTTTTATCTGTTTAGCAGATGGTGAGCCCTCTAAGGGTAGGGACTAGATCTACTCCTGTCTCTCCCTCAGCTTGGCAGATGTTCAGTAAATGGTTACTAGTCATTGTGTCCTATTTGGCCAAAATGACTCCTGAAAGCTGGCATGGAAAGAGCAGAGACCAGGCCTGAGATGACCCCTGGAGAGTTGGACTGTGGAAGTAGCTTCTGCCACCTGAAAACTTATTTTTGAGTCCTTGAGTGGACAAGGACAAGCAGCTTGGGGTGGCTGAGATGTTAACCTGAATGTGGAGTGAAGACAGGGGAGCCCAAGGACTGGGCTTAGGAATCAAACATACAGGGCTAGGAGAGAAATATCATGGCAAAGGAAGAGGGTGAAAAGTTTATATTTGGTTGGTTTTAAGTGGGCAAATGATGGGTGGTTGTGGACAAGACTGTGATTTTGATTTATGGATGGGACAGTATATTCACTGTGTTTCCTGAGCACTCAGTGACTTTTTACTCATAGGTACAGTTAAGTCTCTACCAATCACACACACTTTTTGGAGAGGTTGTGAATGTTTCAACAAATTCAGTTCATCCCTGGGAACAGAGCTCAGATCTCATACTGTGATGGACCATAGTGCTATCTTTTTAAGTATGAGAAGAGCAAGTATGACAACACTTAGGCATTCCATACCCTGGAACCCTTCTAAGGGAGACTATATCACCCTTGGTGATAAGCGAGGTGACCCTCCCAGTGGTGGGTCCCCAATAGACCCAAGGGTAGATAATACACAGGCTGGCCATGAGAATGCTTATGCATGGAGTTCTGCTTAATAAAGTGAGGTGAATAATTAGGACAATCAAACAATCTTTTTATGGAATTTTACCAGGAAGTTATGGGAAAAAACCAGCCAATATAATTAGGGGAAAAATATAAAGATAAATAGAAGCAGAGACCCAGGTCATGGCCAAGTCACATTAACTGTGGAGAACAAGAGTGATGACCAGGGATCTGTTCATGTTGAGGGGGGCACCAAACAACTCAGTCCCTGTAGCTGCCTTGATGCTTCTCAGTCCCCTTGAATGGCGTTACCTAGATGAGTCTCTATTCCTCTGCTGTGATTAAAAAGCCTTGCTTTGCAGAGAGAATTTATCAAAATGGGAACCTTAGCCAAGCCAAGTGATAAGGCCACGCTGAAGCCACTGTTTCTCAGACTTCAACATACATATGATCACCTGGGGATTTTGTAAAAATGCACATTCCCATTCAGTAAATTGGGGTGGGGCCTAGGATCCTAAGTTTCTAAAAGCTCAGGTGGGCTGATGCTGTTGGTTGAGAAACACACTTTAAGGAGCAAGGGCCTAAACAAACAACATGCACACACACATACATGTATGCACGCAGCCATGCACAAGCATGCATACACAGTGCCATAGGAGGGAGTGAGGAGGGGAGCAGAGGAGGAGAGGCAGATGGGGCATGACCCTCCAGGACCAGAGGATCAGGGGAAACACCACGGGTGTTTCCCCTACCCACTCGGGCCCTGGAAAGCCTGTTGGGCTTCTGGGCCTGGTCCCCTGCCTTTCAGAGCCCCCTCTGGCTGTGTGGGTCTTGGGGCATGGAGGGGGGAAGAAGAGAGGCCAATGGGGAGGCACCTTCCAGGATCAGCGGATTGGGGGGGAATGCACCTAGTGTTTCCCCCACCCACTCAGGCCCAGGGAGTCTGCTGGGGTCCTGGACCTGGTCCTTTGCCGTCCAAGGCCAGAAGCACTCCTGGGCCCCTCCTGCGCTGAGCCTAAGCCCCATGCCAACCCCCCAAGGCCTTTTCTGACCATGTGGGTCCTAAGCATAAGCCCCAACCCTGCCTAAACCCCGCCCCTGCGTAAGCCCCACCACCCACTTACAAGGCCTTTCCTGCTTTTCCCCCCCTCTTTTTTGCTATTGTGGTTCTGTTTTATGTTCCTGTTGTTGTTTCATCTATATTTTTTCTAACATATCTGTTAGTTTTCCAATCTTATTTTATTTTTTACTCTTTGCTATTGTTCTGCTCCTGTTTTCCTTCATTCTTTCTTTCATTCCTTTTCTTTCTTTTTTTACCACCATTAGCAGTTTTTGGGATCTTGGTTCATGAACCAGGGATCAGGCCTGAACTTCTGGTGTGGGAGCTCTAAGTCTGAACCACTGAACTAACAGAGAACCTCAGGCCACAGGGAATATTCATTGGAATGAGGTGTCCCAGAGGTCCTCATCTCTCCACCAACACCTAGCTCTACACAACAGCCTACAAACTCCAGTGTTGGGAGCCTCAGGGCAAACAACCAGTAAGACAGGAACAAAATACCACCCATCCAAAAAGAAAAAAAAAGTGAGATGACAAAAAAATATGTTACAGATGAAGGAGGAAAGTAAAAACCCACATGACCAAATAAATGAAGAGGAAATGGGCAATCTACCTGAAAAAGAATTCAAATTAATGATAGTAAAGATGATCCAGAATCTCAGAAATAGAATGGAGGCATGGATTGAGAAAATACAAGAAATGTTTAACAAAGATCTACAAAGACTAAAGAACAAACAAACAGAGATGAACAACACAATAACTGAAATGAAAAGTACTGTAGAAGGAATCAGTAACAGAACAACTGAGGCAGAAGAACGAATAAGTGAGCTGGAAGACAGAACGGTGGAAATAATTGCCAAGGAGCAGAATAAAGAAAAAGGAATGAAAAGAATTGAAGACAATCTCACAGACCTCTGGGACAATACTAAACACACCAACATTCGAATTATAGGGGTCCCAGAAGAAGAAGAGAAAAAGAAAGGGTCTGAGAAAATATTTGAAGAGAATATAGTGGAAAACTTCCCTACCATGAGAAAGGAAATAGCCACCAAAGTCCAGGAAGTACAGAGAGTCCCATACATGATAAATCCTAGGAGAAACACACCAAGACACATATTAATCAAACTAACAAAAATTAAATTCAAAGAAAAAATATTAAAAGCAGCAAGGGAAAAGCAAAAAATAACATACGAAGGAATTCCCCATAAGGTTATCAGCTGATTTTTCAGCAGAAACGCTGCAGGCCAGAAGAGAGTGGCAGGATATACTTGAAGTGATGAAAGATTACTCTACCTAACAAGGATCTCATTCAGATTTGACAGAGAAATCAAAAGCTTTACAGAGAAGCCAAAGCTAAGAGAATTCGGCACCACCAAACCAGCCTTACCACAAATGCTAAAGGAACTACTCTAGGCGGGAAAAACAATAGAAAAAAGTGACTCATGATCTGGTAATTAATTATCCTTGTTCCTATCATATAGTGTTTGTTTTTCTTATGTACTGTTATTGTTTATATAAGCAGATTATAGTGACTTGAACCAGGAAAAAAACAAAAAACAAAACAAAAAAAACAAACCCAAAACAATTAAGAAAATGGTAATAGGAACATACATAATGATAGTAACCTTGAATGTAAATGGATTAAATGCCCCAACCAAAAGACACAGACTGGCTGAATGGATACAAAAACAAGACCCTTATATATGCTGTCTAAAAGAGACCCACTTCAGACCTAAGGACACACACAGCCTGAAAGTGAGGGGATGGAAAAAGATATTCCATGCAAATGGAAATCAAAAGAAAACTGGAGTAGCAATACTCGTATCAGATAAAATAGACTTTGAAATAAAGACTGTTACAAGACATAAGGAAGGACACTACATAATGATCAAGGGATCAATCCAAGAAGAAGACAACAATTTAAATGTTTATGCAGCCAATGTAGGAGCACCTCAATACATAAGGCAAATGCTAACAACCATGAAAGGGGAAATCAACTGTAACACAATAATAGTAGGGGACTTTAACACCCCACTTACACCAATGAATATATCATCCAAACAGAAAGTAAATAAGGAAACACAAGCTTTAAATGACACAATAGGCCAGATAGATTTAATTGATATTTATGGAACATTCCACCCAAAAGTGGCAGAATACACTTTCTTCTCAAGTTCACTCAGAATTATAGGGGTCCAAGAAGAAGAAGCGAAAAAGAAAGGGCCTGAGAAAATATTTGAAGAGATTATTCTCCAGGATAGATTACAACTTGAGTCACAAATCAACCTCAGAAAATTTTTAAAATTGAAATTGTATCAAGCATCGTTTCTGACCACAACACTGATTAGAAATCAATTACAAGAAAAAAAAACTGTAAAAAACACAAATAAATGGAGGCTAAACAGTGTGCTACTAAATAACCAAGAGATCACTGAAGAAATCAAAGAGGAAATTTAAAAATACATAGAAACAAATGACAACAAAAACACAATGACACAAAACCTATGTGAGGCAGCAAAAGCTGTTCTAAGAGGGATGTTTGTAGCAATTCAATTTCACCTCAAGAAACAAGAAAAATCTCAATTAAACCATCTAACCTTACACCTAAAACAACTAGACAAAGAAGAACAAAGAAAACCCGAAGTCAGTAGAAGGAAAGAAATCATAAAGATCAGAGCAGAAGTAAACAAAATAGAAATGAAGAAAGCAGTAACAAAGATCAATAAAACTAAAAGTTTGTTCTTTGAGAAGATAAACAAAATTGATAAACCATTAGCCAGATTCATGAAGAAAAAAAGGGAGAGGACACAAATCAATAAAATTAGAAGTGAAAAAGGAGAAATTACATCTGACACCACAGAAATACAAAGGATTATAAGAGACTACTACAAAAAACTATATGCCAATAGAACGCACAACCTGGAAGAAATGGGCAAATTCTTAGAAAGGTACAACCTTCCAAGACTAAACCAGGAAGAAATAGAAAATATAAGCAGACCAATCACAAGTAATGAAATTGAAACCATGATTTAAAATCTTCCAACAAACAAAAGTCCAGGTCCAGCTGGCTTCACATGTGAATTCTATCAAACATTTAGAGAAGAGCTAACACCCATGCTTCTCAAACTCTTCCAAAAAATTGCAGAGGAAGGAACACTCCCAAGCTCATTCTGCAAGGCCACCATCACCCTGATACCAAAACCAGACAAAGATATCACACAAAAAGGAAAATTACAGATTGATATCACTGATGAACATAGATGCAGAAATCTTCAACAAAATACTAGCAAACAGGATCCAACAACACATTAAAAGGATCATACACCATGATCAAGTGGGATTTATCCCAGGAATGCAAGGATTTTTCAATATATGCAAATCAATCAATGTGATGCACCATATTAACAAATTAAGGAATAAAAACTGTATGACCATCTCAATAGATGAAGAAAAGCTTTTGACAAAATTCAACACCCATTTATGATAAAAACTCTCCAGAAAATAGACATAGAGGGAAACTACCTCAACATAATAAAGGCCATATATGACAAACCCACAGCAAATATCATTCTCAATGGTGAAAAACTGAAAGCATTTCCACTAAGATCAGGAACAAGGCAAGGATGTCCACTCTTGCCACTCTTATTCAACATAGTTTTGGAAGTCCTAGCCACAGCAATCAGAGAAGAAAAAGGAATAAAAGGAATCCAAATTGGAAAAGAAGAATTAAAACCGTCACTGTTCACAGACGACATGATACTCTACACAGAAAATCCTAAAGATGCCACCAGAAAACTACCAGAACTAATCAATGAATTTGGTAAGGTTGCCGTATACAAAATTAATGCACAGAAATCTCTTGCATTCCTATACACTAACAACAAAAAATCAGAGAAATTAAGGAAACACTCCCATTTACCATCACAAGAAAAATAATAAAACACCTAGGAATAAACTTACCTAAGGAGGCAAAAAACTTGTACTCAGAAAACTATAAAACACTAATGAAAGAAATCAAAGATGACATAAACAGATGGAGAAATATACGATATTCTTGGATTGGAAGAATCAATATTGTGAAAATGACTATACTACCCAAAGTAATCTACAGATTCAATGCAATCCCTATCAAACTACCAATGGCATTCTTCCCAGAATTAAAACAAAAAATTTTACGATGTGTATGGAAACACAAAAGACCGCCAATAGCAAAGCAATCTTGAGAAAGAAAAATGGAGCTGGAGGAATCAGGCTCCCTGACTTCAGACTATACCACAAAGCTACAGGAATCAAGACAGTATGGTACTGGCAGAAAACCAGAAATATAGATCAATGGAACAGGATAGAAAGCCCAGAGATAAACCCACATGCCTCTGGTCACCTCATTTATGACAAAGGAGGCAAGAACATACAATGAGAAAAGACAGTCTCTTCAATAAGTGGTCTTGGGAAAACTGGACAGCTACAAGTAAAAGAATGAAACTAGAACACTCCCTAACACCTTACACAAAAATAAACTCAAAATGGATTAAAGATCTAAATATGAGACCAGACACTATAAAACTCTTAGAGGAAAACATAGGAAAAACTCTTTGACCAAAATCACGGTAAGATCTTTTTTGACCCACCTCCTGGAGTAATGAGAGTAAAAACAAAAATAAACAAATGGGACCTAATTAAACTTAAAAGCTTTTGCCTAGCCAAGGAAACCATAAACAAGCCAAAAACATAACCCTCAGAATGGGAGAAAATATTTGCAAATGAAGCAATGGACAAAGGATTAACCCCCAAAATATACAAACAGCTCATGGAGCTCAATATCACAAAAACAAACAACCCAATTTAAAAATGGGTGGAAGCCCTAAATAAACATTTCTCCAAAGAAGACATACAAATGGGCAACAAACACATGAAAAGATGCTCAACATCATTAATTATTAGAGAAATGCAAATCAAAACTACAATGAGGTATCACCTCACACCAGTCAGAATGGCCATCAACAAAACAATCTACAAAGAATAAATGATGGAGAGGGTGTGGAGAAAATGGAACACTTTTGCACTGTTGGTGGGAATGTAAATTGATACAGCCACTGTGTAGAACAGTATGGAGGTTCCTTAAAAAAATGAAAAATAGAACTACCACATGACCCAGCAATCCCACTACTGGGCATATACCCTGAGAAAACCATAATTCAAAAGGACACATGTACCCCAATGTTCATTGCAGCACTATTTACAATAGCCAGGACATGGAAGCAACCTAAATGCCCATTGACAGATGAATGGATAAAGAAGATGTGGTACATATATACAATGGAATATTACTCATCCATGAAAAGGAACGAAATTGGGTCATCTGTAGAGATGTGGATGGACCTAGAGTCTGTCTTACAGAGTGAAGTAAGTCAGGAAAAGAAAAACAAATATCGTGTATTAACGCATATACGTGTAAACTAGAAAAATGGTACAGATGAACCTATTTGCAGGGCAGGAATAGAGACACAGACGTGGAGAATGGACATTGGATACAGTGGTGGAAGCGGTGGGTGGGACAAATTGGGAGATTAGGGTGGACATATATACACTACCATGCGTAATATAGATAGCTAGTGGGAACATGCTAAAAAGCACAGGAGGCTCAGCTCGGTGCTGTGATGACCTATATGGGTGGGATAGGGGTGGTGGGAGGGAGGTCCAAGAGGGAGGGGATATAGGTATACAAATAGCTGATTCACTTCATTGTACAGCAGAAACTAACACAGCATTGTAAAGCAATTATACTCCAAGAAAAAAAAAAATAAAGTGAATAGAACAGCAGCCAGCACATGGTAATAATCCGTCTTAGGTATAATAATAAAAATACTTATCATTACTATTCTAAAAAAAAAGCATGCATACACAACACCATCCATAACCAATTAAAATTTTTCACAGAAATTATTTGAAATCCCACAGATAAGCACTAGTTGGTTGGCTAAATTTGTCACTTTTCACTTAGCTCCACTATAGATCTGAAAAAAAAAATGACTTCAATAAACCAGATACTTCTAATTTATTTTTGGCATGGGAATCCAGGATATGTTAAAATTTAATAATAAAGATTCTTTTCTGTAGCAAAGATTTTTTTAAATTTCAGGACAAGAAAATTAGTTATGAATTTAAATTCATTTAAATTTTACCTTTAAATTGTCTCCCTAGGCAAGACTCACAAACCAGTAGTCCAGTGAGTGGAAGAAATGGATTATTCAATAATGGTGCAGGGACAATAGTTTAGCAACTTGGAAAAAAATCAATTTAGAGTCTCATCTTACTGTACACCCAAATAAATTTCAATGGATTAAAAAACCCAGTATAATATAAAAAGACTATAAAAGCACGAAATAATATCTAGATGAGGAATAATAAGGTTAAAAGAGTCAGAAGAAATCACATAAGTTACAAATCTTATTAGATTACATTTTTCTGTCTGTAGACCAGGATGGACTACCATAATTAAACAAAAATAAAAATATTTATGGAAAAGTGTAAACATCACCACAATCAAGACGGGACAGTTCTATTAACTGTATGCATTTGCTGAAACTCATAGAACTTTACCCTTAACAGAGAAATCTTATTCTATGTATATTAAAAAATAAATTGCAAGAGATATAAAAGAAAAATTAGCTGCTGAAAACACAGAAACATTAAAATACCAACCAATCAACTAGGAGAAAAAATATTTGCAATACACACAACAAATTAAAAGTTGATGTTCTTTTTTTTAAAAATAAATTTATTTATTTTTGGCTGCATTGGGTCTTCGTTGCTGCACGCGGGGGCTACTCTTCGTTGTGGTGCACCAGCTTCTCATTGCAGTGGCTTCTCTTGTTGCAGAGCACGAGCTGTAGGCACGTGGGCTTCAGTAGTTGTGGCACATGGGCTCAGTAGTTGTGGCTTGTGGGATCTAGAGCACAGGTTCTGTAGTTGTGGCACACGGGCTTAGTTGCTCCGTGACATGTGGGGGTCTTTCCGAACCAGGACTCTAACCTGTGTCCCCTGCATTGGCAGGCGGATTATTAACCACTGCACCACCAGGGAAGTCCCAAAAGTTGATATTCTTAGCATATAAAAAGCATTTAAATTTGGTTAGCATAATATTAATATCTCAATAGACACAGGGGTGAGACCACAAGTCATAAAAGAAGAAATTTAAATGGCTAAAATAATAGAATGAAAATTCACTTGTCATTGGTATTTTAATGTCCCACCCGTCAAATTAGTCCAAAATAAAGGAAAAATGGGAATACCTGATGTTGGTAAGAATGTAGTGTGGTCACCTGAATAAATTGCCTTCAAAGATATCCATGCCCTAATTCCTAGAACTTTTGAATATTACCTTATTGGGCAAAAGGGATGGTGCAGATGTGATTAACTTAAGGATTTTGAGATTATCCTGACTGTTTGGTGGGCTTTAAATTTAATCACAAGTGTCCTTTTAAGAGGGAAGCAGAGAGAGATTTGTCTGCAGAAGATTAGTAGGAGATATGATGACGGAAACAAGATATTGGAGTGTTTCAAGGAAGGGGGTCACAAGCAAGGAGTGTAAGTGGCCTCAAAAGCAAGAAAAGGCAAGGAAATTAATTTTTTCCTAGAGCTTCCAGAAGGAACCAGCTCTGCTGACACCTTGATGTTATCCCGTTGAAACTGAGTTTGGACTTCTAGATTCCAGAACCATAAGAGAATAAATCTGTGTTGCTTTAAGCCCCCATGTTTGTGGTAATTTGTTATAGCAGCAGTAGGAAACTAATCCATGCTGTAAAACAGCCCTTTTCATAAGTTCCAAGTGGGAATGTCAATAGTGTAAACTCTTTTGCAATGTTTTCACAATATGTAGGAAAAGCTAAAAAATTTTTATATCTAATGATTACATATCTGGGAGTCTATTTCAAGGAGATAATTTGATAATGAAAAAGTCTCTTGCATAAAAATGTTTATCTTTATCATAATAGCAACAAACTGGAAATAAATGTTCAACAGAAAGGGTACTACAGGCTATCTGAGGACAGATTATCATTAAGCTATAAAGTATTTATTAAGATTTCATAAAAATATGGGAAATGCTATATCATATAAATATTACATTAAGAAAAGTCAAGATATAAAATTATATATGCACCATGATCTCAACTATGTAAAAATACATAGAAAGAAGACTGGAAGGATATTGGCCAAAATATTTATTGGGTGTAGATGATTATTTTTATTCATGCAACTGTTCTGTTTTTTCTAATTTCCTATAATGAATGAGCGTTAGTTTTGCAATGAAATAATTATTAAGATCAGTAAGTGGCCCCTTTGGAAATAGAGGGCAAGGGGCCCTGAATCTTGAGACTGCTGTCATGGTTAAACCTTGAAGGAAGTAGGAGACCTGAGGAGGTTGTTTAGGAACAAGGCAGAGAAGAGGGAGGAGGGAGTGCAGGGGTTTCAAGGGCTAGACTGGTGGAGGTGAGGGTTGCAGAATGGTGAAGGGCAGCCACCTGTTGAGGTGAGTTTGGCTTTGATTTAAGAAAGAGCTATGGCAATTGGATAGCAAATTTGGGGAAAAATCAGTTTAGGTCTTTTTGTGATTCACAAAATAAATCTATTTAGAAAAAGTAGAGTAGGCACTGTTTGTTGCCCAGTGTCTACTGCCTCTTCCATTTCCTGTCAGAACCCCAACATTGTGCTGCTATCCCCCTTTACTCAATCCATGCAAATAAAGAAAGTACATCCCAGTCCCAGCTGGGAATGGGAACGGGATGGGTTGGTTCTGACTACTCTAAGTCACTTAGGGAAAGCCCATTCTGCCTCTCTCAATGTTTCCAGAAGCAAGATTCAAGCACTTGCAATCACAGAACTCAGAAAAATGCCTCACACTCAATAAATGCTCAATAAATGTTGATGAATGAAGCTGTCAGCACTTGGCATTACCCTAGCAATTGTTATTGCTCTGGGAGTGGAGACATAATCTAGTTTAGTCCAAGGGGGCTGAAGAGAAAGGCCTTTATGGTCAAATAAAATGTTCCTTGTGTTCTCCAAACTCTGAACAAAGAAGCACATTACCCCCATTGCTGCTGGGTGCCATTTTGCCACCTTGAGGAGCCAGCCTGAGAACAAAGCCCTCACAGAGGAGGGCAGAGCCCAGGGACTCTCCATGAAATGGAGCCAGAGATTACCCTACCTCTGTACTTCCAGTTTTGTGAGTTAATACATTTCTTTTTTGTTTAGGACTCTTTGTGTTGGGATTTCTAATGTAGAGTGCAACAAGAGTCCAGGGATTTTTGATGGAAAACTTCAAAATATTTAGAACATCTAGAATTACTTTTTGAGGGCTTATCTTGTGCTGAGCACTAAAGTTATTTAATTTCAATACTGAGTACAGATTTTTATCCAGAGAAGGAGTTAGCTGTTCATTAAACTGACAGGATAAGACAGACAGTTATCTTTTTGGTCCTAGAAAGGGTAAATGAGTGGCTATGTCATTGGGGTAAACCTGTGACAAATAGTAACCTATTGTCTTTGGTTAGAGTATGCCTCAGTCAGAATGGGGTATTTTATGTTTCATCAAACCTAACAACATAGCTTATTTATTGCTACGCTACATAGCCTCCATGGGTAGTGGTGAGGTGGGGGTACTCCGTTCACTGTAGCTCTCAGGGACTTAGGTTGATGGAGCAGCCACAATCTCAAATGTCGCTGGTCTTTTTGTTTGAAGCAAAGAAAGATCTTTGGAGTGTGTCACATAGTTAATTAAATGCTTCCACCCAGAAGTGATGTGCAGAGCTTGCTTCATGGACATGCAACCTGTGCAATTGCACAGGGCCCCAAGTTAGGAAGGGCTCCATGTTTGGTTTAATGCTCTGCTGTTGCCACCTTAAAATTATTAATATTTTTTAATTTTTAAAAATTTTATTGAAGTATAGTTCATTTACAATGTTGTGTTAATTTCTGCTATACAGCAAAGTGATTCAGTTATACATATATATATATATTCTTTTTCATATTCGTTTCCATTATGATTTATCACAGGATATTGAATATAGTTCCCTGTGCTATACAGTAAGATCTTGTCGTTTATCCATCCCCTATATAATAGTTTGCATATGCTAATCCTAAACTACCAATCCTCCCCTCCTACACCCCCTCCCCCTTGGCAACCACAAGTCTGTTCTCTATATCTGTGAGTCTATTTCTGTTTCATAGATATGTTCCTTTGTGTTATATTTTAGATTCCACATATAAGTGATATTATATGGTATTCGTCTTTCTCTTTCTGACTTACTTCACTTAGTATGATAATCTCTAGGTCCATTCATGTTGTTGCAAATGGCATTATTTCATTTTTTTCTATGGCTGAATAATATTCCATTATATGTGTATATATATATATATATATATATATATATATATATATATATATATATATATATATACACCATATTATCCATTCATCTGTAAATGGACTTTTAGGTTGTTTCCATGTCTTGGCTACTGTAAATAGTGCTGCTATGAACATAGGGGTGCATCCTTTTGAATTATAGTTTTGTTTAGATATATGCCCAGGAGTGGGATTGCTGGATCATATGCCAGCTCCATTTTTAGTTTTTTGAGGAACCACCATACTGTTTTCCATAGTGGTTGCACCAATTTTCATTCCCACCAACAGTGTAGGAGGGTTCCCTTTTCTCCACACCTTCTCCAGCATTTATTGTTTGTAGATTTTTTGATGATGGCCATTCTGACTGGTGTGAGGTGATAACTCATTGTAGTTTTGATTTGTATTTCTCTAATAATTAGCAAGGATGAGCTTTGCTCATGTGCCTGTTGGCCATCTATATGTCTTCTTTGGAGAAATGTCTATTTAGGTCTTCTGCCTATATTTCGATTGGGTTGTTTGTTTTTTTGTTATTGAGTTGTATGAGCTGTTTGTATATTTTGGAAATTAAGCCCTTGTTGGTCACATCATTTGCAAAGATTTTCTGCTATTCCATAAGTTGCCTTTTCATTTTGTTTATGGTTCCCTTTACTGTGCAAAAACTCATAAGTTTGATTAGGTCCCATTTGTTTATTTTTGCTTTTATTTCTATTGCCTGGGGAGACTGACCTAAGAAAACATTGGTATGATTTATGTCAGAGAATGTTTTGCCTATGTTCTCTTCTAGGAGTTTTATGATGTCATGTGTTATATTTAAGTCTTTAAGCCATTTTGAGTTTATTTTTGTGTATGGTGTGAGGGTGTGTTCTAACTTCATTGATTTGCATGTGGCTGTCCAACTTTCTCAACTCCACTTGCTGAAGAAATTGTCTTTTCCTCCTTTGTTGAAGATTAATTGACCATAGGTGTGTGGGTTTACTTCTGACCTCTCTATTCTGTTCCATTGATCCATGTGTCCATTTTTGTCCCAATACCATGCTGTTTTGATTATTGTAGCTTTGTAGTATTGCCTGAAGTCTGGGAGGGTTATGCCTCCTGTTTTGTCCTTTTTCCTCAGGATTGCTTTGGCAATTCTGGGTCTTTTATGGTTCCATATAAATTTTAGGATTATTTGTTCTAAAATGTCATGGGTAATTTGATAGGAATTTCATTAAATCTGTAGAAATTATTAACATTTTAAAATAAGGGACCTCATATTTTCATTTTGCCCTGGGCCATGCAAATTTATTACATAACCAGCCCTCGTGGTATGTGTCACTTACACTTATACCTCATTGGCAAGAGCTGATCATATGGCTCCACCTCAACCACAAGGGGGCATAGAAGTGTAATTCTATTTTGTGCCAGAAAGAGAGAAGAACCAGAATATTTACTGAATATCATAGAAAATGATACAGAATGTCTGACAAATGTCTTCTATTTTGTGAGGCTGAGGGAAATCTTCCTGTTGGTATACAGAGGTTATATATCCCCTGCTGTTGAAGAGGAGTCTTCAGTCAGTGACTGACATAGAGGTACCAAAGATTTGCCCTCTTATTTAAAGGTGGGTCCACTCTGTGATAACATTTATGCTCAGAGCTCCCCTAGACTTCAGATGAGACCACATCCTTGCTTAGCTCTGTTTGCTTCTCTCACTCCCATTCTTCTGAGATCCTTCCTCCAGCAGATTACATGCATCCAAATCTTCAAGTCAGATGCTGCTTCCAGATAACCCACCCTTTCTCCTGTGGGCTTGGAAAAGTGTTTGGTTAAGGACAAAGGCTCCTGGCTAGTGGGGACAGGGGTAAGGTGTTAGTGGAGGAATAGGAAGGCATGTTTCTGTTTCTTCATGGTTGGAAACAATCTTCCCAAAGATTGGGAGTGAAAGTTACTGACAAGTGTCTCTGTGCAAGTCCAAGGGGATCGCAGAAAACCACTCACAGTTGGCGGGACCAAGGTCAGCTCTCAAATAAGACTGGGCTCTGAGCCAAGACTGTGTCCTAATGCAAGTTGATGTGGTTTGGGAACACACCTAGTCACAGAGTTTTGCCTTCTCTTTCCATCTCCTTGTTCCCCTTCCCTTCTCTCTCTTCACCTATTTGTTCATCATCTCTAGAACTTTCCTCACCCATTTTGGGTGAGGCAGGAGTTCTTATGGAACAAAAGGGGAAAAGTCTTTGGGAGTATTCTTGCTCAATGAAACTGACTTTTGACCTGTGGCCTCTCACCCCAACCTAGCTACATGAGCCACTAAGAGCAGCTGTACTTGGAGAATGCCATCTTTTCACCGTAAGTGTCCTGCATGGCCTCAGTTCCCTATGGTTCTGCTTGCTCCTCATTCTTGTCCCTCTTCTCTCTTAGTCTCTCTCTCTGGAATCTCCTGGCCTTTTAGAATTCTAGCTTTTTTTGCAGGGCTCCTGACACCAGTCTGACCGTATCTATATTTCTTTCCTGCTTAAAATCTTTCACTGGTGTCCCACAGCCCTTCTAAGGTCTTGCAAGAATGCTACTTGATCTACTTCTCCCATCTCCGCCAGTCCCCTTCCCTCCCAACCCTGTCACCCTCTGCCTTGGCCCTGTATATCACACAGCTCTGTTTCTCAAATTACTTCTCATCCATCTGTGCCCTGTTCCAGCTGTTACTTCCCCTGAGATTGCCTCTCTCCCTAATTGACTTTTCAAGAGTGATCCAAACTACTTTTTCTCTCTGAATTTCTTGCCATCCTCGGGGCAATTGCCTATGTCCCTGCTTGGGGCTCTTTCCTGCCTATCTTCCCCTCCATCATTCAGTACTGACTTTTAACTGGTAACAGCACTTGTGTATTGCACTTCTAGGCTACACAGTTAGACTAAGCTCCTTGAGGGCAGGGCTGTGTCCAGGATCTCTTTGAATCTCTGGTATCAGGCACACAGCACCTGGTATGAACACTGTGCACTGGACTCACCACCTATGCCAACTTCCTTCTAGTGCCCTTTTTATACGGAGGGTCTAGAAAAACAAAATCCACATTTGCCAGACTCACCTGAAGCTAGGGTTCTGCACAGAATTGACACAAAGGCCAACTTTCTGCTGCTTCCACTGGTTCTGTTGGTGAGCAGGTTATAGCCATTGAGACACTGGGTTTTCCCGCAGTGGGTTCTAGTGGCTGCTCACTAATTTCATGGCTGTTGAGAAGCAGGTCTCAAGGCATACATGTTTTGTTGGTGGAGGTCTAGAGAATGTGGCCTTACTCTAGAACAAGCAGTTTCACAGGGGGCTTGTGACCTCTGGTAACAATGAGGGGATGTGTTCCTCTGTGTGTGGCATAGGAAGCAGCTACCCTGCTGAGCTAGTTTTGATGTGCTATATTGTGTGCCATGGTTCTTTCAGCCCTCTCAAAAGTTTTCTAAATGCTGAGTTTCTTACATTAAATCCATATTTGCTTACTATAGATCAAGTAGTTTCCATTTTCTACTACTGATCCCTGGTTGATATAGTATGCTTACAAAATATTGAAAGATCAATTTGGTTCTCACCCACATGGGTTCATTTCACAGATGAGGATACTGAGGCCCAGAAAGAGAATCACATAAGCCAATGGGAGTGCCAGGGTTGGAATCCAGGACTATTGCCTCTTAGTCTAGTGCTCTTTCTCCTTAACAAAAGTGACATTTCTGCCTTCACTGCCCTTACCCTTCCCTGTTTCATTCTCTAGAATGAATCTCTTCCTTTAACAGGTGGGATAGAGTGGGATTGGACCACTTAAAATTTTTTATATATTATATATATAAGTATATATAATATATATATTTTAATATAAATAATAATAAGCAATATTGACTGCTTTCTCTTCCCTTTTCTATCTCACTTCCCCACCCCTCTACTGTACTTACTAGAATCAATTTCCTATAAGCTACTTGCTCTAGAATCCTTGTCTTAAGATTTTGCTTCTGGGGGAATTCAAATAAGAGAGAAGGATTCCTCCCTGTCAGTAGGATGGCAAGTCTCAGGAAAGGCTATAGGCCCTGTAGAGGGTAGATTGGCATGGGATTTATAGACAGACGGTCCTTGCCAGAGCCCACTAAACTTGTCCCTGAAGACGGGCCACATGTGGACCTCAGTGCCTTTACAAGTGCTGTTCTTCCATTCTACTGCCAGCTGAGACCCTTGCTCTAGACCAACCCTAAGGTAGTCTCCAAAAAGCAGATTAGTTTTAGTAGAGTCTCCAGTGTCAAATATGATGCTCTTGTTTTTGGCCCACGAAAGGGGATGAATACTTGATTCCTTTGTCAACGTAAAATTCACTTCAAGGAGCCTCATTTGCATTTGGCCAGGCCTAAAAGCCTCCTGAATACTAGCTCAGAGCATGTGGTCTCTTCTGTCCTCACAGAGCCATTGAAGTGTGGTGTGGGAGTCCCAGGGAACACAGAAAGATGTTAGTGGCCCACAGCCTGGGCCTCCTTCAGCACTCAGCCCAAAGCAGTTTAAAAATATCTCCAGAGAAATTATTGCTACAGCCACTATGGAGAACAGTATGGAGGTTCCTTAAAAAACTAAAACTAGAACTACCATACGACCCAGCAATCCCACTACTGGGCATATACCCTGAGAAAACCATATTTCAAAAAGAGTCATGTACCACAATGTTCATTGCAGCTCTATTTACAATAGCCAGGACATGGAAGCAACCTAAGTGTCCATCAACAGACGAATGGATAAAGAAGATGTGGCACATATATACAATGGAATATTACTCAGCCATAAAAAGAAACGAAACTGAGTTATTTGTAGTGAGGTGGATGGACCTAGAGTCTGTCATACAGAGTAAAGTATGTCCGAAAGAGAAAAGCAAATACCGTATGCTAACACATATATATGGAATCTAAAAAAAAAAAAAAAAAAAAAAGGTCATGAAGAACCTAGGGGCAAGACGGGAATAAAGACGCAGACCTACTAGAGAATGGACTTGAGGACACGGGGAGGGGGAAGGGTAAGCTGTGACAAAGTGAGAGAGTGGCATGGACATATATACATTACCAAATGTAAAACCGATAGCTAGTGGGAAGCAGCCGCATAGCACAGGGAGATCAGCTCAGTGCTTTGTGACCACCTAGAGAGGTGGGATATGGAGGGTGGGATGGAGGGAGACGCAAGAGGGAAGAGATATGGGGATATATGTATATGTATAACTGATTCACTTTGTTATAAAGCAGAAACAAACACATCATTGTAAAGCAATTATACTCCAATAAAGATGTTAAAAAAAAAGCTAGTGGGCAGCCTGCAGCATCCTACCCCCTGGCGCCTTGTCCTCTCCACCCCTGGCTCTCAGCACATGGCAGGACACCTAGGGCACCGTTCTCTGGTCTCCTCAGCCACCTTGGGCCCAAGGGCTCTGCCCCAAGGTCCAGTCTTGCCAAGAGTGGTCAGCAGAGCAGAGAGAGTCAGGATGATCCAGATACTCAGAGACAAGGCCACAGTTTATTGATGCAGGGACTTGGTTATTCTCTTCCTGATTCAAAAAACTTCTCTTTCATGTAGAGCTGAATATTTCCCTGTTACTTTCCCAGGGGAGAAGCTTGTGCTTTGATTTTCATAAATTTCCATAAACCATTCTCACACTCACACCCACCAGGTATTAAACTCCTCTGACTTTCCCTAGATTGGCCATAACAGGTGGGTACTTAGGCTGTGATGGAAGTTACACATTCTCTTAGAGTCCCATGGGGTTTAGTGGGGGTGAGGGAGGGAAGAGGGTTTTGCTATAAGTACAGGAAATCTGGGAGATTGAGGATGAACAATACTTTGGGGTCTCATTGGAACAGGCAACACAACTCTAAGAGGACTGGTCACCCTGCCATTTTATAGATGAGGAAACTGAGGCTTCGTGTATGTTGAGGGGATCCATGACTGTGTTGTGACTAAGAGAGGAATAGAGAATCCAGGCTAAGTACTCAGACTCCATGCTTCTCTGCACTGTCCAACCAACAGTGCAAATTTGTTATTACATCAGTTAGCTATTGCCACATAACAAATCACCCCTAAATTTAGTGGGTTAAAACAACACCATTTACTTAGTTCATTATTTTTATGAGTTGATAATTATGGCTGGGTTCAGCTGGGCAGTTCTTCTGCTCATATCACTCATGAGTCTGCAGTCAGCTGAAGTTTGATGGCTCACTCACATGATTGGTGATTGCTGGCTGTTGGTTGGTGTGATGGTGTAACTGAACTACATAGTGTCTTATCTTCTGGAAGGCTGTCCCAGGCTCGTTTGCAGGGTGGTAGTTGTAGGCTTCCTGAAAGCAGAAAGAGATAAAATCCCACTGCACAAACTCTTTTCAAGTCACTGCTTGCTTGCATCACCTTTGTCCCATTAGTCAAGGCAAGTCACATAGCTAATCTCAGATCTGAGGGGTAGAGAAAGACCTCACTTCTTGATGGAAGTAGCAGCAAATTCACTTTGTAAAATTGTAGGTACAGGGAGGGGAAAAACTTCTGTTCATTTTTGCAATCAACCACAGTTACAAGTAGTGTAGTGGCCCACCAGTTCATGTGAGGGGAGAGAATAGAGTCCTCGTGTGACCCCCAGTTCAGTGCCCAGTGTCCTTATGCTGCTGATCATACAATATCTTGGCTCAACCCATCTGCTTTGTTCACCTTCAGTCCCTGGCAGACAGCAAAGAACCTTGATTGGTTCTGGGACACTGGTGAGGTAAATTTTGGTGTGGAGTAAAGAATGGGAAGGAAAAAAGTGGGCGCCAGGGTAATGCCTGAATCCAGCAGAGCAGCACTGTTGTGGTCTGGGTGTAAGTGGTGGGAATAATGCTGAGAATGTTCCAAGATTCGTCTTCTGACAAAGGCTCTCATTCTGGACCTCACTTTCAACAGTACTCCCACCTCAGTTTGATTCTCCCTCACTAGCTTCCATAATTCCATTGTGGAGGAGCTTATTGATCCCCACTTTTTAAAAATCACTGAACCATCATTACTGAATATACTACCCCTCTCAAGGGCATTTGGAATATAAATAAACATGGAGGGGTCAGGCCTTACAAAAAGAGTGAAACTCTTTGGGCTGATGGAAAATTAGATAACACAGGTGCCCTGTGAGGACATATGTTTTGGGGGCAGGTAGTTTGGGGTGGAAGGCATTCGGTGAGTTCTCCCATACTATCCAAAAGTTTTCATTGCATTTCTTGACATACCAAATCTGGGAGGTTAGGAGGTCTTAAAACAGGGTCTTTAATCCGGAAACACATAAAACTTGAATTCTGAATGTGAACGTGAGAGTTGGAAGGAAGCTTAGAGAACAACAGTGAGACCCCTCCTCTTTTATAGGGTGCTTTAGGCCAAGGGGGATGGGGTGATAAAATTACTTGGTAAAGATACTGGAAATATTAGCAATACATATATATATATATATATATATATATATATACACACACACATACATATATACATATATATATGTATATATATATACATATACACGCACACTATATATATATTATATATAGTATATATAACATATATTATATAGTACATATAACAATATTATAGTATATGTAACAATATTGCACAGCCAGTATTAACAATATCACACAGCCAATATTATAAATCTGATCTTGTGAGAATACGACCAGCATTTATTGAATGCCACATATATGTAGGCACTGCTGTGCTTATTTGTATCATCTCACTAATTCCTACGACAACCCTGTAGGGGATGCTATAGGTGCCCAGGCCACAGGACCAGTAGCTGCAGGCATTGGCTATTGGCCCTTCTCTGGGAGACTGACATTGGCTGATGGGAGCTGCCTTGTAGAAGAAGCCTGGGAGAGTATGGCCACACCTGTGGGCATTATTTAGTTAATGACTTACTGATTTGGGGTATAAGAGCTCAGCCTCCTTGCCTCTGGGAGGGAAAAATTTGTGGTGTTATTCATGCTCCCAAGTTCCACATGGGATCAAGACGAGGCCAGATTCCAGATGAAAACACACCCTTGCTCAGCTGTTTCCTCTGCCCTGCATCCTTCATTCCCTTTCAGCTGAGGGCTCCTACCCCCACCCAATAACCCATGTACATCTGAATCCCTGTCTCAGGTTCTGCTTCTGGGAGACCTGACCCAAGATAAATCCTACATAGTATTAGCCTGAAGTCACACAGCTTGTGTACAATATAGTCAGAAACTGGACGTCAGATATTCTAATCTCCAAGTTTACTGCTCTTGCCAATTCAACCTCCCACCTTCTCTTCATTTCCAGGTATGCGGTCTTGTGGGGGCTAAGTAATATTTGTAGTATTTTTTGCTCCTAAGCACACCATATGGGAAAGATTAAATGTCCATATTCCTAGCAGGATCCTGGGTTCCTGCTAATCCTCCCTACCTTTCTGGTGACTCACAGGATCCTGAGCAGTGACTGAGGCCCAACTGGGTGAGATTGCTCCCTGCAGAATTGCTAAGTAGGCCCTGTGGCTGTAGGGTTCCAGGAGGCTGGCAGAGCTGAGGACCACTAGAGATCAAGTTTGCCGGGCATGTGGGTTGGGGTCTGGCCTGTTGATATCTACTCCCCCATCTGGTGTCTATCCTGCTATCTGAGGTGTGAACACAGCAGAGTCACCCTGTTTCTGAGTTCACAGCCTCTTAAGGTCTCAAAATGCTGGGCTGAGTGCTTCACATGCTTTTAACCTGTTTAATCCTTATACCATTTCACAGATGAGGAAACTGGGGTTCAGAGAACGAAGTTGCCTTTGTCAAGGTTGCCCAGCAGGCAAGTGGCTCAGCAGAGACTCAAGTATAGAGGACTCTGTGTAAAGTGTATATGCTATCCTCGGCAGTTCTCCTAATCACTTCTGTGAGAGCCCTTTGTCCCAGGTGGTCCTTTCTGGAGGGCCTAGGACGTGTACTCTACTGCCGTCACTCTGGAGGACTGGCTGACCAGGGCAAGCCTCTGAATATCCAGAGAGGCGATTAGGCTGCATCTTCCCCAGACATGCCCCTGGGAAGTGCTGCCCTCACACTTAGGCAGTTGGTACGTCTGACCTTATCCCGTGCTTCAGAGCAGAGCTTCTCAAACTATCTGCACTGAAAGACCAGATTAAAAATTTTCCAATCTGTTGTGGACCAATGTTTTTGTAAAATACAATAAAATTACTAGAAAACTGAAAAGTAAAAAGCAAAAAAAAACAAAAAACAAAAAAAATGCAAAACAAAGCCCAAATATTTTATTATTATTATTATTAGACTCAAAAGGCATAAAATTAGGTGGTCAAATTGCTATTGAGTTCCTAAATGCTTATTCAGTTTCTGTGCTAACGTTGTCATGAGCCCATGAGAAACAGCTCTTGGGCTGGCACTGCTTTGTGGACCACATTGTGAGCAGTCCTGCTTTAGAGGACCTTCTCATCCCTCCCCTGCACTGTGCCAAGGAGACTTTCCCACCAGGACTTCATGACATCTGTCACCTCCTCCATCCCGAGGCCAAACTCAGGGTGAGCAGGACCTAGAGTCCCCTGTTTAAATGGCCTTATCCTGCTTCTAGGCTCTATGTGGGCATCTTCTCTGGATCTGTCCCCCAAGGTTAGTCCATGCCATTGATGAGTATCCCCAAAAAATGGGTCATGGACAGAGCTTGGACTTGAAGGCTCATCCATCCACACGTGTGCATGTGGGACCCTGCATGGTATAGGGTAGAGCCATGGGTGTTGTTAGAAGGAGGTGGGCTGCAAGTTTGGAACCTCCCTTGTACTCTTATCTCACTACTGCACAAATGTTAGAGGCAGAACTGCCTTTGGGCTTATGGTGTTTCCTGCCAGATTGTGACTGACGGAGAGCACAGCAGTGGAGACTGAGAACCTAGACTCCTGCAGCTGTTGCTGCTCACTGACAGCAGCTCTCCATGCCCTGGCAATCTACTCTTTGTGGCTGAGTCCATGGACAGCCGGCACTTCTAGCCAGTCATGCTACCCCAGCTCTCTGGGAGCCTTGTTCACCCTCTCATGTAGCACTTGGTTAAGACCCTTTGGTACTCCTTCCTGATCACTGTCCATTTTCTATCTCAGGGACTGATGCAGCAGTAGTCTGAGGCTCCTGGAAGGCCTGACAACTTCTCCCACATCGCTCTACCTCTGGAACAGGCCTGGGCCACACACATAATTTTGCCTGTGGAAGTTCTTCCATCACCCTGACTCTGGTTCTAAACTAAAACAGTACCCACAGCATCCCAGGATCTGACTTATTTGGGAGGTGTCTGCTTCCTCCATGTGGCAGATGCTCTCCTAGGGCAAGGACCACAGGGTTCACCATGACATGACCCAAGGGAATTGCCAAAGGCTTGGGCCACTACTTTCTCTATTGGTAATTCCGGCTGTGTTTTCAAGCTTAGGTATGCTTGAAGTTGGCCTTCTGGAGCACGCGTGGGTGCACACACACACACACACACACAACATGTACATTCATAGTTGTGTCTGTACTACCCCCATTGTCCACTTGGCTCTGATGGGGCTTAACAGATGGAAACCCAAAGGTCCCCAGATGCTGACTTGCCGGCTGAGAGTCTGAACTGCTGCCATAACTTCCAGGATCTATTTGCTGGCTTTCTTGGTAATAACATGAGCTAAGTTCATTTCTTAAGCTGTAAGTCATGTCAGACATCTTGGCCTTTCAGAGATAGTGATGGCTGAGTGAGTACCAGGGCATGGCTTGCTTCTCTACCCTCAAGGCCATGCTGGTAACCTGTGACATCTTTGAGAATGGGGACTAGGAACTACAGGAGACCTCCAAAGTTGCAGCCTCTGAGCCTCACCATGGTCTCTACATGTTCTTGCTAGCTTGAGAAAGTGCAGTGCATTAGGGCAGCCCCTGGACGAGCCAGCAAGGGAGATCTGGAAAACTCCATCTTTGGCTGCCTGAGGCAGCAATGAAGACCAGAACCAAGACTTTTCTCACATTCTTTGGGAAGGATCGAATTGATAACAGATGTGAAAGTGCTTTGCAAACTGTAAAGTGCTAAGTATTGTAAAAGGGAATGTTCATTTTTAAGACCACAATGGTAGATTTGCTGTCTTCTCAGCAAGTAGCAGTTGTACCTCTTTCAGGGCCCTTCATAGGACCACATTGGCCAGGAGTGTCTCCTGGGCAGTCAGCAAGATGCTGGGTGCCCACCCTTAGGCTTGGCTGTGTGTGGTCTGCAAGGAAAACAAGAGCCATGGGGACATTCTCCAGGGAGCTTCCCTGCAACAAAAGAGTAGGTAAAGCCTTCCTGAATAGCTGCAGGCAGGGTAGTAGATGCCAGTGGTCAGATGGGGAAGAAATGACCTCCTCTTTGGCTACTGTGCCTCCCACAGATCCTTGCAGCAGCTCAGCACTTAGAGAACCAACTGTGATTGAGCTCAGACAGGAGTGGCTATGGGATATGATTATGGTTATGATTCAAGATGGCAATCAAACTCACAAGATGCAACCATCTTATGTTTACTATGGTTACTTAGTATGGCTGTTAATTTTATATATTGACTTGGCTGGGCCATGGTGCCCAGATATTTGGTCAAACATTCTGAATGGTTTTGTGAAGGTATTTTTGATGAGATTAACATTTAAATCAGTGGACTTTGAGTAAATCACATTGCCTTCTATACTGTGGGTGGGCCTAGTCCAATTTCTTGAAGGCCCTGATAGAACAAAGACTGACCTCCACTGAGCAAGAAGAAATTCTGCCAGCAGACTGCCTTTGGACTCTAACTGCAACTCTTCCCTTAGTCTCCAGCCTGTCGTCCTCCCCCATCAGATTTTGGACTCCCCATTCCGTTGTAATCACATAAACCAGTTCCTTAAAATAAAACTCTCTCCATACCTATACAAACATCCTGTTGATTCTATTTCTTTGGAGAACACTGACACTTAGCTTTATAGAAAGGCAGAGGAAATTAGATACAGGGTACCCAATATCTCCTTACTGGGAGGGCCAACCACACAGCTTCTTTGGTCTTTTCAACCATGTGGGGTATCTACGGCTGCTGAAGTGGGGAGCCAAGGTGCTTGCAGGTCATCGTGACGCAGAGACCACAGCTTTTGCTTCCCATCAGCTTTTTATACTGTGTGAGTCAGGTAGGCCCAAGGCTTGCAATCCAACTTGCAATGTTTCATATTTTTTCTGTAGTTCCAAGGAAACAAGGAAGTGGGAAGAGAGAGGCTGAGGTCATTCCCAGACAAGCCTACGTCGGCCCAGATCTGATGTTGACCCTTATGCACGTGAATGCAATTCTTGTTGCTAATATTTCTTGCTTTCTTGAGCCTCTACTCATTATAATTCACAGGTGAAGGTGGAACCCAAAGGAAGACAAAGGAGTCAGGCTTCAGCTTTTGATACTCAATATGAGCTCTCAAAAAAGCCCTTTTGGAACGGGAATTGTGGAGGCAAGGATTTGTGCCTGCCAGAGCTGGGCTATGTTGAGATATAAAAGGGCTTTCTAATTTCCCCAAATCTTCCATTATACACTGAGAAGGGTCCATAGTGTACCACTTGAAGTCATGGTGTAGGGAGGCACAGGTTATATGTCAAATGGTGGGGGTGGAGTGGGCAGGAACCCTTTCTGGGATCCAGGAAAGGAGCTATGGGTAGGGGGATGGGAACTGAAGACCTGCTCCCTGACCTCCCTCTAGGTCAAAATCCAGGGAGTGGGGGATGGGTGTGGCCGATGAGACAGGTTTGGAAATTCTAGACCAGAGGGGAGATCCCTGCTATCCACCTGTAGAGGAGTTGGAGCCTTCCTTGGAGAGTGGCTTGCACCACCAGGAAGAGGTCTTAATGGAATAGAAATAGTGGTGAGGCTTGGTTATGCTGAGAAACCCTGAGATTTCCCTGCCTACCCCTGCTGTAGCCTCCCATGGGCCCTGTAGGGCTTGGAGGAGAACCAAGAACATGCCTGTGGTCCCTAGAGAGTGGCAGGGAAGGGACTGAAAGGCAGAATGCCAGCCAAGTGGTCACATGATAGCAGGCAGGAGGACATCCTGACATCATCTCTGACAGAAGCTGAGGAATGGGCAGTTCAGGGTCTGGGATGAGTGAATGGTCGAGCCTCCTCCAAGGGCCCATAGCCCCCACAACAATTAGGGTGGCTGCTTGGAGTATCAGCCTCAACTTTAAGGCCCAGTTCAGCCTGGGAGGGACTGAGATTGGGTTTGGTAACAGTGTCCCATTCACTGGTCTGGTATCTCTTATTTACATCTGGGTTGACCTTTCACCATGGTACTAATTTCATATAAGCCCCTTGTATCAGTACCAATTCCCCATGATGGCTGAGTTGGAGAGCACCCTAGTAGCCCATGAGTTTTTTTCCTCAGCAAAAATTAAGTTAATGAGAAAACAACCCTGGCCATTCATCTCCATGATGCCGTCTCTAGAGTAAGGGGCCACAGCGCTGTCATGGAGTGGCATCAACGTTGCTCTTGTTTTCCTCCCTGATTAAAATAATAAATTCTTTCCTCTCTGCCTTAGAGTTGGGAAGTGGGGAGCCCTGAAGCAGTGGTAGACAAATCACCTTCAAAGTCCTCAAAGACTCCATTCTGAAGAAGAGAAATTAAACGGTCTTGGCATCATGACAAATTAATAAGAGAACTCCATCTGCTCACCTCAGTGAGGGCCCCTCAATGTCCAAATCTATGTTGTCTACTCTGGAGCAGGGTGAAAGGGGGCTCCAGATCTCCTGGGCCTTTTCCTAGCTTTGAATTCTTCCATGGCTGTGGTCGTGGGGGTGGCGCTTGTGTCAAGGTGCCTACCTCTGTGGGAGCTTCCTGTGCCAATCTCTTCCCCAGGCAGGCTAACCAGACCAGGAAGTGAGGGACTGGAGAGAAAGAGGAGACCTCAGGGCCCAATGTTGAACACCTGGAGTGGACCTCCAGTGGCTCTGGTCACACACTGAGGGGTAAGCAGGGAGGATCTGGAAGCTTGTTGGGGAGAGGATTGGGGGTGCAGGATGACTATGTTCTAAACCAAACCTTCCTTTGGGCTGCGCTGCCCCAGAGAGAGGCCAGAGACAAGGATCAAGGTGTGAATAATTTATTTGGGAGGTGAAGGAAACTTCACTAGAAAGGGAAAGGAAGACAGCCAATGAAGAATGTGCCATGAAGTCAGTTCCCATGTGGGAAACTGGGGCTCAGTCTCAGTGGAGGACTCTGAGACACAGTGTAGGGCATGTACCTCAGAGTTTTCCCACCTTAGTGGTAAGGTAGCTGGGGTATTTACCCACCACTCTTGTCCATCACAGACATAGTACTGCTGCTGAGGTAATGAATTTTCAGGCACTTCATGCTTGTCCTCTGTGTGGGCTGAGTGGACTCCCATAGTCAGAAAAGCCCATAGTCAATGAGAAGCAGGTGTTCATAAGGATCAGGCTTCTGTGTGGAGAGGTGAGTGTGGAGGAGAAATGAGCAAGTGCTGACAAATCTCTGCTCCACCATCCAACTAATTCTTCAGCTGGTTGTCTCTTTCTGTGTCTTGCTCCCCCATTCTCTCAGTCTCTCTGTGTCTGGAACTTGCTCCCCTTAGAGACCTTCCTCCTTTCCCACTCCTGGTCACCAAATACCTCCTTTGGGTTGGCCCTTTGTTGAGTTTCATCCACCAGCTCCCTAGGTCCCTCCTCTCCTGTAACCACAGAGTCTAGACCCAAGAAGTCTGAAACTCAGACATCTAGTCTTCATTATGAACAGGCTCTTCCCTACCCAGGCTTATTTAGACTGCTCTTATTCATTCCATGGCTTCCTCCTTTTTTAGGACAACACTTACTTCTCTTATTCTGGCACCTTCATTTTAACCCAAATTTCCCTCTTCAGATTTATGTTTCAGATCTCTTTTATGTCCCATTCCAAATGATATGCCCTGAGCACTAACTCTATGGTTAGTGGCCTCTGTGTTCTGCTACATGCTGTTCTCACTAGGGATACTTTTCCTTCCTTCTCTATTTAAGCAATACTATATCCTTCAGAGACCTATTGCGATGGAATCAGAAATCACATGAGCCCAAACAGAGCACTCAGGTTCAGTTCCATATGAGAGGGAGGGAGAGGGAGGAAGAGAGAGAGAGAACCAAACACAAATGAGCACTTCTCTGAAATGCACAGATTTCCCAGAGGCCTGCTAGTCTGCCTCACCTGGTTGGACACACCAAGATAACAGGGAGCCTAAGCTAGATGAGAAGACAAACTTTTCATTAGAAAGAGTCATTCTGGTCACTGCCCTGTAAGCAAAAGTAAGATTGGAAATTAGAGGGATGAAAAATAGCAGGCAGTTGTTAGAAGTGAGCAACAACTCCAATTTGATTCTGAATCAGAACCTGGATTATTAATGCTACTAAACACAATGTGCACTTAAAAATGGTAAGATTTATGTTATGTGTATTTTTACCACAAGTAAGAGATGCAAAAAAAGAAAAGAAAGAAAATATCTATGAATTGAATAAACCCCAACAATCTAGAGTAAAATAATTGTTGAGGATTTGGAGAGTGGGTGGTTGAAGTGGAAAACTGGGTGATATTGATAAATATTCTTCACAGTTTTTTCAAGACCCAGGGTTCTGGCACAGATCTATAACCTGAATCAGAGAGAAGGCAATTTCTGGAAGAGAGAAATAAGCACCTGAACAATTTTTATAAACACCCTTTCTGGCACCAGGCTGGTGTGCGTGCTGCTGATGTATTTTTGTTAGCACATGAACAGTCTAAAAGGAAGCATGCTGGGTATGAAGGTCAGCCTTATCCTGAATCCCACCAAACAGGAGAGGAGGAAAAAGAATTCTTGCTTCCTACCAAATCTTGCCACAAAGGAGTGATCAGTTTGGTTGAATGAGAAAGCTTAGAGAAGGTACAAACATTGTAGAGTTCCCTGTGTTATACAGTAGGTACTCATTAGTTACATATTTTATACATAGTAGTGTATATATGTCAATCCCAATCTCTCAATTCATCCCACGCCCCCCTTTCCCCTGGGTATCCATAAGTTTGTTCTCTACATCTGTGTCTCTATTTCTGCTTTGAAAATAAGTTCATCTGTACCATTTTTCTAGATTCCACATATAAGCAATATTATATGATATTTGTTTTTCCCTTTCTAACTTACTTCACTCTGTATGACAGTCTCTAGTTCTATCCACATCTCTGGAAATGGCACTATTTCATTCCTTTTTATGGCTGAGTAATATTCCATTGTATGTAAGTACCACCACTTCTGTATCCATTCCTCTGCTGATGGACATTTAGGCTGCTTCCATGTCCTGGTTATTTGTAAATAGTGCTGCAATGAATATTGGGTTGTATGTATCTTTTTGAATTCTGGCTTTCTCTGGGTAAACACCCAGGAGTGGGATTGCTGGGTCACATGGTAGTTCTATTTTTAGTGTTTTGAGGAACCTCCATACTGGTCTCCATAGTGGCTGTATCAATCTACATTCCCACCAACAGCGCAGGAGGGTTCCCTTTTCTCCACATCCCCTCCAGTATTTACTGTTTGTAGATTTTTTGATGATGGCCATTCTGACCAGTGTGAGGTGATACCTCATTGTAGTTTTGATCTGCGTTTCTCTAATAGTTAGTGTTGTTGAACATCTTTTCATGTGTTTGTTGGCCATCTGTATGTCTTCTTTGGAGAAATGTCTATTTAGGTCTTCCACCCATTTTTTGATTAGGTTGTTTGTTTTTTTGATATTGAGCTGCATGAGCTGTTTGTATATTTTGGAGATTAATCACTTGTTGGTTGCTTCATTTGTAAATATTTTCTACCATTCTGTGGGTTGTCTTTTTGTTTTCTTTATGGTTTCCTTTGCTATGCAAAAGCTTTCAAGTTTAATTAGTCCCCATTAGTTTATTTTTTGTTTTTATTTTCATTACTCTAGGAGGTGGGTCAAAAACGATCTTGCTGTGATTTATGTCAAAGAGTGTTCTGCCTATGTTTTCCTCTAAGCGCACAATCCCTTCTTAAATGTGAGAACAATTGTCACATTCCTACCAGTCCTCAAGGGTTCTGGGGGGGAACCATGTGAGAACCTGGTTCTTTGATTGTGGTAGTGACAGTAAATAGCCACGTTCTTTAAAGCCAGCTTAAAAGGATATGTTAATCAATAAAATGGCAAAATGAGCTAAAGTAAAAAAAAAAAAAGGATAAGAAAAGTGGTTAAAAATGGCACTCTTAATATTTAAAAAAAGGAAATTTTAGGATAAATTAGGCATAATAAGAATAAATGTTAGTCAGTTGCTTGGCAGTGACAGCTGTGGTCACCAGGAAAGGTATGTGATCACCGTGGCAGTGTGTGTGCCCCTCATATATCATTTCTGGGAAGATACTGAGAGAAGAAGAAGGCAATATATTCTTAAGCCTCAGTGCTACCATTGAACCACTTCTTGAATAGCCAGTAAATTGAACTGTTCAGAGGAAAGTAAATGAGAGAGTTTAAAAAAATTTTTTAGACTCCTTCTTGTGAGAGCACCGGAATCACAACTAACTGCTGAACAATCATTGACAGGAAGACACTGGAATTCACCAAAAATTATACGCCACATCCAAAGACAAAGGAGAAGCCACAATGAGATGGTAGGAGGGGCGCAATCACAATAAAATCAAATCCCATAACTGCTGGGTGGGTGACTCACAAACTGGAGAACACTTATACCACAGAAGTCCACCCACTGGAGTGAAGGTTCTGAGCCCCACGTCAGGCTTCCCAACCTGGGGGTCCGGCAACAGGAGGAGGAATTCCTAGAGAATCAGACGTTGAAGTCTAGCGGGATTTGATTGCAGGACTTCGACAGGACTGGGGGAAACAGAGACTCCACTCTTGGAGGGCACACACAAAGTAGTGTGGGCATCAGGACCCAGGGGAAGGAGCAGTGACCCCATAGGAGAATGAACCAGACCTACCTGCTAGTGTTGGAGGGTCTCCTGCAGAGGCGGAGGGTGGCTGTGTCTCACTGTGAAGACAAGGACACTGGCAGCAGAAGTTCTGGGAAGTACTCCTTGGTGTGAGCCCTCCCAGAGTCCTCCATTAGTCCACCAAAGAGCCGGGTAAGCTCCAGTGTTGGGTCGCCTCAAACAACCAACAAGGAGGGAACCCAACCCCATGCATCAGCAGACAAGCACATTAAAGTTTTACTGAGCTCTGCCCACCAGAGCAACAGCCAGCTCTATCCACCACAAGTCCCTCCCATCAGGAAACTTACACAAGACTCGTAGATAACCTCAACCACCAGAGGGCAGACAGCAGAAGCAAAAAGAGCTATAATACTACAGCCTGTGGAACAAAAACCACATTCACAGAAAGATAGACAAGATGAAAAGGCAGAGGGCTATGTACCAGATGAAAGAACAAGATAAAACCCAAGAAAAACAACTAAATGAAGTGGAGATAGGCAACCTTCCAGAAAAAGAATTCAGAATAATGATAGTGAAGATGATCCAGGACCTCGGAAAAAGAATGGAGACAAAGATCAAGAAGATGCAAGAAATGTTTAACAAAGATCTAGAAGAATTAAAGAACAAACAAACAGAGATGAACAATACAATAACTGAAATGAAAACTACAGTAGAAGGAATCAATAGCAGAATAACTGAAGCAGAAGAACAGATAAGTGAATTCGATGACAGAATGCTGGAATTCACTGCTGGAGAACAGAATAAAGACAAAAGAATGAAAAGAAATGAAGACAGCCTAAGAGACCTCTGGGACAACATTAAATGCAACAACATTCACATTATAGGAGTCCCAGAAGGAGAAGAGAGAGAGAAAGGACCTGAGAAAATATTTAAAGAGATTATAGTCAAAAACTTCCCTAACATGGGAAAGGAAATACCCACTCAAGTCCAGGAAGCGCAGAGAGTCCCATACAGGATAAACCCAAGGAGAAACATGCCAAGACACATAGTAATCAAATTGGCAAAAATTAAAGAAAAGAAAAATTATTGAAAGCAACAAGGGAGAAAAGACAAATAACACACAAGGGAACTCCCATAAGGTTAACAGCTGATTTCTCAGCAGAAACTCTACAAGCCAGAAGGGAGTGGCATGACATATTTAAAATGATGAAAGGGAAGTACCTACAACGAAGATTACTCTACCCGGCAAGAATCTCATTCAGATTTGATGGAGAAATCAAAAGCTTTACAGACAAGCAAAAGTTAAGAGACTTCAGCACCACCAAAGCAGCTATACAACAAATGCTAATGGAACTTCTCTAAGTGGGAAACACAGAGAAGAAAAGGACCTACAAAAACAAACCAAAAACAATTCAGAAAATGGTAATAGGAACATACATATCAATAATTACCTTAAACGTGAATGGATTAAATGCTCCAAGCAAAAGACACAGGCTTGCTGAATGGATACAAAAAGAAGACCCATATATATGCTGTCTATAAGAGACCCACTTCAGACCTAGAGACACTACAGACTGAAAGTGAGGGGATGGAAAAAGATATTCCCTGCAAATAGAAAACAAAAGAAAGCTGGAGTAGCAATACTCATATCAGACAAAATAGACTTTAAAATAAAGAATGTTACAGAGACAAGGAAGGACAGTACATAATGATCAAAGGATCAATCCAAGAAGAAGATATAAGAATTATAAATATATATGCACCCAACATAGGAGCACCTCAATACATAAGGCAACTGCTAACAGCTGTAAAAGAGGAACTTGACAGAAACACAGTAATAGTGGGGGACTTTAACACCTGGCTTACACCAGTGGGCAGATCATCCAAACAGAAAATTAATAAGGAAACACAAGCTTAAATGACACAATAGGCCAGATAGATTTAATTGCTATTCACAGGACATTCCATCCAAAAACAGCAGATTACACTTACTTCTCAAGTGCACACAGAACATTCTCCTGGATAGATCACATCTTGGGTCACAAATAAAGCCTCAGTAAATTTAAGAAAATTGAAATCATATCAAGCATTTTTTTCTGACAACAATGCTATGAGAGTAGAAATCAATTACAGGGAAAAAAACGTAAAAAACACAAACACATGGAGGCTAAACAATACATTACTACATAACCAAGAGATCACTGAAGAAATCAAAGAGGAAATCAAAAAATACCTAGAAACAAATGACAATGAAAGCACAATGATCCAAAACCTATGGGATGCAGCAAAGCAGTTCAAAGAGGGAAGTTTATAGCAATACCAGCCTACCTCAAGAAACAAAAATATCAAATAAACAATCTAACCTTACACCTAAAGGAACTAGAGAAAGAAGAGCAAACAAAACCCGAAGTTAGCAGAAGGAAAGAAATCATAAAGTTCAGATCAGAAATAAAAGAAATAGAAACAAAGAATACAAGAGCAAAGATAAATAAAACTAAAAGCTGGTTCTTTGTGAAGATAAAGAAAATTGATAAACCATTAGCCAGACTCATCAAGAAAACGAGAGAGAGGACTCAATAAAATTAGAAATGAAAAAGGAGAAGTTACAACAGACACTGCAGAAATACAAAGCATCCTGAGACTACTACAAGCTACTCTATGCCAATAAAATGGACAACCTCTAAGAAACGGAAAAATTCTTAGAAAAGTATAACTTTCCAAGACTAAACCAGGAAGAAGTAGAAAATATGAACAGACCAATCACAAGTAATGAAATTGAAACTGTAATTAAAAATCTTCCAGCAAACAAAAGTCCAGGACCAGATGGCTTCACCGGTGAATTCTATCATACATTTAGAGAAGAGCTAACACCCATCCTTCTCAAACTCTTCCAAGAAATTGCAGATGAAAGAACACTCCCAAACTCATTCTATGAGACCACCATCACCCTGGTACCAAAAGCAGACAAAGATACTACAAAAAAAGAAAATTACAGGCCAATATCACTGATGAATATAGATGCAAAAATCCTCAACAAACTACTAACAAACAGAATCCAACAACACATTAAAAGGATCACACACCATGATCAAGTGGGGTTTATCCCAGGTATGCAAGGATTCTTCAATATAAGCAAGTCAATCAATGTGATACACCATATTAACAAATTGAAGAATAAAAACCATATGATCATCTCAATAGATGCAGAAAAAGCTTTTGACAAAATTCAGCACCCATTTACAATAAAAACTCTCCAGAAAGTTGGCATAGAGGGAACCTACCTCAACATAATAAAGGCCATATATGATAAACCCACAGCAAACATCATTCTCAATGGTGAAAAACTGAAAGCATTTCCACTAAGATCAGGAACAAGAGAAGAATGTCCACTATCACCACTATTATTCAACATAGTTTTGGAAGTCCTAACCACAGCAATCAAAGAAGAAAAAGAAATAAAAGGAATACAAATTGGAAAAGAGGAAGTAAAACTGTTACTGTTTGAAGATGACATGATACTATACATAGAGAATCCTAAGATGCCACCAGAAAACTACTAGAGCTAATCAATGACTTTGGTAAAGTTTCAGGATACAAAATTAATGCACAGAAATCTCTTGCATTCCTATACACTAATGATGAAAAATCTGAAAAAGAAATTAAGGAAACACTCCTATTTACCATTGCCACAAAAAGAATAAAATACCTAGGAATAAACCTACCTAGGGAGACAAAAGACCTGAATGCAGAAAACTATAAGACACTGATGAAAGAAATTAAAGGTGATACAAATAGATGGAGAGATATACCATGTTCTTGGATTGGAAGAATCAATATTGTGAAAATGACTATACTACACAAAGCAATCTACGGATTCAATGCAATCCCTATCTAGTTACCAATGGCATTTTAAACAGAACTGGAACAAAAAATCTTAAAATTTGTATGGAGACAAAAAAGACCCCGAATAGCCAAAGCAGTTTTGAGGGAAAAAAATGGAGCTGGAAGAATCAGACTCCCTGACTTCAGACTATACTACAAAGCTACAGTAATCAAGACAATATGGTCCTGGCACAAAAACAGAAATATAGGTCAATGGAACAGCATGGAAATTCTAGAGATAAACCCACATACCTGTGGTCAACTAATCTATGACAAAGGAGGCAAGGATATACAATGGAGAAAAGACAGTCTCTTCAATAAGTGGTGCTGGGAAAACTGGACAGCTACATGTAAAAGAATAAAATTAGAACACTCCCGAACACCATGCACCAAAATAAACTCAAAATGGATTAGAAACCTAAATGTAAGACCGGACACTATAAAACTCTTAGAGGAAAACATAGGAAGAACACTCTTTGACAAAAATCACAGCAAGATCTTTTTTGATCCACCTCCTAGAGTAATGGAAATAAAACCAAAAATAAACAAATGGGACCTAATGAAACTTAAAAGCTTTTGCACAGCAAAGGAAACCATAAACAAGATGAAAAGACAACCCTCAGAATGGGAGAAAATATTTGCAGACGAATCAATGGACAAAGGATTAATCTCCAAAATATATAAACAGCACATGCAGCTCAATATTTAAAAAACAAACAACCCAATCCAAAAATGGGCAGAGGACCTAAATAGACATTTCTCCAAAGAAGACATACAGATGGCCAAGAAGCAGATGAAAGCTGCTCAACATCACTAATTTTTAGAGAAATGCAAATCAAAACTACAATGAGGTATCTCCTGACACCAATTAGAATGGGAATCATCAGAAAATCTACAAACAACAAATGCTGTAGAGGGTGTGGACAAAAGGGAACCCTCTTGCACTGTTGGTGGGAATGTAAATTGACACAGCCACTATGGAGAACATATGGAGGTTCCTTAAAAAACTAAAAATAGAATTACCATATGACCAAGCAATCCCACTTCTGGGCATATACCCTGAGAAAACCATAAGTCAAAAGACACATGCACCCCAATGTTCACTGCAGCACTATTTACAATAGCCAGGTTATGGAAGCAACCTAAATGCTCATCGACAGATGAATGGATAAAGAAGATGTGGTACATATATACAATGGAATATCATTCAGCCACAGAAAGGAAGGAAATTTGGTCATTTGTAGAGACGTGAATGTATCTAGAGACTGTCATACAGAGTGAAGTAAGTCAGAAAGAGAAAAACAAATATTGCATATTAACACATATATGTGGAACCTAGGAAAATGGTACAGATGAACTCGTTTGCAGGGCAGAAATTGAGAGACAGATATAGAGAACAAACATATGGACACCAAGAGGGGAAAGCTGTGGTGGGAGATGGTGGTGGTGGGATGAATTGGGAGATAGGGTTTGACATATATACACTAATATGTATAAAATGGAAAAACAGTAAGAACCTGCTGTATAAGAAAATAAATAAAATAAAATTCAAAAATTCCAAAAAAAAGTTTTTTTAATTAAACAAGTAATAGATGGAACAGTGTTTCCTGACAAGATGGTGAAGTAGAAGAACTTGAGCTCACCTCCTCTCACAAAAACACCAAAATCACAATTAACTGCTGAACAACCCCATTGACCAAAAAGGACTGGAACCTATCAAAAAAGATATTGTACTTCCAAAGACAAAAAAGAAGACACAATGAGACAGTAGGAGGGGCACATTCGAGATACCATCAAATCCAATTCTTGCCAGGTGGGCGACCCACAAACTTGAAAATAATTATATTGTAGAGGTTCTCCCACAGGAGTGAGAATTCTGAGCCCCATGTCATGGTCCCTAGCTGGGGGTCTGGCATCAAAAGGAGGAGCCCCCAGAGCATTTGGATTTGAAGGCCAGTGGGGCTTGATCACAGGAACTCCACAGGACTGGGGGAAAGAGAAACGCCACTCCTGGATGGTGCAAGCAAAGAGTCAGGTGTGCCAGGAACCAGGGGAAATAGCAGTGACCTCATAGGAACCTGGGCCAGACCTACCTGCTGATCTTGGAGGGTCTCCTGGGAGACAGGGTTGACTGTGGCTCACTGCAGGGATAAGGACATGTGGTGACAGAGGAACTGGGGAGTACTCATTGGTGTGAGTTATCCTGGATGCCTCCATTTTGATGCCAAGGCCCGGCCCCAACCAACAGCCCTTAGGCTCCAGTGCTGGGACACTTCAAGCCAAACAACAGACAGGGCAGGAACACAGTCCCACCCATCAGCAGACAGGCTTCCAAAAGTCTTCCTGAGCCCACACCTGCCTCTAAACACACCCCATGACATGGCCCTGCCCACCAGAGGGAAAAAACCCAGCTCCACCCATCAGTGGGTAGGCACCAGTCACTTCCACCAGGAAGACTGCACAAGCCTCTTAGACCAGCCTCATCCACCAGGGGGCGTACAACAGAAGCAAGAGGAACTACCCTGCAGCCTATGGGACCACAAACACAGAAAGTTAGACAAAATGAGATGGCAGAGGAATATGTTCCAGACGAAGGAACAAGATAAAACTCCAAAAGAACAACTAAGTGAAGTGGAGATAGGAAATCTACCTGAAAAAGAATTCAGAGTAATGATAGTAAAGATGATCCTGGAAAAAGAAGGAAAGCACAGACCAAGAAGATACAAGAAATTTAAAAAGAGCTAGAACATTTAAAGAAAAAACAAACAGAGCTGAACAATACAATAACTGCAATGAAAAATACACTAGGAGGAATCAATAGCAGACTAAATGAGGCAGAAGAACGGATAAGTGAGCTGGAAGACAGAATGGTGGAAATCACTGCCACAGAACAGAATAAAGAAAAAAGAATGGAAAGAAATGAGGACAGTTTAAGAGACCTCTGGGACAACATTAAATGCACCAATATTCAGATTATAGCAGTCCTGGAAGGAGAAGAGAGAGAGAAAGGCCTGAGAAAATATTTGAAGAGATAATAGCTGAAAACTTCCCAAACATGGGAAAGGAAACAGTCACCCAAGTCCAGGAAGCACAGAGTCTCATACAGGATAAACCCAAGGAGGGAAACACCAAGATACATATTAATCAAATTGATAAAATTAAAGACAAAGAGAAAATATTAAAAACAACAAGGAAAAAGCAACAAATAACATACAAGGGAACCCTCATACAGTTATCAGCTGATTTTTCAGCAGAAACTGCAGGTCAGGAAGGAGTGGCCTGATATATTTCAAGTGAAGAAAGGGAAAAACTTACAACCAAGAATAATCTACCCAGCAAAGCTCCTATTCAGATTCAGTGGAGAAATCAAAAGCTTTACAGACAAGCAAAAGCTAAGAGAATTCAGCACCACCAAACCAGCTTTATAACAAATGGTACTTCTCTAGGCAGAAAAGAAAAGGCCACAACTAGGAACAAGAAAATTATGAATGGGAAAGCACACTGTTAAAGGCAAACATACAGTAAAGGTAGGAAATCATCCACACAAAAGATTATCAAAACCAGCAATCATGAGAAGAGGAGAGTACAAATGCAGAATATCAGAAATGCATTTGAAATTGAGACCAGCAACTTAAAACAATTATAGATATAGACATCTCTATATCTATATCTGTCTATACAATCTTGTATATATATATAGATTGCTATGTCAAAACCTCATGGTAACTGCAAACCAAAAATCTACAATAGATATACACACAAAAGAGAAATAAAATCCAAACACAACAGTAAAGTTAGTAACCAAATCACAGGAGAAGAGAACAAAAGAGGAAGGGAAGAAAAATGACCTACAAAAACAAACCCAAAACAATCAACAAAATGGCAATAAGAACATACATATCGGTAATTACCTTAAATGTAAATGGATTAAATGCTCCAACCAAAACACATAGACTGCCTGAATGGCAGAACAAGACCCATATATATGCAGTCTACAAAAGACCCACTTCAGATCTAGGGATACATACAGACCCATTTCATGTGTAGGGACACATACAGCAAGTGAGGGGATGAAAAAAGGTATTCCATGCAAATGGAAATCAAAAGAAAGCTGGAGTAGCAATACTCTGAGAAAATAGACTTTAAAATAAAGACTGGTACAAGAGACAAAGAAGGACACTACATAATGATCAAGAGATCAATCCAAGAAGAAGATATAACAATTGTAAATATATATACACCCAACAGAGGAATACCCCAATATATAAGGAGAACAGCCATAAAGGAGAAATCAATAGTAACATAATAATAGTGGGAAACTTTAACACCCCACTTACATCAATGGACAGAACATCTAGACAGAAAATCAATAAGTAAATGCAGGCCTTAAATGACACATTAATCCAGATGGACCTAATTGAAATGTATAGAGCATTCCATCTGAAAAAGGCAGAATACACATTCTTTTCAAATGCATATGGAACAGTCTCCAGGATAGATCACATGCTGGGCTATAAAGCAAGGCTCAATAAATTAAAGAATATTGACATCATGTCAAGCATCTTTTCCAACCACAATGTTCTGAGATTAGAAATCAACTACAAGAAAAAATTGTAGAAAACAAAAACACGTGGTACTAAACAACCAATGGGTCACTGAAAAAATTAAACAGGAAACCAAAGAATACCTAGAGAAAAATGAAAAGGAAAACACAATGATCCAAAACCTATGGGATGCAGCAAAATCAGCTCTAAGAGGGAAGTTTATAGCAATACAATCTTACCTCAGGAAACAAGAAAAATCCCCAGTAAACAACCTAACCTTATGCCTAAAGCAACTAGAGAAAGAAGAACAAACAAAATCTAAAGTTAGCAGAAGGAAAGAAATCATAAAGATCAGAGAGAAATAAATGAAATAGAGACTTAAAAAACAATAAAAAAGATCAATAAAACAAAAAGCTAGTTCTTTGAAGAGATAAACAAAATTGATAAACCTTTAGCCAGACTCATCAACAAAAAAGGGAGAGGGATCAAATCAATAAAATTAGAAATGAAAAAGGAGACGTTACAATTGACACCACAAAGATGCAAAGGATCATAAGAGACTACTACAAGCAACTATATGCCAATAAAATGGACAACCCAGAAGAAATGGACAAATTCTTAGAAAGGTACAATCTCCCAAAACTGAACCAGGAAGAAAGAGAAAATATGAACAGAACAATAACAAGTAATGAAATTGAAGTTGTGATTTAAAAAACCCCACAAAAATAGTCCAGTTCCAGAGTGCTTCAATGGAGAATTCTATCAAACATTTAGAGAAGAGTTAACACCTATCCTATTGAAACTATTCTAAAAAATTGCAGAGGAAAGAACACTTCCAAACTCACTCTATGAGGCCACCATCACCCTGATACCAAAACCAGACAAAGATACCACACACACACACACAAATTACAGGCCAATAACATGGATAAACATAGATGCCAAAATACTCAACAAAATACTAGCAAACTGAATCCCACAATACATTAAAAGAATCATACACCATGATCAAGTAGGATTTATCCCAGGGATGCAAGAATTTTTCAATATCTGAAAATCAATCAGTGTGATACACCACATTAACAAATTGAAGATTAAAAACCATATGGCCATCTCAATAGATTCAGAAAAATCTTTTGACAAAATTCAACACCCATTTATGATAAAAACTCTCCAGAAAGTGGGCATAGAGGGAACCTACCTCAACATAATAAAGGCCATATATATGACAAACCCACAGCTAACATCATACTCAATGGTGAAAAGGTGAAAACATTTCCTGCAAGATCAGGAGCAAGATAAGCATGTCCACTCTTGCCACTTTTATTCAACATAGTTTTGGAAGTCCTAGTCATGGCAATCAGAGAAGAAAAAGAAATAAAAAGGAATCCAAATTGGAAAAGAAGAAGTAGAACTGTCACTGTTTGCAGATGACATGAATCTATGCATTAAAAATCCTAAAGATGCTACCAGACACTACTAGAGCTCATCAATGAATTCTGTAAAGTAGCAGAATACAAAATTAATGCACAGAAATCTCTTGCATTTCTATACACTAATAAGGAAAGATCAGGAAGAGAAATTAAGGAAACAATCACATTTACCATCTCACCAAAAGAATAAAATACCTAGGAATAAATCTACCTAAGGATGCAAAAGACCTGTACTCAGATAACTATAAGATACTGATGAAAGAAATCAAAGATGATGAAAACAGATGGAGAGATATACCATGTTCTTTTATTGGAAGAATCAATATTGTCAAAATGACTATACCACCCAAAGTTATCTACAGATTCAATGCAATCCCTATCAATTTACCAATAGCTTTTTTCACAGAATCAGAACAAAAAACTTTACAATTTTTAAGGAAACACAAAAGACTCCAAATAACCAAAGCAATCTTGAGAAAGAAAAACTGACCTGGAGAAATCAGGCTCCCTGACTTCAGACAATACTACAAAGCTACAGTAATCAAAACAGTATTGTACTGGCACAAAAACAGAAATATAGATCAATGGAACAGCATGGAAGTTCTAGAGATAAACCCATGCACCTATGGTCACCTAATCTATGACCAAGGAGGCAAGAATATACAATGGAGAAAAGACAGTCTCTTCAATAAGTGGTGCTAGGAAAACTCTACACATAAAAGAATGAAATTAGAACACTCCATAACACCATATACAAAAATAAACTCAAAGTGGATTAAAGACCTAAATGTAAGGCCAGACACTATAAAACTCTTAAAGGAAAACATAGGCAGAAAACTCTCTGACATTAATTGCCACAAGATCTTTGATCCACCTCTTAGAGTAATGAAAATAAAAACAAAAATAAATAAATAGGACCTAATTAAATTAAAAGCTTTTGCACAGCAAAGGAAACCATAAACAAAACGAAAGGACAACACAGAGAATGGGAGAAAATATTTGCAAATTAAGCAACCAACAATGCATTAATCTCCAAAATATACAAACAGTTCATGCTGCTCAATAACAAAAAAACAATCCAATCAAAAAATGGGTGGAAGACCTAAATAGACATTTCTCCAAAGAAGACATACGGATAGCCAACAAACACATGAAAAGATTTCCATGTCACTAATTATTAGAGAAATGCAAATCAAAACTACAATGAGGTGTCACTTCACACCAGTCAGAATAGCCATCATCAAAAATCTACAAAAAATAAATGCTGGAGAGGGTGTGGAGAAAAGGGAATCCTCCTATACTTTTGGTGGGAATGTAAATTGGTACAGCCACTATGGAGAACAGTATGAAGTTTCCTTTAAAAACTAAAAATAGAGCTACCATATGATCCAGCAATCCCACTCCTGGGCATATATTTGGAGAAAACCATACTTTGAAAAGATACGTACACCCCAGTGTTCATTGCAGCACTATTTACAACAGCCAGGACATGGAAGCAACCTAAATGTCCAACATGGATGGATCTAGAGATTATCATACTAAGTGAAGTAAGTCAGACAGAGAAAGACAAATACCATATGAAATCACTTAAATGTAGAATCTAAAAACATGATACAAACAAACTTATTTACAAAACAGAAACAGACTCAAAGACTTAGAAAACAAACTTATGGTTACCAAAGGGAAAAGGTGGAAGGTGGGTGGAGGGATAAATTAGGAGGTTGTGTTTAACATATACACACTACTATATATAAAATAGGCAATCAAGAAGGACCTACCACTGTATAGCACAGGGAACTCTACTCAATACCCTGTGTAACCTATATGGGAAAAGAATGTGAAAAAGAATATATATATGTATATGTATATGTATAACTAAATCACCTTTCTGTACACTTGGAAGTAACACAACATTGTAAATCAACTATACTCCAATATAAAATACAAATTAAAAAGATAAAAAGATAAATGTTTATAATTAAAAATTAAGCTAAGATATTCTTAGGCTGAGTATATGATATAGCCAATGTTTGACCTTATGGGACCTACAACAATAGCAACTTCATATGACTCAAAAATAACAACATACTTAAAAACTAGATTTAATGATAAAGTAAACTAAGATTAAAGGTTAAGAATCAGCCTCAGGGAGACACCTCTCTGTTTAGGACAAGAACAGTGTTTTGGGCTGGGTGCCCACTTGTCTATTCATTTAAGCTGGGTCTTGCTGAGGCCTGGGATCTGGGGTTACAGGGATCCCAGGGAAGAAGGCTCTTGGCACTCACCTTCTTATGCTTGGCTATATGGCCTGAGATACTGCCAGGACCCTTAACTTCTCTCAGAGAACATCACTAGGTGACATTTTAGGTAGCAAGTTGTTTAGCTTGACCCACTCTCAAGATTCTTATTAGAGACTTGGATGAGGGTACTGCTGGCAGGCTGTCAAATTTGCAGATTAAATTTAATTTAGTAAATTCCTCCCCTGTGCCAAGACCTGTAGAGCATACTGGAGATGACAGTAAACAGGTGATCAGAGAGTTGCATATTTAATGTTGGTGAGCTTAGGGCCCTGGAATGGGGTCAGGGAGTGCTGCAGGTTGAGGTCCCCAGAAGCAGACTCTAAGGTGAAGTTTAGCATATGGGATCTACTGGAGATCTGGGGATCAAACTCTGTGGAAGGCAAGGAAGCAGGATCATGCAGTGGGGGAAGTTGGGCTGCAAAGCAGTCTCAGCAAAGGCCTCAGCTGACCCTCCATGGAGTTTTGAAGCTGGGATGGCCTTTCAAAATTGTCTCATGTTTCAGGGAGCGTTCTGAGCCTTTACATTTTCCAAGTGACCAGTCATTGGATGTGGACTGTCCTCTTGGGCAAGGTAGCTGTCTCCAGCCAAGGATAGTTTCCAGGGAGAGATGACAGCTCAAGACAATCAGCCAGAAGCACTCTCAGCAGCTGGGACAATATGTTCTACTGGGGAATCTGGTGTTGCATCACAGTGTCCACTACATGTACAGGTAGTATCTTAGTCTGCTTGGCCTGCTATAATGAAATACTACAGACTGGGAAGCTTATAAACAACAGAAATTTATTTCTTACAGTTCTTGAATCTGGAAGTCTAAGATCAGGGTGCCAACATGGTAATGGCCCTCTTATTGGTTGCAGACTGCCAAGTTCTGCAATGGTGGAAGGGGGTGAGGCATCTTTTTGGTGCCTCTTTTATAAGAGCCCTAATCCTGTTCATGAGGGCTCCATTCTCAGGACCTAATCACCTCCCAGAGGCCCCACCTCTAATACCGTTACCTTGGCATTAGGATTTTAACACACGAATTTTAGAGGGATGCAAACATTCAAACCCTAGCAGGTAGTGATGAAAAATATGGCTGGATAGGGTCATTCTGTACAAGATCCTAAATGTGAAGTGAATCAATAAGTGGTTAGTTGATTGGATCATCCTTACTGATCATCAGTGAGGCACTTTTAAAATTAACTCATCTTTGACTGCCCAGAGAGACATGACGTATTTGTAGTGAAATGAGCAAAGTCTTGACTTTGGCAGATGCTCAATGCATCACTCTCCCATCTGGGGCCCCCACACTGAGAGTGGCCTGAAGAGTGGACAAGGCTGAGGCAAAGTCTGGAAACCAGGCAGATCTTTACCATGGCTGAGGAGTCAATGGCTACTTGGTGTAGAGAGGAAGAGAGAGGGGAGGCATGGAAACTGTCTTAAAATGGATCTAGAGAAAAAGGCAGAACCAACCTCAATGAAGGGAAAATGTCATGTTAGTATCAGGCAATAGTTTCTAAGGTAAGAATTACTAGACAAGGGAGGGGGGTGGTGAACTTTTCTTCCCTGGCAATGGCTTAAGAGAGGTTACATGATCAGGAGGAAACTTTAAAAATTAAATCAGGAGACATTGCTAGGTTAAACTTACCTTGACCTTACCTTATAGTTGGAGGCTAAGATATGATAAAGGAATGATAAAGAAGATATTTTTACAGATTTTCTGGAAACTATAAGACAGAAGAAGAAACCAGAATGGGATTGGGAGAGCGTCTGCAGAAGATAGTCACAGGAATCAAAAGGGGAAGGGTTTGAGATATGGATAAAAGGGAATGAACTGATCCCATATGTCCAAGATATTTTTGGGCACATGACCTGCTGTTGTATATAAGCACATGGTGAACCTACGATGTGTTTCCTGAAAGTCTAAAAATTTACCCATGGACGGAAACTCTAGGGAGCAATTTTTAACCTTACTTGTTCAGTGGAGCCAATTAACAGTCTAGTGAAGCCTATGGACTTTTTTCAGTATGTTTTTACATGCACGAAACAAAATACTTAGATTATGAAAACTGTTATCAAAATATTAGAAAAACAAATCTGTGATATATTGATAGTATGACACATTAAAGAACCAGATCTAGCAGTGGATCTAATAACTACTTCATTTTCAAAGTAGTGTTAAACACAGATTATTACCTCTAAAGATGTTACAAAAGATATCTACAAGCATCAATTAATAAGAAAAAAAATGTGATTTCTATTGGTGACAAAGACACAGGTATTGCTAGTACTACTGTGGTTTGTTGCTTACATTCATAATTGAAGGAAGTGCTAAATGTTAGTTAACTAAATATTTAGTTAAACATTAGTTAACATTTTCCCCATGCAAACTCAAGGATCCCCTAAATTCTATACACATTCAGTCTAAGGACCCCAGGTTAAGGAAGACTAGTAAGAAGAAGAAGACTAGTAAGGATCCCTTGAGTGACCACAGTAGGGAGTACACAGTAGGGAGTAGCTGGGGGCTGGGAACCACTAATTGGATCAGATGTTAAATGACTCATGTTATAGATTGGGGTCTGGTGAGAGTCTATGATATTCCCTACCCTCCATAACTGCTCTGGCATTCAATGCACTTTCTTTTTAATCTGACATGAAACCATCATCCCAGAGAGGATGAAGGTAGTAAATAAAATTTCTTGACTTAAAATTTTCCCTGCCATTTACTACTATTATTGACCTGGAGAACCGTTCTACTAGGAGAGTTTCCCAAGGAGAAGAGTTAAAGTCTTTGAGCAAGGATGGAGTTAGGACTGAGTTCTGGAACACTGTAGGCTTGAGAGAGGGTGTGAACCTAAGGTGCATTCTCCACCGCATTTACCCAGCATGTGTTGTTCATTCAGAAACAAAGGCATGTTTTCCAGACTTAGGGAGCCGAGTTAAGTTCTGGGGATTTCATACCCCACTTTCCTTTCTTGTGACAGTTTACAATGTTTATGAGGGAAGAACTGATATCAGAAAATGGCCCAAATTTACATTTAATATTTTTCACACCTAGTGTGATAGAGTGAATCCTTACTCTCAATATCTGTTTTTATACATTTATACAGTACCTGTTTTATACATTCACCCCCTTGCTAAAGCTTTATGGTAGCCAGAGTTACCTCCTGACCCCTTGATTTTGAGCATGATATTGTGACTTGCTGTGGCCAATGGGATGTTAGCAGGCAGGACACAGGCAGAGGCTTGAAATGTGCCTTTGTAGTTGGAGTTGTCATCTGTGCTCCTGCCTTTGCCATGAGAAGAACATTCCCTGGGTAACCACTAGACAAGGAAGATATGGAGACACATAGAGCAGATCTAGACCTGGCCTGTAGCTTGGAACCATGCCCAGCTGAGCCTGGCTTAGATAAGTCAACATGCAGATGTGTATGAGAATCAATGCTTATTGTTATATGCTACAGAATTTGGGAGATTGTTTTTTATTGCAGCTTGATTCTAGATTGGGCTGACTAATACACCTAGAAATATATTTTCAAGGCTTTATAATTTAAAATAAACTCATATTATAATTTATCTACTGCTTAAAATTCTGTATATGAAGTTTACTGTAAAAAAAGAGATGCCTAATAGTTTATTTAAGTCCAAAATTTATTTTTTCTAGATTCTGGCAGTTAACCACTCAGGATATTTCTGTACATTGAACACGCATAAGGTGATATAACTTAGAGGTAAATAGTAGTATGGTGGTGAGGTTAAGTAGAGAAGACTAGTAGATATTAAATTCAACAAATATTTGTAGAATTCCTATGATATGCAAGGTACTTTTCTAGGTACTAGAAATACACATATAAAAATCCCTGCCTCTGTGGAGTTTTCCTTCCTTCTAGGTTGTTCTATAGCTACAGGGGTCATTTCATTCCATAGCAGAATAATATTCTCAGTATCAAACCATGGATTATGGGAATGAAATGGACACAAAGAATAAGGAAATATCATACCCACTGAGATTTTACTATGTAGAAGGGACCATTTACCATGAAGGCAAAAACTAAGAAATGGATGCAAGCCTGGGAAATAAGTAGCAATGAGTTTCAATCAAAATGGGGGAAGAATTTCTTCTGAGAAGTGGGAAACCTAAAAATATAAAAATAAAATCAAATCAGGGAGAGGACGTAGGTTTTTATTTCTTCTGGGATTTGACCTCAAGGACAAGAAGAGGAAAAGGAATAGACTCTAAATTGTTATTAATATTTATGGCCTCTTCCTCCTAGGTAGGACTGACTTTCTAAGTAAATCAGAGACTCTCTTCTGTGCTAACCATACATACATCCTCAAATGTCCTCTGCTTCTGGATCTTTTTGCTTGAAGAGTTGTCGAGCTTTCCTAAGCAACCTGAGGGATCTATCTAAACTATCCTCTTGACTGAGCAGTGCTGGTGCTGATTCTGGCCTTTTGCCACTCTCTTGCAGAAGTGAAAAAGCCAGATAATCCACTGGATATAGGTCTGGTTGACATGGTCACACATCTGAATATATGGAAGATTCTGGAAACAACAATGGCTTAAACAAGGTAAAAATTTATTTCTCACTCACATAAATTTTGGGGCAGGCTGTCCACAGTTGGTATGGCGCTCCACGCTATCAGGGACTCTGGCTTCTTTTACTGTTGCTGCTGTACTTGTGGCCTTGACCTCTAGTCCAAGATAGCAGCATCTACATTCCAGGTAGCAAGATAAAGAAGAGGACAAAGAAGAAGAGCAAAAGGTATATTACAGCTGCTTTTAAGGAAGAGACAGTACTTTCACTTACAGTCCTTTGGCTGGATTTTAAACATATTGCTTCTCTCAGCCATTAGGGAGGTTGAGAAGTATAGTCTTCATTTTGGGTAGCCACGTGTCCAGCCCAAAATTAGGGGATTTAACACAATGAAAGAAATGGTGGATACTGAGGATGAATTAGTAGAATAGACTAGGCTATGATATGGTACAAATAAACCCTAATATCTCAGTGGCTTAACATAACTAAACTATTTTTCACTCCAGAACCTAGGTTGATAGATAGTCCACTATTTCTCAGCTGATTTACTTAGAACCTAGGGCCTCCAAGACAATTGTAACAAGGGAAGAGAAAGCATGGAGGGAGGACACCAGCTCCTAAATGCCTCAGCTTACAAGTAACATACATCATTTCTGCTCTCAGCCCCTTGGCCAGAATTAGTCACCTAACCTCTACCTAACTAACAGGGAGGGTGTGAAATGTGGAGAAGCATGTGATTATTATCAACGAGCAAAAATATCTCTACCTTATGGGTTAAAACTGTTGAATTTGATTAAAAATTATATATACAGTGATTAATTTCTATAACAAATTGAAATTCTGACTGAATCCTTTGTTAGTATTTAACATTCCTTTCTTCCTTCCAAATGGTTTACATGTAGCTTGGAGCCTCAGTTTCCTTCTAGCCCTGACTGTCAATTTGTGCTTTTTTTTTCTCTGTATATCTACAGTCTTAAAGAAAAGACATGGGATCTGATGCTAGATTTTCCTGTCTGACACAGAGGAGGTCTCCTTTTAAACAATAAAATAGCCTCCATTTATGTTGTTGCTTTTCCCTCTTTGTCTCTTCTATTGAAGGAGCCAATTAAAGTGTGTGCTTTTTGGCACCTATTCTGTGCTCATTTTAAGATTTAATCAGCCCTCTGAACCTGCAGCATAACTGCCTCATAATGTCAAGTTAATATATTGAGATAGCTCAAACCCACCATTCCCAAGGGTGATTTTGTTTAAAAGTGAGTTGTAGTTGAATTTCTAAACAACTGCCAAGCTTTCAAGGTACCAAAGTAAATATGATCCAAACAGACCCTGGAGACTTTGGTTAACTTGCATGTACTTTAAGAAAATAGATGTTTTTATAATTTTTTAAAAAGTGAAGCTGAATATTTTGATGTCCCTTTAAAATGTAATCCCATCATCCCCTATTTTTCCAGGCACCCATAGCTGAATTTACAAATAAGGCAAATCAGCAGCTGATCACTAAGCTGCTTTATAGGAAGTTACCTTTCTGCCTCCTTTAACCCCTGAGCTCTTTCATTGCTCAACTAAATATCTTAAGGGCTACTCATTGCCTGCAGAATAATGTCCAAATTCTCTACCCTGCAATCCAACACTTTCTATGATCAGTCTCCAATGTAATTTTCAAGGCTTATCTCCCAACTACAGAACACTTCCCTCTTTCATACAAGCATGCACCTTACTCATCAATCATATTTCACAGTTCACCTCTTACAAATGTGTGAACTTGGCTATTTGTTGATGCTAATCCCTTAACCTGGAATGCTCTTCATTTCATATCCATGTATTAAAATCTCACCCCAATCAGTAACCTCTTCTAGTTCTTCTCAGTGTTGTTAAATGTCCCCTTTGTGAGACATGTTTATTGTCATACTTTCCTCATCCTGTCAAGCATCAAAAAATTTGTGTTCAGCTTCTACATGAGCTAAGTTCCTTAAAGCCAGGAAGCACACCTTCTGTTTCTCCTCCCTCCTTTGTTTCCATGAGCATTTATTGAGTACCTATTAAGTGTCTGGCACTGGGCTAGAGGCTCTGAGAATTACAAGTCAAGCACAAATTAGGCAATTAAGAATCCCATAGCAAAGACTGAATGCAATATTGAAGAAAGAGAAGAGATGAAGTGAAGAAGAAGGTTAGAGATAGCAACAAAATACATAATGCACCTAGAGAGTTATAATATCTGATAGACAGTAGTCTGTGGCATGCTGGTGTATGATAGAGTTTGAAGAGAGTTTAGAAGAAGGAGAAATCACTTCCAGCTTGGGAAAAACTTCATGGAGGAGTCTGACCAGGAATTTTGGAGATTCTTGGACAAGAAGAAATGATGTATAAGGCAAAGGCAAGGAAGTGGGGAAGTTTAGTGACTCTCAAAGGAAAGAGTAGATGGTTTTTAATGTAAAGTATTTGTGAAGGGAATCATCAGAGTCAGATAAAGATAGCTTGGGGATAAAACATCCCCAAATTCTGATTTTCCAGAAGAAGGAATTTGGACTTTGTTCAACAAGCACAGGAAACCACTGAGAGCTGTTGAGCTTTAGTGTGACATGACCAGTGCTCTTCTTGGGAATGTTAATCTGGCTTTGGCACAGGTTGGTTGGTGAAACTAGAGGTCTCACTAATTCAGGAGCAAACCTAAGAGTCTGAACTAAGGCAGCAGTAGCTGGCATGGATGTAAGGTAGAGAATGGGTGAACTTGAGCAGAAGTGAAATCACCTGGGCTTATGAACAAGGGAGAGGTAGTAATCAGAGATGGCACTGAGATTTTCAGTGTAGAAGACTGCAAAAATGGTGGGGCTATCATTAGAGAGAAGCACCTAAGAGGTAGACCAGATTTGGGGGAAATTTGTGAGCATGAGAGGCCAATGAAATCCAGATGGGAGTCCTACATGCAGTAGAAAATGTGGACTGGAATTCAGAAAGAGGTCAGGGCTGGATGCATTTTTTGAAGAAGATATATTTGAAGAAAGTGGGTTTATTTTCAAATTTGGGGCAACACTATATGTTAGCATTTTACTACTGAAACGGCTATGTGTTTAATTATTGGAACATCTTAATATGAACATTTAAATACATCTTTGCTGAGACTTAATACATGCACCATAAATTTCACCCACTTAAAGTGTTTTCTAGTTTATTCACAAGGTTGTGCAACTGTCAACACCATGTAAAAAAATTTTTTTAAACATCTTTATTGGAGTATAGTTGCCTTACAATGTTGTGTTAGTTTCTGCTGTATAACGAAGTGAATCAGCTGTATGTATACATATATCCCCATATACCCTCCCTCTTGCATCTCCCTCCCACCCTTCCTATCCCACCCTTCTAGGTGGTCACAAAACACCAAGCTGATCTCTCTGTGCTATGCAGCTGCTTCCCACTAGCTATCTATTTTAACACCATGTAAATTTAGATTGTATTCATTACCTCTAAGACAAAATCCATGCCCATTAGCAGTCACTCCCCATTCCTCCATTCCATGCCCCCCAGTCCAAGGCAACCACTAATTTACTTTCTGTCCCTATAGGTTTGCCTATTCTGGACATTTCATATAAACAGAATAATACAATATGTGGTATTTTGTGACTGGCTTCTTTCATTTAACATATTTTCAAGGTTTAACAATGTTGTAGCATGTATCATACTTAACTCCTTTTTATTGCTGAATAATGTTACATTGTTTGAAAATAAACATATTTTGCTTCTCCATACATCAGTTGATGGACATTTAGGTTGTTTCCACTTTTTGACTATTATGAATAATGCTGCTATAAACATTCATGTACAAGTTTTTGTGAGGATGTAAATGTTTTCATTTCTCTTGAGTATATACCTGGAGTGGAATTGCTGGGGGATATGGTAATTCTATGTTTAACATTTTGAGGAAAAAAATGTTTCCAGAGTGGCTGCACCATTTAAAATTCCCACCAACAGTGTGTAAGTGTTCCAAATTCTTCACATCTTTGCCAACACTTTTTATTGCCTGCTCTTTTTATTATAGCTATTCTAGGGGGCATGAAGTGGCATTTCATTGTAGTTTTTATTTGCATTTCTCTAATGAGTAATGATGTCGTGTCTTTTTATGTGTTTATTGGCTATTTATATATCTTCTTTGGAGAAATATCTCTTCAAATTGTTTGCCAATTTAAAAATTGCGTTATCTTTTATTATTGAAGTACTCTTTATATATTCTGGATATAAGTCCCTTATCAGATATATGATTTGATAATTCCACCCCCCATATTGTGGATTATCATTTCACTTTGTTGGTGGCAGCATTCATTTGCAGCACAAAAGTTGTGTTGTTGTTTTTTTTTTTGATGTAGTCCAATTTATGTATTTTTTCTTTCATTGCTTATGCTTTTGGTGTCATACCTAAGGAATAATTTCCAAGGTCACAAAAATTTACACCTATGATTTTTTCTAAGATTTTTACAATTTTAGCTCTTACATTTAGGTCTATGATCCATTTCATGTTAATTTTTGTGTATGGTGTGAGGTAAGGGTCCAAATACATTATTTTGCATGTGGATTCCAATAGTTTCAGGACCGTTTGTTAAAAGGACTGTTCTTTTCCCAGTGTGAAATTAGCCTGACAGAGAAAGACAAACACTGTATGATCTCACTTTTATGTGAAATCTAAAAGAAAAAAAAAAGTTGAACTCTTAAGAATAGAAAGTAGAATGTAATTACTAGGGGTTTGGGTGTAGGGGAGATGGGGAGACAGCAGTTGCTCCAGGGCTTACAATATACAGCTTACTTATTAAGTTTACTTCAGATTTCATTAGCATAATTACAATGAATTCAAAAAATGTTGTCCTGTATAGCTCCATACCCTCTCCCCTTTTATTCCTCTTTTATTGTTGTACAAATTACATCTAGAAATACATTGCTATAATTATTAATTTATATAATTGTATGTCTTTTATAGAAACCCAGACAAGAAAGGAAAACAAATGTATTTATGTTTGTTGTATTAACCTTCTTATTTTCCATTTCTGGTTTTCCTAATTTAGTCCTATGGATTCCAGTTACCATCTGGTTTAATTAATTTTTTCACCCTAATGCATCTTGTTTCTACCTGCCTTCTTTTTGCTGTTATTGTCAAATATATCACATTTCTACATTTTACACATTCCTTAATACAACTATATACATATTGCTTTATGCAATCACTCTTTAAAAGAAAGATAGGAGAATAAATATGCTATTATACTGTCTTTTATAATTATCTATACAATTACCTTTACTGGCACATGTTTTTTGCTATGGCCTTAAATTACTGTCTAGAATTATAAGCTTCATCCTGAAGAACTTCCTTTAGTATTTCTTATAAGGTAGGTCTGCTATCAATGAATTCTCTGCTTTTGTTTATCTGGTCATGTCTTTCTTTTGCCACCATTTTTGAAAGATAGTTTTGCTGGCTATAAGATTTTTGGTTGAAGGTTTTAACTTTCAGCACGTTGAATACATTATCTCACTAACTTCTGGCCTCCACTCTTTCTGATGAGAAGTCAGCTGTTCATCTTATTGGCATCCTTTTTTATGTGATGAGTCATTTTTTCTTACTGTTTAAAAAATTTTTTCTTCATATTTGGATTTCAACAATTTGACTGTGATATATCTGGGTATAGATCTGTTTAGGTTTGTCCTACAGGAGTTTGTTGAGATTCTTGGATGTGTAGATTAATATATTTCATCAAATTTGGTCAGTATTCAGCCACTTTGAATGTTTTTTCTGCCCACCCCGCTTTTTGCTTCCTCTTCTGGTACTCCCATTACATGTATGTGGATGCACTTATTGGTATTCTACATTTCTCTGAAGCTCTGTTAATTTTTCTTCAATCTTTTTTTCCCTCTCTGTTCTTCAGATTACATAGTATCTACTGATCTATCTTCTGTTTTTCTGATTCTTTATGTTACCAGCTCAAATCTATGGTTGAAGCCTTTTAGTGAATTTTTCGTTTTGGTTATTGTAATTTTTACCCTCACAATTTCCACTTGGTTCTATTTTATAATTTCTATTTTTTATTCATGTTCTCTATTTGATGAGGCGTTTTTTCTTCATATGTTCCTCTAGTTCTTTAGGCATGGCTCCTTTCAGTTCTTTCAACATATTTATAATAGTTACTTTGGAGTCTTTGTCTGCTTTGTCCATCATGTGGGCCTGTTCAAAGGTAATTTCTATTTGCAGTTGCTTTCTTCCTTATGTATAGGCCACACTTTCCTTTGTATGTCTCATAATTTTTTTTTAAAGTAGATATTTTAGATTATATAGCAACTCTGGATACTGACTCCTTTCCTCCTCTGGGGTTGACATTATTGTTGTTTGCTTTGATAGTTCATTTATTTGTTTAGTGACTTGGCTGGGCTAATTTTGTGGTTGATTTCTCTTGCAGTGTGCAGCCTTTGATGTCCCTGCTCAGATTTTTTTTTTATGGCTACCAAAGGGTTATCCTTGAATCCACATAAACTACTTATCAGTCAAAGCTTGTACTTAGGCCCTTTCAGCCAGTTAGATTTTTCTTTCTCTCTCTTTCTCTCTCTCTCTCTCTCTCTATGTATATATATTTTTTGTATATGTGTGTAGGTTGAAGGTTGCTATCGCTGTCCAGGGAATTTATGTTTTGATCCCATATTCAGCCAGGGGCTAGCTGCTTGGAAGTTCTTTATTTATCACTCCTGAAAGAACACAGCCTTAGCTTGAATACATTTGTCAAGCCTTCTAGGGATGTGTGTGGTTTTATTTTTAATCCTGGCTTCTTAGAATTTCCTTTGAGTCAGAGTAGCTTATTGTGTAGCCACTGTTTCATAAGAGGTTGTGCTTAAACACACTGTGCCTGTGAGTCTTCTGCCCTTTGTTAATTAATCTGTGTGTGGCTTGGGAAATGCTTACAAGTTTGATCCATGTCTACCTTTGATTGCTCTCCAGTGCATGTAGACTATGACATGTGCACAGCCTTCCTGACCTCCAGGGCCAACTGTGACCCCAGAAGTGTTCTTCTTGGCTGTTTTACTCTGTTAAACTTCTGTTAAACTTTCTATTAGACTTCTAGTCACTCTGCCACTTCACTTGTTGCTACCAGTATTGTGGAGCTACCAGCACCCTCTCAATTAGCTTTCACAAAGGTCTCCTTGTTTTCAACAACACTCTTAAGCATGGATTTTTCACTATTATCTTCCAAATAGTCCTCTTGGGCCATACTATGGAGCTTTTCATTCTTACGGCCTGTCTCTTCCCCTGGAAAGAAATTTTGCACCACTGCACAGGACCTGGAGTAGGGAGAGTGGCCTATTTCTTTTGGAATGATACTATTTCTATGTAAGTAGTATCAGGAGGGTTGGTAGCCTCTTGTCTTCTTAGATTTCCCCTATCAGCATGGAACCTCTACCTGATGAATGATCAGGGACAGGGGTAATTAAAGCCTCAGTATTTTCAGCCTGCCACACCTAGAGTAAAGCTTCCACTATACAAATAGGGTCTGGGTGGGGGGAAGGGCATCTCAGCCCTTTCATCCACACTCACCTAGAATATGGGGCTGGAGGAACATGAGGGCTAGAGGAACATGAGAAACACTGGAGACTTGCCCTACCCAGCGTGAAACTTTAGGAACTGAAGGAAAGGACACCCCTATGTTTTGACCACATTCACCTGGAGTAGAGTTTCCATACAAAGAGATGAGGAAAAAGGGAGCAGGTCATGGCTCTTGCTGTTCTTACTGAGATTTTGTCGATTTTCTTCAGTGAATCTTTCTCCACTTACTGTATGCCCTAAAGACAATTCCAGAGACTGCGAAATGTTTTTAAAAAATAATTCTTGCCACTTAAATTGTTGTTTTTCTGTGGAGAGGGTCTGCTAAGCTCTTTACTCTGCCATTCCTGAAGTCCCTAAGATCAAGTATCTTAATATTATCAATCTCAATGCAAGCATGATCATGGAATACTTGACTCTTTTCTTTCTCATACCCAAACTGCCAAGAAATCCTTTTGGTTCTACCTTGAAGATTTATCCAGGATTCAACCTCTTCTCACCTCCTCCACTACTATCATTCTGGTCCAAGCCACCACCTCCTTTCACCTGTCAGAGCCTCCTCCTTTGAGTTGTTTCTACTCTTTCTTTCCTGCTTTCTGTTCTTGACACAGTAACCATGGCGATCCTTTAAAAGCATAAATTATCAGAGGAGCTGAATAGACATTTCCCCAAAGAAAATACACAGATGACAAACAGACACATGAAAAGATGTTCAACATCACTAATTATTAGGAAAATGCAAATAAAATCCACAATGAGATATCACCTCATGCACGTTAGAATGGCTATTGTCAAAAAGGCAAGAAACACTCCCTCACACCGTGCACAAAAAATAAACTCAAAATGGCTTAAAAACTTAAATATAAGACATGACACCATAAAAATCCTAGAAGAGAACATAGGCAAAACATTCTCTGACATAAATTGTACCAATGTTTTCTTTGGTCAGTCACCCAAGGCAACAGAAATAAAAGCAAAACTAAACAAATGGGGCCTAATCAAACTTATGAGCTTTTGCACAGCAAAGGAAAGTATAAACAAAATGAAAAAGCAACCTATGGACTGGGAGAAAACTTTTACAAATGATGTGACCAACAAGGGCTTAATTTTCAAAATATACACACAACTCATACAACTTAATAATAAAAAAATAAACAACCCTATCAAAAAATGGGCAGAAAGCCTAAATGGACACTTCTCCAAAGAAGACATACATATAGCCAATAGGCACATGAAAAGATACTCAACATCACTAAGTATTAGAGAAGCACAAATCAAAACTACAATGAGGTATCACCTCACACCAGTCAGAATAGCTGTCATTAAAAAGTCTACAAATAACAAATTCTGGAGAGGGTGTGGAGGAAAGGGAAGCCTCCTACACTGTTGGTGAGAATGTTAATTGGTGTAGCCACTATGGAAAACAGTATGGAGGTTACTTAAAAAACTGAAAATAGAGCTACCATATGCTCCAGAAATCCCACTTCTGGGCATATATCTAGAGAAAACTCTAATTTGAACATATACATACACCCTAATGTCTATAGCAGCACTATTTACAATAGCCAAGACGTGGAAGCAGCCTATCGACAGATGAATGGGTAAAGAAGATGTGGTATATATAGAGAGAGTATTATCCATGAAAAAAAATGAAATAATGCATTTTCAGCAACATGGATGGACCTAGAGATTATCATACTAAGTGAAGTAAGTCAGAAAGAGAAAGAAAAATACCATATGATATCACTTACATGTGGAATCTAAAATGTGATACAAATGAACTTATTTACAATACAGAAACAAACTCACAGACATAGAAAACAAACTTATGTTTACCAAAAGGGAAAGGGGATGGGGGAGGGATAAATTAGGATTTTGGGATTCAAAGATACAAACTACTATATATAAAATAGATAAACAACCAGGTCCTCCCGTATAGCACAGGGAACTATATTCAATATCCCGTAATAAACCATAGAGGAAAAGTATATGAAAAAGAATATATATATATGACTTTGCTGTACACCAGAAACTAACACAACGTGGTAAGTCAACTATACTTCAATTTAAAAAAGGCAAGAAATTACAAGGGTTGGAGAGAATGTGGAGAAAAGGGAATCCTCATACACTGTTGGTGGGAATGTAAATTGGTGCAGCCACTATGGACAACAGTATAGAGATTCCTCAAAATATTAAGAATAGAACTAACATATGATCCAGCTATTCCACTTCTGGGTATTTATCTGATGAATATTAAAACACTAATTTGAAAAGATATATGCACCCTTATGCTCATTGTAGCTTTATTTACAATAACCAAGATATGGAAACAATCAATTGATGAATGGATAAAGAAGTGATACACACATGTATACACACACACAATAGAATACTACTCAGCCATTAAAAAGATGAAATCTTGCCATTTGTGACAAGATGGATGGACCTTGAGGGTCCTTGCTCAGTGAAATAAATCAGACAGAGAAATACAAATACCATATGGCTTCACTCGTATGTGGAATGTAAAAAAGAAAACCAACCAACCAACCAACCAAACAAACAAAAAACTCAAATAAATGAACAAACAAAATTAAATAAAAGTAAACACATAGATACAGAGAACAGAGTGGTGGCTCCAGAGTGGGTGGGGGAGGAGAAATGGGTAAAGGGCATCAGCTGTATGGTGATGGATAGAAAGTAAACTTTTGGTGGTGAGCACACTGTAATGCATATAGGAGTCTAAATATAATGTTGTACACATGAAACTTATATAGTGTTATAAACCTATGTTACCTCAATTTTTAAAAAAATTTTAAAAACAATTAAAAAAATAAAAGTACAAATTAGATCAAGCCATTCCTCTGCAAGGACCCCTCTTGATCTGACCCTTCATTACATCTCTGATCTCCCCTTCTTTTTGTTCACTCCACTTCAGGCAATCTGCCCCTCACTAACACTCCTCTAATGATCTGCTTTGCTAACCCCCCACTTCAAGTAATTTCTCAATGCAATCTTCCTGAAGAGACCTATTTTGACAACCTTTTACACTGTAATATTCCACCTTCCCCCTCAGCACTCCTGATCCTTCTTCCCTGCTCTATTTTTTTCTTTATTTCCATGATGCTTACCATTTCAAACATGTGATATCACTTATTTATTATAATGATTGTTTCTTGTCCATCCCCCTCATTGGACTATGAGCTACATCACGGCAAGAATGTTTATCTTTGTACACTGTTGCATCTTTAGCACTTGGAACACTGCCTGGAACAAAGCAGATGCTCATAAAATATTTGTTGAATGAACACATTCACAAATTCTGATTAGTTATGTGTACAACATGGCTGAATATAATTTGAGCAATAAGTAGGATAGGGGATGAATTTTGGCCCTGTGTTCAAAATAAACTTGGGATTTACTTAATGTAGTCTTATGACACATTTCAGATGCTTGGTGTGGGAAAAGTGGGAATTGCCCATTGGTGTTCCCAGAAAAATACCAAAGGCAAAAAATTGGTTGTTACAGTCTCAGGCAGGTGGGTTTGGGACTTCCCTATCACACTGCACATCACCTTTGACTGAAGGTTTAATAGTTAAACCAAATATGTTAAGAGAACAAAAAAGTAGAGATCATTGGAGGGGGAGTGATGTGGTTGTCCCACTTGAAATGGTTTCCTTCTTTTTGATACACTTCCAGCTCCTCTCTACCCTTATATTTACCGTATCCCAGAGGAGGTGGAATGATGTGGCTGGTTGCTAAATTTGGGAAGAATAAACTAGGCTTGCTCAGCTAAGCACCTCTAGTTTTCCTCTAGGGAGAGAGCCTGCCTGCAGCTACCAGTTCTCCTCTGCTCCTTTGAGCCATAAGTCTTAGCTTCACCTCTCTACTCAGATAGGGAAACCTATTCTAGTCAATCTGGGAAGAGTTAGTCAAACTTCTGTAATTCAGTTAACAGGTCCATTTCACAATAAACTGTGTTCTCCAATAACTTAGCCTTTTTAAGTAATAAGGGTGATATTTCAGGCCTTCAAATGCCACTCCTTTGTCTTATTTCTCAAATTGTTGAGAACTCAGGAGGGAGAGAAAGGTGCAATTCCTGAGCTTCTTGGAAGACCTCCAGAATTTTGCTGTCATCATATTTGCCAGAACTGACCCATATGGCCACCCTGGCAACAGGGGTACATGAGAAAGTGCTTTTTGGGGGCTTTTACAGCCTCTCTGTTGGGAGGCAGAAAATGGTGGTTGAGTCAGCTGTACCTGTCACAGAAGTCATCAAGAGTATCACTCCTGAGACCAGCCACATCAGCATCACCTGAGAGCTTGTTAGAAATGCAGACTGCTGAGCCCTAGCTTAGATCTACTGAATGAGAGACTGCATTTTAACAAGATTCCCAGGTTATTCATGCACACATTAACATTTAAGAAACACTGCCTAGGTCAGGAGCCCACAAACTATACCCTGTGGGCCAAATCTAGCCTGTCTTTGTAAATAAAGTTTTATTGGAACACAGACATGCCTACGTGTTTATGTATTATCTATGGCTGCCCCTGGACTACAGTGCTAGAGTTAAGTAACTGTAACAGAGACCACATGGCCTGAAAAGCATAAAATATTTACTGTCTCACCCTTTACAGGAAAAGTTTGCCATCTCCTGGTTTGGATAGAGTTAAGAGCTGAAAGCACAGTTCAGTTGACAATGCTGGGGAGACATTGACAAAGAAAAGGTAAAGATGAACTTTTCTTCAGAATGAGAAAAATATGAGAGTACTGAAGGATAAGAGGTAAGAGCCAGTACTGAGCGAGACACTGATAGGAAGAAAGGCAGGATGAGATCCTGGGGGAGAAGCAGGATGGAGTCAGTGTTACTGAACTCGGGTTCGACTGCTTGCCACTCAAAAGCCAAAACTCGAGTGGCAAGTGTTGGTTTGAAAGGAAAGATTGCTTTATTCAGGAGGCTGGCAACCTGGGGAGAAGGTGGACTCATGTCTAAAAGCTAAATCCCAAGATTTGCTCTACCATGAAAGTTTTTAAAGGAAGAATTATTTGAGGAGGGGGTCAGGGTCTACATTATCTTCCACTGTGTGCAGACTTTCTTCTCATTGGTTGATGATGAGGTAACAGGACAGTGTTCCAGGAATCTTGTGCTCAGCCTGAAGTTACCATCCTCCACATGGGTGGGGGTCTTAGTTCCTGCAGAAGAGCTCAAAGGTATTGTTATGTATATTCCTTGAGGAGGAACCGGGACCTTGCTTTATTGCTGCACTAGTTTTTGGACTGCTTCTCCTTTGTTTCTCCACCCTTTCCCTTCCCTGATTAGCAACTGTTTGAATCTGCCCTTTGGAACTCAGGGAAGGTCAAGGAAGCTGAATGAAGTGTATTTCCTACAAACAAGAAGTGGGGGACACTAAAAGGATTTGTACCCAGGAGGGCCCCACAGAGTCCAGATCCATTTCATCAGGATGGAAGAGTTTGGGGAAAGGATGGAAGGACAGGGGTTGGGTGAGAATACAGGTAATTCAGGTAAAAAGGGGAGAGTTGACAGGCCCTTTGTTAGTTGGCTTTGGCATTTTGAATTTTATACAATGCCTAGCACACAACCTAACATCTGGTGGGCATCAATCAATGTTGTTTTGGATTGAAAAAGGCATCCGCCCAGTATATAACTTGAGGTTCCCCACAGAGCACTTTGCTTTCACACTCCAAGACCATGTGCTTGTCGGGTAGGGAGGGACCTGAATGGTCTTATTCCCGCTACACAGTTAAGAAATTGTGACATGAGAGGGTTGGTGACTATCCTGAGGTCATCAAGCCAGGAGGTTGTCTCCAGCTGTGTCTGGAACCCAGGCCTCTCTGCCCAAGACCTTTCTCACTTGGAGGCTGCATGAGAACTGCAGAGCCTGGAGGCTGGGTTTTCCACATGGGAGAACTTACTGTTAGTTTATGTTGGATGTGAAAAACTCCAATTATCTTTGTTAACAAAACCAAAACATGATGTGAATATAGTTTCCTGTGCTATACAATAAATCTTTGTGTTTATCTTGTAATAACTTATAATGGAAAAGAATAAAAAGAAAGAATATAGATATATACATATAAATATGTATCACTTTGCTATCCACCTGAAACTAACACAATGTTGTAAATGAACTATACTTCAATTAAAAAAAAAAACTCACTAAAAAGAGGAGGCCTCTGATTTTGTGATACCTGTGCCCAGAAGCAAGGGTTGCATTTCTGCACCAGACTGAGATTTTGCTGGAATGCGAGGTGGGGTAGGAGCCAGAAAGAGAGCAGATGGGAATTTCTGCTGAATGCCTGGGCCTCAGGAGTACCAGTGTTGACAGGAAGGTAGGACGCCAGAGATGGTCTTTGGGGCCCTTCTCCTTTTCTGGGGGCCCATCCTCTCCTCTCCTTTTCCCCAAACATCCTCTGACTTGAACTGTTTCCCCAGCTGCCTGAGGCCTCTTCCCCAGGGCCTAAGCTCCAGTGCATTCTCTGATTGAGAGCATTGAGGCTTAATTACTCTTCCCAGACCCCATCCAAACTTCTCTGGGCTGTGTCCCACCTCCTCAGGCACATTTCCTAAAGCACTCATCCAAGCTGGCTTTGCCTGGCTGGGTTCCCTGAAAGCAGAACCTGAACATGCTTGGGTGCAGGTGGCTTATTTTGGAGACAATCAATCCCAGGAAGCAGGACTTGGGGAAATGGGAGGTGGTAAGGAAGGAGGAAAAGCCATATATAATTCTGTTAAGGGTGCTCTTGTGAGAAATGAGGCTCCATTTCACCAATAAACATGCAGAAATCTCCCAGACCATCCATCCAAAAGACAGAAGATGGGAGCACTTATCCTTCAGCTTCTGTAGGGATTATTCCTGGGGACCTTGACTCCCCCAAACATCTGGACTACATTTGCCCACAGACTTCTGAGGCTCTGATGAAGGCCCCAAGTGGTGGCCCCATGGTTGGGGGTGGGCTTGAGGTAGGATGCTGACAATGTGAGTCTGAACTTGAACAGAGCTGTCCAGTACCCCTGAAGCAGAGATCAAAGGTGGGAGAGAGGATGCGACATGGGCACCACAAGCATATCCATTATGAAGCTATGTTATAGAGGCATATGAACTCAAATTCCTGGTGAAATGAACCTTGCATCAGTACAAACTAAGCCCGTCTATTTCCAGTAAAATTATTTGCCTGGAACTGTATTGTGTTTAGTATTTTATTAAAACTACAGAGCTAGGAACACTAACACTTTAGTTGCTATTTGGCTGGGGTATCTTTTTCTATACTTTCCATTACAATATTTCTGTGTCTTATATATTGGGTGTAACTAATATGTTGGATTGGAAAACAATCCAGTTTTGGTTTTTTTTATGATTATTACATTGTATTTTATTTATTTCTTTATACAGCAGGTTCTTATTAGTCATCCATTTTATACACATCAGTGTATACATGTCAATCCCAATCTCCCAATTCATCACACCCCCACCTCCACCCCCCACCGCTTTCCTCCCTTGGTGTTCATACGGTTCTCTACATCTGTGTCTCAATATCTGCCCTGCAAACTGGTTCATCTGTACCATTTTTCTACATTCCACATATATGCGTTAATATACGATATTTGTTTTTATCTTTCTGACGTACTTCACTCTGTATGACAGTCTCTAGATCCATTCACATCTCTACAAATGATCCAATTTCGTTCCTTTTTATGGCTGAGTAATATTCCATTGTATATATATACCACATCTTCTTTATCCATTTGTCTGTCGATGGGCATTTAGGTTGCTTCCATGACCTGGCTATTGTAAACAGTGGTGCAATGAACATTGGGGTGCATGTGTCTTTTTGAATTATGGTTTTCTCTGGGTATATGCACAGTAGCAGGATTGCTGGGTCATATGGTAATTCTATTTCTAGTTTTTAAAGAAACCTCCATACTGTTCTCCATAGTGGCTGTATCAATTTCCATTCCCACCAACAGTGCAAGAGGGTTCCCTTTTGCCCAAACCCTCTCCAGCATTTGTTGTTTGTAGATTTTCTGATGATGCCCATTCTAACTGGTGTGAGGTGATACCTCATTGTAGTTTTGATTTGCATTTCTCTAATAGTTAGTGATGGTGAGCAGCTTTTCATGTGCCTCTTGGCCATCTGTATGTCTTCTTTGGAGAAATGTCTATTTAGGTCCTCTGCCCATTTTTGGATTGGGCTGTGTGTTTTTTAAATATTGAGCTGCATGAGCTGTTTATATATTTTGGAGATTAATCCTTTGTCCGTTGATTCATTTGCAAATATTTTCTCCCATTCTGAGGGTTGTCTTTTCATCTTGTTTATGGTTTCCTTTGCTGTGCAAAAGCTTTGAAGTTTCATTAGGTCCCATTTGTTTATTTTTGGTTTTATTTCCATTACTCTAGGAGGTGGATCAAAAAAGATCTTGCTGTGATTTATGTCAAAGAGTGTTCTTCCTATGTTTTCCTCTAAGAGTTTTATAGTGTCCAGTCTTACATTTAGATCTCTAATCCATATTGAGTTTATTTTTCTGTATGGTGTTCGGGAGTGTTCTAATTTCATTCTTTTACATGTAGCTGTCCAGTTTTCCCAGCACCACTTATTGAAGAGACTGTCTTTTCTCCATTGTATATCCTTGCCTCCTTTGTCATAGATTAGTTGACCATAGGTGCGTGGGTTTATCTCTGGGCTTTCTATCTTGTTCCATTGATCTATGTTTCTGTTTTTGTGCCAGGACCATATTGTCTTGATTACTGTAGGTTTGTAGTATAGTCTGAAGTCAGGGAGTCTGATTCCTCCAGCTCTGTTTTTTTTCCTCAAGAATGCTCTGGCTATTTGGGGTCTTTTGTGTCTCCATACAAATTTTAAGATTTTTTGTTCTAGTTCCATAAAAAATGCCATTGGTAACTTGATAGGGATTGCATTGAATCTGTAGATTTCTTTGGGTAGTATAGTCATTTTCACAACATTGATTCTTCCAATCCAAGAACATGGTATATCTCTCCATCTGTTGGTATCATCTTTAATTTGTTTCATCAGTGTCTTATAGTTTTCTGCATACAGGTCTTTTGTCTCCTTAGTTATGTTTATTCCTAGGTATTTTTTTCTTTTTGTTGCAATGGTAAATGGGAGTGTTTCCTTAATTTCTCTTTCAGATTTTTCATCATTAGTGTATAGAAAGGCAAGAGATTTCTATGCATTAATTTTGTACCCTGCAACTTTACCAAATTCATTGATTAGCTCTAGTAGTTTTCTGGTGGCATTTTCAGGATTCTTTATGTATAGTATCATGTCATCTGCAAACAGTGACAGTTTTACTTCTTTTCCAATTTGTATTACTTTTATTTCTTTTTCTTCTCTGATTGCCGTGGCTAGGACTTCCAAGACTATGTTGAATAATAGTGGTCAGAGTGGACATCCTTGTCTTGATACTGATCTTAGAGCAAACGCTTTCAGTTTTTCATCATTGAGAATGATATTTGCTTTGGGTTTTTTGTATATGACCTTTATTATGTTGAGGCAGGTTCCCTCTAGGTCCATTTTCTGGAGAATTTTTATCATAATTCGGTGTTGAATTTTGTCAGAAGCTTTTTCTGCATCTATTGAGGTGATCATATGGTTTTTCTTCTTCAATTTGTTAATATGGTGTATTACATTGATTGATTTGCATATATTGAAGAATCATTCCATCCCTGGGATAAATCCCACTTGATCACGGTGTATGATCCTTTTAATGTGTTGTTGGATTCTGTTTGTTAGTACTTTGTTGAGGATTTTTGCATCTATATTCATCAGTGATATTGATCTCTAATTTTCTTTTTTTGTAGTATCTTTGTCTGGTTTCGGTATCAGGGTGATGATTTCTTCCTCTGCAATTTTTTGGAAGAGTTTGAGAAGGATGGGTGTTAGCTCTTCTCTAAATGTTTGATAGAATTCACCTGTGAAGCCATCTAGTCCTGGACTTTTGTTTGTTTGAAGATCTTAAATCACAGTTTCAATTTCATTACCTGTGATTGGTCTGTTCATATTTTCTATTTCTTCCTGGTTCAGTCTTGGAAGGTTATACCTTTCTAAGAGTTTGTCCATTCCTTCCAGCCCGTCCATTTTATTGGCATAGCATTGCTTGTAGTAGTCTCTTAGGATGCTTTGTATTTTTGCAGTGTCTGTTGTAACTTCTCTTTTTTCATTTCTAATGTTATTGATTTGAGTCCTCTCCCTCTTTTTCTTGGTGAGTCTGGCTAATGGTTTATCAATTTTGCTTGTCTTCTCAAAGAACCAGCTTTTAGTTTTATTGATCTTTGCTATTGTTTTCTTTGTTTCTATTTCATTTATTTCTGCTCTGAGTTTTATGATTTCTTTCTTTCTGCTAACTTTGGGTTTTGTTTGCTCTTCTTTCTCTAGTTCCTTTAGGTGTAAGGTTAGATTGTTTATTTGAGATTTTTCTTGTTTCATGAGGTAGGCTTGTATAGCTATAAATTTCCCTCCTAGAACTGCTTTTGCCACATCCCATAGGTTTTGGATCGTCGTTTTTTCATTGTCATTTGTCTCTAGGTATTTTTTGATTTCCACTTTGATTTCTTCAGTGATCTCTTGGTTATTTAGTAACGTATTGTTTAGCCTCCATGTGTTTGTGTTTTTTACATTTTTTTCCCTGTGATTGATTTCTAATCTCATAGTGTTGTGGTCAGAAAAGATGCTTGATATGATTTCAATTTTCTTAAATTTACTGAGGCTTTATTTGTGACCCAAGATGTGATCTATCATGGAGAATGTTCCATGTGCACTTGAGAAGAAAGTGTAATCTGCTGTTTTTGGATGGAATGTCCTATGAATATCAAATAAATCTATCTGGTCTGTCGTGTCATTTAAAGCTTGTGTTTCCTTATTAGTTTTCTGTTTGGATCATCTGTCCATTGGTGTAAGTCAAGTGTTAAAGTCCCCCATTATTACTGTGTTACTGTCGATTTCCTCTTTTATAGGTGTTAGCAGTTGCCTTACGTATTGAGGTGCTCCTATGTTGGGTGCATATATATTTATAATTGTTATATCTTCTTCTTGAATTGATCCTTTGATCATTATGTACTGTCCTTCCTTGTCTCTTGTAACATTCTTTATTTTAAAGTCTATTTTATCTGATATGAGTATTGCTACTTCAGCTTTCTTTTGATTTCTTTTGCATGGAATATCTTTTTCCATCCCCTCACTTTCAGTCGTATTTGTCCCTAGGTCTGAAATGGGTCTCTTGTAGACAGCATATATATGGGTCTTGTTTTTGTATCCATTCAGTGAGCCTGTGTCTTTTGGTTGGAGCATTTAATCCATACACGTTTAAGGTAATTATCAATATGGATGTTCCTATTACCATTTTCTTAATTGTTTTGGGTTTGTTTTTAAAGGTCCTTTTCTTCTCTTGTGTTTCCCACTTAGAGAAGTTCCTTTAGCATTTGTTGTATCGCTGGTTTGGTGGTGCAGAATTCTCTTAGCTGTTGCTTGTCTGTAAAGCTTTTGATTTCTCCATCGAATCTGAATGAGATCCTTGCTGGGTAGAATAATATTGGTTGTAGGTTCTTCCCTTTCATCACTTTAAGTATATCATACCACTCCCTTCTGACTTGTAGAGTTTCTGCTGAGAAATCAGCTGTTAACCTTATGGGAGTTCCCTTGTATGTTGTCATTTTTCCCTTGTTGTTTTCAATAATTTTTCTTTGTCTTTAATTTTTGCCAATTTGATTACTATGTGTCTCGGTGTGTTTCTCCTTGGGCGTATCTGGGACTCTCCTGGCTTCCTGGACTTGGGTGGCTATTCCCTTTCCCATGTTAGGGAAGTTTTTGACTATAATCTCTTCAAATATTTTTTCAGGTCCTTTATCTCTCTCTTCTCTTGCTGGGACCCATATAATGTGAATGTTGTTGCATTTAATGTTGTCCCAGATGTCTCTTAGGCTGTCTTCATTTCTTTTCCTTCTTTTTTCTTTATTCTGTTTTGCAGCAGTGAATTCCACCATTCTGTCTCCAGGTCACTTATCCGTTCTTCTGCCTTGGTTATTCTGCTATTGGTTCCTTCTAGTGCATTTTCATTTCAGTTATTGTATTGTTCATCTCTGTTTGTTTTGTTCTTTAATTTTTTTAGATCTTTGTTAAACATTTCTTGCATCTTCTAGATCTTTGCCTCCATTCTTTTTCTGAGATCCTGGATCATCTTCACTATCATTATTCTGAATTTTTTTTCTGGAAGGTTGCCTATCTCCACTTCATTTAGTTGTTTTTCTGGGGTTTTATCTTGTTCCTTCATCTGGTACATAGCCCTCTGCCTTTTCATCTTGTCTATCTTTCTGTGAATGTGGTTTTTGTTCCACAGGCTGCATTATTGTAGTTCTTGTTGCTTCTGCTCAATCCAGCTTTGTTTTTACATAAGATGTTTTTACTTTATATTCATTTATAATTTTATTTGTATAATTGCATTTTTCTTCCATTTTATTTGGGCCATTTTATTTATTCCAATTTTTCTATTTTTTTCTCATTCTTGTCAACTTTTGGGTTGGTAGGGGTTTTTGCTTCCCTTTATTTTATTTTCCCCTCAGTTTTGAAGTTATATGCTCTATTCTTTTATCCTTCTTATAGAAATTTTAACATGCATATTAACGCAACAAAATCTCCAATTAATCATGAACTTTACACTCCTTCTGAGCAATACAGTTATCTTTGAGCACTTTAACCCTGACATTTGCCTCACTACTTATCCAGAAATTTAATTCTGTATTCTTATTTGGCACACAACTCAGGAGTTAATATGATTATTGCTTTTTTACATCAATTTCTATTTAGATTTGCCCACATATTTTTTTTTTCTTTCTACTTGTGCTTTCATTCCTCTTGCATTGCAGACCTTCCTCCAGGGATCATTTCCTTCTATTGGAAGTGTGTCCTTGAAAAGTTCTTTTAATGAGTGTCTATTGGTAGTGCATGCTCTAAACTCATTTTTATCTGGACATTCTTATTTTGCCTTCATTTTTTACTATAACATTATACAGACATACTTCAGAGATAGTGTTATTTCCAGATCACCACAATAAAGTGAGTCATACAAATTTTTAGGTTTCCCAGTACATGTAAAAGTTATGTTTACACAATGCTGTAGTCTATTAAGAGTGTGCAACAGCATTATGTCCAAAAGAATGTACATATATTAATTTAAAAATACTTTATTGCTAAAAAATGCTAGTCATCCTCTGAGCCTTAGCAAGTTGTAGTAGTAACATCAAAGATCACTGATCACAGATCACCATAAAAATATAATAATAATGAAAAAGTTTGAAATATTTCAAGAATTACCAAAATGTGATACAGAGACATGAAGTGAACAAATGCTGTTGGAAAAATGACATCAATGGATTTGTTGTATGCGGGGTTGCCGCAAAACTTCAATTTGTAAAAAAGCACAACATCTGTGAAGTGTGATAAAGAAAAGTGCAATAAGGTGTGGTATACCTGTAATTAAAATAATTTAAAAATATGTTTTGGGATATGTATTACTGCTTTATTCCTCTCCCCTATATATTCATTACTTTGTCATTTTACACACATTTTTTTCTTTTACATATATTTTAGTATCAGCTTGTTAGGTTCTCTAAAAAATAAGTATCATTTTGGGGCTTTGGCTGAGAGTGAACTGAATGTAGAGATCAGTGTGTGGAAGAACTGCCATCAATATTGATTCTCTGTGCATCTCTGGGTCCTGTGAAATCCATTAGCATCGACTTCGCAGGTATTTGCTCCTCAGCTTCATGTTGGGTCCATGTGTGCCTCTCTGTTTCTGTAGGTCCCTTTATGCCTCAATATGTTCTTTTTCTTCAAAAGTATTGCACATTTCTTCTTAGATTTGTTCCTAGGTAATCACTGCTATTTTTTTTTTTTTTTGGTTACTATCATAAATGGGGTCTTTTTTTTACCATTAAACTTTCTAATTTTCTATTTGGTTATTTCTCATGTAGAACTTGCATCTTGTCATTTACTGAACTCTTATGTTTGTTCTAAAAGGTTTTTGATTGATTTGTATTTTTTTGATGAACAATTGTATTGTTGTAAACAAGAACATTTTTCTCTTCCTTCCAATACACCTTTTGTTTTTTTCTTGTTTTATTTATTGTCTAGGACCTATTACTGCAAAATATACTTGAAGACTGGCAAATTTGTCTTGTTCCTGACTTTTATATGAGTACTTCTAATGTTTTACCATTCAGTATAATGCTTGTTTTAAGTTACTTGTAGAATTTTTATTTTATCTTACTATTTTAGATTAAGGGAGCTTTTTTGTACTATTAGCTGACCATAGCTTGCAGGTAGTTGTGTGACGTGTGCAGGGTAAGTTTTAGATCAGAGACCAGTGTTGAATTTTCCCAAGGGCCTTTTCTGTATTACATCAGTCAGTTATTGTCATAATAATATTGCATAACAACCACCACTAGATTCAATGGCTTAATAAAACAAATATATTTTTCATTCACACACAATCCAGCTTCATTGTGGCTTGACTAAGCTTAAGGCTGAATCCAGGACTGTTCCAAATATCTCTTATTCTTCTAGGGCCAGCAGTCTAGACAGAGTATATTCTTCTATGGCGATGGCAGTAGTGTAACAGGGGAGAAGCAGAAACAAGTGATACCCCATAGGCTTGGAACACTCCTACATCTGTCCAATTCCCATTAGCTAAAGCAAGTCACATGGTTGAGCCCAACAACAATGAAGATGGGAGAGGTGCACATTGCCTCTGGAGGAAGGAACTCAAAGTCACATAACAAGAAGTGTGGATACAGGGATGCATACAAAACTGGGAAGAAGAATGCAATAGATCACATGCATCCATTGAGATATTTATAGATTCTATGTCCCACCCTAATATGTTATGTAATTATATTAATAGATTTTCAATTGTTGAAACATCCTCACAAGCCTGGAATAAACCCTGCTTGTCTTAATCCATTATTATTGTTATAATTAAGTGATTGGTTTTGATTTTCTAAAATTACTCCTATGATTAATAGTTTTTCACTCATGATTGTGGAAAAAGGGAAGATAGGACTCACTTCTGGGTGGGAGCTGGTAAAAGTTTGTTTCATGGGAATGAGAATTTCCCATTTCACTGAAGAGAGGTAGCCACCTGGGACTCTGTGCTTCCTCTGGCTTTAGTGTGTAATTTCCTGCTTTGGTGCAAAAGTAGGGACCTTGTTCCTGCTACTTAGCATAGATAGGGGAAAAGGAGGGTCCAACAACTGAGTGACTCCCTGTTATGTGTTAAATTGTGTCCACCCAGAATTCATATGTTGAAGCCCTAACCTCCAGTAACTCTGAATGTGACCTTATTTGGAAATAGGTTAATTTCAGATACAATTAGTTAAGATGAGGTCATTAGAGTGGGCCCCTATCCAATATGTCTGACATTCTTATAAAAAGGGGAAATTTGGGCATAGACATGCACCCAGGGAGAATGCCATGTGAAGATGAAGGCGGAGATCAGGATGATCATTCCACAAGTCAAAAACACCAAATATTGTTGGAAAGTCACCAGAAGCTAGGGGAGAGGCACAGAACAGATTCTTCCTCACAGGTCTCAGAGGGAACCAACCTTGTTGAGCTCTAGATCTTGTTCTTCTAGACTCCAGAACTGTAAGGCAAAAAATTTCTGTTGTTTAAACCATCCATTTTGTGGAGTTTATGGCAGCCCTAGGAAGCAAATGTATCCTTTTCCCCAAAATAATCACACTGGCAAATGCTTGAGAACCCTTGCTCATTCCTGTGTCTATTAATTCTTAGCTTGGAGTTTCCTAAAACTTCTACTTCTGTAGTTTTTTTTCTCTGCCTGTGTTTTTGGTTGATGTTGCTTCCAATCTCTTTTTCCTTCATAGATATGACTCATTAACTCTCTAGTCAACATTTTTAATCAAGTGATGTTAGTCTCATTTTCCAGGTTGTTATAGACTTATTCAACATTCTATATATTTTTCTGTCTTTCTTGCAGTTTGGGGTCATCTGTTCCAGAGATGACATATACACGTTCCAGAGATTAGGACCTGATATCTTTTGGTGGCCATTATTTAACCTACTACAGTCCTCTTTTAAAACCATTTGTAATAAGTTAAACGTTCACTTCTGTATTTTTTCAGTCCTCATATAGCTCTTTCTCTGTATATAGTCTCTCACTCTGTATTTGAATCTAATACATCTAGGCTAGCTTTGGTGTTTGATAATATTTACAACAAATATTACTCTGTATTTTAGGATCCTGAATATCTAGCTATCATTTAGGTGGAAAGTGGTGATTAAAAGCACTTGAGAGTTTATACGATATTTTAAAGTTATAGTTTATACATACTGATTTTGATTAAAACACTCATTATTCAGCCTAATAATATTGGAAGAAAATGTGGGTTCTGCCTATAAAATTATAGAAAAAAATAATTATTCTATGGTATTATATCAAACCTTAATATTTACTTGGAGGTGATAATTTTTATAACTTCTTTTTTTTTTTTTAATCACAGTAGTCTCTACCTAGACTCTTAAAAAAATTAACAGTACTGCTGAAATTGGGATCACTTTATTTAAATTAAAAAATATTTTTATACAATTTTTAAGGTTACTTTCCATTTACAGTTACTACAAAATATTGGCTATATTCCCCCAAGTTGTACAATACGTCCTTGAGCCTATCTTACACCCAATAATGTGTGCCTCCCACTCCTCCCTCCTTATATTGCCCCCTCCCCCTCCCTACTGGTAACCACTAGTTTGTTCTCTATATCTGAGTCCAGAGAAGAGATCTTTTTAGAGAAGTGTTGAGTGAAAGAAGAAACAGAATGAGGCCAACTGCATAATGCCATTTATGTAAATGAAATCACAAGTACTAGTAGAGTAACATTTCATATTTTACAAAGATGCATATGTACATATTCTAGTACATGATCAAAAACATTAGCTTGGGAGCCTGTGTGGGTCAGGAATTAAAGGGAAATGACAAGATATCAGCCTTGCACAAACTGATGATGAAAGTGGACTATGAACCAAGGACTATGGTCAATTCAACCTTTGGTTCTTGAGGTTAAGAAATACCTCTTCTCCATCTTCTTCTTCAGCTCCTGCCCTTCCGCCACCTCCCTTTCATATCTGGGTGTCTGCACTCTGTGTCTCTGCTTCTTCACCCCCCACTCACCCATGTGCCTCTTCAGGCTGGTTTCCAGGCCTGTCATCCCCCGCAAACTGCTCTTCTGAAAGTCATCATTGACTTCCATATGGCTGGATTCACTGGGCATTTTAAATTTATATTTCTCTTCATTTTTACAATTAAGGTTAAATTAACTCATCCTTTTAAGTGTATAGTTCTGTTGGACAGATGCAGGGAGTCACCTGTCATGGATGGCTTTGTTTTCACCACACTAGTCAAGATATAAAATGGTTTTACTGCAATCTCAAAATTCCTTCATGATACCCCTTTGTAATCATTCCCACTCTCAGAACCTGGCAAGAACTGATCTGTTATCTGTACCTGTAATTTTATCTTCTTGAGAATGTCACATAAATTGATCCATACAGCATGCAGTCTTTTTTAAAAAACATTTTAAAAAATTTGTACAGTTTTTAAAGGTTACTTTCCATTTACAGTTATTACAAAATATTGGCTATATTCCCCATGTTGTACAATATACCCTTGAGCTTATCTTACACCCAATAGTTTGTGCCTCCCACTCCTCCACCCCTATATTGACCCTCCCTACCCGTCCCCACTGGTAACCACTAGTTTGTTCTCCCTATCTGTGAGACTGCTTCTTTTTTTGTTATGTTCACTAGTTTGTTGAATTTTTTAGATTCCACATACAAGTAATACACAGTATTTGTCTTTCTCTGTCTGACTTGTTTCACTTAGCATAATGTCTTCCAAGTCCATCCATGTTGTTGCAAATGGCAAAATTTTGTTCTTTTTTATGGCTGAATAGTATTCCATTGTATATATACACCACATCTTTAGCCATTCATCTGTTGATAGACACTTAGGTTGCTCCTATATCTTGGCAATTGTAAATAATGCTGCTGTGAACATTGGGGTGCATGTATGTTTTTGAATTAGTGTTTTGGGGTTTTGTGGGGTTTTTTTGGATATATACCCAAGAGTGGAATTACTGGGTCATGTAGTAGTTCTATTTTTAGTTTCTTTACAAAACTCCATACTGTTTTCCACAGTGGCTGCACCAATTTACATTCCCACCAACAGTGTACAAGTGTTCCCTTTTCTCCACATCCTCACCAATGTTTGTTATTTGTGTTCTTTTTAATGATAGCTATTCTGACAGGTGTGAAGTGGTATCTCATTGTGGTTTTGATTTGAATTTCCCTGACGATTAACAATGTTGAGCATCTTTTCATGTGCCTGTTGGCCATCTGCATTTCCTCTTTGGAAACATGTCTATTCATTTATTCTGCCCATTTTTAAATTGTTTTTTTCTTTATGTTGAGTTGTATGAGCTGTTTATATATGTTGGATATTAGTCCCTTATCAGTCATATCATTTCCAAATATTTTCTCCCATTCAGTAGGTTATCTTTTTGTTTTGTTGATAGTTTCCTTTGTAGTGCAAAAGCTTTTAATTAGGTCCTATTTGTTTATTTTTGCTTTTATTTCCTTTACTTTTGGAGATGGATCCATAAAAAATATTGTAATTTATATCAAAGTGTGCTCTGCCTATGTTTGCCTCCAGGAGTTTTAGAATATCCAGTCTTACATTTAGGTCTTTAGTTCACTTCGAGTTTATTTTTGTATATGGTGTTAGAGAATGTTCTAATTTCATTCTTTCACATGTAGCTGTTCAGTTTGCCCAGCACCACTTATTGAAGAGACTGTCTTTTCTCCATTGTGTACTTTTGCCTCCTTTTTCATAGATTAATTGACCACAAGTGTGTGGGTTTATTTCTGGGCTCTCTATTCTGTTCCATTGATCTATGTGTCTGTTTCTGTACTGGTACCATGCTGTTTTGATTACTATAGGTTTGTAGTATAGTCTAAGGTCAGAGAGCATGATTCCTCCAGCTCTGGTCTTCTTTCTGAAGATTGTTTTGGTTATTGGGAGTCTTTTGTGTTGCTGTATAAATTTTAAAATTATTTGTTCTAGTTCTGTGAAAAATACCATTGGCATTTTGATAGGGATTGCAATGAATCTGTAGGTTGCCTTAGGTACTATGGTCATTTTAACAATATTGATTCTTCCAATCCAAGAACATGGTATATCTTTCTGTCTATTTGTATCATCTTCAATTTTTTTCATCAGTGTCTAATTGTTTTTGGAGTACAGGTCTTTTGCCTCCTTAGGTAGATTTATTCCCAGGTATTTTATTCTTTTTGATGTGATAGTAAATGGAATTGTTTCCTTAATTTCTCTTTATGATACTACATTTTTAGTGTATAGAAATACAACAGATTTTTGTATATTAATTTTGTATCCTGCAAATTTACTGAAATCACTGATGAGCTCTAGTAGTTTTCTTGTGACATCTTTAGGATTTTCTATGCGTAGTATCATGTCATCTGCAAATAGTGACAGTTTTACTTCTTCATTTCCCATTTGGATTTCTTTTATTTATTTTTTTCTTCTCTGATTGCTATTGCTAGGACTTCTAAAACTATGTTGAATAAAAGTGGTGAGAGTGGGCATCCTTGTCTTGTTCCTGATCTTAGAAGAAATGCTTTCAACTTTTCACCATTAAGTAGGATGTTAGCTGTGGGTTTGTCATATATGGCCCTTACTATGTTGAGGTATGTTACCTTTTTACCTGCTTTCTGGAGAGTTTTTATCATAAATGGATGTTGAATTTTACCAAAAGCTTTTTCTGCATCTATTCGATGAACATATGGTTTTTATTCTTCAACTTGTTAATGTGGTGTATCACCTTGACTGATTTGCAGATATTGAAAAATCCTTGCATCTGTGGGAGATATCCCATTTGATCATGGTATATGATCCTTTTAGTGTATTGTTGGATTCGGTTTGCTAGTATTTTGTTGAGGATTTTTACACCTGCTCATCAGTGATATTGGCCCAACATGCAATCTTTTTATCCAAATTGTTGTGTGTATCAATAGCCTGTTCCTTTTTATGACTGAGTAGTATTCCATTTACTGATGGATCACAGTTTGTTTATTCACTCACCTGTTGAAGGACATTTGGATTGTTTCCAAGTTTGGGTGATTACAAATAAAGCTGCTATAAACATTTGCATACAGGCTTTTGTGTAAACATATATTTTCATTTCTCTGGATAGAAATCAAGAAATGGAGTTGCAGCAGCCACATAGCACAGGGAGATCAGCTCGGTGCTTTGTGACCACCTAGAGGGGTGGGATAGGGAGGGTGGGAGGGAGGGAGATGCAAGAGGGAAGAGATATGGGAACATATGTATATGTATAACTGATTCACTTTGTTATAAAGCAGAAACTAACACACTATTGTAAAGCAATTATACTCCAATAAAGATGTTTAAAAAAAAAAAGAAATGGAGTTGCTGGATCATATGGTAGGTATATGTTTATCTCAAAAGAAACTGGATATTTTTGAGTCTTCAGTTTACTAGACTTCTCAGCATCATGCACTTTGTTGACCTCTCCTTTCTGTGAGGCTACTTCTTCCAGTTTCTCCCTTTCCCTCTTTCTCCTTCCTTCCCATCCTCACCAGCCCCTCACCACCACCACAACCACCACCACCACCACCACCACCCTGTCCTGAGTTGGATGGAAAGTTTCCCTGGCTCAGTCCTAGGCTCTCTGTCTTCCCTTCCTCTGGGTGATCACAGCAGTTCCATGGCTGGAAATACTGTCTCTGGGCTGTGGCTTACACATTTATAACTCTACCCTGACCTTTTCTAAACCCCAGGCTCATGAATCCAGCTACGCATGTGTCACCAAAACAGAGCTTTCTCCTATGACTCTCAAAGTGTTGATGTCCTCAGTGCTCTGTTCCACTTCACCTGCTTCTTGTTTGGTTTTTCCCACCAAAGTAGATACAACTCCACTTACCCAGGTGCTTAAAACAAAAACTGCAGAGTTATTCTTTATATTCTCCTTGTAGTTATTTTCTATTGTTGCCTAACAAATTACCACAAATTTAGTGGCTTAAAACAACAGCCATTTATCATCTCACAGTTTCCCTTGGTCATAAGTTGGCACAGTGGGGCTCAGCTGGTTCCTCTGCTCCAGATCTCACAGGACCTAAATCAAAGTGTTGCATTCCTCTTTGGAGGCTTTGCGGAAGTATATACTTCCAAGCCCATTCAAGTTGTTGGAAGAATCTAGTTCCTTGCAATTGTTGGACTAAGGTACTTATTTCCTCACTTGTTGCAGCCAGGAACCATTCATAGCTCTAGGAACCTCTCTTTGTTCCTTGCACATGGCTCCCTACACCTCTGAACAAGCAACAGGATGTGGAACTCTTCTCATAATTGGAATTTCTCTGTCTTCCCCTCGTGCTTCATCTCTCTGACTCCAGCAGGAGAATGTTCTCTGCTTATGGGATAATCCAGGATAATCTCCCTATTTTATCCACCTGGATAATCCAGGATAATCTCCCTATATTTTCTCCACCAGTAACCCTGTTGTGAGTTGATTTGTGTCTCCTCCAATGGTATATTGAAGTCTTCACCTCTGGTACCTGAAAATGTGACCTTATTTGGAAATATGATCTATGCAGATGTAATCAAGATGAGGTCAGATGAGGAGTAGAGTGAGCTCTTAATCCAATATGACAGGTGTCCTAATAAAAAGAGACCCAGAGACAAAGAACCACAGAGAGGAGAATGCCATGTGAAGACATGCACAGAGGAAAGATGGCCATGTGATGACAGAGACAGAAATTGGAGTTATAGAGCTGCAAGCCAAGGAATGCCAAGGAATGCTGGTAACAACCAGAAGCTAGGAGGGAAAGCATGGCCTTGCTGATACCTTGATTTCAGCTTTTCTATTGTTTTATGCCAACCAGTTTGTGGTACTTTGTTACACAGCCCTAGAAAACTAATACAAACACCATTTACATCTGCAAAATCCCTTTGACCATGTAAAGTAACATAGTCACAGGCTTGTGACTGTTTATCATATTTACAGTCCTAGGGATTAGGGCTCATCATTCTGCCTACAATTTCTTTTCTACCCAACATGCAGCTAATCCATCACCAAGTCAATTCTTCCTAAAAATAGTTCTCAAATCTATCCATTAATCTCTATCACCATTGAAGCCAAGATACCTTCATCTCCTTCCTGAATTGTAATAAAATTTCCCTAACTGATTTCCTTGTTTTTCCTTTTCCCTATCCTCATAAAATTATTTCTTACAAAACAATACTCAGATCATTTTAAGGCATAAATTGGATCATATCATTTGTATCAGTGTAGAATGCATTGAAGGCAATTAAAAGAAAATCTAACTTATGATGGCATTTTTTTAAAAAAGAGGCTTATTTTCCTCACATGATAATTCCCAACACAGGCAGTCTAGAGCAGATGCAGAAGTTGAATAACGTTGTGAAGGACCCAGACACAGAAATGTAGACATTTCTGCTCTACCATTCTTATATTTACCTTTTCGTCCTCATGGTCACGATATAACTGCTGTGCCTCCAGGCATAACATTTGTGTTCCAGGATGGAAATTAGAGAAGGGCAAAGGACCAAACCACCTGCCAAAACCTACCTTCCTTTTTATTAGGAAATCCAAATATTTCCCAGAAACTCTTCTCATCAGATATAAGTTTATATCTCATCAGCCAGAACTGTATCACATGACTATCCCTAGCTACAAGGGAGGCTTAGAAATTGAGTATTTCAGTAGAGAAAGGCAGGGGAATAAGTACTCCATGAGCCTATCTACATCACCTGCCTCATCACTCTCTTGTTTAGAACATCTCAGTTTGACTTTTTAATGCAACAAGAATGAAAACCAAATTTCTTTTTAAACAGCCTACACAGCATTTCACTGCCTCTCTAATGTCATTATTCATGACTCCTTTCCTCTCTCTAGGTGTTTCTAGTTCTTTCCTGACTTGAAGTCTCTATGCATTTCCTTTTGTCTACAGGTAAATTGTATTATTGTCCTCAATTCATTCTGTCCCTGTAAGAAAGTGTCCACCCATGCCCTTTGCAGAGCCTTTCCATACAGAAGGGAGGACATATTTTGGGGCCCTTGAGCTTTGGCTGATAAATGTTAACAGACTTGATGCTACCAGAGACTCTGAATGTTCTGAGAAGTTTGCCTTGACCTCCTCTACCTCTATCATCCACCAGAAGAGCATGTCCCCATAGCTTCTTGGCTCTGAATGAGACACTTGGAGGAGCCCCGAAAACAACCCATAACCTGGAGCCAAGCCCAGTTGAGTCCAGTTGAGATCACTCAGACCCCAGCCAAATCCAAGACTTGGAGTGAGAAAAGTAAGTGTTATTGTAAGCTACTGAGATTTTGGTTACAATTGTTGTGCCGCATTAATGCAGCAAAACCTAACACAATCTGAATTATTCTTCCCCCAGTCTTTACTTTGTTAACTTTTATTTATCCTTTGGGTCTCAAATAAAATATCACTTCCCCAAAGAGACTTTACCTGTAATACAGATCCTGATTATGTTTTTCCTCTGTACTAAGCTTTCTCATAGCATACTATTCTCTCCCCTTATTAAGTCTAATGTAATTTTTAATTTTAATTTTCGTGTTCATTTGTTAAAAATGTACCTCCCACTGAAGACTGTTAGCTACATGGGGACAACACCTGTCTGTTCATTACTGTATATAACAATACCAAACACAAGACCTGACACATAATAAGTGTTCAATAAATGTTAGTTATTGTTTATTGAATAAATATATAGCCAATAGAAAGAATATTATTCTGCTATTTAAAATTCTGTTTTTGAAGACTTTTCAATGAAGTATAGCCTATGGTTATATGATTATGATCCAAATAGTGTGAATGAATATGAATGTATTCATACAAAAATAGTCAAAGGAAACCTACCAAAGTATTAACAATGCCTGTTTCTGTGTGGAGGCATTATAGTTTATTTTTATTTGCTTTTTTTAAAATATAATTTTCTGTATATTACATATTTATTCCAATATATTAGCCATATATTGTTTTCATAATCAGAAAACAAAATAAAAGTTACTAAAAAGAGAGGGAGAGATTACAGCTTAATTGTACTTCTCTTAGTGATGTAATGAGAAGATTCTAAAGAATATCAGAAATTGGAACAAAGCCTGGGCAACTGGCCAGAACATTCTAAGTTAGACATAGCTCGTCCTGGGCTTCCCTGTTCTCAGGGATCCCCAGGGTCTCTTGTTCCTTGCCTTCAGGAGGGTGTCTGACAAGCACAAGAGAGGCCAGGGCCAAGAGGAAGTAGTGGTCCCTCGGGGTTAGGCTGGCTGGGAGGACATATAGCAGAGTGAAACCAGACAGTTAGGTGGGAAGTTCAAGCCAAAGCCATCCTGGTCCATCATGGGTAGATCAGGTGAGCAGCTCAAGTAAATTCACAAGGTGCAATTTCACATTGTGTTTTACCTTTCTGGAGAGGAGATAATCTTGTAGCAAATGGGCAACTTGATTGCTGTTTGGATTTCACAGGTCAGAAGATATGCTGGGCCCTTCATATCCCAGAGTTCCACAGGGATGTCTCTTGAGGTGCAACGAAGGACAAGGGGGAAGCTGGAAAGGCCTTCCTATTCCCTGACTTCAATCAAAACAGTTCTACTATTATCTGTAAGAGCCCATTAGAAGCAAAGGATTCCATTTCTTTAAAAAAGGGGGTGGGCATTTAAAATCAAAGATAATGATGGCCCAGGGGAGCCACAGAAGTCTTTTGATGAGGGGAATGACCTGTTCAACATGAAGTTGCCATTTAAACAACTTCCAGTGGGCCAGGCTGCAAGACCAAGAGCAGTGAAGACTGACTGGAGGACAGGAAACTGTTGCAATAGGTGAATAATGTAATGGTGATACTACCACTACTACTACTACTACTTATTGAGCTAGACACTGTTCAAAGTACTTTACCTGTATGAACTCATTCATCTCCATAATAACTCAATGAGATAAATACCTTATTATCTCTAGTTTACAGCTGAGGGGACTGAGGCACAGAGATCTTAGATAATTCACCCAAAGTGACACAGAAATAAAGAGGAAAAGCCAGGATGTGAGACCAGGTAGGCTGGCTTAAAGCCTGGGCTCTCCATCCTGGCCCAGAGGGAAGTTGAGGAAAAGTGGGTCTGTCTGGCAGACTAGATTGACATGACCTTTTTTATTATGCCCACTGTCACTTCGTCTCTTGAACTTTAATCTGTGTCTAGTGGATTCAGGTTATTAGTCAGACTAACATGCTCCCAGGGCATAAGGGCAGATGGGATGTGTTGGGTAGTGTGGAGGAGGAGGGAATCAAAGTCATACTGAAATGTAGTCTGAAATCCTGGGCAGCACTGGTGTTGATGGAGTCAGGTAAATCAAGAGTAGGTGAATTTGAGTGCAGTGGGGGAAATGCTGTTCCAATTTGGTATGGTGAAGGGACATGGAAGTGGGTGGGTTCAATGATGGTAATAACATCAACTATTATTTTGGAGCAGTGCTTCTGGATGTTTAGGTTACATCAGAATCCCCAGAGGGCATGGTAAACCCCAGATCTCTAGGCTTCCTCCTCAGAGTTTCTGATTCAGTGGGTCTGGGGTGGGGCCTGAGAATCTGCATTTCTAACAAGTTCCCAGGTGATGCTGATGCTATTGTTCGACAAACCACACTGTTTTAATGCTGTTTTAGAGCATCACCCTCTCTGCAAGGCACTTCCACATACACAGTAGCATGAATTCTTCTTAAACACTCCCTCTACTATATTTTGTGACTTTAGTGTTCTGAAAAATACACATAACTCATTTCCTATTGTTTCTATCTGATATCCTTTACCTTAATCATCAAAACTCCTGGATATCTGTTGTATATCTGTGTCTTTGCATAAATTGTTCTTATTGTCTGTTACGCTTTCCACAACCCTGGTTCCAAATTTATCTAATTTCTTTTCTTCCTTAAAAATTTACCTCCCCTAGGGACTTCCCTGGTGGCATAGTAGTTAAGAATCTGCCTGCCAATGCAGGGGACACGGATTCGAGCCCTGATCCAGGAAGATCCCACATGCCGTGGAGCAACTAAGCCCGTGTGCCACAACTACTGAGCCTGTGCTCTAGAGCCCACGAGCCACAACTACTGAGCTCACGTGCCTCAACTACTGAAGCCTGCATGCCTAGAGCCCATGCTCCACACCAAGAGAAGCCACTGCAATGAGAAGCCTGTGCACCGCAATGAAGAGTAGCCCCCACGCACAGCAATGAAGACCCAACACAGCCAATAATAAATAAAAACAAATAAATTAATTAAAAAAAATTTACCTCCCCTAGGAAGTTTCCTCTGGCCCCCCAACCCCAGTCTGATTTGATTGTCCCTCTTCTGTACTTCTATGACACTTTCTACCTTCCTCTTCTGAGCACAGTGCCTGGCATAAAGTAAATGCTCGATAAATATCTGATGAATTAAGTAAATGAATAAATCTCTCCCTCATCAGAACCACCATAACCTGCATCTCTTTCATGGTACATTCTAATGGAACACTGTAATCTTTAGAACAGGGATGGAAAATGTGCTTTATCTTAGACTCTAGCTCCTATCAATTTCTGTGCAGAGGATTTTTGAGGCCATATCTGGGCTCAGCAGAAAAGAACAATGGTTGATTAATATTGTCTGTCACAGATAAAGATGTGGGAAATGGGGGTAATGGTGCCATATATATGTCACTCCTACTCTAGAGTGAATTGATTCTCCTCCCCTCCTGTCCATACTAAGGATGAAAAGTTCAAGCCTTAAGACACAACTGGGCCTAGCAAATTTTGCAGGGCTTTTGAGAAGGGAACACTGTAGTGCTGGGATAATCAGGGAGGGCTCTTTTTTGGGGAGGGGTGCCCTCAGTAAAGGGAGTTCTCAGTATTTGGACTAGCTGCTCAGACACCGAAAACTGATTCTCTTCAGAAGAAAATCAGATTGGCTGAGGGAATTTAGAATGCATGGTTCTAATACAAGTGCCCAGCATATAACCCAAGCTTCTTTCCTGTTATTCAGATTTCCCAAGGTAGACAGCTCAGACTGGGAATCCTGGCCCTATGGATAGCTAATAGATCTTGACACCTTTGTGGACCAGGGCAGTTTCCAAATAAAAACCTGAATATCCTGACTGGTTGTCAAATTGAATTAGAGACTTTGGGTTCAGCTTGTTCCCCACTAGAGTTACTGCATATAGGAAATGTTCTGGTACCAAGGGGCCAGGGCGGGGCCAAAGGGGCAGAGTGGTGGACAGTTATAGCAATACTGCTGGGGGTGACAGATGAGGGCTCAATTTCCTCTGAGGGTGTTTCTAATCCAACAAGTTTGCTTTTTATTCCTTTTAGGCCTCAATAAAACTTTTAAGTGGGTCAGTACCCTTGTTAAACAAATATTTTCCACCTCTTGCCTAACTGAAGTCCCAATTATACTGTCTTCAAAATTTAATGGCAGGGCATTCAAGGCCCAAGACAAATTTAAGAAAGGGACTCTCCTTCCAGCCTCTAGATCATGTGATATGGGAATTGTTCTCCTGGACTCAGCCTTGAAATCTCTCTAACTTAGATCTTCCTCAACAGATGCTCCAGCAACCCCTGAAAGACACTACCTGCATGGGTCCTTTGGAAAGGCTTCTCTCATCCTTTATGATCCAGTTTCTGCTCCAGCCTAGATTAGTTCTAGCTGGGATATAAGGCACATGTCTAAACATCTGGGACATCTTTGGTATACTTTTGTTGTATGTCTTCAAATAAATATTATGTTAAGAGACACAGGCCTGTAGGACAATACTATCAAAATCCATACCATTTAAGGGTCATCGTGGGCCTCTGGGGTAACACCAAATGGAGGTAATATTGTGAATTCTTCCAAGAGGAAGTATTAATAAAGACTATTTCATGATTATAAACAATTGTTCAGCCTATGGAATTTACCAAAGAGGTTGGCTATTTGTCACTCAGGGATGTTGAGGTTCCTGAAAGAGAATGATACAAATAATAACATTCTAATAGATCAGTTTCATGGTCAAATAAGTTTGGGAAATTGTACATGCCATGTTCCTTCTTGGGAGCCACAAGGCAGATATATCTATTAAAGACTCTGAGATTTTCTGCAGAAAGGAAAATGTATCCTTTTAACAATTTGGATTACTTTATTTTCTCTTAATTATTTAAGTAGACTGAAAGGCCCATTAGGGTAAGAATTATGAGTTTGAACCAATGCACATTATCACCCATCCCACACTCAAATTTCTAAGAGGTTAACCCCTGCAGTTCATGGCCTCCTTAGAGTGTCCAAGATACCTTTCTCTCCCAAACAGGTCCCTTTGTGGGAAAAGTCTTAAGACATAACTCCTTATTCTGTCCTGTGTTGGCCTCCTCCAGTGAATATCAGAGAGCAGCCAGGCTCTGTTTTTCAGGACTGGGAACTTTGTAAGAATAGCTATTTCAAGAAAAAAGTCAGTCAGGATGCCTGAAGAAGATGGGGTACCATAGTGACAAATAAGACTTTCTTCCTTTGAAAACGAATGGCATTTTCCCCCTGTAGGAAACCATTCAGTGTGTAGAGAAGGCGGCTCTGACTGAGGCTTTTTTTTTTTTTTAACATCTTTATTGGAGTATAATTGCTTTACAATGGTGTGTTAGTTTCTGTTTTATAACAAAGTGAATCAGTTATACATATACATATGTTGCCATATCTCTTCCCTCTTGCAGCTCCCTCCCACCCTCCCTATCCCACCCCTCTACCTGGTCACAAAGCACCGATCTAATCTCCCTGTGCTATGCGGTTGCTTCCCACTAGCTATCTATTTTATATTTGGTAGTGTATATATGTCCATGCCACTCTCTCACTTTGTCACAGCTTACCCTTCCCCCTCCCCATATCCTCAAGTCCATTCTCTAGTAGGTCTGTGTCTTTATTCCCGTCTTGCCACTAGGTTCTTCATGACCTTTTTTTTTTCCCCCTTAGATTCCATATATATGTGTTAGCATACTGTATTTGTTTTTCTCTATCTGAATTACTTCACCCTGTATGACAGACTCTTAACTCCATCCACCTCACTACAAATAACTCCATTTCGTTTCTTTTTATGGCTGAGTAATATTCCATTGTATATATGTGCCACATCTTCTTTATCCATTCATCTGATGAGGGACACTTAGGTTGCTTCCATGTCCTGGCTATTGTAAATAGAGCTGCAATGAACATTTTGGTACATGACTCTTTTTGAATTATGGTTTTCTCATGGTATATGCCCAGTAGTGGGATGGCTGGGTCGTATGGTAGTTCTATTTTTAGTTTTCTAAGGAACCTCCATACTGTTCTCCATAGTGGCTGTATCAATTTACATTCCCACCAACAGTGCAAGAGGGTTCCCTTTTCTCCACACCCTCTCCAGCATTTATTGTTTCTAGATTTTTTGATGATGGTCATTCTGACCGGTGTGAGATGATATCTCATTGTAGTTTTGATTTGCATTTCTCTAATGATTAATGATGTTGAGCATTCTTTAATGTGTTTGTTGGCAATCTGTATATCTTCTTTGGAGAAATGTCTATTTAGGTCTTCTGCCCATTTTTGGATTGGGTTGTTTGTTTTTTTTGTTATTGAACTGCATGAGCTGCTTGTAAATTTTGGAGATTAATCCTTTGTCAGTTGCTTCATTAGCAAATATTTTCTCCCATTCTGAGGGTTGTCTTTTCATCTTGTTTATGGTTTCCTTTGCTGTGCAAAAGCTTTTAAGTTTCATTAGGTCCCATTTGTTTTTGTTTTTTTAAAATTTCCATTTCTCTAGGAGCTGGGTCAAAAAGGAACTTGCTGTGATTTATGTCATAGAGTGTTCTGCCTATGATTTCCTCTAAGAGTTTGATAGTGTCTGGCCTTACATTTAGGTCTTTAATCCATTTTGAGTTTATTTTTGTGTATGGTGTTAGGGAGTGTTCTAATTTCATACTTTTACATGTACCTGTCCAGTTTTCCCAGCACCACTTATTGAAGAGGCTGTCTTTTCTCCACTGTATATGCTTGCCTCCTTTATCAAAGATAAGGTGACCATATGTGCGTGGGTTTATCTCCTGGCTTTCTATCCTGTTCCATTGATCTATTTTTCTGTTTTTGTGCCAGTACCATACTGTCTTGATTACTGTAGCTTTGTAGTATATTCTGAAGTCAGGGAGCCTGATTTCTCCAGCTCCAGTTTTCGTTCTCAAGATTGCTTTGGCAATTCGGGGTCTTTTGTGTTTCCATAGAAATTGTGAAATTTTTTGTTCTAGTTCTGTGAAAAATGCCAGTGGTAGTTTGATAGGGATTGCATTGAATCTGTAGATTGCTTTGGGTAGTAGAGTCATTTTCACATTGTTGATTCTTCCAATGCAAGAACATGGTATATCTCTCCATCTATTCTGACTGAGGCTTTTGTCAGCTATAGTCCTTTGGTCTTTGACTCTTGGTCAAAGTGTTAGACAATCCTGAGTGGTTTTTGGACAAAATACTATGAGAAATCAAGTAAACAGGTTGGGGGTTGGTGGACTTGGAACCACTGCTGCCCCAGTGTAACTTGTGGCATTAGTTTCACTAAATGCACAGCTGAAAATTTGGAGCAGGAGTTTTGACACATTCACAGAAATCCTGTATCATTCATTTCTAATCCCAGTAGGGTCTTTTTTTTTTCTTCCAGAAACTGATAAATTGATAAGTTTTATGTGGAGATGCAAAGGCCCTAGAATATTAAAGCAATCTTGGAAGAGAAGAACAAATTGGAGAACTTATACTACATGACTTCGAGACTAACTATGAAGCTACAGTAATCAAGAGTGTGTCATGCTGGCATAAGGATCAACAAAGAGATATATGGAACAGAAGAAAGAACTCAGAAATAGACCTCACTTATATAGTCATTTAATTTTCAACAAAGGCATGAAAACAATCTAATGGAGAATGGGAAAGTCTATTTCAAAAATAGTCCTGGAACAACATATGTATATGGAAAAAAACCTCATTAACTCCTACCTCACACCATGCATAAAAATTGATTTGTTGTGAACCATAGACCAAAAATGGGAAAGCTAAAACTATGAAACTGGTTTTATCAGCTTCTTGGTAATTGTGTGACATTTTTTTGTATCAGGGATGAAACTTTGAATGTTGCCTCTGTAGGTTTAATCTTTTCTCTACATTTAGAAAGAACCTCATTAGTTTCATCTTGAAAAGCATTATTTTACACTCTTTCTGGTTGGGGATGTGGGACTCATTTAATTTACTAAAAGGTAACTGTACTGTATTTGAAAATCCCTTCAATGTTTAAATGTCTTCATGCTATTGTTCAGCTGAATGGCTTTGAGGAACTCAAACTGATAGACTGGAGTCAGAGAATAAATATAGAGAGTTGGAAATATTAAGGGCTCAAGGATGACCCTCAAGTTTCTAATTTGTTGACTGGGTGTATCGTGAAGCCACTGAGATAGAGAATTTAGAACAAGAAGCAATTTTGAGGTGGGGAAGACTGAGAGCCATTTAAAATCTGTACCCATGGGGCATACAAGTAGAAATGTTTAGGACTGTGAATCTGCTGTGAATTGATGAAGGTCAGGACTGGAGGGATGGATCTGGAAGTTATCAGCATATGGGTGGCAGTTAAAACTAGAAAAGTATAAGGTCATTGCAGGAGACAGAGAGCAGTGGGTCTGGATTGATCTTCAAGGGGAAAGCAGAGGAAAAGGGGACCCCAACATAGAGAAGGAAGGGCCAGAAAGATACCAGAAGGGTGCAATGATATGGAAGGGAAGAGAATGGAGCTTTAAAGGAGGAAGGGGTGCTAAAGATGTAAAGAAATCTAGCAACATTAGGGTTGATCATGGTATAGAGGTAATGTGTGACTTTTGTGGAAGGATAGTAGGAGCAGGTTTGGTTCTGATTTCATAGATAAAGCAGTAACAAGTATTCTGGGAGGTGTAGATGAGTGGGAAAGGAGGGGAATTACAGAGCAGATAGAGGGCAATATGAAATAAACATTATTTTTAAAATGTCAGCTTGTTTAGAGTCTGAAAGGAAGTTGCCAGTAGAGAAAGACAAATGGAAAGTGTAAGGGAAAGAGCAATGAGTGTATTGAGGGCCTGGCCTTGTACAGGGGGAAGGTAGATGACTGTGGAGGTAGAAAAGTGTGCCAGAAAATTGAGGTTCATGTCTGATGACATTTTTTCCCGTAAGGTAGAAGACAGGGTCATTTGCTGAGAGTGGGAAGTGGGGAAAGAGTTGAGTAGGGGTTTTGTGAGGGAAAAAATGTTAGAATAGTTGGGGACAGTGGGAGATGAACTCTACTACCAAGGATTAATAACAGAATTGCTTAATTCAGGGCACCCGGGGACCAGCTAAGTTTGGAGAACCTGGATTTGTAATGACTGGTTTTCTCCAGAAACCCTTGGCATCATAGAAAAGTAGATAACGTAGATTGGAATCTGGATCTTGGATGAGTATTTTGTAGGAAAGGTGAAACAGAGGATGAGTGTGCAAGGAAATTGAGGGTTCTGGTTAGAGAACAATCTAACAAAGTGTTCATTCTGGGGAAAGAAAAGAAAAAAGAAAAACGGCCAGGATGCAGAGATGTATTAGGTACATAGGGGAGGGTGTGTCAAAGGATGGGACCTTTATGAGGTGGAAAGAGAGGAGTGGTAAGATCCAGGAGTGGAGGACAGCCCACTAGTACCAGTTGAATGGGGTGTTGGACTAGAGCAAAGATTCAGGTCTTGGCTCTGGAAGTGAAAGGCTGAGATAGAGTAGAAGTGAGAGAGTGCAAGAACTGAGAGGTAAACACAAAGTATGAGGATGGGCCACTTTCCTACACATTAGTATCTTCCAAAACAATCTTAGGAAACTGCATGGAGAGGAAAAACCACAGACTGGAGGCCAAGTGGTCAGAGAATGAGGGCAGGGCCAGGAGGTGGGTAGATGAAATTAACCAGAGGAGCAACAGATAGTGATAGACTTGGGGGATGAAGGCATCAGAGGAGGTGTTTCCACTCAGTGATAGAGGAGTAAAGGAGGTCAGGAGAGTGACCCAGTGCTGTGTGGGTGTGGGAGAAAGAGAATCTCCCACTGAAGAGGACTGGGAAGGGACTGGCTTCCTCAGAGAGCATTCCTGCAGGTGGTTTGGAACATGGCGGGGGGTGGGGATGTTGCTTACAATGGAAGGAAGGTTCCAGAGAGGCAATAGGGATGGGTGGTATGGTGAATCTATTGAGGGGATTTAGGGACAGAAAAAAGTAAGAGAGAATGAAGGAGCCTAGTCTAGGGCAGGGAGAGAGTTGCTCCTTTATGGATTCCAAATTTTACAAGGATGGGAGACATGATTGCAAATCCTCAAATGCCTTGACTCAGGCACAAGCTGGTTTAGTTCTAGATGTCCCTGAAGGCCCTAGAAATGGGTAGTTTAGGCTCAGAAGGGACTAGGGCCTCTCCAGTTGCTCAGAGCAGTGATCGGGAGAGAGATGTGCAGAGAAATAATGGAGGCTCTAACTTCTCTCATCTGTCATGGGTTTGAAATGCTCTCCCACATGTTCAGGACCAATGACCATTACGTTGTGAGATCTCAACTTCTAGACAATGTCTCAGATAAAGAAAAGGGAGGTTTGGAGCCCTGGGGACAAAGATGGGCATACCAATAGCTTTGCTGAGGCTTCACCATGAGTTCATTCACCATAAGGCACAACACTTGGAACAAGTACCTGGGTTGGGTCTGATCTGTCTTTAAACCTGGATCCACCACCTGACCCCACAGGGAAATTTTTGACTCTTTGAGACTTATTTTGTCATGTGTATAAAATGGGGCTGTTTTCAGAGATAAGTAATGCATTTGTAGTTCCTAGCACGTGATAGGTGTAAAATTAAAGAATTCTGTTCCCTCATGCCCTTTCCTTGCTACCCAGATACAACTTGTCTCTGAAGCCCTAACCAATTACCTGGATCTACCCTGGATTATTTCCAAAAGGTCCCAGTTCACATCTCCGCCCACCCAGAAGGAAGCTTAGGAGGAAGAGTCTGCAGCTGATGATGCAACCAAACTATTTCTTCCCTTTGTATTTCCTGCTCACTGGCCTCACTCAGGCCTGGGGAGATCCACATAGGTTTATGAACAATTGCACTTTACAGTATTGAGCTCACACTAAAAATAGGACCTGAATTTCAGTGGTGGGATGTATAGTCTGTGGGTGGTAGGCTGCAAAAGAATTGTCCTGCCCACAGGATTTGTCTAAAACCCCAAGTGAGTTAATGGGTAAAAACTGTCGCTGAGGAACCTGTTTGGCCCAAGAAACATTAATCAGTTCACAGGAGCCTTGCTCCAGCATTGCCATGAGGACTGGGCAGGGGCTGATTCTAGTGGAGACTTTTAGGATTGGAAAGTAACCTGGTGCCAGGGGTGGGAATGATGTTTCCCAACAATTGGCTTTCTTGTCCCTGGGCAGGCAAAGGAGAAGTGAGGGGACTTTTTTCCCATGGAAACTACAGCCCAACACAACGCCTAAAACTGAAAGCTCACCAAGATCAAATGAGGTTAAATATAGAGTGAAGTTCCAAGCTTATAATATAAAATTTTAGAAAATCTTACAAGAAGAAAATCAAACTCATTCATCAAGTCCCAGCAATTAAGACCAGGGCCCCTGGAGCTGGGAGGGGGCTCTGGAAGGCCAGAATCTAGATCTCATTGTCTTTGCAATATGGAGAGGTTGTGGGGAGTTGTCATTCCCCCAGGGAGGTCTGTCTGGACATGGAAAAAAGAGGTTTGGAGAAAGACAATATGAGGTCCATCCTTACCCTGTGAGGTGCTCACAGCCTCCCAAACCACACTTTGGGCTGCTCTTAGAGTCAGGATTGGGAGCAAGAGAGATAATGGTTCAGACTCTTGAGAGCCCAATTGCTGTCTTGTCCATAGTAGACACTATCAGATCATGGAAGATATGAACTTAGATAAGCTCCCCCAGAGAGATGGGTTGAAACAGGCCACCCTGCTCTTCCTATGTAGGACTTATAGACAGTTACAGGAAGACTGCTGTCCCAGATATCTCTGCTACCCAGTCTACGTAGGGCTGTATCACCTTGAGAAATTCATTCCTTTGGAGTCAGGCATGGTAGGGTCTTGCATGTTAGGAGGAAACTCCACTCAGGAAAACTTTGCATGCATAAGTGGACCAGTAGTCTCCTTGCAGAGGAAGTGGTACTCAAGATGACATGAGTTTGAATAGCAGAGTGGGGCGGGGGTTATTAGTGGACATGAAAATATCTGGAGCATAGTGCCTGATTTATCATTGGCACTCCATGAATGTTGGTTGAATATGCATTGCAATTTGTCTAATAAAGGGTTTCCTTTCTTCTTTTCTTTTTTCTCATTTCCTATTCTTGGACTGTTCACATGAAATATTTAACTTGGATCTGCTCTTTATTCTGCTCAGGTCAGAATAAATTTACAGAAATGAATCACATGTACTCAAGTAGTTCTTGCTTAGTACAGTTGACCACTGGAAGAACTCATGAGCATAATTCAAGGTCACAATTAATTTCTTTCCTTTGTTTCCATCCAAGTCATAATGGCCTTTTTTCCTTGTTCCTAGAGAAAAGACTATCCTGGTGTCTCTCACTGATTCTGGCTTTTTATTCCTCTCTGGTCATTCATATTTTTGAATCTCAAATTCTAGGTGGCACCAAAGGGCCATCTTTACCATTTCATACTGCACATGACTTAAGACCCTCATGACTTTTTCCTGAAATCAAGTGTTTCCAAGAAGGCTTGGATAGAGAGAAGTGGGTTATGGGCAGGAGAGAGTTATGAGGCAGTGGCTGGGGAGCCATGTCACACTCAATAGATCATCTCTACTTTCACTGGTGGGAGGGTCTGTCACAAACCACATTGCACAGCTGGGATGGTTTATTTTTAGTGGTGAGGGAGAGGGATAAATTCCAAAGATAGAATTTGAGCCCACTCTTTGCAAGTTCAGACTTGGGGGTGGCTGGCAAAATGGGCTGGGGGTTCTGAGCCAGAAAAAACAAGTCTAACTCAGGTTGAGGTCTGGGGGTGGCAACTGTTCACACCCTAATGCACATGGAATGAGCTCCATGGAATTCTGAATTTGGTTCTCACATATCTTCCAATAGGACTTACAGCAGGAAAGATCCATTTCCTTTCTTATTTGCTTTTTTCTTCCTTAACTCCTAACCCCTTCTTCTCTCCAGGGACTTTGATAACTTTTCCCATCCCTCTCATCCCTAATGGCAACCTCTGTCTTCACAGTGTGGGTGGAGTGAGTGGGGGGAACTTGGAACCAGCTACACATGATCAGAGTAGACAGCCCTTATGGAGTGTGGCTTTAAAATTACAAAAAGGCTATGTATTCCCCAAACTTGGCCTTGTACCGGCTGGCATGCTGCCCATAATCCCCACATAAGAATAAAGCATTTCCACAGAAAGCCAGTGTAAATGTGCAGATCTGAGACATGGAGATCAGTGCCTTACTGGGCAATTGTGGTGGGCCAAAACCTAGAGAATAAATCTTGGTTAGTCAAAGGTTTACTGTGCTGGGTGCCCTGTGTCCTGGGTCTGAAGCCTCTGTTAAGGTGTCTTGTGTCTCTGTCCCTGTTTCCTGCTCTCAAAAGAGGCTCTAACTCATTCACAGAGTGGGATAATGAATATGAGCCTCTCTCCCTGGGGCCTTTGCATTTCAGCAGATGTTCTGTGACATATGAGATGCTCACATGCAGGGTGTTTGTGACCATCAAAGAAGCCAGGAAAGACTTTTTGGTGCTGTTGTTTGTGGGGGGATCCAGCCAGAGGGAGCCTGACTTCTTTACTTAGGTTTAAAGGTTGCCTCTTTTGGGACAGGCAGGATGGGCCTCTGGGAGACAGACCTTAACAGGACTCTGTCCAGTGTTTTTGTTTGTTTGTTTTTTTAATAGACTTTAATTTTTATAACAGCTTTAGGTTCCCAGTACAACTGAGTGGAAATTATGGAGCTCTCCCACTTACCTCCTGCTCCTATGTGCAGCCTCCCCCAATATCAAGTTCCCATATCAGAAAGGTACCTGCATATTACCTACATTGATGATGAACCTACATCGACACATTATTATCACCCAGAGTCCTTAGTTTCCATAGGGCTCATTCTTGTTTTACATTCTGTGAGTTTTGACAAATGTGTAAAGACATATATCCACCATAAATTATGGCATTATAGAGTAATTTCACAAGTCCTTTGTGCTCCACCTATTCACCCCTCTCTCCCCTATAATCCTTGGCAACCACTGATTCTTTCACTGTCTCCATAGTTCTACTTTTCCTGGAAAATCATGTAGTTGGAATCATACTGTATGTAGCCTTTTCAGATATGCTCTGTCACTTAGTAATATACATTTAAGTTTCCTCCATGTCTTTTCATGTCTTGATATCTCATTCTTTTTAGCACTGAATAATATTCCATTGTTGGGATGTGCCACCGTTTAATTATTCATTCACCTACTGAAAGACATCTTGGTTTCTTCCAAGTTCTGGCAACTATGAATAAAGCTGCTATAAACATCTGTGTGCAGGTTTTTGTGTAGACTTAAGTTTTCACCTTTATTGGGTAAATACCAAGAAACCTGACTGCTGGAACATATGGGAAGAATATTACTTTTGTAAGAAACTGTCACACTGTCTTCCAAAATGGCTATACCATTCTGCATTCAACTGGCAGTGAATGAAAGTTTCCACTACTCTACATTCTTGCCAGGATTTGGTGTTGTCAGTGTTTTGGATTTTGGCCATTCTGATAGATGTGTAGTGGTATCTCATTGTTATTTTCATTTTTATTTTCCTGATGACATATGATATGGAGCATATATTCATAAGCTTATTTTTCATCTGTATATCTTCTTTGGTGAGGTGTCTTTTTAAGTTCTTTGGACCTTTTTTAATAAAGTGGTTTTCATATTGTTTAGTCTTAAATGTCTTTTTTATATTTGGATAACAGTCCTTTATCAGATTTATTTGCAAATATTTTCTCCTAGTCTGTGGCTTGTCTTCTGATTATCTTGATTCTGTCTTTTGCAGACAGAAAATTTTAATTTTAATGAAATTTAGCTCATCATTTCTTTCTTTCATGGATCATGCCCTGGTGTTGTATCTAAAAAGTCATCACCAAACCTAAGGTCATCTAGATTATCTCCTATGTTATTTTCTAGGAGTTTTATAGTTTTGCATTTTATGTTTAGGTCCATGATCTATTTGAAGTTAATCTTTCTGAACAGCCTAAAGTCTGTGTCTACATTCATTTTTTTTGCATGTGGATGTCCAGTTGTTTCAGCACTCTTCATTGAAAAGACTATATTTGCTTCACTATAGAGTGAAAAAAACAGTCAAAAGCTGAGATATTTGTAACTCATCTAAGCTATAGAGGATTAGTATCTAAAATATATAAAGAATTTCTACAATCAATAAGAAGTAACATATAACTCAGTAAGAAAGGTGGAGGGCAGCAAGAAAGAATAACAAGCAAACTTAAATGGTTCATAAACTAAAAGTAATATGTTGATCAAATGTTGGGTGGATAAAAGAGTTGGCAGTGTCAGTTAATAAACGTAGTTCAAAGTTAATATATCAAGAATTTTAAAATAAGTTATTCTGATTTATAGAGTTTAGCTCCATAAGAACTGCAAACTTAAAAGATTTTGCTCCTGGGGAGTAGGACTGAAGGTCTAGTGAGGGAACTATTGATATATTCTTCTAAAATTGAAACCACAGAAATGCATCTCTGGGGGCTCTGAGAGCTCTGGTTCTTTATGTCTCAGTGCAGAAAGAATTCAGTGAGAGGCAAAGTGATAGATAAGATGTGATTTATTAGAATAGGACACATGTGAGGCTTACACATGGGTGGGTGAGAGGGTGCCATGCCCCGAGAACTTAATGGGCTACAGTTTTATAATCAAAGGAAGAGTGGGGAAGGGGAGAAGACCACCTTCTTCCTAATTCTTGAGTAAATATCAAACTTCCATCATCAGCTCTTCCTCCATGTCAGATTGGGGAGTTTTCTTGTCCCTATATGTTCAATCCAGGACTGTCATGGCACAATGGAAATGAGCAAAAAGGCAGTAACATATACTAAAAATGGTAAATCACCTCAAGTTTCAGTATAATGTCACCCTTTCATTATATTTTTGCTTTTAGTATGCCCAGAGGAGCATGTCCTAGGAAATATTAACTTACTGAGCTCACTGGGCAAGATGTGGGTCTTATTCCACCATTGTTTTATTGGTTTGGGGACATGTTTCATGCTTTTGTTGCATGGTTTTGTTGCTAAGCTAAGGGGTGACAACCTATCACTAACTGCTTCCTGCTGAGATGGGACATAGACCTGGCTGGGGAAGGATTAAAACACCTGGCTGACTGTCCCTTCTCTGCTGGGAGAACTGTAAACCAATGTCACTTTGCTCAGCATCATCTTTTTAGCCCTCTTGCATGTTAAGCGTCAGAGGATGAGTCTACAAAAAGATATAAATTTAAAAAAATACAGTAATAAGCATTAGAAGAGTCATTTAAAAAGATTATAATCATGATTTTGGAGGTCCAAACAATTTTTCCAAAACAGTTTCCAAATCTGGAAGACGGTCACTTAAGGCCTCAATCTGTTTGTTTTTGGCTAGGCCTGGAATGTCAATGTTTCATCTTCAGGGTCTATTTAGTCTTTTGTCTCAGTTATAGATTTAATCTGTTCTTCTTTATTTTCTTTTTATATCTTTTGGTGATAAGGGTGGCTTCCTTGTCCCTCAAGAAACAGAGTGGCCCCTAATTTAGTTAATAAGTCCCTTCCATTAAAGAGAGAGGACAGTCAGGTACAAACAGGAAGGGATGTAGAAACAACTGGCCACTGATGTTGCACAAAATGGGTTCCAAGAAAGTGTGCCCCTGTCTCTTTCTTGACACTCCCATTACATATTCCTTATGGTTGTTAAGGCTTCCAATCCTTTGGGTTAAGACAGAAAATTTTGCACCAGTGTCTGTGACAAGTTCTATCAAATGGCCCACCACATCAATGACCACCTGAGGCTTGACATTAATTATGTATGTGGTATCTCTAGGCAGAGCCACTTTTGGCCAAGGGCCCCCTCAGTCTTCTGATTGTGAAATCACCAATAGCTGAGGGGCCACCGTCACTCTCTGGCATCTGGGGCATTCCCACTGCCAATGTTAGCTGTTTGTAAAGGGTGCATCAATCACAACATTTCCTCCAGTCTCCCTTTTGTCCACACAGGGTAAACTGGTTTTGTCTGGGTACCCATGGACCATGTGGTCCACCATGGCCAGAATGATCTGGAAAGCCTGGCCTCCCCTTGAGTGGTCTCTGGGGACAACGGCACTGCCATCATTTGGGCCTTTTGTATATTTTTCTTGGTGTGTTCAGCCTTTAGGGCCTTATACTTATTATTGAAAACCAAATATGTCAATTGGAGCAAATCACTCATAGAGGTCTGAGGACCAGCAGTTACTTTTTGAATTTTGCGCCTGATTTCTGGGGCAGACTGGGCTATGAAATGCATAGCCAAAAGGGCTTGTCCCTTGGGGGAGGAGGGATACATATTTGTATACTTTCTGAAAGCTTCCACTAATTTCCCTTGAAAAACTGCAGGATTTTCATCTGGTCCCAGTTGGATTTTTTTTACTTTTTCATAATTGTTGGGTTTTAATCTAAATTTTTTCATAGACTTTATTAAACAATTAATCATATGGTCCCATCTATCCCTATCAATAGAATTTATCTGGTAATTCCACGGTGGATCTGCCTTGGGGACAGTGTTATTCCCCACCTGGTGTAGAGTATGGCCCACTTGGGCTTGGGCTGCCACTTGATCAGCATGGATTCTGGCTACCAGTATTATATGCTATTCTTTTTCAGGGGTGCAGCAGTGGGATAAGATATGGAAATCCCCCCAGGTGAAATCAAAAGATCTCATCAACTGGGTAAACTGTGAAAATTCAGAATCCTCAGGAAAACTTCCCAACTTATCCTCTGCCAGACTTCTATTGGACATTGAAAAGAGCACTTGAACTCTTATTGTTCCTTGATTTCCATCAGAAATTTCTCTCAGAGACAAAACCATGGGGGCAGTTGGTTGGTAACTTTCACTGCTGTGGGCTAGATGGGCTGAAAATGGGTAACTTGGGGTACAAAGGAGCTCCTGAATATAGCAGAGGTCTCTCCTCACACTTTGGTGCATTTTCCCGTGGAAAGTAGACTCGGCTGGAGAAAGGGCTCCCGCCTGTGAGATAGCCCTTGTTGGAGCAGCCATTTCCATGGATACTGTGGCTTCCACTGGAGTAATAGTTAGCTATCCAAAAGTTTTGTTCCCATGTCAAAATCCACCATGCAATTTAATCAAGATTTTTACTTACAGATTTAGATGTTATCCCTTCCAAAGTAGTCTCCCAACTAGGTGTTAATGCCCGCAAAGTTGCTGCAAAGGAATAGCACAGAAGGTGTCCCAGTGGTGGTGACAATGAGTGGGAACTGGTCTGGCTGTAAGTTGAAAATAAAGGGTCAACACTTGTAAGGTTCGGAGGGAGGGGAAGACTGACATCAGGGCTCAGGAAGTCCTCCTTTGGGCACTTTTAGTAATTAGGGGAAAAGTATCTTAAGTCTTGGAATTTGATTCCCTTCAGTTTTCTTGGGCATGATGTACTTCAGAGTACCTGATAAGAGACCTTTTATCTAAGTTGGACACAGTCCTTTAAATGATTTTTTTTCTAATATGTATAATCCTCTGGTTATAGATTATGGGCATCTAATTTTCATTCAAAGATAGATTACAGTGATCAGCTTTAGAAACAAGCTTAGAATATCTTCTTAATAATTCAATTAAGTTTTAATAGCTTCATTATCTTTTTTAATAATATAACATAACAACAAAGAGCTATTTGAAAACTGAGTTTTAAACAACAAATATGGACCTCAAGTAGCAAAACTAAAACTTAATGTCTATTAAAACATAATTTTGAGAAAAGGTGGAGTCAAGATGGTGACATGGGAAGACAGAGTTCACATCTCCCCACAACTCGGGCACCTGCCGGACGCTGGTGGGAGACCTCAAAGCCCAAGGAGATGGGAGGAACCCCTAAGCAAACCGGTAGGATGTGGGGGGACTGGGAGTGGAGGAGAAGTGGGGGCCGGACAGGACAGGCACCCCTGAGGGGTGGCTGGGGGGGGAGGGGTTTCCATGCCTGGAGGGACCTTTGGGGGTTTGGATCAGGGGAGAGTGCACTGAGAGTTTCCCCTGTCCAATTGGCCTGGGAAGGCTGCCTGGCTCTCAGGCCAGGTCCTGTACCCTCAGAGGCCCCCTCTGGGTGGTGTTGGTCCTGGAAGCATAGGAGGGAGGCCAAGGGAGAACAGGAGAGGCAGGTGGGAGGGGCCCTCTGGGACCAGAGGAGCAGGAGTGGAGCAGAGGGCATTTGCTCAACCCACTCAGGCCCGGGAAGTCTGTTGGGCTCCCAGGCCGGGTCCTGTACCCTCTGAGACCAGAGATACGCCTGGGCCCCTTCTGTTCCATTGAGCCTAAGCCTAACCCCTCCCCACAAGGGCCTTTTCCAGCCCTGTGGGTGCTAAGCATAGGCCCCACCCACTGCCCAAACCCTGCTCCTGCCTAGGTCCCGCCCTACACAGCCAAGGCCTTTTCCACCTTTCTTTTTTTTTCTCCTCTTTTTTACACTTGTGGTTCTGTTTTACCTTCCAGTTGTTGTTTCATCTATATTTTTATTTTTATATTCTTTCTAACATATCTGTTAGTTTCCTAGTCTAAATTTATTTCTTGCTCTTTGTTATTATTCTCCTCTTTTTTTTTTTTTTTTGCCACCCCATGCAGCTTGTGGGATCTTGGTTCATGACCCAGGGCTCGGGCTGAAGCTCCTGCAGTGAGAGCTCTTAGTCTGAACCACTGGACTAACAGAGAACCTCAGACCCCAGGGAATATTAACCAGAGTGAGGTCACCTGGAGGTCCTCATCTCAGCACCAAGACCCAGCTCTACACAACAGCCAACAAACTCACATGTTGAAAGCCTCAGGGCAAACAAACAGTAAGGCAGGAACACAACCTTACCCATCAAAAAAAAAAAATGACATGACAAAAAAGAGTCACAAATGAAGGAGCAAAGTAAAAACCTACAAGACCAAATAAATGAAGAGGAAATAGGCAACCTACCTGAAAAACAATTCAAAGTAATGATAGTAAAAATGATGCAGAATCTTGGAAATAGAATGGAGGCATGGATTGAGAAAATACAAGAAATGTTTAACAAAGATCTAGAAGAACTAAAGAACAAACAAACAGAGATGAACAACACAATAACTGAAATGAAAAATAAGCTACAAGGAATCAATAAGAGAATAACTGAGGCAGAAGAATGAATAAATAAGCTGGAAGACAGAATGGAGGAAATAACTGCCAAGGAGCAGAATAAAGAAAAAAGAATGAAAAGAATTGAAGACAACCTCAGAGACCTCTGGGACAACACTAAACACACCAACATTCGAATTATAAGGGTCCCAGAAGAAGAAGAGGAAAAGAAAGGGTTTGAGAAAATATTTGAAGAGATTATGGTTGAAAACTTCCTTAACATGGGAAAAGAAATAGCCACCCAAGTCCAGGAAGCACAGAGAGTCTCATACAGGATAAATCCTAGGAGAAACACACCAAGACACGTATTAATCAAACTGACAAAAATTAAATTCAAAGGAAAAATATTAAAGCCTGCAAGGGAAAAGCAAAAAATAACATACAAAGGAATCCCCATAAAGTTATCAGCTGATTTTTCAGCAGAAACTCTGCAAGCCAGGAGGGAGTGGCAGGATATATTTAAAGTGATGAAAGAGAAAAACCTACAACCAAGGTTACTCTACCTAGCAAGGATCTCATTCAGATTCGATAGAGAAATCAAAAGCTTTACAGACAAGCAAAAGCTAAGAGAATTCAGCACCACCAAACCAGCTTTACAACAAATGTTAAAGGAACTTCTCTAGGCGGGAAAAACAGGAGAAGAAAAAGACCCACAAAAACAAACTGAAAACAATTAAGAAAATGGTAATAGGAACATACATATCGTTAATAACTTTGAATGTAAATGGATTAAATGTTCCAACCAAAAGACACAGACTGGCTGAATGGATACAAAAACAAGACCCATATATATGCTGTCTACAAGAGACCCGCTTCAGACACATACAGACTGAAAGTGAAGGGATAGAAAAAGATATTCCATGCAAATGGAAATCAAAAGACAGCTGGAGTAGCAATACTCATATCAGATAAAATGACTTTAAAATAAAGACTGTTACAAGACGTAAGGAAGGACACTACATAATGATCAAGGGATCAATCCAAGAAGAAGATAACCATTTAAATGTTTATGCAGCAAATGTAGGAGCACCTCAATACATAAGGCAAACGCTAACAACCATGAAAGGGGAAATCGACAGTAACACAATAATAGTAGGGGACTTTAGCACCCCAATTACACCAATGGACAGATCTTCCAAACAGAATATAAATAAGGAAACACAAGTGTTAAATGACACAATAGACCAGATAGATTTAGTTGATACTTATAGGACATTCCACCCGAAAGTGACAGAATACACTTTCTTCTCAAGTGCTCATGGAACATTCTCCAGGATAGATCACATCTTGGGTCACAAATCAAGCCTTGGAAAATTTAAGAAAATTGACATCGTATCAAACATCTTTTCTGACCACAATGCTATGAGATTGGAAGTTGATTACACGGAAAAAAAACTGTAAAAGGCACAAATACTTGGAGGCTAAACAGTGCACTACTAAATAAGCCAGAGATCACTGAAGAAATCAAAGAAGAAACTTAAAAAATACATAGACACAAATGACAACAAAAACACAATGACCCAAAACCTATGGGACTCAGCAAAATCAGTTCTAAGAGGGAAGTTTATAGCAATTCAATCTCACCTGAAGAAACAAGAAAACTCTCAAATAAACAATCTAACCCTACACTTAAAGCAACTAGAAAAAGAACAAAGAAAACCCAAACTCAGTAGAAGGAAAGAAATCATAAAGATCAGAGCAGAAATAAATGAAATAGAAATGAAGAAAACAATAGCAATGATCAATAAAAATAAAGTTGGTTCTTTGAGAAGATAAAGAAAATTGATAAACCCTTAGCCAGACTCATCAAGAAAAAAAGGGAGAGGATGCAAATCAATAAAATTTGAAATGAAAAAGGAGAAATCACAACTGAAGTCACAGAAATACAAAGGATTATAAGAGACTACTAAAAACAACTATATGCCAAAAAATTGGACATCACGAAGAAATGGACAAATTCATGGAAAGGTAGAATTTTCCAAGACTGAACCAGGAAGAATTAGAAAATATAAAGAGACCTATCACAAGTAATGAAATTGAAACTGTAATTAAAATCTTCCAACAAAGAAACTTCTAGCACCAGATGGCTTCACAGGTGAATTCTATCAAATATTTAGAGAAGAGCTAACACTGATCCTTCTCAAACTCTTCCAAAAAATTGCAGGGGGAGGAACACTCCCAAATTCATTCTACGAAACCACCATCATCCTGATACCAAAACCAGAAAAAGATATCACAAAAAAAGAAAATTGCAGACCAATATCACTGATGAACATAGATGCAAAAATCCTGAACAAAATACTAGCAAACTGAATCCAACAACATATTAAAAGGATCAGACACAATGATCAAGTGGGATTTATCCCAGGAATGCAAGGATTCTTCAATATATGCAAATCAATTGATGTGTTACAACATATTAACAAATTAAGGAATAAAAACCGTATGATCATCTCAGTAGATGCAGAAAATATTCTGACAAAATTCAAAACCCATTTACGAAAAAAACTCTCCAGAAAATGGGCATAGAGAGAACATACCTCAACATAATAAAGGCCTTATATGACAAACCAACAGCAAACATCATACTCAATGGTGAAAAACTGAAAACACTTCCACTAAGATCAGGAACAAGACAAGGATGTCCACTCTCGCCACTCTTATTCAACATAGTTTTGGAAGTCCTAGCCTTGGAAATCAGAGAAGAAAAAGAAATAAAAGGGATATAAATCGGAAAAGAAGAAGTAAAACTGGCATTGTTTGCAGATGACATGATAGTATACATAGAAAATCCTAAAGATGTCACCAGAAAACTACTAGAACTAATCAATGAATTTGGTAAGGTTGCAGGATACGAAATTAATGCACAGAAATCTCTTGCATTCCTATACACTAACAATGAAAAATTAGAAAGAGAAATTCAGGAAACAATCCCATTTACCATCACAACAGAAAGAATAAAATACCGAGGAATAAACCTACCTAAGGAGGCAAAAGACTTGTACTCAGACAACTATAAAACACTAATGAAAGAAATCAAAGATGACAAAAACAGATGGAGAAATATACCATGTTCTTCGATTGGAAGAATCAATATTGTGAAAATGCCTATACTACCCAAAGCAATCTACAGATTCAATACAATCCCTATTAAACTACCAATTGCATTCTTCACAGAATTAGAACAAAAAATTTTACAATTGGTATGGAAACACAAAGACCCCCAATAGCAAAGCAATCTTGAGAAAGAAAAACGGAGTTGGAGGAATCAGACTCCCCAATTCAAATTATACTACAAAGCTACAGTAATCAAGACAGTATGGTACTGGCACAAAAATAGAAATATAGACCAATGGAACAGGACACAAAGCCCAGAGATAAACCCACACTCCTCTGGTCATGTAATTTATGACAAAGGAGGCAAGAACATACAATGGAGAAAAGACAGCCTCTTCAATAAGTGGTGCTGGGAAAACTGGACAGCTACATGTAAAAGAATGAATTAGAACACTACCTAACACCATACACAAAAATAAATTCCAAATGGATTCAAGGCTTAAATGTAAGACTGGACACTATAAAACTCTTAGAGGACAACATAGGAAAAGCACTCTTTGACATAAACCACAGCAAGATATTTTTTGACCCACCTCCTAGAGTAATGAAAATAAAAACAGAAATAAACAAATGGTACCTAATTAAACTCAAAAGCTTTTGCACAGCATAGGAAACCATAAACAAGACAAAAAGACAACCCTCAGAGTGGGAGAAAATATTTGCAAATGAAACAATGGACAAGGATTAATCTCCAAAATATACAAACAGCTCATGGAGCTCAGTTTCAAAAATACAAACAACCAAATTAAAAAATGGGTGGAAAACCTAAATAGACATTTCACCAAAGAAGACATACAAATGGCCAAGAGGCACATGAAAAGCTGCTCAACCTCCCTACTTATTAGACACACAAAACTACATTGAGGTATCACCTCACACCAGTCAGAATGGCCTTCATCAAAAAATATACAAACAATAAATACTGGAGAGGGTGTGGTGAAAAGGGAACCCTCCTTCACTGTTTGTGGGAATTTAAACTGATACAACCACTATGGAGAACAGTATGGAGGTTCCTTAAAAAACTAAAAATAGAGCTATCATACGACCCAGCAATCCCACTACTGGGCATATACCCTGAGGAAACCATAATTCAAAAAGAGACATGTATCACAATGTTCATTGCAGCACTATTTACAATAGCCAGGACATGGAAGCAACCAAAATGTCCATTGACAGATGAATGGATAAAGAAGATGTGGCACATATATTACAATGGAATATTACTCAGCCATAAAAAGAAACAAAATTGAGTTATTTGTAATGAGGTGGATGGACATAGAGTCTGTCATACAGAGTGAAGTAAGTCAGAAAGAGAAAAACAAATACCATATGTTAACACATATATATGGGGGAAAAAAGGTACTGATGAGCTTAGTGGCAGGACAGGAATAAAGACATAGACATAGAGAATGGACTTGAGGACACGGGGGCAGGGACGGGGGAAGCTGGGGCAAAGTGAGAGTAGCATCGACACATACACGCTACCAAATGTAAAATAGATAGCTAGTGGGAAACAGCAGCATAGCACAGGGAGATCAGCTTGGTGTTTTGCGATGATCTAGAGGGATGGGATAGAGAGGGTGGGAGGGAGATGCAAGAGGGAGGGGATATGGGGATATATGTATGCATATGGCTGATTCACTTTGTTGTACTACAGAAACTAACACAGCATTGTGAAGCAATTATACTCCAATAAAGATGTATTTTTTTAAAAAGCCACAAAAAATATAATTTCTTTTTCTCTAAAATTACCCTGATTTTTACCAACTGTAGCCAAATTAAGATTAATTTGTTTATAAAATAAGTCTGGTTCATTGGTCAAATTAGCTCATATAGTTTGTCTAGTAAAGTGGGTGCCTTGATCACTAAACATTGCAGAAAGTATAACCCAAGTGAAAAACACATTTCAAAACTATTTTTTTCACTGTGAGGGCATCAGCCTTGTAGCCAAGAAAGGCTTTAGACCATTAAATAAAAGATGGGCTTTGCCAGGGCACCAGGAAAAGCCAAGCTGCTGTTTTGGATTTCTCATAGCCCTGACTGTTTAATTTGTAGCTATTGTTTATCAATCTTCATTTCTCTCATTTCAGAGCAGACTATTGCCATGCTACAAGGACATCAGAATGGCAGAAGTCTGACAATGAGGGGTTAATTTTCTTGCTGACAAATTTTACAACAGATATAATATGAACTTATTGACTTTTAGTAAACTCAAGTACAATAAAATATCATAATTAATGTTGATGACTCTAAAGACATGTCTGTATTAATTAATAAACTTAAACAGCAAACTTTAGCTTTAATACAAGGTATTAATTTAATATTAAATATTTTTCAGATCACATGAACTTGAAATCCATTTAGCTTAGTTTCTCTTATATTTAGAAATATTTAATTTGTTAGTGCTTACTTTTTAAAAGCCAATTAAATAGAGCTTATTTATAAATTAACCTCAGCAATACTATCTAAAGACAAAAACACATAAGACTTACATATATCCAGACAGTCAGCAATCTCATAGTTCCATTTTAAAACTTATTCATTAAACAAGCATTGCAATGCAAAACTTGTCAGTTTATAAATAACAGTTGGAATAGTTAAGTTTACAGACTTGTGTTTTAACAGGAATAGACATAGAATAGAGGAGGAAAATCTCAGAATTAAGAAGAAGAGTATAGATTGTTAAATCCTGTCAGAAGCAAGTAAAATTTCTTTCTTTTCACATACCATTGCCTTTGTCTCCTGCACCAGCAAAAAGATCCCTTCCTTGTCTCTAAACATTCATACAACATTTCTATGGTAACCCAAGCTGATTGCCACCATTCCTCTGGCTCCCTGTCTTTATACATCCATACAATCATTCCACTGGTCTGTACCTAGGTATACAATCAGAGCCCCAAAGCATTCGAGGTTGATCGGCCTGCTTAAAGGGGCAGACATTGGCAGAGTGTCCTCCCCGGTACTCCTGGCTCATAGTGTCCCACGACCCCTCTAGGACCCAACCCCTATCCTTCTTATCTTACCACTATCCCTTCATGGTTGCCAGCTGAAACAACAGAAAAGCGTCTCTGGGGCTCTGAGGAGCTACAGTTCTTTATGTCTCAGCACAGAAAGAATTCAGTGAGAGGCAAAGTGATAGATAAGAAGTGATTTATTAGAATAGGACGTTTGTGAGGCTTACACGTGGGTGGGTGAGAGGGTGCCACACACCAAGAACTTAGCGGGCTACAGTTTTATAATCAAAGGAAAAGTGGGGAGGAGGAGAGGACCACCTTCTTCCTCATTCTTGAGTAGACATCAAGCTTGCATCATCAGCTCCTCCTCCACGTCAGGCAGGGGGGTTTTCTTGTCCCTACAGGGTCAAGACAGGACTGTCATGGCATGATGGAAATGAGCAAAAATGTAGTAACATATGTTAAAAATGGTAAATCATCTCAAGTTTCAGTATAATGTCACCCTTTCCTTATATTTTTGTTTTTATTGTGCCTAGAGGAGCATGTCCTAGGAATCATTAACTTACTGAGATCACTGGGCAGGATGTGGGTCTTATTCCACTGTTGTTTTATTGGTTTGGGGGCATGTTTCATGCTCCTGTTGCATGGTTTTGTTGCTAAGCAAGACTGCTTGGTTTTGTGGTTAAGTAAGCTTGCTTTCATTAACTTACAAGGGTCTCCCATGCTTTTTCCTGAACTTATAATCCTCTAGTAAGGTTAACTATTTAATTACCTACTTTGTCCCTTTACTCTGTCCCTATCAAAATTATGTGCATATCTTATTTAAAAATCAAAGAAAATGTAATAAAAACATTTCATAAAAGCAAACTGTTAAATACTCCATAGAAAATTTGCCAAAAATAGGCAGCATCTACAAACAAATATATCTACAAAACATTACCAAGGGATATAAAAAGAAAAATTTAATAAAGGAAGAGATATATAATGTTCCAGGATAGGAAGATAATGTTATAAGAATGCCAGTTCTCCCCAGAATTAACCTATAAATTTAACATCTCTCCAATCAAAAAAATTTTTTTGCTTTAGACCTCAGTAAAATGATCTAAAGTTTTTTAGAGGAATATTTGAAAAGAATAGCCAGGAAAAAAAAGAGTTATGAAGATTTCATTTAACCTACAAATTAAGGCAATATAAAAAAAATCAGTAATTTAAATACTTTGCTCTTGGTGTAATGATAGTTGGAAAGATCAATGAGGCAGAATAAAATGATCAGTTGAACTCATCAGAGAGCGTAAAACAGGACAGTCACAGTTGTGGGGGAAAACATATAGTTTTGGGACCTGGGTTTATTTGGAAGCAATGTTGAAGTTTCGAGTTATGCAGTATATTATTAAGTGAAAATAAAGTTATGAAAAATCTGCAAAATATAATCTTATTTTTGTAAGAACAATTAAAGTTAAAGTTGTGTACACACACACACAAAGATGTTAGGGATAAAAACAAATACAGTAACACTGGTTATCTCTGGTAGTTGGCCATAAGTGTTTTTTATTTTCTACTCTGTATCAGTATTTTCTAATTTTTTTGAGAAAAACTCTATTTTTAAAAAATTGGCTATTTATTTTAGGAAGTATAAAGTTGGCCTAAACATTTCTATCATATATAAAGACTTTTAAAAAACATTCCAAATCTCTGGAATTCCATCACTCATATTTCTTTTCCATTTGTATGATAAAGATAAAATTGTGGTCCCCAAATTTATTTAAATATTCCTTAAAAAATATTTGCACTGTATTATTTTAAGGAGTTAACAATAAAAACAGATGAATTTCCATGAAAAACATTAATAGATAATGCTTTAGTTAGAAATGTATTTATTCAAAACAGCCCGTTCCTCAACCATGTCAGACCAACCAGTGTTACTACCTCTGGCTACACATACATTTTCTTTCCACATTTTTTTCTTTAAAAAATTGCTCCATGGTTTTAGAGAGTGATTCTTTTGAGCTGAAATTTTCCATGCTTGGTTCTCCATTAAAGGTGATATCATTTGGGAAAGATCGAAAAAGTGTATAGTGTTTAGTCACTTTTGCACTTATGAGGATGAAGAAAAAACACTCTCTCTATTTGAAAACCAATTTTAAAGGCTTTTCTTCTTACCTAACAGTAAATCTAAGTGGCTTGTTTTGGGAGGTTTAAAATTTGCATCCCAACAGTCCCCAAACAGCAATTTTATCTTTAGAACTAGCCTGTTGTTGAACTCAATGTTCTGCTTTCCTCTTTCCTTCCTTCTTGCAGTTTTTTAAAAAGAGAGAATAGAGTACGGTAGGTGGTATGCAGGCCTGAAGTTAGAAGCTGGGTCTGAGTTGGCATGCTAAAATGTACTACTGCCTGACCTTGCCCGTGCCATTCAAAGTCTGGTGTGTCTGGTGATAACCCTGCCAGCTATGGTGAGCATCACAGGAGGTGTACCTAGTAAAGCTGGTTGGAGTTGGCCAAGCACCATGAAATGCAAGTAAGTCTCACTGAGAGGCAAACAAATCCAAAAGAGTGTTTTGGTCTGTGTGTTAGCAGTATTTACCTTGCATTATGAAAAACAAAAGACAAACCAATAAAATGAACCCCTTGGAGATATAGCACAGTGAGCATGACATTGGAGGTTGCTCTCAATGGGCAGTTCTCCAAATTTTTGACCATAGTTTACTTAGACTGAGTTGCAATCCCAGGGCTGTTGTGTATAGTCACACAGGTTGTTCACTGTACAATTCCAAGTTGTTCCTTTCACAGGTCCCTTGGCCAATTTATCTCTCTGAATCCCACTTGTCAGTGGAGGACTCTACCAAACACTGCAGAGGGAAAAACCACCTAAAGTTGTAATGTGAACTTATTTTTGTGATACGTTATAAAATTATGCTTTAGGCACTTAAAAATAACTTAGTAATTTTATTACACATACCTTGAGATTTTGTTGCAAGTTACTCAAATAACACAAATTTATGAGAAGTCCATCTAATAAAGTGACACTGAGAAAGAAAATTCAATGGAAATTACACACACATCTGTTTTAGTAATAAGAAAATGGATGATTTTATACAAGTTAATACATATCTTCAGCTCTGATTATGAAAAATGTAGGCTGAAAGCATTATTGATAAAAATATTAACAAAGCAACACAAAAACACATAGATAATTAAATAAAACCAAGAAAAATGTATAACTCAAAGCAAGAAGTCCCTTAATATGAAGCAACAACCAACTCAAGACAATAATAATAAGCAAATATTTATATAGTGCCCACTAGTTTCCAGGCACTAGTCTTAATATTTTACATGTATTAGCTCATTTTTTTGTAACATATTTAAACTCATGACAAAATTCTATAAGTATTATTTTCTCTATTTTACAGACAAGACACTGAGAAGTTAAACCATAACATTAATGGCTTTAATTAATAGCCACTCTGTACCCATACCCTTTGCCCTGTAACTTTGTAGTCTCCACCCATTCTGAATACTGGGGCTTGTCTCATGTCTTGCTTTGGCCAATAAACAGGAAGTGAGAACAAGCCCGAGTTAGCATACTGGAAGATAAAGGAGGTAAAAGAGAGCTGAGGCACCCCAACAACCAGGCAGCCAAGCCAATTCTGAAGCAGAGTCACCTAGCTCTTAATCATGCCTAATACTAAACTGCAGAGAACAAAGATTGTTTCTGATGTACACATGGGCAGAACTTTTAAACTATTAATGTGTTAGCCATATTTCAGAGAAGAACACCAAATTCCTCAGAACACTCTAGTATGACACCAGATTACTAGTAGGTGGATTGCTGCTGTTGACTGAAAAAAAAAAAAAAGCACAACCTAAAAGTTAAGAATTATGTTTTATTTGGCAGATTTTCTAAGGACTTCAAGCCTGGAAGATAGCTTCTCAGAATAGCTCTGAGGGATTGCTTCAAAGAGGTAAGTGAGGAACCAGGATATATAGGGGTTTTTGCTACAAAGACCGGGTAGTTAGAACATCAAAAGATCACTGTTAAATAAAGAAAACCAGATATCTCAAGTTAATGAATTTAGCACTTTTGTGTGTACAGAAAGAAGCAAGAGTCTGGTCTCATAGAAATCATCCCTTTGATTTGCACCTTAGATATCTAGGGCCAGTATCCTGTTCTTTTCCATTCTGAGCCCCCTCAGGGTGCACCCCTGGGGATGGCTGCAGTAGCTTGATGGCTGCAACTATGGTAGTCAACATTTTTTTATTCATACTGGTAATTAGCCCTTATTAATACATAAAAATATTTTAAATTGTACATCCATTGCTGAAGAAATGACTTGTCTTTCAGGTTGTTGAAACTGACCAACCAAAGACTACCAGGAATGTACCTGGTCAAATGAATTTAGGTATATTTAGCTTGTTGCAGCCAGGGAGAGAGCACACAATGGAATCCATGAGATGCCTTGTTAAGAGGCATTTATTCTAGGTTTTGGACTTGTACTGAGTGATTCTTAGGAGGGTTGAAGGAAGTTGGGTGTTAGGTTTGGACTGAGTGTGTCCGGAAGTGAAGACCAGTTCTTGGGCCAGTACTTTTGGAAAGTGTGGGTAATTTGGTGATTGGGTATCTTGGTAATTTTTATTTGGTAAGTAGAAGAATTGAAGCAGTGCTAGAGAGCTGTCATTGGTAAAGCAACAGCAATTACTCCTATCAGCAAGAAAAGAAAAATGTTTATTTTTGTGGCTGTGGTATGGCTTTGTCTCCGCCTTGTTTCAGGCATGGTCTCAGAGTGGCCTTGTCTGATTATTGTTTATAGTCTGTGAAAGTTGTTTATATTCATTTGGGAACACTTTGCTTCAGCTTAGCTGTTAGCTGCTAGCTGCCATCTGTCAAAATAATTTTTTACTTTCTGGGAAATAATTTTGAGACCACTGGGAGAGGAAGTGCCCTGAAAGCAGTTCATGTTGGGGTATGTGGGTTATATGTAGGTATTGCCTTAGAGGTCCAGAGAACTAGATGGTGAAAATATAAGGGTAAGTGGCTGTGGGAGAGGGAAGTACATGGGGAGGGGGGAAGCTGCTAAAAATGGAGAATTAGACTAGGAGCCTACATAACAACCATAACCCTAGCTGTGATTCTGAGAGGGGAATTAACTACCCCCCAAAATGAGTAGTTAGAAACATGCAGACTGCCTGTGGAAAAGATGAAATCAAGCCAGCCAGGAAAGGGGGAAAGAGAGGGCCTATGGAAAAAGTAGAGCCAGACTAAGAAATGGGAGCAGCATATCCAGAAGAGGCAGAAGACAAGGCTAACTCTGAAAATAATCACCAGCAGTGTCTTGAAGAAACTTTCCAGAAACTGTGTGGTATTCTTGAAAGCATACATAAAGACAGGGCTTTTAAGTGCCAGGGAACAAAAATCCTGATGAGATTACAGATAATTATGCAAAGACACCCAAGGATGAGAACAGCAGAAATGTACAAGATTGCAAAAGATTTAAATCCTTTAAAGGACTTAAATAACTTTACAAATGTTGAACTTAAAATCACATTAAAAGGCAGTAAAGAGCTTACTTAATGATGTAGAGACATGAATAAATGACACACTGTGCAAATCTGAGAATACAGAAAAAAGACAAATGACATGAAAATGATAGAGAGAATATGACACAAACAGAGGATGGAGAATGGAAAACTTAAACATGGGGAAATCTTAAAGGAAAGATCAAAACAAATGAGTTACAAATTTTCCCTCATTTTTATCTTTATGAAATTAAGATGCATCTCATATCTTATAATTTGCCTGCCATTCCCCACCACCACCCAAAACACTTGTTTTTTCCGTGGTGTACATTTTCAACTGATGTCAGTTTAGAATCAAGGAAATATGTCAATGGAAAAAAATTTCCTTAGCTAAAGACAGATCCAAGATTGAAAATGCTCACTTGAGTTCCAAGGAATATAAGTGGGAAAAACCCAAAATTAAAGATTTCTTGGCAAAAACTTCTAACTCTTAGAGAAAAAAAAAATCCTACAAGCATCCAGTCCTAAATATCAAATTACCCACAAAAGAGCAAATGCTAGGCTCCCTTACTGCTGCTCCCCAACACCAAAGGTTGAAAGGTCACATGTAACTGAGCAGGACCCTGTGGGACCTTCCCAGTGCAGGTCCTTTCCCCATACCCTCTGCTTTAACTCCTCTCTGAAGTACCTAGATAACAGTATCTAAGGCATATTCCTGAGTTGTTTTACGGTTGTGAAAACCTCCCATCAAATGGAAGATGTTAACTACTTGATGAGCATGAGCACGTAGCCCTCAGACCTACTGGTGCCTAAGGATTAATAAAGTTAACCCCTGTGACACTTTCTTGTTACTGTCAACAAAAAAGAGAATTGTGCAGGAGCTGATCACATACCCTGTGACACACCCTCCTTCATCTGGCCTTTAAAAATGCTTTGCTGAATCCCTTCAGGGAGTTTGGGGTCTTTGGGGGCATGAGTCACCTGTCTCCTTTCATGGCCCTGCAATAAACCTTTCTCTGCTCCAAACTCTGATGTTTTGGTTTGTCTGGCCTCACTGTGTGTTGGGCGCACAAACTTGGGCTAACACAGAGAGGCTGAAATTTGTGGCCCAGGAATTTTTTACTCAGCAAGTTGTTCATATGTAATAACTATAAAAAGACATTGCTGGGCTATAGGTGTATCAGTCAGGGTTCTCCAGAGAACAGAAAAAGAGAGAGAGAGGGAGAGAGAGAGAGAGAGAGAGAGGGAGAGAGAGAGCCCTATTTTAAGAAATTGGCCCATGCAATTGTGAAGCCTGGCAAGAGTGCAATCTGTCAAACAGGCTGGCAACTTGGGAACTCAGGCAGGATTTCTATGTTAGTCTTGAGGCAGAATTCCTTCTTTTTGGAGAAGCCTGAGTTTTAGTTCTTAAGGACTTCAACTGTTTGGATGAGGCCCGCTCACATTATGGAACTGAGCAGGACTGTATGAGGCCTTCCCAGAATTGACCCCACCCATGTCCTCTGTCTGCCTTTTCTCTGTAGAAAAACTTTAGTCAAAGAATAAATGTAATCAGAGAAATGAGAAAATGAAGAAAGAGAGGAAAACAGTCAAGCAAGACAAAATAATAATACGTTAGCCATTAAACAAAGTCAAGGACCTTTAGTTCTTCATAAAGGACTATAGATAATATTCTGAGGCCATGTCCTTTGAGCTGTTTTGCAGATACTGAAACCTCCACCATGTGGAAGAAGTTAATTGTATGCTTCCCACAAACACATAGACCCCCAGACCAGTTGGAACCAGAAGGTTGATAATGCTGACTCCCGATTACTATACTTCGCCAACATCCAATCAGAAGAATGTCCACACATCCCACAAACCCCATCCTTCACCCTGTCTTTAAAAACCTTTACCTGAAAGTCTTCAGGGAGTTCGGGTCTTTTAAGCTCTAGCTGCCCTGGATGCCTTGCTTGGTGCCCTGCAATAAATGCTGCCCTTTCCTTCACCACAACCCAGTGTCAGTAGATTGGCTTTACTGCGTGCAGAAAAGTGGACCCAAGTTTGGTTCTGTAACAATTTCAGCTGTTTGTAAATATTAATTACATCTACAAAATGCCATCAAAGCAACATCTAGGGCTTCCCTGGTGGCGCAGTGGTTGAGAATCTGCCTGCCAATGCAGGAGACACGGGTTCGAGCCCTGGTCTGGGAAGATCCCACATGCCGCGGAGCAACTGGGCCCATGAGCCACAATTACTGAGCCTGCGCGTCTGGAGCCTGTGCTCCGCAACAAGAGAGGCCGCGATGGTGAGAGGCCCGCGCACCGCAATGAAGAGTGGTCCCCATTTGCCGCAACTAGAGAAAGCCCTCGCACAGAAACGAAGACTTAACACAGTCATAAATAAATAAATAAATAAATAAATAAATAAAAGAACGTGAATTTCTTTAAAAAAAAAAAAGCAACATCTAGACTAGTGTTTGACCAAACAACTGGGCACCATAGCTTAGCCAAGTTGACATAACATTAACAACCACACAAGGATTCACAAAATATATCAGCCTCTCTAAAACAAATGTCTTAAAAGTATTTTCTAAATACAAAACATAAATTTGAGAAAACCATGGTAAAAAGACATAGAAATCAGTTAAAGTAAAAGCCTGAAAAATGTACGTCTGTTTCTAGAATTGAATGAAAAAGCCAAAAATATTCTTGAAATGAAAGGGCTCTAATATTAAAAATAGTGTAGGAACTACAATTTAGATGTAAATCCAAGATTATGTTAACAGAGAAAAAGGAGGAAAAAGAAAATGAAGGGCTCATCTAAGGTTGAGAACATAATAACGTACCAATATATAAGCTTGAGTTTGAGATTTGTTGGGAAAACATACTTTAAATAATTATTTCAAAACTCTAAATTAACAAATAGAATTTTTAAAATGATAAATTATCTTCCAAATTAGTGATGAAAGTATAATCTTGCCCGAGTAGATTGTGCATACCTGTCACTGTTACTATCATTTGAGCCCTATGTCCCTGCATCAGTAATTCACACCTGGTAAGAACTAAGCCATGTTTCTCAATCCCTGACTGCACATTAGAATCACCTGGAGAGCTTGTACACATCCTGATGCCCAAGTGGCACCCCATACCAATTGCATCAGAATCTCTTGAGATGGGGCCCAGTCACCAGCAGTTTTCATAACTACCCAAGTGATTCCAAATTTGTCCAGTCAGGTTTAAAAACCCCTGGCCTTGGCCCTTTCTTATGTTTTTTGGGGAGGGGCATTCTACTTTAACATAAAATTTATGCAGTTGCTTGCCCCTCTACTATTCCTTTGTGTCACCTTTTCAGTTATCCTTGATTATTTGGTTACAATCTACAGCTCCCTACTCACAGTACAGTCCAAGGACCAGAAGCCTCAACATATCTTGGGAGCTTGTTGAGAATACACTTGTTTCATGGCCCTGCCTTCCTAAGTGGCCTTCTTGATTCCTAATCTTCCCTTCTTCAATCAACTAACAGAATACTCTTTCCAAAACACAAATCTGATCATGCCATAACTCTCTCTATAAAGAATCAGAAACTCAATCTGCCCTCTATACTAAAATCTAAGATACTAAAAATGGAATTCAGAATTCTCTAAGGATGGTCCTTTTTACCTTGCCCTATACTTCCTTCTCAGCCTCATTTTCTCAGGAAATGAGGCTGAGAAGAAAGTGTTAGCCATTAAACAAAGTCAAGGACCTCCTAACTCCAGGCCATTAACCATTCACCAAATAGGATAAGCCCTTTCACACTTCAGATCTTGGGATAATATTTTCCTTAGCTGAGAATGCCTCTTGCAACATTTTCTCATTAACTCTTAGTCTTTCTTCGAGGTTCAATTTAGATGCCACCTCTGCTATGAAGACTTTACCAATCTCTCAGTCAAAAGGAATTTCTTTTTTGTTCTTTCTTGTAGCCCTGTTACATTCAGTCTTATGTGTTGACCTGTCTGTCTTTTCGCCTAGATTGTTAATTCTTTGAGGGAAGTAATAATTCCCTTTAGCCCCTGTTCTGCCAGTGAGTGCTTATAAAACAAATGTTGTGGGTCACATTTCAAATGTCTGTAGGTGAATTCTTTTATCGGGGTCAACCCACCTCACATTCCATGAGCACTTCAGAGTGCAAGACAAGCCCACACTATTTCAACTTGAGTGAGTATTTACTGCCAAAAGTCTCTAACTTTGGCTTATTAAACAACTCCTTGATATTTTATAGAATTTCCATGCTCTCTCATCATCTTCATCTTTTATTCCACACTGGTGGAGTGCTTGCTCTGTCGTGACATTTTCTTCACTTCACCCACATTGACACTTCCTTTCTGGGGGCCCAGTTTGTCCAAGATGGATTCAAGGAATGGATCAACTTTCTAAGGATGATGACTTAACTTCTTATAAATCTAAAGACAATATTGGAAGCTCAAATTAAATGTCTAAACAACTGCCCAGGAATGTTTGCTTGGGGAGTGGGTGTGGGATATCGGTGTCAACTGATTAAAACACTCAAGTCTTTTGGCAGTTTCCAAAGAGAATGTGGTTGTCCACGTGCCTGCATGTAACTTGACAGCAGAGCAAGGCTATCTCTACTCAGGAATCATGCTAATCAAACAGTCACAGATTCCTGCAAGAGCATCTGTAGCCCAGGGCTCTGACAAGCTAGCACACAACCCAAGCAGTCCAACTGTGACTGCCAGGTGCCTAATGCTTGGACTAAACACACTAAAAGTTGACAGAGGTGATTCTGGAGGTTACAAAGTCCTAGATAAAAGCTATCTACAAGGACAATATATTTTTCCCAAATGTTTTTGCCTTTCTGCATAACCTGATACAAATATTCTACTCACATCATGCTCTCTCCATCTTGTAGACAACTTGTTTACTATTGTGGTATAATAATATTATTTTATTTGTACAGAGGCCCCAGGCCAAGTTCCCAAGCACTAGAAACCAGACTCTATGCTTGTCCTCTTGATCAAGCCCCCACTCTGTATTCCATCAAACAGAGAGAATAAACCAAGACAGAGGAAGAGATGAGATCTGAGAAACAGAGATTCCAACACAAGAGAAGGGCAAAGCGAATTTGAAAATGACAGTAATGAGAAGTCTCAGTATTACAGCTGCTCTTCAGGCTTAATGTGTTACCAACTCAGAGAAGAGGAGAATGGGGGTTGCAGAGGACACATCTCCAAGAAAGAAATAGAAACCATATATTACTTAGTGTGACTGTTTTTTTGGAAAATCATACTGAGAAGCTACTTGAAGTTGTAAGGAGAGTTAACAAAAGGTGAAAAGAAGTCTAAGCAAATTAGAAACAAGGCAATCTTTAACTTCAGGAAAAATGAAAAGTAAGAAAAAAAAAAACCACCCATTGTAGTAAGCTACAATGCTCAATTGTGAATAATATTTGTATAAGCATAACAATGTGAACATAGAATTGTATTTAGACCAAAATAGTAATATTATATTAATAGAAGCTAACATTAGGAGATTTTAATTCAATGTTTTTGGTCCAAGACAAATCAAGTGAACAAAAATTTACTAAAGATAAACAAAATAAACAGTAATGTAAATATAGATGGAACTCTGTACCCTAGAGTGAATATATATTCTTCACAAGTCCACGTGATCATTCATGATAATTGGCCACATATTAGCTCGCAAGAAAAGCTCAATAAATTCTAAGAACCAGAAACAATACTGTCAACATTCTTTGATCACATTGCAATAAAACTAGATATTAATAACATCAGGATAAAAACCCTGAGAATTAAAAAAAATCCTATTTTAAACTCTTGCTACTCAAATAGTAGTCTGTAGACAGAAACATCTGCATCCCTTTGGGCTTGTTAGAGATAAAGATTCTCAGATGTCCCAGACCTACTGAGTCAGCATCTGCATTTTACAAAATACACAGGGGACTTGCAAGTGTATTCATGTTTATCTATTGCTATGGACTGAATGTTTGTGTTCCCTCAAAATTCATATGTTAAAATCTAAAAATCTGTGTAATGGTACTTGAAAGTGGGGCCTTTGAGAAGTAATTAGGTCATGAGGGTAAAGCTCTCACAAATGGGATTGGTGCCCTTTTAAGAAGAGGCCAGACCTAGATCACCTTCTTTCTGCCACGTAAGTATACAAGAAGAAGTCAGCCGTCTGCAAACCAGAAGGGAGTCCTCACCAATCCAACCATGCTGGTACCCTGGTCTCAGACTTCCTGCCTCCAGAACTGTAAGAAATACATTTCTGTTGTTGATAAGCCACTCAGCTTATGATATTTTGTTTTAGCAGCCTGAGTTAAGACACCCATTGTTTCCAGAAAATAATGATAATTAAAATAAACACCAGAACTATGGTTCAAAAACAGAGCAGAGCTCAAGAAAAATTTTAGTCTTAAATGTTTATATTAATAAAAGCAAAACAAAGAAAATCAATGCATTAAATATCCAACTCAAAAAAATTAGGGAAATATACAATATAAACTAAAAGAAAAAGAAAACACAAAATAAACTAAAAGAAGGAAGACTTCATAATGATAAAAGCAGAAATGAATAAGTTAGAAAAACAGAATTCACTAATTAAAATCTATTACTCTTAAAAGAAAAAATTTAATAAAATAGATTGACAAATAGAAAATTTAATCAAGCAAAAAGAGAAGAAACACAAACACAAAGTAAGAAAAGGTATAAAACAAATAACATCAGCAACGAAGTAAAATTTTTAAATTAGACTTATTTGCACAATTCTATGCTAGTAGCTTGGATTTTTGAATATGCAAATGTAAATGAAATTTTAAAACTTGATGAAATAAATAATTTTCATGGAAAATATAATTCACTAAACCTAATACCAGAAGAAACACAAGTATCATATAGGTGAAAACTATATGTACCAATTTCTATTAAAGAAATAGAGAAAGCTTTAAATGAATAAGCCTCCATCAACTCATAGAACATACACACAGGCCCAGATAGTTTCACATAAGAATTCTACCAAGTCTCTGAAAAATAGATCATTAGAATGCTATTTTAACTAACCTGGGCTTTAAAAAAATAATAAAAATTTCCAAATTATTTTTTAAATGAGTGTAACATTGACACCAAAACATGGAAAAATTGCACAAAAAAACAGTATGCATTAATCTCACTTACAAATATATATTAAAGTTTTAAATATAACAACAATTAGAACCAAGCAGTTCATTAAGAGAATAGGAGCATGACCAAGAAGGATTCGTTCCAGAAATGCAAGGATGGTTTAGTGTTAGGAAAGACAGTAATATTAATAGATTTTAGGAGAAAAAATCTTTAACATATTGATGCTGAAAAGGCATTTGACCCATTCTAAAAATCATTTTATAAAGGAATTAATAAATACAAAAATTAGGAACACAATAAGGATGCCCACTTTCATTTAACATTGCACTGGAGGTATTAGCTACTCCTATTGGACAAAAGAAAAATATTCAAGTAGAAACACTGGAAAAGAGAAAGTAAATTATCACTCTTTGTGGATGGTATGACTCTTACCTGGGAAATCTAAAAGAATTAACTAAAAACCTCAATGAACAAAAAGAGACTAAAGTAAATAAATATGCTATAACAATTAATATGTAAAAATCCATAGTTTTCGTATATAACAACAGCAATGAATTAGAAAATACGACAGAGATGATTTTGTTTATAATAACAGCAGAAGATATAAATATCTAAATATAAACTTAACAAGAAATAAGTAAAACTTTATGTGGAAAAGTTTAAAATGCTCCTGAGGGCTTCCCTGGTGGTGCAGTGGTTGGGAGTCTGCCTGCCAATGCAGGGGACACGGGTTCGAGCCCTGGTCTGGGAGGATCCTGCATGCCGCGGAGCGGCTGGGCCCGTGAGCCACAGCTACTGAGCCTGCGTGTCTGGAGCCTGTGCTCCGCAACAAGAGAGGCCACGACAGTGAGAGGCCCGCGCACCGCGATGAGGAGTGGCCCCCGCTCGCCGCAACTGGAGAGAGCCCTTGCACAGAAACGAAGACCCAACACGGCAAAATAAAATAAATAAATTTATAAAATGCTCCTGAAATACCCAAAATAGACACAGATTCTCTATTCTAAGAATCTATTGGTTTAAATAATTGACTACCCAATGTCTATGATTATCTAATCACTCCCTTTCAGGATGGGCATGTGACCAAAGCTGGCCAATGAGATGTGAAACAATATCTGCTGGTATGGCAAAAGTTTCTCACTCTTTAAAGGAGACCCAAGGAAGATGCAGGTTCTTCCTTTTTCCAGATCTTATGTCCAGATGCTTGAAACTGATGATGTTGCTTTGCAACTACACTAGGGCCAGGCTAAGTGCAAAGCCAGCACAGCCAGGATGCCAAGGGGAGTTCTGGTATGAACTAGGCTCCTTGATGACACTTGAAGCATGGGTTATGCTGTGCTTGGAGCCAACACCTGTGGACTTCCTGTTATATAAGTCAATAAATGTCCTTATGTTTTAGTCCATTTAAAGCAGGTTTTTCTGTTACTTGCTACCAAAGAATTCTCGCTGGCACAATCTGTGAACTCCTTTCCCAGAACAAAACTTTCAGAATTACTATTGTTTTATAATGGTTTAATATTATAGTGAGCTTGTCTGGGGTTGAGGGGATAATCCTTTAAAAACTTTCTTAATTTTCTCAAGTGATTTAATAAGATAATTCCTATTGAGTCAATTAATTGTAGCCATCTAAATTCTTAATAAAATTTCCATTTCAATGATTTTCCAAATTTATTAGAAATCAAGTATGCATTTTATTATAAGTTTTGTAACTTCTATATAAATTCTATCCCTTTTTTTTTCTTTTTTCTTTTGATTATGGGACTTTATTATTAGATTTTCCAGCAGCTGGCCCCTTTTATTGATTCTTTGTAAAAACACTTTCCTGGGATTCACTATCTCTTCATGCCATTGTTTTCCTGCTGCTGGTTTATTTATTTTTTAATTTTATGATTTTAATTTACTTCTTTTTAATTCCTTGGATACTTTTTTCTTTTTATCATTTTTTTCTACTTGAAATAATTTATTTTCTTGCTTTCACTTTTAGAAATATATTTAGCATTACAAATTACTTGAGAACAACTTTATGCATATCCCATAATTTTAAATATAAATTATCCTGATTCTCATTATTTTTCAATTAGCTGTTTTCATACCCTTGATTTCTTCCTTAGTCAAATAATTATTCAAGGGAATTCCCTGGTGGTCCAGTGGTTAGGACTCTGCACTCTCACTGCAGAGGGCCTGGTTTCAATCCTTGGTTGGGGAACTAAGATCCCCCACGCTGTGTGGCATGGCCAAAAAAAAAAAAAAAAGTATTCAAAAGAGTGTGCATAAAAGTAGTTTTATCTTTTGCTATTAGTTTCTAGTTATGTTATAATTTTGCTTAAGAATATAGATTGCATATATTCATCTTTCTGACATAATGTTTGTTATTTGCTTGTGCTATTTCAGATTTTTTAATTTAAAAAAACTCTGTGGTCATTTAGCAAAAAGATGCATTTTACAATGTAAGTAGTATATATATATATATATATATATATATATATATATATATATATATATATATAATAAAACAAATGGTAATTTTATAATACAAATTTTGAAATAGTCCCGAATTCTACTTTACTATTCATATTGTTCCAATCATTTACACCATAATGCCATATTTTATGAGGGCAAATACAACAGTTTGAAGAACTGCTGCTGGAAATTTTAGGGGTAGAATGTACAACTAAGCATAAGAGTACTGCCCAGGACCATGGATTTGTTGCAATAGGAATCTGCAGGGGGGAGGAGGCTGCTTGTGAATGTCAAAAGAACAGAAAATACTATAACTGTAGTAGGGTTGACTGTCCTGCTGAGAGCTCTACATGGTGTCTGGCATCTAGGAGCTACCTAAAAATTGTTTCCTCCATGAAGGTGTAGACTTTTCCCCCCCAGAATGTTTGGTTGCATACAGGCCATGCCAAAGGTAGTATAGTTAGTTAGCTCTGGGGGGTGGGGGTTGGGGAGGAAGACTGGATAAGAAGAGATGGCCCCAAGGGCTATCTTGAATTATAATCATCCCTAGGTAGCCAAAGCATCCCCAGGGGGATTGGTTCTAGGCCCTCAGCAGATACCAAAAGCCATGGTTGCTAAAGTCTCTAGCATTTGCATATAACCTATGGATACCCTCCCATATATTTTACTTTTTATTTTTTTTTTGAATTTTATTTTATTTATACAGCAGGTTCTTATTACTTATCTATTTTATACATATTAGTGTATATATGTCAATCCGAATCTCCCAATTCATCCCACCACCACCCCCTGCTTTCCCCCCTTGGTGTCCATAGGTTTGTTCTCTACATCTGTGTGTCTATTTCTGCCTTGCAAACCGATTCATCTGTATCATTTTTCCAGATTCCACATATATATGTTAATATACTATATTTGTTTTTCTCTTTCTGACTTACTTCACTCTGTATGACAGTCTCCATGTCCATCCACATTTCTACAAATGACCTAATTTCGTTCCTTTTTATGGCTGAGTAATATTCCATTGTATATATGTACCACATCTTCTTTATCCATTCATCTGTCGATGGACATTTAAGTTGCTTCCATGACCTGGCTATTGTAAATAGTGCTGCAGTGAACATTGGGGTGCATGCGTCTTTTTGAATTATGGTTTTCTCTGGGTATATGCCCAGTAGTGGGAATGCTGGGTCATATGATAGTTCTATTTTTAGGTTTCTAAGGAACCTCCATACCATTCTCCATAGTGGCTGTATCATTTACATTCCCACCAACAGTGCAACAGGGTTTCCTTTTCTCCACACTCTCTCCAGCATTTGTTGTTTGTAGATTTTCTGATGATGGCCATTCTAACAGGTGTGAGGTGATACCTCATTGTAGTTTTGATTTGCATTTCTCTAATAATTAGTGATGTTGAGCAGCTTTTCATGTACTTTTTGGACATCTGTATGTCTTCTATGGAGAAATGTCTATTGAGGTCTTCTGCCCATTTTTGGATTGGGTTGTTTGTTTTTTTAATATTGAACTGCATGAACTGTTTATATATTTTGGAGATTAATCCTTTGTCTGTTGATTCATTTGTAAATAGTTTCTCCCATTCTGAGGGCTGTCTTTTCATCTTCTTTATGGTTTCCTTTGCTGTGCAAAAGCTTTTAAGTTTCATTAGGTCCCGTTTGTTTATTTGGATTTTATTTCCATTACTCTAGGAGGTGGGTCAAAAAAGATCTTGCTGTGATTTATGTCAAAGAGTGTTCTTCCTATGTTTTCCTCTAAGAGTTTTATAGTGTCCAGTCTTACATTTAGATCTCTAATCCATTTTGAGTTTATTTTTCTTTATGGTGTTCGGGAATGTTCTAATTTCATTCTTTTACATGTAGCTGTCCAGTTTTCCCAGCACCACTTATTGAAGAGACTGTCTTTTCTCCATTATATATTCTTGCCTCCTTTGTCATAGATTAATGGATCATAAGTGCATGGGCTTATTTCTGGGCTTTCTATCCTGTTCCATTGATCTATGTTTCTGTTTTTGTCCCAGTACCACCATACTGTTTTGATTACTGTAACTTTGTAGTATAGTCTGAAGTTAGGGCACATGATTCCTCCAGCTCCATTCTTTCTGAAGACTGTTTTGGCTATTGGGGGTTTTTTGTGTTTCCATACAAATTAAAACATTTTTGTTCTAGCTCTGTGAAAAATGCCATTGGTAACTTGATGAGGATTGCATTGAATCTGTAGATTGTCTTGAGTAGTATGGTCATTTTGACAATATTCTTACAGTAGAGAACACAGTGTATCTTTCCATCTCTTCGTGTCATCTTCAATTTTCTCTCATCAGTGTCTCATAGTTTTCAGAATACAGGTCTTTTGCCTCCTTAGGTAGGTTCATTTCTAGGTATTTTATTCTTTTTATGTGATGGTAAATGGGATTGTTTCATTAATTTCTCTTTCTGATACTTCATTGTTAGTGTATAGAAATGCAAGTGATTTCTGTGTATTGATTTTGTATCCTGCAACTTTACCAAATTCATTGATGAGCTCTAGTAGTTTACTGGTGGCATCTTTAAGATTATCTATGTACAGTATCATGTCATCTGCAGAGAGTGACAGTTTTACTTCTTCGTTTCCAATTTGGATTTCTTGTATTTCTTTTTCTTCTCTGATTGCTATGGCTAGAACTTCCAAAACCATGTTGAATAAAAGTGGCAAGAGTGGTCATCCTTGTCTTGTTCCTGATCTTAGAAAAAATGCTTTCAGCTTTTCAGTGTTGACTTTGATGTTAGCTGTGGGTTTGTCATATATGGCCTTTATTATGTTGAGTTATGTTCCCCCATGACCACTTTCTAGAGAGTTTTGATCATAAATTGATGTTGAATTTTATCAAAAGCTTTTCCTGCATCTATTGAGATGATCATATGGTTTTTATTCTTCAATTTGTTGATGTGGTGTATCACACTGATTGATTTGTAGATATTGAGAAATCATTCATCCCAGGATAAATCCCACTTGATCATGGTGTATGATCCTTTTAATGTACTGTTGGATTTGGTTTTCTAGTATTTTGTTGAAAATTTTTGCTCTGCATTCATCAGTGATTTTGGCCTGTAATTTCATTTTTTTAGTGATATCTTCCTCTGATTTTGTATCAGGGTGATGCTGGCCTCGTAGAATGAGTTCAGAAGTGTTCCTTCCTCTGTAATTTATTTGGAAGAGTTTCAGAAGGATAGATGTTAACTCTTTTCTAAACGTGTGATAGAATTCACCTGTGGAGCCATCTGATCTTGGACTTTTGTTTGTTGGGAGATTTTAAATTACTGATTCAATTTCGTTACTGGTAATTGGTCTGTTCATATTTTCTACTTGCCCCTAGTTCAGTTTTGGGACACTGTACCCTTCTAAGAATTTGTTTCTTCTAGATTGTCCATTTGATTGGCGTAACTTATCGTTTTTTATTTCTGCTCTGATCTTTATGATTTCTTTCCTTCTACTAACTTTGGGCTTCATTTGTTTCTCTTTCTCTAGTTGCTTTAGGTGTAAGTTTAGGTTGTTTATTTGAGATTTTTCTTATTTCCTGAGGTAAGCTTGTATTGCTATAAACTTCCCTCTTAGAACTGCTTTTTCTGGATCCCATAGGTTTTGGACAATCATATTTTTGTTTTCATTTGTCTCTAGGTATTTTTTGATTTCCTCTTTGCCTTCTTCAGTGATCTATTGGTTGTTTAGTAGCATATTGTTTAGCCTCCATGTGTTTGTGTTTTTTGCAGTTATTTTCTTGTAGTTGATTTCTAATCTCATAGTGTTGTGGTTAGAAAAAATGCTTGGTATGATTTAAATTTTCTTAAATTTACTGAGGCTTGTTTTGTGACCTAGCAAGTAATCTATCCTGGAGAATATTTCATGTGCACTTGAAAAGAATGTGTATTCTGTTGCTTTTGAATAGAGTGCTCTATAAATATTGATTAACTCCACCTATCTTAATGTGTCATTTAAGGACTGTGTTTCCTTCTTGATTTTCTGTCTGGATGATCTGTCCATTGATGTAAGTGGGGTGTTAAAATCCCCTTCTATTATTGTGTTACTGTCAATTTCTCCTTTTATGTCTGTTAATATTTTCTGATATATTGTGGTGCTCCTCTGTTGGATGCATATATATTTACAATTGTTATATCTTCTTCTTCAATTGATTCCTTGATCATTATGTAGTGTCCTTCTTTGTCTCTTGTCACAGTCTATATTTTAAAGTCTTTATTTTAAAGGGCAGAGTTGGTTCCTAGAGTCTGGTTGCAGGGTCGAGGGATCCCGGATCTTGTTTCTGATCATTGGGAGGTCATGGTTCCTGATAAAGTTAGGTATGGCACCCAGGGTGTCAGGAAGTTTGTGTTGGCCTGCTAGTAGGCAGGCTAGACCCAGCTGGTCCCAGGGTAGGGTCTGAGCTGTATTGTGGGATCATAGTTTTCTTGCTTCTGGTGTCTGCACCTGGTTGGTGAGGCTACAGGCTTGTGCAGGCTTCCTGGCAGGAGTGGCTGGTGCCTGTCCACTGGTGGGTAGAGCTAGGTGTTGGCCTCTGGTTGGCTGGGCTGTGTCTAGGGGCATGTCCAGATGTGGCTGTGGACTCTTTAGACTTTAGGCAGCCTGTCATCTGATGGGTGGCACTGTGTCCTTGCCCAGTTAGTTGTTTGACCTGAGGCATCCTAGCACTGGAGCCTACAGGCTATTGTATGGGGCCAGGTCTTGGTACTACTGATCCAAGATGTCAGCCTCCAGCAGTGATCATGCAGCTGAATGTTCCCCAATATGTCTGCCACCAGTTTCTATGTCCACAGGGTGAGCTACAGTCACCATCCCCCATCCCCCACCTCTCCAGGAGACTCTTTAAGACCAGCAGATAGATCTGGCCCAGGCTCCTATTAAATTACTGCTTTTGCCCTGGGTCCAGTGCACATGAAATTCTGTGTGTTCTCTTTAAGAGTGAAATCTCTATTTCTACCAGTCTTGTGGGGCTCCTGCAATTACGTATTGCTGGTCTTCAAAGCCAAATGCTCTGGGGGCTCATCTTCCCAATACTGGAACCCTGGACTGGAGAGGCTGATGTGGGGTTCAGAACTCTCACTCCTTTGGGAGAAACTCTGTAATATAATTATTCTCCAGTTTGTGGGTTGCCTACCAAGAAGGTATTAATTTTGTTTACATCGTGAGTCCAACCTTCCTACTCATTTCATTGTGGTTCCTTCTTTATATCTTTAGTTGTAGAAGATTTTTTTGGGTAGGTTCAGTCTTTTTCATCAATGGTTATTCTGCAGATAGTTGTGAGTTTTGGTGTGCTGATGAGAGGAGGTGAGCTCAGAGTCATTCTACTTTGCTATCTTGCCTGCTCCCCTATTACTCTTATTTTTAGTGTACTGTCACAACTGTGAAGTGAGTTCAGTCATGAACACAGTCAAGATGGTCTCAACAACACTTTGCTTTCTCAAGGTGTGTCCTTGAAAATGGCCTCCTCTCCTCTCTTTCTTCCCCAAGTATTTCACATTTGATCATATCCCCCTGTTGGTTAGAGTAAAACACAAACCCCTCATCATGATTTCTTTACTTGCCCTTTCCTCTGACCAATCTATTCCTCTGATCTTCTGGGCTAATTCTTACACTCTAACAGGTCTCTGCTTAACTCTCATTTTCTCAGAAAGAACTTCCACTACCACCACTCCCCTGAGTCTAAATTAAGTCTCCTTTTTTTCTTTCCCATAATGCCTTGTTCTCTAAAACTATAGCAATTACTTCCATTTTTAAATGTGTATTTTAAGTGTATGTATGTATAAAAATACGTATGTAATTTGTTTAATGTCTGCAGAGGTCACTCATCTGGAAGCTCTGCAGGCAGAGCCATGCCTGTGTTTTCAACCCTACATTGTGCCCACATCTATCTCTGTGCCTGGGGCATAGTAGATGCTCAGTAAATAGTGAACTAGGTAGCTTGATCTCACCTTCCTTTTTTTTTTTAATTTTTAATGTGTACTGAAGGGTCAAGTTTTTTAATAGGAGTAATACTTTTTTTAAAAAAAAACTTTGGGTTTATTTATTTATTTATTTATTTATGGCTGTGTTGGGTCTTAGTTTCTGTGTGAGGGCTTTCTCTAGTTGCGGCAAGTGGGGGCCACTCTTCATCGTGGTGCACGGGCCTCTCATTATCGCGACCTCTCTTGTTGCGGAGCACAGGCTCCAGACGCGCAGGCTCAGTAATTGTGGCTCACGGGCCTAGTTGCTCCGCGGCATGTGGGATCTTCCCAGACCAGGGCTCGAACCCGTGTCCCCTGCATTGACAGGCATATTCTCAACCACTGCACCACCAGGGAAGCCTGACCTCACCTTCTTGACTGTTACTTTCTCTAAACTTAAACTTTTGTTCTAGAATATGATAGAATCCCTGGCAATAAGGGACATATAACTTAAGGAGTCTGGCTTCTTGTTAAAAACCTATGTGTGATTTTTCAGGCCCAGCCATAAACAATGACAAAGGCTTTCCTTGGTGTGCCTTACAGGGAAAGCTGCCCTCCCCATACCAGCCTGACTGGAAGTCTCTGAGGGGAGTTGAGTCAAGGTCTCACATCCCCTGGCCAGCCACTCTCCTTCATCTATTTGCATTCTTAGCTCAGGCACCTTCATTCCTAGGTCTCTTTATCTGAGGCCTTGGACAGAGGTCTTCTTCAGGCACCTCTGCTGAGCCTCCATATGGAGGAGGAGGGGAACCTCAAAGAGGCTTTACCCACTCTCAGTCCCAGGTACTTTTCCATTCCTAGCCTTTCCCTTTCACCCTCCCTCCCCATACAAGGGTCCATAAAACTGCCAGAGCCTTTTATTCAGGATCAGTGGTGAGATGACCCCTAACATTTGTGTTGATTCACCAGCACACCATTCCAGGAGGGAAAGTGAATCAAGGGGAATCAGTGCTTTATCCTGTTTAAGCCTCTTCTTACTACTATCACATTCACTTTTTCATTCTCAGCTTGTTGTTTTAACAGGCTAGTCTGAGACCTGACAGCTCACCTTGCTCTCCCCCAGTTCAGCTGAGATCCTGACATAACAGAGTCCTGTCCTTGTCATGGCCCTGAAAAAATCTGAGCAGTGAATCAGCCCAGACTTTAACACTCTCTCCGACCATGCTTCCTGCACACTGGCCTGCTTTCAATTCCTTGAGCATATCAGGCACACTCTGCCCTAGGGCCTTTGCCCAGAGTGCACTTCCTGGCATCCTCACCCTGTATACTTAACCCCTTATCATCTTCCAGGTCTCAGCTCATGTCACACTGCAGGAAAGCCTTCCTGACTCCAGGTAGCCCATGCCAGTCTTTCATCATATGCTTTCATAGCACTCTGTTTCTTTCCTTCAAAGCTCCTATCTTGGCTCATAATTACAGATTTATCTGTGAAGTTTCACTTCATTTCTATCTCTCTGGCAGCTGGGAAAGAGATTATGAACACTTTCAGATCCCCAGTGCCTGGCACAGTCCCTGTTTCCTGGTTGATATTAGTACCCCAGTAAGTATTTGTTTAATGAATGAATGGTCAATATTAGTCTACCCGATTTTAAGGCACAAGTTCAGGCAGTTAAGCTTAATCATGGAATGCTAAGAACAAAACCATAGGACACAAGAACAAAACGTACTCCACAGGAAATGAAGGGGACCCATTGGAAGTCAAGATTGCTCTGGACAGCACAACACCCAGAGTTAGGGGTAGGATGTACAGTCAGTTATTCAAGTGTCAGCAGTGACCAGTGATGGCACAAGATGGAGCCATAGCACTTCTGCACAGCAAGACCAAAAAGACCAGGTGATTTGTAGAAAGAACATGGCTCAGAGGCAGTTCCATCTTCTCCATCTGTTCCTAGTGACTTTGGATACCTCAAGTCACCTTCCATGTCACAACCTTTCCAACTGGATTTCTCAAAGGACCATTCTGAAGATCAAGCAAAATCTGCATTTAAGGTATTCCTAAAACCATCATCACTCAGTCAAAGAAACTGAGAATGAGTTCAGTTTGACCTTCAGACCTGTGGATCCACAAGAAAAACATAATATGACTGTTTGAATCACACCAATCCGCCAAAGGAAGAGGTGAAAATTCACTTATACCCAGTGGTTCTTGTGATGACTTAACCCAAGATAGCTCCTTTGAGTTTTCAACCAAATTGACTGGTTGTTTGGAGTCCACATCAAACCAACCCCAGATGCCTATAAATAATACCCAGAGCTCAATTATTGTCTTTTCCCTACCTGGCACCTGTGGTTTGTCAAGTTTCTCCTTGCCAATGAGCCCTATCAATTGGCCACCACTTGCCAACACCTCAGCTATGATGTTCAGTTTGATCATCCTTTGCCTAAAGAGGCAGGTGGGAGCCTCGTGCTTACTCTGGCCCTGAGGCAACTGGTAATCAATGTGTCTGGATTGATTAGAATCAGATCAAAGTAAGAGTGTGTGTATGCCTTTGAGTTAGATTTTGTTTGTTTTTAAAAAGGAATGTGAGAAAGTGACCAAGAACTCTATTAAAAAAAACTTTCCTAAAGGGGCACCTCAAATCTAGCTCTCACAGCAAAGGAAAATGACACTGAATGTAGCATTTGTTCCCACCAATTTTATCCTCTGATGAGCAAGGCATAAAAATGCCACCTTCTCTTCCATTTCTATGAGTGTGGTATTTCCACATGGAAGAATTTGCCCCCCTCTTTCTCTGTCCTTCTGGGTGGAATGAAAACAATCTCCACTTTTCTCTCATGCCCTTGAATCACTTCCCTGATGCAATGTAGATGTGTTGGTTTTACCAAAAAAGGGAGGGGGATTGTTAGGTGAGGGTGTCAAACACTTGATCTAAGGAAACACAACCTGAAATGCTGAGGCTAAAGAGGAAGCAAGGGCTAGTGGGACTCTCTTGCTGAAAGCTCTTGGAGCCAAAGTGCACCTGACCATGGGATGGCTGGCTTCAGGGTGCTGATGTCATATGTCAAGCAAAGAACACAGTGTGGGGACAAATCAAATGCCCAGAGCAGGGTCAGAAGTATAGACATCTGGCCTGAAGAGGAAACGCTTGCAAGCATCAGGCAAGACCAAGACAGTCTTGGGTTTGGCTCCAGGGGAAGAAAGGAAAAGCCCCAAACAGGGGGCTCAAGACTGGGAAGAATTTCAGGGGCCAGACAAGGGGGAGAATCCTGGTGTCTAAGTAATGTCACAGCAGGTCTGTCAACATCTGGCATGCAGTGTGGGTTTAATGCAAGCATTTATTCAACTTCAATCTGTGTGTCGAGTGACTGCTCTCAGGCTGCAGGGCAAGGTGCCCAGCTATGTCCCAGAGGGAAAAGGGGGCTGCTCCAAGGATAGGGCTTCTGAGCAGGCCCTAGGGGCCCCTTGAGGGTCAGTTAAGTGGGATCCATAGCTAGCCTCACTTCCTAAACCCCTCCTTATTCCAGAGTTTTCCCTGTTTCTCTGGTGTGGGCCAGGTGGTCTCTCTCTCCTCTGCCCCAACCCCTATAACTCTCTCATCTCCAACCACAGGACATCATGGGCATTTTATAAATTTTAATAACATGCATCTTCTTGGGTTAGGGATGTCACAAAGGAAGAGAACTACACTGAAGCCACTGAGCCTAGCTCATGAACAAATGAATGGCGAGACAATTATTCAGCTCATTCCAATTTTGTGCCCACCAGGTATGACAACTCCCATAGTTCTTCAGTCCTCTTTATCCCGTTTTAAATGAAAAGATCCTGGTTATAATCCTACTAGGAAAAAAATTATCATCTCCCTGAATTAAACTTTAAATTGCTTTACTTTTTTTCCAAAAAAGTAAAGTAAAAAAAAAAAAAAACAAAACCCACTTATTTTTGCCTTATTTGTTTTCTGAGTATAGCTAGCTTGTTCTTTTGTTATTTTATATCCTCTCTTTCTTTCTGGTTTGTGCCCCCTAGCTCAGTGCTTCTCCAACCTTGAAGTGCACATGAATCATCTCAGGATCATGTTAGAAAGCAGATTCTGATTCAGTAGGTCTAGGGTGGAACCTGAGACTCTTACATTTCTAAGAAGTGCCCCAGTGAGGTCAATGCTGCTGATCGGAGACTGAGTAGAGAGGCTGTGGTTCACACTTAGGCATAGGAAGGTAAACGTAGGTACCACACTATAACAAGATGGTCTAGTTCTTTTACATCCTGTTAGTGCTTGAAGCTCTGTATTTAGCTAGCTCTGAATGAAGTAGTCAACTAATGCACACTGTTTTTTTTTTTTTTTTTAAATTAAGTTCTTTTAATACTGTTTAATAATACTAGGTAAATAAAAAAGTGGCAGGTTTATCAAACGCCTCATCCTCTCCAATTGTCCACTCTGGCCTTTCTTAGAATGTTTATCCCTGTACCTAGCCCCCCCAATATCTACTTTGGGGCCACATGCCTGCTACATCTAAGCAGTGTTTATTTGTAGAACTTCTTTCAGAACCTATTGTCAATAGGCCAAAATCAAGTTTTAACACTTATGGACTGTGTGATCCTGAGCAGGATGCTTAGTTCTCTGAACATCTGTTTGCCCATGGACCAAGGAAGAAAATTAAACCTACACTACACAATGGCTGTGATATTTAAGTGAGATCCTGGCACATGGAAGGTTGCACCATAAATGTCAGTTATTAATGCTAATAACTTATATATATATATGTATATATATTTCAAAAATAATTATTTAAATGTTGTTACTGTGATTTTCTTTTGTTTTTTATTTAACACTGGGTAAAAATAAGAGATTCATTATAATTTTAAAGACCTTATAATTCTTTTTTTAAAATTTCTTAATTTTTTTATAGAACAGGTTCTTATTAGTCATCAATTTTACACACATCAGTGTATATATGTCAATCCCAATCGCCCAATTCATCACACCACCACCCACACCCCCCCGTGGCTTTCCCCCCTTGGTGTCCATACGTTTGTCCTCTACATCTGTGTCTCAATTTCTGCCCTGCAAACCGGTTCATCTGTACCATTTTTCTAGGTTCCACATATATGTGTTAATATACGATATTTGTTTTTCTCTTTCTGACTTACTTCACTCTGTATGACAGTCTCTAGATCCATCCACGTCTCAACAAATGACCTAATTTCATTCCTTTTTTATGGCTGAGTAATATTCCATTGTATATATGCACCACATCTTCTTTATCCATTCGTCTGTCGATGGGCATTTAGGTTGCTTCCATGACCTGGCTATTATACATAGTGCTGCAATGAACATTTGGGTGCATGTGTCTTTTGAATTGTGCTTTTCTCTGGGTATATGCCTGGTAGTGGGATTGCTGGATCATATGGTAATTCTATTTTTAGTTTTTTAAGGAACCTCCATACTGTTCTCCAGAGTGGCTGTATCAGTCTACATTCCCACCAACAGTGCAAGAGGGTTCCCTTTTCTCCACACCCTCTCCAGCATTTGTTGTTTGTAGATTTTCTGATGAAGCCCATTCTAACGTGTGTGAGGTGATACCTCATTGTAATTTTGATTTGCGTTTCTCTAATGATTAGTGATGTTGAGCATCTTATCATGTGTTTGTTGGCAATCTGTATATCTTCCTTGGAGAAATGTCTATTTAGGTCTTCTGCCCATTTTTGGATTGGGTTGTTTGTTTTTTGGATATTGAGCTGCCATGAGCTGCTTATATATTTTAGAGATTAATCCTTTGTCAGTTGCTTCATTTGCAAATATTTTCTCCCATTCTGAGGGTTGTCTTACCATCTTGTTTGTGGTTTCCTTTGCTGTGCAAAAGCTTTTAAGTTTCATTAGGTCCCATTTGTTTATTTTTGTTTTTATTTCCATTTCCCTAGGAGGTGGGTCAAAAAGGATCTTGCTGTGATTTATGTCATAGAGTGTTCTGCCTATGTTTTCCTCTAAGAGTTTTATAGTGTCTGGCATTACATTTACGTCTTTAACCAATTTTGAGTTTATTTTTGTGTATGGTGTTAGGGAGTGCTCTAATTACATTCTTTTACATGTACCTGTCCCGTTTTCCCAGCACCACTTATTGACGAGGCTGTCTTTTCTCCATTGTATATTCTTGCCTCCTGTATCAAAGACAAGGTGACCATATGTGCGTGGGTTTATCTCTGGGCTTTCTATCCTGTTCCATTGATCTATATTTCTGTTTTTGTGCCAGTACCATACTGTCTTGATTACTGTAGCTTTGTAGTATAGTCTGAAGTTAGGGAGCCTGATTCCTCCAGCTCCGTTTTTCATTCTCAAGATTGCTTTGGCTATTCGGGGTCTTTTGTGTTTCCATAGAAATTGTGAAATTTTTTGTTCTACTTCTGTGAAAAATGCCAGTGGTAGTTTCATAGGGATTGCATTGAATCTGTAGATTGCTTTGGGTAGTATAGTCATTTTCACAATGTTCATTCTTCTAATGCAAGAACATGGTAATTCTCTCCATCTGTTTGTGTTATCTTTAATTTGTTTCATCAGTGTCTTATAGTTTTCTGCATACAGGTCTTTTGTCTCCTTATGTAGGTTTAATCCTAGGCATTTTATTATTATTATTTTTTTGCTCCATTGGTAAATGGGATTATTTCCTTAATTTCTCTTTCAGATTTTTCATCATTAGTATATGGGAATGTAAGAGGTTTCTGTGCATTAATTTTGTATCCTGCTACTTGACCAAATTCATTGATTAGCTCTAGTAGTTTTCTGGTAGCTTCTTGAGGATTCTCTATGTATAGTACTATGTCATCTGCAAACAGTGACAGCTTTACTTCTTCTTTTCTGATTTGGATTCCTTTTTTTTTCTTTTTCTTCTCTGATTGCTGTGGCTAAAACTTCCAAAACTATGTTGAATAATAGTGGTGAGAGTGAACAACATTGTCTTGTTCCTGATCATCGAGGAAATTGTTTCAGATTTTGACCATTGAGAATGATGTTGTCTGTGGGTTTGTCATATATGGCCTTTATCATGTTGAGGTAAGTTCCCTCTATGCCTACTTTCTGAGGGGTTTTATCGTAAATGGGTGTTGAATTTTGTCAAAAGATTTTTCTGCATGTATTGAGATAATCATATGGTTTTTCTCCTTCAATTTTTAATATGGTATATCACATTTATTGATTTGTGTATATTGAAGAATCCTTGTATTCCTGGGATAAACCCCATTTGATCATGGTGTATGATCCTTTTAATGTGCTGTTGGATTCCGTTTGCTAGTATTTTGTTGAGGAATTTTGCATCTATGTTCATCAGTGATATTGGCCTGTACTTTTCTTTGTGACATCTTTATCTGGTTTTGGTATCAGGATGATGGTAGCCTCGTAGAATGAGTTTGGGAGTGTTCCTCCATCTGCTATATTTGGAAGAGTTTGAGAAAGATAGGCATTAGCTGTTGTCTAAATGTTTGATAGAATTTGCCTGTGAAGCCACCTGGTCCTGAGCTTTTGTTTGTTGGAAGATTTTTAATCACAGTTTCAATTTCAGTGCTTGTGATTGGTCTGTGCATATTTTCTATTTCTTCCTGGTTCAGTTTCGGAAGGTTGTGCATTTCTAAGAATTTGTGCATTCCTTCCAGGTTGTCCATTTTATTGGCATATAGTTGCTTGTTGTAAGATCTCACGATCCTTTGTATTTCTGCCGTGTCAGTTGTTACTTCTCCTTTTTAATTTCTAATTCTATTGATTTGAGTCTTCTCCCTTTTTTTCTTGATGAGTCTGGCTAATGCTTTATCAATTTTTTTTTTATCTTCTCAAATAACCAGCTTTTGGTTTTATTGATCTTTGCTACTGTTTCCTTCATTTCTTTTTCCTTTATTTCTGATCTGCTCTTTATGATTTCTTTCCTCCTGCTAACTTTTGGGGTTTTTTGTCCTTGTTTCTCTAAGTGCTTTAGGTGTAAGGTTAGGTTGTTTATTTGAGATATTTCTTGTTTCTTGAGGTAGGATTGTATTGCTATAAACTTCCCTCTTAGAACTGCTTTTGCTGCATCCCATATGTTTTTGGTTGTCGTGTTTCCATTGTCATTTGTTTCTAGGTATTTTTTGATTTCCTCTTTGCTTTCTTCAGTGAGATCTTGGTTATTAAGTATTGTATTGTTTAGCCTCCACATGTTTGTATTTTTTACAGATATTTTCCTGTAATTGATATCTTGTCTCATAGCACCATGGTCAGAAAAGATACCTGATATGATTTCAAATTTCTTAAATTTACTGAGGCTTGATTTGTGACCCAATATATGATCCATCCTGGAGAATGTTCCATGAGCACTTGAGAAGAGAGTTAATTCTGTTGTTGTGGGATGGAATGTCCTTTAAGTATCAATTAAGTCCATCTTGTTTAATATATCATTTAAAGCTTGTGTTTCCTTATTTATTTTCATTTTGGATGATCTGTCCATTGGTGAAAGTGGGGTGTTAAAGTCCCCTAATATGATTGTGTTATTGTCGATTTCCCCTTTTATGGCTGTTAGCATTTGCCTTGTGTATTGAGGTGCTCCTATGTTGGGTGCATAAATATTTACAATTGTTATATCTTCTTCTTGGATTGCTCCCTTGGTTACTATGTACTGCCCTTTTTTGTCTCTTGTAATAGTCTTTGTTTTAAAGTCTATTTTGTCTGATATGAGAATTGCTACTCAAGCTTTCCTTTGACTTCCATTTGCATGGAATATCTTTTTCCATCCCCTCACTTTCAGTCTGTATGTGTCCCTAGGTCTGAAGTGGGTCTCTTGTGCACAGCATATATACGGGTCTTGTTTTGTATCCATTCAGCCAGTCTATGTCTTTTGGTTGGAGCATTTAATCCATTTACATTTAAGGTAGTTATTGATATGTATGTTCCTATTACCATTTTCTTCATTCTTTTGGGTTTGTGATTGTAGGTCTTTTTCTTGTCTTGTGTTTCCTGCCTAGAGAAGTTCCTTTAGCATTTGTTGTAAAGCTGGTTTGGTTTGTAAAGCTATAAAGGTTTTAATTTCTCTGTGAGATCAGAATGAGATCTTTGCTGGGTAGAGAAATCTTGGTTGTACATTCTTCCCTTTTATCACTTTAAATATGTCCTGCCACTTCCTTCTGGCTTGCAAAGTTTGTGCTGCAAGATCAGCTGTTAACCGTATGGGGATTCCCTTGTATGTTATCTGTTGATTTTCCCTTGCTAATTTTCATATTTTTTCTTTGTATTTAATTTTTGATAGTTTGTTTAATATGTGTCTTGGCCTGTTTCTCCTTGGATTTATCCTGTTTGGGACTCTCTGTGATTCCTGGACTTGATTAACTGTTTCCTTTTGCATATTAGGGAAATTTTCAACTATAATCTCTTCAAATATTTTCTCAGTCCCTTCCTTTTTCTCTTCTTCTTCTGGGACCCCTATAATTCAAATGTTGGTGTGTTTAATGTTGTCCCAGAGTTCTCTGAACCTGTCTTCAATTCTTTTTATTCTTTTTTTTTAATTCTGCTCTGCAGTAGTTGTTTCCACTATTTTATCTTCCAGGTCACGTATCCGTTCTTCTGCCTCAGTTATTCTGCTATTGATTCCTTGTAGAGAATTTTTAATTTCATTTATTGTGTTGTTCATCATTGTTTGTTTGCTCTTTAGTTCTTCTAGGTCCTTGTTAACCGTTTCTTGTATTTTCTCCATTCTATTTCCAAGATTTTGAATCATCTTTACTACCATTATTCGGAATTCTTTTTCAAGTAGACTGCCTATTTCCTCTTCATTTGTCTGGTCTCATGGGTTTTTACCTTGCTCCTTCATCTGCTGTGTGTTTCTCTGTCTTCTCATTTTGCTTAACTTACTGTGTTTGGGGTCTCCTTTTTGCAGACTGCACGTTGGTAGTTCCTGTTGTTTTTGGTGTATGCCCCCAGTGGCTAAGGTTGGTTCAGTGGGTTGTGTAGGCTTCCTGGTGGACGGGTCTGTTGCCTGTGTTCTGGTGGATGAGGCTGGATCTTGTCTTTCTGGTGGGCAGGACTGTGTCAGGTGGTGTGTTTTGGGATACCTATGAACTTATTTTGTTTTTAGGCAGCCTCTCTGCTAATGGGTGGTGTTGTGTTCCTGTCTTGCTAGTTGTTTGGCATAGGTTGTCCAGCACTGTAGCTTGCTGGTCGTTGAGTTGAGCTGTGTCTTAACGTTGAGATGGAGATCTCTGGGAGAGCTTTCACCATTTGATAATATGTGGAGCTGGGAGGTCTCCAGTGGACCAATGTCCTGAACTCGGCTCTCCCACCTCAGAGGTACAGGCCTGAGACCTGGTCGTAGTACCAAGACCCTGTCAGCCACATGGCTTTTGGGAAGTCTGAGGTCTTCTGCCAGTGTTCAGTAGGTGTTCTGTAAGAGTTCTTCCACATGTAGATGTATTTCTGATGTATTTGTGGGGAGGAACGTGATCTCCACATCTTACTCCTCTGCCATCTTGAAGGTCTCCCTTCCTTACCTCTTTGAATGAAGAGGTCCTCATTTATATCTGAGAGGCTATCTCTCAGGCTAACATCCCCAGTAAGGTCCCTGAATAAAACTTAACTTGCAACTTTTAGGTTGTGCATATTTTTTCCCAGTCCACACAAGTAAATCTTTCTAAGGCTGCTACAATCTACATGCCATAATAAGCAATGTCATTCCCTTTTTCTGGATTCCTGGCAGCAGCCACTCCCAAAGTCCCTCTGTCCCACTAACCCTCCTTTTCTCCCTGGTCCTTAATCTCTACAGCCTCATCAGCGTCTGACATATGTTATCAAAATTCTATGTTGCACAGATCTTTATACACCTATGAGCAGGGTGAACACACATTGCAGTTTGCCTAGGACAGTGCTGGTTTCAGTATGTTGTTCCAAGATAGTAATTAACAGTGCCCCCTTTTTTCTCAAAAGCATCCCAGTTTGAACTGCATATTACATGCTGACCCATTTATTGAGGAAGAGTAGTCTATGTCCTTAATTTTCATAAAGAATTGTAAATACAGTAAGTCCCCTACATATGAACGAGTTCCATCCTGAGAGTATGTTCATAGGTCCAATTTGTTCATAAGTCCAACAAAGTTGGCCTAGGTACCCAGCTAACACAATCAGGTATAGAGTACTGTACTGTAGTAGGTTTATAATGCTTTTCACACAAACAATATGTAAACAAGAAACAAACACAAAAAATAAGTAAACAGGTTTAATCTTACAGTGCAGTACCTTGAAAAGTACAGTAGTACAGTAAAACAGTTGGTATACGGGGGCTGGCATCGGTGAACAAGCAAGAAGAGTTACTGACTGGAGGAGGGAGAGGAGGTGGGAGATGGTAGAACTGAAGGATCATCAGCAGTAGGAGACGGAGGGCAAGCTGCAATTTCACTCACGCCTGACGTTGATGGCACAGGTTCTGGTTCCTTGCTGGATTCAATTCTATCTACCCTCTTGAAAAAAATGATCCAGTGACATCTGGTTAGTAGCTCTTTTCTCATCATAGATGACCTGGTAGCACTGGATTGCATTCTGAATGGCTGCTGCAACTTTTGTGTACATACCATTCTATGTTCAGGTCTTGCTTTTTAAAAAAGAATTAAGGTATAAGAGAATTCTTCATCATTAAAAGTCTAAGGTGAGAAAACAAAAAGATCAAAGGAAGTGTGTTAAGACTTGGTGGACTGTGTAATTCCAAGACACTCATGAGATACAGATTTCTTTTTTTTTTTTTTCACACACACACTGTATTTTATTTTTACAAGAGATAAATAGACTGACACCAAGCATTGTACATGGATGACCACAACAAAAGCAACAATGATTGCAATTACCAAACATGAAACACACTCATACTATGTCATAATATTGACATTCAGTCCAGTAATCCTCCACTGTAACAGCTCCTTTACTTTGCAGTGAAAATTGATTTGGAGATACAGATTTCTGATCCTGGCTTTTAGGAACCAAAAAAATTGACTTATTTTTGAGCTTCCAGGAAGTGGTAGGAAGAAGGAGAGTTACAGTCTCTTCTTTTCTAGGATGTTTCCTGATGCAGATGCTCCAGCTTTGATTTGAGAGAGATTTAAGTTGGATCCACGCCTCCACAAGGGAAAGCCTCAATCTTTCTAGAACTGTCTTTTGGTTTTGACTAGATTTTCAGGGCAGAATGATGCTGCCATTACAGGCCAAACAAAAGCATCCTGACTCTTTCAAGTGTTTCCAGTTTGAGTTGCACATCAGTTCTACTCTGCTTTGTTTCTGGCACCTCCAGAGCCCAAGTTCTCACCTGGGGTTCAGATTGCTCTGTGTAGACCATTGCATAAACTGTCTTTGCCCTTGTTGGAGTGTTGGGTCTCAAACCTCTTCTCTACATCCATGTTCCACAATGTCCCTCAAGAGACTCTGTGATAGAAACCTACCTTTTGGAGACTGACAATGCATAATTACTTACAAAAAGTTCTTGAAAGAACTGCAACCAACAGACATGTTTAACTGCTTAGCCCAATGTTTCCCATATTTTCTGACCATGGATTCCTCCCTCCCCCATTTTTTTTCTGTAATACCTAATAACCCCAATACTATATTTGGGGAAATTCTTCCCAAAGTTCTCTCTCTTCTATTAAATTTTGTTAAAATAAATTCACTATCCAGCTGCTAAGGCAGTTTCTAGCCTCTGAAGAAACCAGGGATCTCTTAACACTTTAGTCTAAGCCAGTATTAACTGGGAGAAACCACGTGGCCTGGCTCTGGACACCATCTTTGCCTGGAATCTATCGGTGTCCCAGCAGCTGTCTCCAACAGCCAGATTGCCCTTTTAGTCCTTTTTCTGTCATGAAAATTTTGGGTTGGTGTTACGATGAGATCTAAGACAGAAAAATTACTCCTCCAGAGTGGAGTAGGCACTTGGGACCTGGTGGAGACACTAAATGGTTGTGAAAATAGAGAATAATTTATAGAGTAAAGGTAGTCCAGGACAATAGGAAAGAAACCCATAACCCTAATACAGTGGCAAGTAAACACTTTTCACTTTCAAAAGTTGTTATTACTTACATCTTAGACATGTAACTATGGCAATGAGTAGTATTTGGCACTTCCATTTCAGAAAACAGATTTTGGCAATAGGGTTCCAATAACCCAAAGGAATGGAGAGAATGTGGACCCTGAGAAATAGAAGGTCACAAGGAAGGAGATAAGAAGAGAACAAACCCTGCAGCAAAGTAGCCTTGAGGTTGAACTTCTGAATCATTGAGCTAGTGTTATTGCTATAAGGCTCTCTAAATCCTACTAGAATGGGAAAAAGACTGGCCCAGGGTCTGAGGCATGGCTGAGCCTAAAAGGGAGCCAGTGGCTTCATCTGTGAGAATCAAAATTTTGCAGTGGCATAAAGAGATTACAACTTTAAAGCCCATACCTCTGCAAGACACCAAAATCCTGTTTCCCCTCTGAGAGACATACTCTCAGTTTATTCCCAATAGTAAGAAGGGGGTCATCCTTCACTCTGCAGGGAGATATAATTTACCTATTTCCATAATAATGCTGCATAAAAAACAGCCATGCAACCTCCATGGCATTCCACAATAAGCATTTATGGTCTCACTCATTGGTCTGGGACTGGCTGGCTGTCAGCCTGTATAAGTTAGCCTTGGCTAGGACAGCTGGGAGAAATATCTCTGCTCTGTGCAAGGCTTCTTGAGGTCTAGGTTTGAAATGGTCACATTGTCATTTCTGCAACACTCTATTGGCCAAGGCAAGTCACCTGGTTGAGCTCAGATCCAAATGAGGAAATAGATTTCACCTGTTTAGTGAGAGAAACTGAAAATTTATATGGCAAAATGAATACCTCTGGGGAGAGGTGAAGAATGGAGGCCATTAATGAATTACATTATCACAAGGGTAATGTCCTCAGTACTCCTTTACTCATTCTGATCCCCATTTAAAAAAATTAACCAGAGTCTTCATTCTACAACTAGATATAAAGGTAAATATTTAAATACTTGAATGACTCTATTTACCTGTTTGACCATAAATAATTCAGAGCTAGGTATAACTGAGCTAACTATGAAATAAATGCTTTAGGAGAAACATTCTGTCAGGTATGGGTTTCTCATTTGTCCTTCAGACCCATACAGGGAACCAGAGGGGAAAGGGTGGTGCTTTTCTTCAGCACATACCCAAATGATGCTTACATTATGAGAAGCACAGTTATGGGAGGTTGCTGGAGCCCTGAGAGTGATCTCCATTTCCTCTGAGAGAGGGTAAGGCACTGCCCAGATCCACTTTGAAGAAATGGTAGGATCACTCTCATGCCTTTTCAAGAGATGCTAGTAACACTTCAAAGGAAGTTAGAGTGCAGCAGTCACTGGTAATAAGGAGGATGCAGGGAGAAGCTCTGCTCTAGCTGCAGAAACTATGAAAAGTTACCACTCATACCCCAGGGGAGGAAACCCAAGAATGAGAATATCTGGGAACCACTGGGAAGCAAAATAAAAGTGTTATCACACTGTACCAGTGGTCTACAAAAAGGGGCAGAGTGAGGAATTCCAGATGAGAGAAACACTAGGGAAGGCTTGCAATAGTGACAGCCTGCTCTTGCCACCCATAGATGTTTCTCCAGGAACTGATTTGAGGTATTGTGAATGAAATATATCACCTTCCATATCAGTAAACAAAGGCTGATGCAGCCATCAAGTCATCTTATTACAGCCTCTGCAATGATGAGCGTTGAGGGAACTCAGGGTGGATACATAATACCTGCCATCTACCGGTCAGCTGTTGCAGCCACCCCCCAATGGTGCACTCTGAGGAGACTCCGGATGATAAAACACAGGATACTGGCCCCAGATAGCTGAGATTCATATCAAAGGAATGATTTCAGTGAGCCCAGACTCTTGCATCTTCCCATACATAGAAAAGTGCTAAATTCCTCAACTTGAGATATCTGGTTTTCTTTAATTAACAGTAAACTTTGATGTTCTGACTACCTGGTCTTTGTTACAAAAATTCCTATATACTCTGGCTCTCCTCCTTGCCTCTTCGGAGCAGTCGCTCAGAGTTTTCTGAAATGCTGTGTCCCAGGCTTAAGTCCACCAAATAAAATATAATTGTTAAATTTTAGGTTGTGCATTTTTTTTCAGTCGACAGTACAAAGACATGTACACAGCCCATGCTAATAAACAGATTTAGCGCTGGAACATTTATCTTCTAAGCCTCTCTTTATTTATATGGTAATTTACTAAACAGGAAAATAAACATGCTCCTTGAAGAACGCCTGGATTTTTCTATCATACATTATATGTACCTCTATTTAAACTTACTGGGAGAGTGACATCAGCAACATGGCAGAGTGAAAAGCTACCTTTCTCTATCTCCCTCAATCTATAACCAGTAAAACATCCACAACTCAACAGAGATACTTCTGCCCAACACACCAGGATGCTGGAGAATTCCACACATCTATACTTCTAAAGGTGGGTGGACTGGAACACATAGAGGAGGCAGAATGGAAAGAAGAGCAGACTGGTGTCTGAAATCCTGGCCCTCTGACACGTGCAGCTGAGCCTGCAGCTTCAGAGAACCCAGTGGCAGCAGAAGAGTTGGGGCACGTGACTCCAGCCTCCTAATGGCAGGGGTGCCCATGGCCAAAACTAACTGGGCAGCAGTGGCAGTGGGGCTTGGGACTCCATCCCACCAGTCACTGAGGTGTCCACGACCCTGGCCTTCACTCCCACGCCCCTCATCTGCCGTGGCAGAACCCACAAACCTTAGAACACAAAACAGTAGCTGCATCTGCACAGCTCTGGTTGCCCCACCTCCACCCTCCTCCAGTGGTGGGGGAGCCTGTGACTCAGGGGATCCTGGTGATGACAGTGGCTCTGGCAGAAGAAAGGCACCAACAACCCCAGAGGCACAAGAGGTAATCAGCAAGACATGAAGGCATGGAGCCACAGACTTCTTACAGAGATGGTGGAGGTTGAAGAAAATGCCAACCCTTAAATATAAGAAGAGGGAACACAGGTAAGAGAAACCAAAAACTTGTGTTATAGCGCCACCTACTTGAAAAATAAAAGATTCTATCTACTAACCTGTCGTTAATTTTTATTAAAATATAGTTATTTTAAATGTTGTGTTAGTTTCAGGTGTACAGTAAAATGATTCAGTTGTATATATGTATATATATCAATATATGGAGAGAGTGTTAAAAATGTATATAAATTCATTTTTTACACTCTCCCTTTATAGGTTATTACAGGATATTGAGTATAGTTCCCTGTGCTATACAGTAGGTCCTTGTTTTTTACTTATTTTATATATAGTAGTGTATATATTTTAATAACAAACTCTCCTTCTCCCCTTCTGTAACTGTAAGTTTGTTTTCTATGTCTGTGAGTCTGTTTATGTTTTGGAAATAAGTTCATTTGCATCCTTTTTCTTAAATTCCATGTATAAGCGATATGATATTTGTCTTTATTTCTGGCTTACTACACTTAGTATAATAATCTCTAAGTCCATCCATGTTGCTGCAAATGGGCTTATTTCATTCTTTTTTTATGACTGACTAATAGTTCATTGTATATATATACACCACATCTTCTTTATTCATTCATCTGTTGATGGACTCTTAGGTTGCTTTCATGTTTTGGCTATTGTAAATAGTGCTGCAATGAACATTGGGGTGCATGTATCTTTTCAAAGTATGGTTTCTCCAGATATATGCCCAGGAGTGGGACTGCTGGATCATATGATATCTCTATTTTTAGTGTTTTAAGGAACCTCCAAACTGTTCTCCTTAGTGACTGTACCAATTTACATTCCCACCAACAGTGTAAGGAGGGTTCCCTTTTCTCCACACCCTCTCCAGCATTTACTTTTGTCGACTTTTTAATGATGGCCATTCTGACCAGTGTGAGGTGATACCTCGTTGTAGTTTTGATTACATTTCTCTACTGATTAGCAACGTTGAGGATATTTTCATGTGCCTATGGGCTATCTGTATGTCTTTTTTGGAGAAATGTCATTTTAGATCTTCTGCCCAGTTTTTGATTGGGTTGTTTGATATTGGGCTGCATGAGCTGTTTGTATATTTTGGAGATTAATCCCTGTCAGTCACATCATTTGCAAATATTTTCTCCCTGTCCATAGGTTGTCTGTTCATTTTGTTTATGGTTTCATTTGCTGTGCAAAAACTTTTAAGTTCGGTTAGGTCCCATTTGTTTATATTTGCTTTTATTCCCCGCCCCCCCCCCCGCAAAAAAAAACCCCTGCAATTTATCTCAAAGAGTGTTCTGCCTATGTTTTCCTCTAGGAGTTTTATAGTATCTGGTCTTACATTTAGGACTTTAATCCATTTTGAGTTTATTTTTGTGTATGGTGTTAGAGAATGTTCTAATTTCGTTCTTTTAAACATAGCTGTCCATTTTTCCCAGCACCACTTATTGAAGAGACTGTCTTTTCTCCATTGTATATTCTTGCCTCCTTTTTCATAGATTAATTGACCATATGTGCATGGGTTTATTTCTGAGCTTTCTATCCTGTTCCATTGATCTATATTTCTGTTTTTGTGCCAGTACCATACTGTTTTGATTACTATAGTGCTGTAGTACAGTGTGAAGTCAGGGAGCCTGATTCCTCCAGATCCATTTTTCTTTCTCAAGACTGCTTTGACTATTCACAGTCTTTTATGTTTCCATACAAATTTTAAAATTTTATTTTTCTAGTTTTGTGAAAAATGCCATTGGTAATTTGATAGAAATTGCATTGAATCTGTAGATTGCCTTGGGTAGCATAGTCATCTTGAAAATATTGATTCTTCCAATGCAAGACCATGGTATATCTCTCCATCTGTTTTTGTCATCTTTGATTTCTTTCATCAGTATCTTATAGTTTTCAGAGTAAAGGTCTTTTGCCTCCTTAGGTAGATTTATTCCTAGGTATTTTATTCTTTTTGATGCAATGGTAAATGGGATTACTTCCTTAATTTCTCTTTCTGACCTTTCATTGTTAGTATATAGAAATGCAAGAGATTTGTATGTATTAATTTTGTATGTTGCAGGTTTACCAAAGTCATTGATGAGCTCTAGTACTTTTCTGGTAGCATCTTTAGGATTTCCTATGTATAGTATCATGTCATCTGCAAACAGTGACAGTTTTACTTCTTTTCCAGTTTGGATTCCTTTTATTTCTTTTTCTTCTCTGATTGTTGTGGCTAGGACTTCCAAAACTATGTTGAATAAAAGAGGAGAGAGTGGACATCCTTGTCTTTTTCCTGATCTTACAGGAAAGGCTTTCAGCTTTTCACTGTTGATTATGATGTTAGCCGTGGGTTTGTCCTATTTGGCCTTTACTATGTTGTGGTATGTTCCTTCTATGACCACTTTCTGGAAAGTTTTGATCATAAATGGATGTTGAATTTTATCAAAAGTTTTCCTACATCTGTTGAGATGATTATATGATTTTTACTCTTCAATTTGTTAATGTGGTGTATTAACACTGATTGATTTGCAGATATTGAGAAATTCTTGCATCCCTGGGATAAATCGCACTTCATCATGGTGTATGATTTTTTAATGTATTGTTGGATTTGGTTTGCTGGTATTTTGTTTAAGATTTTTGCATCTATGTTCATCAGTGAGATTGGCCTGTGATTTTCTTTTTTTGAGGAATCTTTGTTGGTTTTGGTGTCAGGGTAATGGTGGTCTCATAAAATGAGTTTGAAGTGTTCCTTCCTCTGCAATTTTTTTTAATAGTTTCAGAAGGATAGGTGTTAACTCTTTTCTAAACGTGTGATAGAATCCATCTGTGAAGCCATCTGGTCCTGGACTTTAGTTTACTGGGATTTTTTTAATCACAGGTTCAATTTCATTACTTGTAATTGGTCTGTTCATATCTTCTATTTAGTCTGTTCATATTTTCTATTTACTCCTGGTTTAGTCTTGGGAGTTTGTACCTTCCTAAGAACTTGTCCATTTCTTCTAAGTTGTCCATTTTGTTGGCATATAATTGTTTGTAGTAGTCTCTTATCACCCCTTGTACTTCAGTGGTGTCGGTTGTAACTTCTTCTTTTTCAGTCCTTGATTTGGGCCCTCTCTTTCTTTTTCTTGAAGAGTCTGGCTAAAGGTTTATCAATTTTATTTATCTTTTCAAAGAACTGGATTTTTGATGATAACCATTCTGGCAGGTGTGAGGTGATATCTCTCTGTGGTTTTGATTTGCATTTCCCTGAAGATCAGCAATGTTGAGCATCTTTTTCATGTGCCTGTTGGCCATCTGCAAGAAATAAGTTAATTTTAAAATGAGGAAATTCTACAAGAGCTATCTGACTCTTTTAAGAAGGACAATATTAGGGTAATGGGTAACCCAGAAGGAAAAGAGAGGGAGAAGAGAAAAGAGAGTTTATTTTGAAGTCTACTACCTGACAACTTCTCAAACCTGGGGAAGGAACTGGATGTATAAGTCCATAAAGCTGGTAGAAGATCTCAATGCATAAATACCTTCTCCAAGACACATAATATTAAAATTGTCAAAAGCTGATGACAAAGAAAGAATTTTAAAGGCAGCCAGGGAATAAAGAATTATAAAGTACAAAGGAACCCCATTAGACTATCAGCATACTTCTCAGCAGAAACCCTACAAGCCAGGAGGGAGGGGAATGACATTCTCAAAATACTGAAAGATTAAAAACTGCCACCCAAGAATACTCTATCCAGCAAAGTTATTATTCAAATATGAAGGTGAAGTAAAGACTTTCCCAGACAAATTAAAGGTAAGGGAGTTCATCAACACTAGACCAGCCTCACAAGAAATATTGGAAGAAACTCTTCTACTGGAAACAAACAACAAAAAAAATACATAAAACTTTGAACTAGGTGATAAATAGAACCAGAAAATTGCAACTCTTTGTCAGGATAGGTTTTTAAACACTTTATTATAGCATAAAGGTTAAAGGAGAAAAAAAGAAAGCAGAAAAATAACTATAGCTATTTCAGTTTGGTAACAAACTCACAAAATAAATACAGGATAATTTGATACAAAGAAAACATAAAAGGGGAAGAGGAAAAGAACAGAATTCATATAGGTAAGTGAAGATAAGATGCTATCAGCAGAAAAGGGACTATTTTATCTACGAGACTTTTTATACATCTCATTTATATCTCAGGGTGACCACAAAACATAAACATAGAGCTGAAACATGAAACAAAAGAAAACAACAAAAAAAGAGATAAATATCATAGAAAACCACCCAACCAAAATGACAGGCAGAAACACAAGGGCAATGGAGATATAAAGCAAATAGAAAACAAAAAATAAAATGGCTGTACTTATTCTTCCTCTATCAATAATCACCGTAAATATAAATGGATTGAATTCACCAATCAAAAGACAAAGAGTGACTGGATGGATTAAAAAACAAGACCCAACTTTATGCTGCCTTCAGGAGACACACCTCAGCTCTGAAGACAAACATAGACTAAAAGTGAAGGGATGTAAAATGATACTCTGACCAAATGGCAGCCAAAAGAAAGTGAGTGTAGCATACTCAAGTCAGACAAAATAGACTTTAAGCCATTAAGGTAATGAGACAAAAATGGACAGTATATAATAATAAAGGGGACAATTTATCAAGAAGACATAACAATGATTAATATATATGCACCTAACATAAGAGCACCAAAACATATAGAACAATTATTAAAGACCTAAAGGGAGAAATTGACAGCAACATAATAATAGTAAGAGATTTTAACACTTCACTTACATCAATGGATAGATCATCCAGATAGAAAGTCAAGAAGGAAACAGTAGCCTTAAATGAAACATTAGACCAAGTGGATTTGATAGTCAGAACATTCCATCCAAATGCAGCAGAATACACATGAAACTTTCTCAAGGATAGACCATATGTTGGGATGAAAAATCAAATGTCAATAAATTTAAGGAGACTGAAATCATATCAAGAATCTTTTCCTACAACAGTTGTATGAAATTGGAAATCAACTATGAGAAGAAAACTGGAAAAATCACACATATATGGAGACTGAAAAACATGTTACTGAACATCTATTGGGTCAATGAAGAAATAAAAGGGGAAATAAAAAATTACCTGAAGACAAATGGAAATGAAAATATGACATACCAACCTATAGGATATAGCAAAAGCTGTACTAAGATGGAAGTTTATTGTAATACAGGCCTACCTCAAGAAACAAGAAAAATCTCAAATAAACAACCTAACATTACATCTAAAGAAACTAGAAAAAGGAGAACAAACAAAGCCCAAAATTAGTAGAAGGAAGGAAGTAATAAAGATTAGAATAGAAATAAATGACATAAAAACTAAAAAGACAATAGAAAAGATCAATGAAACTAAGAGCTGGTTCTTTAAAAAGATAAATAAAATTGACTAGACTCACTAAGGAAAAAAAAAAAAAAAAAAGAGAGAGAAGGCCCTGATAAATAAAATCAGAAATGAAAGTGGAAAAGTGACAATGGATAACTCAGAAATATGAAGAATTATAAGAGAATATTATGAACAGCTATATGCCAACAAATTGGACAACCCAGAAGAAATGGACAAGTTCTTAGGATCATACAAAATTCTAAGACTGAATCTTGAAGTAATAGAAAATCTCAATAGACCAATCACTAGTACAAAGATTGAAACAGTAATCAAAAAGCTTCCCCCAAACAAAAGTCCAGAATGAGACGACTTCACAGGTGAATTCTACTAAACATTCAAAGAAGAGTTTGCACCTGTCTTTCTCAAACTATTCCAAAAAATTGAAGAGGAAGGAATACTTAACTCGTTTTACAAGGCCAATGTCACCCTGTACCAAAACTAGACAAAGACAGCAACAAAAAAAGAAAATTACAGGTTACTCTCACTGATGAACATAGATTCAAAATTCCTAAACAAAATATTAGCAAACCAAATTTAACAATACATCAAAAGGGTCATACACCATGATGGAGTGAGATTGATTCCAGAGATGCAAGAATGGTTTACCTGCAAATCAATCAATGTGATACACCACATTAACAAAATGAAAGATGAAAATCCTGTGATCATCTCAGTAGATGTGAAAAAAACATTTGACAAGATTCACACAAATTTATGATAAAAACTCTCAATAAAGTGGATATACAAGTGGTCTACCTCTACATAATGAAAGCCATATATGACAAACCCCCAGCTAACATCATACTCAATGGTGAAATATTAAAAGCTATTCCCCTAAGATCAGGAAAAAGACAAGGATACCCCTTCTCACTACTATTATTCAACATAGTATTGGAAGTCCCAGCCAGAGCAATTAGTCAGGAAAAAGTTAAAAGTCATCCAAATTGGAAAGGAAGAAGTAAAGCTGTCACTATTTGCAGATGACATATATTATATATATACAAAATCCTAAAGACTGTTAGAAATAATAAATGAATACAATAAAGTTGCACGATACAAAATCAATATACAAAACCTGTTGCATTTCTATATGCTAAAAGTGAGCTAGCAGAAAGAGAAATTAAGAAAACAATCCCATTTACAACTGCAAAATAAAAAAGAGCAAAATAAGTAGGAAGTAAATTTAACCAAGGAGGTGAAAGACATACACTGAAAGCTATGAGACATTGTTGAAAGAAATTGAAGAAGACACTAATAAGTGGAAAGATATTCCATGCTCATGGACTGGAAGAATTAACATTGTCAGGATGTCCATATTGCCTAAAGCAATCTACAGATTCAATGAAATCCTTATCAAAATCTCAAGGAAATTTTTCACAGAAATAGAACAAAAAATTCTAAAAGATATGGGACCAAAAAAGATCTTAAATAGCCAAAGCAATCCTGAGAAAAAAGACAAAGGCTGGAGGTATCACACTCCCTGAATTTAAACTATATTACAAAACTGTGCTAATCAAAACACATGGTATTGGCAGAAAAACAGATACATAGATCAATGGAACAGAATTGACAGCCCAGAAATAAACCTATATGTGGGAAACTAATCTACAACAAAGAAGCAAAGAACATATAATGGAGAAATGATACTCTTTATAAGAAATGGTGTTGGGGAAACTTGACAGCCACATACAAAAAAATGAAACTAGGTAACCATCTCACACCATACACAAGAATTAACTCAAAATGGATTAAAGACTTGAATATAAGACCTGAAACCATAAAACTCCTAGAAGAAATAGCAGTGGGTCTTATCAATATCTTTATAGCTATGTCTCCTGAGGCAAGGGAAACAAAAACAAGAATAAACAATGGGAGTGCACCAAACTAAAAAGCTTCTGCACAACAAAGGAAGCCATCAATAAAACGAAAAGACAACCTGCTAAATGGGAAAAGATATTTGCAAATGATGTATCTGATAAGGGGTTGATATCCAAAATACCTAAAGAATTCATACAACTCAACAACTACAACAAAACAAATAGCCTGATTAAAAAATGGACAGAGGACACTTAATAGACACTTTTCCAAAGAAGACATACAGATAGCCAAAAGGCACATGAAAAAATGTCCAACATCACTAATTATTAGGAAAATTCAAATTAAAACAACAATGAGATATCACCTTGCACCTGTCAGAATAGCTATTATCAAAAAGACAAGAAATAGCAAGTGTTGGCGAGAATGTGGAGAAAAGGTAACCCTCATAAACTTTTTGTGGGAATGTAAGTTGATGCATCCACTACGGAAAACAGTCTGGAGATTCCTCAGAAAGTTAAAAATAAGACTACCATATGATCCAGCAATTCCACTTCTGGCTATTTATCTGAAGAATATGAAAACACTAATTTGAAAAGATATATGCACCCCTATGTTCATCACAAGCATTATTTACAATAGCCAAGATTTGGAAACAACCTAAGTGCCCATCAATGGATGAACGGATAAAGAAGATGTGATATATACACACAATGGATTAATACTCGGTCATAAAAAAAAAAAAAGATGAAATTTTGCCATTTGCAACAATATGGATGGACCTTGAGGGTAAGTAAAATAAATCAGATGGAGAAAGACAAATACCTTACAATTTCACTCACATGTAGAATACAAAAACTAATAAACAAACATTTAAAAAACCCAAAATAAATGACCAAACCAAACCAAACAAATACAAACACATATAAGAGAACAAAGTAGTGGCTACCAGAGGGATGGGGGGTAGGGTGAAATGGGTAAAAGGGATCAATTGTGACGGATAGAAACTAAAGTTTTGGTGGTGAGCATGCTGTAGGATATACTGAAGTAGAAATATAATGTTGTGCACATGAAATTTCCTATAATATTATGTCAATGTTACTTTAATAAAAATAAATAAATAAATAGATGATGATAGAAAAAATGAATGAATGAATAAATAAGTGATCTCTATGAAAAAAAATACCCGCTAGGTTTTCAATGCTTGCAACTGATGGCACTCATTCTCATTTTAGCAGGTCTTACTGAGTATCAAAATGTAAAATTCTCACTGGGCATTTAGAAATAAAATTCTCTATCAAAATATGTGGTTTGGGACACATCAGTGAAAGCAACACTTATATCCATAGAGAGGATAAAACTCTCGGGACATAGGGATAGTGTTAGTCACTAAAAGGAGCCAGTGTTTCTCCAAGATGACTCAGTAGAGGTGGAATACATGTCTCCAGGCAAGCCAAGAAAGGCTTATTGTAGAGCAGTGCTGTTCTATAGAACTTTCTGCAGTATGGAAATATTCTATACCTGTGCTGTTCAATACGGTAGTCACTAGCCACATGTTACTATTGAGCACTAGAAATGTAGCTTGTGCAACCAAGGAACTAGATTATTAACATTACATACTTTTTTCTCAATTAACTTAAATAACCACCTGCGGCTACTGGCTACCATATTGGACAGTGCACATTTCAAAGACTTTGCTTTCTCTACTGAATTGCATTTTGTTATGTTGCGTTCACCAGTGTTTCCTGTGTCCATTTAAGCTGCTTGAAATGCTTGGCTGTGCTCCTCTTCCCCTTTGGCACAAGCTCTGGAATGCAGGGTAGATGGATTAGTTGTCCTTTTGGATGGAGACGCCTGAGCAGGTGAACTTCAGCATGGGAAAATCTGTGACTAAGTATATGGGTGCCTGAAGTCCAAGGTAGTTGGACCCCTGGTACAGAGGAAAAAGAGAAGCTGAAAAGGAAGATTTCTAGACTTTTGAAGTCTGCTTTCACTGGAATGTGAAAACAAGACAGACAGGAAAACAAGTTGGTCTTTTGAGGAAGGAGGCATTCATAAATGTGTTATCTTTGCAGCCAGAAGAGAGGAAAGGGGGAGGTGAAGAGCAAGAGCAATCAGAAGTGCTATGCAAGGCCTTTCAGAACCAAAACACAGTGGGTCAGAAAACTGTTGTCTCTCATGACTTTCTACTCTAACAGAAGTGACCCTCTAGCTTCAAGAAGATTTTTGTGCAATCGTATATCATGTGCTTTTGATTATCAAAACAAAACAGTAGAATTGTGGGAAAAACTTGGCCCCTGCCTGAGGGGAATTCTAGGGCTGTTGAGCCTATATCTCCAATGAGGACATGGCCAGGAGCCACATATGAAGACACTGTTGGGGAGAGGTCACTGTAGTGACAATTCCTATCACTCAATAAATATCCCAGGAGTTGACACATATAGGAATGGGAGACACTGGGGGAAGGAAACTGACAAATGCAGTAAAACAAGATCTTTCAGATGGTTCCCTCATGTTGTGGTGGTTTCTTGGTGTTATCCAAAGAAGTCTAATCAGTACCCTGCTGAGGATCCATTTGGGTGACAGCTGGTGGCCTGGGGGGAGGAAGGGGCAGTTTTGTGTTATGTCAACTTGGCTACACTGGAGCTGCTTCCCAGAATGCTCTTCTCTGCATGATTCTGGGCTAGAGGTGGCTGAAAGAGAAGCTTGTATGAGATGTGGAAGGAAGTAGTAAATCAGCAGCCTTTATTATCTGAAAGCCGTTGATGCCGAAAGCTTGGCATCTCTGTACACCGGGTGCCAAATCAAATCTTGGAGACAAGTTTTGGGTGAAGTAGAAAAGGATAGCTTTATTACTTTGCCAGGCCAAGGGGGACACAGTAGGCTCCTGCCTCGAAAATCTATGTGTTCCAACCCCAGAGGATTTGATGAAGGGTTTTATAACAATGGTTCAAGGGTGGGGTCTCTGAGAACATAGCGTGTGAGCAGGGCCTGCACTCCTTTAATCTCATCTCAGGTGGTTGGTCTCCTAATCTTGATGAGCTTCTCTTGTCCCTTTAATCTTGCCTCAGGTGCTTTCTTGGATGCTCCTCCCTTGATTAGCAACTGTTCAAATTCGTCCTTTGGAACTCAGGGAAGGTCATGGAGGCTGGAGTCTTGCTGCAAGAAATGGGGGACAAAAAAGGCCTCTGGGCCCAGGAGCCCCACAGGGCCACACTCAGTTTCACCATCGTGGTCAAATATAGTTACAAAGACAGACAAAATGTTATAGACATGTTCTACCTTGTCTGAACTCTCCCCTACTCAGCTTCCAGCTCTTTTCCCCAACTCTAGCCCTGCTGACCAATAGCAGTCCTGGACTTCCTCCTACCAACCCACTCCATGCTTGACTAGAATCTCAGAGGCGGTAACTATCAGAGGCAACAGTCATCCATAGACTCTCCACCTCCTCTTTTCAACCCCACTCTGGCAGCTGGCATGCCAGCCTGGCTTCCTGCTTAGTCCTCCCTCTCCAGTGCCCCAAGAGGCCTGGTGAAAGACATTTCTCTGATTTTCCAACTTCCCTTCCTGGACCTTTACTTCCCAAGCTCCTCCCACCTTTATGTAGGTTTAATTCCAACATAAATTCCTTAATTCATAATATTCATAGTGGTTCTGCTTCCCTGATTGGATCCTGACTGAGACTACATACACACACTAGATGATAGATAGATGTTAGATAGATTGTTGATAGATAGATAGATAGATAGATAGATAGATAGATAGATAGATAGATGATAGATAGATAGATGTCATGTGTAATGTAAGGACATTTTTCTGATGGGAAAATTGAATTTCAGTTTTCCTGTTGGAGTCTCTTGTGCTATCAGCCCACTGACCCCAGGGCTGGGATGCTCCCCTGTCACACCCTAGTCCACTTGGGAACAAAACTAATCTTAGTTCTCTCACCATGGTTAATATAGATGGAAACATGAAAAAAAAACAAAAAAAAGCTAAATCCTAAGGGAAATAAGCAGGATAATCACAGAATCAAAACAAGAAAATTTCCAGAAAAGGCCAGGATTCCACCAGAGCTAACTTGATTTGGGGGATTCTTGGATTCTTTCAAACATCCTGTATTTGGTGGATGTCACCTTTAAATCCCTTTCTTAAAAATTCCTTCCTTAGATTTTATACCCATTGGAATCCCAATGGGAATAAAGGTGAAGAAAGAGAATAAATATTTCAGTTTTGTTTGTCATGTATTGGATACTTAACTTGCAAACATCATCTCACTTAATCTTCACAACATCCTTTGAGGTAGATTTTATTATTTGTGTTCTAAGAAGAGAAAACTGAGACTCACAGATGTTAAGTAAATCTCCCAAAGTCAGTTACCAGTAGCAAAAGCACGACTCAAAGTAATTCAATTTGATTTTTAACATATATTCATCCATGAGACATGCTCTTTGAGAAAAGATTCACTTCAGCCACTGCTGCAGAAACAAACAACCCTAGGATCTCAGTGGCTTATAGCAACAAATATTTATTTCTCACTCACAAGTGTGTGTGTGGCTGTAGATTTGCTGTGGGTTGCCTCGACTCAGCTGTGCTTAGATGGTCTCAGGATTCAGGTCTGGTCAAGGTTTTTTATGTATCTACGTTCTGGCACTGAAGCTGAAGGAGCAGTGACTACTTAGGATAGCAGGTGCTAAAAGGATGGGTGGAAACTTAACCATGTGGCTTAAAACATAAGCTCAGAACTGGCACACTGTCACTTCCACCTGTCTTCCACTGGTCCATAGCCAATTGGTCCCTATTCAAGGAGCAGGAGGGAAGTACCCTCCTTCCACAGCAGGAGGGAAAGTGAGTGAATGTTTGATGAACATTCCTCCCTAAAGTCCTGACTCTAAATCTCAGTTTCTCTTCTGAGATACATGTGTGCAAGGAATGAAACCTCTCCTTCTAGCTGAAGCCTGTTCAACCAGCAATGGTGTGGCTTTGTCCTTAGATAACCAGATATCAGAATAACAAAATGACCATTGTATCCATTCTCTATTGTTGAGTAATAATTCACCCCAAAACTTAGTGGCTTAAAATGACAACAATCATTTATTTTTCTCATGAATCTGTAATTTGGACAAGGATCATCTCTGTTCTATGCAGCATCAGCTGGAGTGGCTTAAAGGTTAGGGTAGGTAACTCAACAGTTTCTTCTGAAGACTAACTTCACTCACATGTCTGACAGTTGACATTGGCTGTTGGTTAGGACCTCACTTGTTGATCAGAAGAGGTATCCTCTCCTTGGGGCTTCTTGGGCTTCTTCACAGTCTTGTAGCTGGTTTTCAAGTGTGATTGTCCCAAGGGAATAGTAAGTAGTGCATGGAGTTTTTACGATCTATCCTTGGAAATCACATAGCTTCACTTCTGCTGTACTACATTGGTGACAAAAATCCACTCAGGTTCAAGGGAAGAGAATGTGGACCCCCATCACTTAATGGGAAGAGTGTCAGTGTCACATTGTAGGAAGTATATGTGGGATGGGATATAGCATGATGGCCATCTTTGGAAAATATAATCTGACACAACCATATAACAGCAATTGAAGCTATCAAATGGAGGCTTCTTCCTCCAGGAATCGATGAAGAAAGGCCACAATAATTACAGTAAGTTTTTCAACTCCCCTTAAGGGAACCAAAAACCCCCTCCTTCACATTTGCCATAGGAGCAGGCATACTCACATCATGTGGCCCTAATAGTACAAATGATTGAACAGAGATACACACATGACCCAAATAAGACCTATCAAAGTCATTCACAAATAGATTCCAATTTGATCTAGGTGCTCTCAAGCTGAGGTGAAAACTTGGGTGATATTGGCATTTGCCAGTGTCCTTAAGGACCCTGTGTCCTTAAAGAGAAAGCCAGCCTGTCATGAGAAGTAACAAACAGAAGCCAGGATGTGAGGTAGAGGAAAAGACTTTCTAGCACTCTACAGCAGTCCAGTTTCTGGTCTTGGCCTTGCCTAAGGCTTTGTTGTCTCCCTACATTTAGGTTCCCTACACAACTCTATGGTCCTGAGGTCTGAAACTAGCTGCAGAGATTTCTGTACTTGCAACCACAGGAGCCCTAAATATGATAGAAATAAAATAATTTTAAGATCTGATATGATCAAAAATCTATAATATGAGATGAAATCTTGTGCAGAAATTGGGGAAGTGGCTTCTTATGCTTACTTTTTCAAAGAAGCCAAAGGAGGGGGCTATGTGAGTATACACCTATTAAGCCAACGTTCCTGGAACTATCAAAATGAACAAAAATCAGTTTAAACCAGAAAGGGAAACGTCATTAATAAAGACACTACAGAGTAGCCACAGGTCCTTGCCACAGATTCTGAAAAACTGATAGACGCAGTGATATCTGGACCTAATCAAAGGGAGATGCTAAAGTCTGAAGAACTCCCTGAATCTTCCAAAAGGTGGCATATTCACAAGGAAAGGAAAGGGTTTTGCAAGGCCCTGTTTGTGGTCCATAGTTTGGGAAAATGGGCATTCTGGTCATGGCTTGGCTTTCGAGACCCATAGCACTTGCTATATGGACTTTAGGACCATTTGTACAGAAAAAAACCCCAAGGTCCTTTCCAAGGAGACATTTTTGGACGCTGAGACCACCACAAGGGATGAACTGGACAACTGCCTCAGGGCCCTAGGTAGGCCTCAGTGACCATGGCTCTTCCATCTGCCTAGCAGTGTTAACTGTGAAATCTGTACTCTTCTTCAGGGAGGACCCAAAGCCTAGCTTTCGCTTGCGTGAGAGTGCTGTCCCGAGTGAGCTCGCGGACTGAATCATCAGCACAGTGTGTTTTTGCAGCGCAGCTCTGGTTCAGTCAGTGAGCCCATCCATTTGGAACGAGAGTCTCCATAGCGCTGCTTTCCCGAGGCACTTTGACGGCTGTGACAATCTAGAAAGGCAACGCAGAAAGGAGTACATGGCCCTTCCGTCTGAATGTGCAGAGTGGTTCCCAGGGGTCTATTTCACCTGAGGTTGTTCAGAAGCCATGGGCCGGTCTTCCAGCACAGAGTGCCTGTCCAGGGAAATTGGTGTACCCGCAACCGTCCTCTGTGTCCCGAAAGGCATCGCAGAGTTAAGGAACTCCACTTCTGTATAAGGCTTCATGGAATCCACTGCACACCCAACTGTGCTGATGCGAAACCTGGGACCTTAACTTGAGGTTAGAGGTCACTTTTCATTTGGCCGGGAGCTAAAGCTGGAGTGCAGTGGGATGAGCTCCTAGAAAGGAATTGCCAGCACCTTGTTTCCTTTGAGAAACGCAGCCTTGGCCCACAGCGACATTCCTGCAGTGAAGACAAGTTGGGCCGCATCAGTGCTGTTCAGGCAGCTTTGAAGCCAAAACAAGGACGCTTCCAAAGGGGAGAATGTGTACTTTCCCAGCAGTGTCCCACTTTCAAGCTTGATGATACAGCAAGTTTATCTGCAGTTTCTGCTTAGCTATCTAGTTCATGGGACACACTGTGCCCAACCGGGAAGAAATTTGTGCACGTGGGGAGTGCTGCACGTGCTGAACTGCATTACGCATGCTGTGCTCTGCTTAGGCGTTGGTGACTCTGGATGGTCCCAGATGCCCAGCATTGTCACTGGGAAAACTGTACCTATTTTTCAGGCTGGACCAAAAAACCTAGCTTCCGACTGCGATAGAGAGACGTCCGTGGGGGAGGCATCAGGTTGCATTTTGGAGGCACAGTGGTGTTTCTCAGTGGAGTTCAGAATTCCTCACGGGTGCAGACCAGCATGCAATGTAAGGCTAGCCAGAACTGTGTTCTTGAGGCCGTTTGAATGCTGTGCCAAAGAGAGCTGTCAAACAACCAGAGCAGTTCATTGTCCTTCCTGCTGAATATTCAAAGAGTTAAACCAAATGATCCTTTTCACTTGTTGGTGCTCAAAAGCCACAGAAGAGATGGAGGGTACACAGTACCCTTTCACAGATGTTAGAACGTATGTGAATGCCCAGTGAGTCGTGAAAGACGTACCAGAGTTGAATCACTCCATTAACGCATGCTTCTTGGGGCCTGTGGCAAAACAAAGCTTACTGATGGGAGAAAACTGGACTTTTCTTTGATGCCGGAGGTCACCTTTCTTTTTGCCTGAGAGCTCCAGAGTGCTCCTAGAGGAGCTCCCAGCAAGGAACTGACACCACCCTGCTTCGTATGAGTAAATTCACTTTTCTTTTGTGAGGTCTTCCTGCCGAGAAGAGAAGATGGGCACCATGAGTGTCTTTCAGGCAGCTTTAGAGACAAACTGTCTCGTCTTCTCACAGGGAAAATAAGGTTTTGCCTGCCTCCCCTAGTTTCAAACGTGAGCCCACAGAGAGCTACCGGTGGTATTTTCTGACTACTTCAAGGAAACACACGGGACCCAGTGGGCCCTTCCATGGAGACACTTTTAGCTGCAGGGACCTCCACATGGGATGAACTGCATAAGAGTCTCAGGGCACTAGGTAGGTCTCGGCGACCATGGCTCTTCCACCTGCCTAGCAGTGTTAAGTGGGAAATCTGTACTCTTCTTCAGGGAGGACCCAAAGCCTAGCTTTTACTTGCGTCAGAGGGCTGTCCTGAGGGAGTTCCCAGACTGAATTGTCAGCACACTGTGTTTTTGCAGTGCAGCTCTGGTTCAGTCAGTGGGCCCATCCATCCACTTGGAATGAGAGTCTGCCTAGCGCTGTTTTCCTGAGGCTCTTTGATGGCTGTGACACTCTAGCAAGGCAACGGAGAAAGTAGTACGTGGCCCTTCTGCCTGAATGTGAAGAGTGGGTTCGAGGGGTCTATTTCCCCAGAGGTTGCTCAGAAGCCAGAGGCCAGTCTCCCAGCACCGAGTGCTCGTCCCAGGAAATTGGTGCATGCACGGCCGTTCTATGTGTCCTGAAATACATCTCCGAGTTAAGGCACTCCATTTCTGTCTAAGGCTTCATGGAATTCATTGCACACCCAACTGTGCTGATGGAAACCTGGGACCTTAACTTGAGGTTAAAGGTCACCTTTTATTTGACTGGGAGCTAAAACTGGAGTGCAGCGGGATGAGCTCCAAAAAAGGAATTGCCAGCACCTTGTTTCCTTTGGGAAAACGCAGCCTTGGCCCACAGCAACATTCCTGCAGTGAAGACAAGTTGGGCCGCATCAGTGCTGTTCAGGCAGCTTTGCAGCCAAAATCAAGACGCTTCAAAAAGTGGAGAATGTGTACTTTCCCATCAGTGTCCCACTTTCAAGCTTGATGATACAGCATGTTTACTTGTGGTTTCTGCCTAGCTATCTAGTGCATGGAATACACTGTGCCCTTCCAGGAAGAAAGTTTTCCATGTGGGAAGTGCTGCACCTGCTGAACTGCATTGCGAACGCCATACCCTGCTTAGGCCTTGGTGATTCTGGATGGCCCCAGATACCAAGCATTGTCAATGGGAAAGCTGTACCTGTTTTTCACGCTGGACCAAAAAATCAAGCTTCCAACTGCAGTAGAGAGACATCCGTGGGGGAATCCCCAGGTTGCACTTGTGAGGCACAGTGGTGTTTCTCAGGGGAGCTCAGAATTCCTCACAGGGGCAGACCACATGGAATGTAAAGCTGGTCAAAACTGCGTTCCTGAGGCCGTTTGAATGCTGTACAAAAGAGAGCTGTCCAGCAACCAGAGCAGCTCATTGCTCTTCCTGCTGCACATTCAAAGAGTTAAATCAAATGATCCATTTCACTTGCTGGTGCTCAAAAGCCACAGAAGAGATGGAGGGTACACAGTGCATTTTCACAGATGTTAGAATGTACATGAGTGCCCAATGAGTTGTGAAAGATGTACCAGAGTTGAAGCAACCCATTACCCTTTCACAGATGTTAGAACGTACCTGAATGCCCACCTGAATGTCCAGTGAATCATGGAAGACATACCAGAGTTGAAGCAACCCATTAACACATGCTTCTAGGAGCCGGTGAAACACCAAAGCTTACTGATGGGAGAAAACTGGACTGTTCCTTGAGGACAGAGGTCCTCTTCCTTTCCCCGCAAGCTCCAGAGTGCTGTGGGCAGACTTCCCAGCAAGGAACTGACACCACACTGCTTTGTACAAGTAAACTTACTTTTCTTTCACGAGACCTTCTTGCTGCGAAAAGAAGATGGACACCATGAGTGTTTTTCAGGCAGCTTTCCACCCAAAACTGTCTCTCCTTCCCAAGGGGAAAATAAGCTTTTGTGAGTACTCCCCAATTTCAAACTTGAGCCCACAGAGCGTTACCCGTGGTAGTTGTTTCTGACTACTTAAAGGAAACACACGGGATCCAGTGGGCCTTTCCATGGAGACACTTTTGGCCATAGGGACCTCCACATGGGATGAACTGGATAAGGGTCTCAGTGCTCTATGTAGGCCTCGGGGACCATGGCTCTTCCACCTGCTTAACATTGTTAAGTGTGAAAACTGTACTGTTCTTCAGGCTGAACCCAAAGCCTAAATTTCCCTTGCATGAGAGTGCTGTCCAGAGTGAGTTTCCGGACTGAATCGTCAGCATAGTGTGTTTTGGCAGTGCAGCTGCTTCAGTCAGTGGGCCAATCCACTTGGAACGAGAGTCTCCCTAGCACTGCTTTCCTGAGGCTCTCAGAAGCTGTGACACAGTAGCAACACAACGCAAAATGGAGTACGTTACCCTTCTGTCTGAATGTGAAGAGTGGTTCCCAAGGGCCTATTTCCCCTGAGGTTGCTCAGAAGCCAGTCTTTTGGCACAGAGTGCTCGTCCCGGGAAATTGGTGCACGCGCGACCGTCCTATGTGTACCGAAAGGCATCGCAGAGTTAAGGAACTCCATTTCTGTCTAAGGCTTCATGGAAATCACTGCACACCCAACTGTGCTGATGGGAAACCCGGGACCTTAACTTGAAGCTAGAGGTCACCATTTATTTGGCCAGGAGCTAAAGCTGGAGTGTAGTGGGATTAGCTCCAAAAAAGGAATTACCAGCACCTTGTTTCCTTTGGGAAAAAAGCAGCCTTGGCCCACAGCGACATTCCTGCAGTGAAGAGAACTTGGGCCGCATCAGTGCTGTTCAGGCAGCTTTGAAACCAAAACCAAGATGCTACCATAAGGGGAGAATGCGTACTTTCCCATCAGTGTCCCACTTTCAAACTTGATCATACAGCATGTTTATCTGCAGTTTTTGCCTAGCTATCTAGTACATGGGACACTGTCCTCTACAAGGAAGAAATTTTTTCACGTGTGGAGTGCTGCACGAGCTAAACTGCATTATGCATGCCTTACCCAGGTTAGCCCTTGGTGACTCTAGATGGTCCCATTTGCCCAGCATTGTAACTGGGAAAGCTGTACCTGTTTTTCAGCCTGGACCTAAAAATCTAGCTTCTGACTGTGGTAGAGAGACATCTGTGGGGAACCCCCAGGTTGCATTCGGGAGGCACAGTGGTTTTTCTAAGTGGAGCTCAGAATTCTTCACTGGGGCAGACCAGCATGGAATGTAAGGCTGGTTAGAACTGCGTTCCTGAGAACGTTTGAATGCTGTACAAAAGCGAGGTGTTGAGCGACCAGATCAGTTCATTGCCCCACCCGCTGCACATTCAAAAACTTAAACCAAACGATCCCTTTCACTTGCTGGTGCTCAAAAGCCATAGAAGAGATGGAGGGTACACAGTGCCTTTTGACAGATGTTAGGACGTATGTGAATGCCCACTGAGTCGTGAAAGATGTACCGGAGTTGAAGAACTCCATTAACTCATGCTTCTTGGGGCCTGTGGCACACCGAAGCTTACTGATGGGAAAAAACTGGACCTTTACTTGTGGCCAGAGGTCACCTTTCTTTTGCCCGTGAGCTCCAGAGTGCTGCTGGAGGAGCTCCCAGCAAGGGACTGAGACCAACCTGCTTCGTTTGAGTAAACTCACTTTTCTTTCCTGAGGCCTACTGGCAGCAAAGAGAAGATGGGCACCATGAGTGTTTTTCATGCAACTCACGAGCCACAACTGTCTCGCCTTCCCAAGGGGAAAATAAGCTTTGCCAGTGTCCTCAATTTCCAAATTGAGCCCACGGATAGCTAACCATGGTAGTTTATGACTACTTCAAAGAAACACACGGGAAACAATGGGCCCTTCCATGGAGACACATTTGGCAGAGTGACCTTCCCATGGGGTGAACTGGATAAGTGTCTCAGTGCTCTAGGTACGCCTCGGGGACCATGGCTCTTCCACATGCCTAGCAGTGTTAAGTGTGAAAAATGTACTGTTCTTCAGGCTGGACCCAAAGCCTAGCTTTCGTTTGCGTGAGAGTGCTGTCCCAAGTGAATTCCCGGACCTAATGGTCAGCACAGTGTGTTTTTGCAGTGCAGCTCTGGTTCAGTCAGTCGGCCCATCCATCCACTTGGAACGAGAGTCTCCCTAGCTCTCTTTTCCTGAGGCTTTTTGATGGCTGTGACACTCTAGCAAAGCAATGCAGAATGGAGTACTTTGCCCTTCCGTCTGAATGTGAAGAGTGGTTCCCAGGAGCCTATTTCCCTGGAGGTTGCTCAGATGCCACGGGCCGGTCTTTTGGCCCAGAGTGCTCATCCCTGGAAATTGGTGCACGCACAACCGTCCTATGTGTCCTGAAGGCATCACTGAGTTAAGGCACTCCATTTCTGTTAAGGCTTCATGGAATCCACTGCATACCCAACTGTGCTGATGTGAAACCCGGGACCTTAACTTGAGGGTAGAGGTCACCATTCATTTGGCAGGGAGCTAAAGCTGGAGTGTAGTGGAAATAGCTCCAAAAAAGGAATTGCCAGCACCTTGTTTCCTTCTGGAAAATGCAGCCTTGGCCCACAGCGACATTCCTGCAGTGAACAGAACTTGGGCCACATCAGTGCTGTTCAGGCAGCTTTGAAGCCAAAACAAGATGCTACCATAAGGGGAAAATGCGCCCTTTCCCATCATTGTCCCACTTTCAAGCTTGATGATACAGCATGTTTATATGCAGTTTTTGCCTAGGTATCTAGTCCACGGGACACACTGCGCCCTTCTGGGAAGAAATTTTTGCACATGAGGAGTGCTGCACATGCTGAACTGCATTATGCACACCGTGTCTTGGTTAGGCCTTGGTGACTCTCGATGGTCCCAGAATCCAGAATTGTCACTGGGAAAGCTGTACCTGTTTTTCAGCCTGGACCTAAAAATCAAGCTTCTGACTGCGGTAGAGAGACGTCCATGGGGAGCCTCCCGGTTGCATTTGTGAGGCACAGTGGTTTTTCTTAGTGGAGCTCAGAATTCGTCACTGGGGCAGAACAGCATGGAAGGTAAGGCTGGTTAGAACTGCGTTCTTGAGGCCGTTTGAATGTGGTACAAGAGCGAGCTGTCGAGCGACCACAGCATCTCATTGCCCTTCCTGCTGCACATTCAAAGAGTTAAACCAAACGATCCCTTTCACTTGCTAGTGCTCAAAAGCCACAAAAGAGACGCAGGGTACACAGTACCCTTTCACAGATGTTAGAAAGTACATGAGTGTCCAGTGAGTCGTGAAAGAGTTACCGGAGATGAAGCACTACATTAACGAATGCTTGTTGGGGCCTGTGGCCCACCAAAGCTTACTGATGGGAAAAAACTGGACCTTTAGTTGCGGCCAGAGGTCACCTTTCTTTTGTCTGCGAGCTCCAGAGTGCTGCGGGAGCAGCTCACAGCAAGGAACTGAGACCACCCGGTTTCGTACGAGTAAACTCACTCTTCTTTCCCGAGGCCTTCCTGCAGTGAAGAAAAAATGGGCACCATGAGTGTTTTTCAGGCAGCTTTCGAGCCGCAACTGTCTCACCTCCTACGGGTAAAATAAGGTTTTGCCACCCTTCCCGAATTTCAGTCTTGAGTCCACAAATAGTTAGCCGTGGTAGTTTCTGACTATTTCAAGGAAACACACTGGACCCACTGGGCCCTTCCATGGAGACACTTTTGGCAGAGTGACCTTCCCATGGGATGAACTGGATAAGTGTCTCAGTGCTCTAGGTACGCCTCGGGGACCATGGCTTTTCCACCTGCCTAGCAGTGTTAAGTGTGAAAACTGTACTGTTCTTCAGGCTAGACACAAAGTCGAGCTTTTGCTTGTGTGAGAGTGCTGTCTAGAGTGAGTTTCCACACTGAATCATCAGTACAGTGTGTTTTTGCTGTGCGGCTCTGATTCAGTCAGTGAGCCCATACACTTGGAACATGAGTCTGCCTAGCACTGCTTTCCTGAGGCTCTTTGACGGCTGTGACACTCTAGCAAGGCAACACACAATGGAGTACGTTGCCCTTCCATCTGAATGTGAAGAGTGCTTCCCAGAGGTCTATTTCACCTGAGGTTGCTCAGAAGCCACGGGCTGGTCTTCCACCACAGAGTGCTCGTCCTGGGACATTGGTGCAAGCTCGACCTTTCTGTGTACCCTGAAAGGCTTCATAGATTGAAAGCACTCCATTTCTATGTAAGGCTTCATGGAATCCACTGCACAACCAACCCTGCTGATGGGATCTTAACTTGAGGCTACAGGGCAACTTTAATTTGGCGGTGGTTAAAGCTGGAATGCAGGGGGATGAGCTTCTAGAAAGGAATTTCCAGCAGCTTGTTGCCTTCAAGAAAACGCAGCCTTGGCCCACAGCGATATTCCTGCATTGAAGAGAAGATGGGGCGCATCAGTGCTGTTCATGCTGCTTCAAAGCCAAATCCAAGACACTTCCTAATGGAGAAAATGTGTACTTTCCAATCAGTGTCCGACTTTCAAGTTTTGATGATACAGCATGTTTATCTGCACATCCTGCCTAGCTATCTAGTAGATGGGACACACTGTTCCCTTTTGGGAGGAAAATTTTGCACTTTGGGAGTGCTGCTTGTGCTCAACTACATTGCGCACGTCGTGCACTGGTTAGGCCTTGGTGGCTCAGGATGGTCCCAGATGCCCAGCTTTGTTCCTGGGAAAGCTGTACCTGCTTTTCAGGCTGGACCTAAAAATGTAGCTTCTGACTGCGGCAGAAAGATGTCCGTGTGGAGCCCCCAGGTTGCTTTTGTGAGGCACAGTATTGCTTCTCAGTGGTGCAGAATTTCTCACTAGAACATAAAGGCATGGAATGTAAGGCTGGATAGAACTGCGTTCCTGAGGCCGTTTGAATGCTGTACAAAAGCGAGGTGTCGAGCGACCACAGCAGCTCAGTGCCCTTCCTGCTGCACATTCAAAGAGTTAAACCAAACGATCCCTTTCTCCTGCTGGTGCTCAAAAGCCACAGAAGAGACAGATGGGACACAGTTCCCTTTCACAGAAGTTAGAACGTACATGAGGGCCAATGAGTTCTTAAAGATGTAATGGAGTTGAAGCACTCAATTAACGCATGATTCTTGGGGCCTGTGGCACACAAAATCTTACTGATGGGGAAAAAATTGGACCTTTAAGTAAGAACAGAGGTCACCTTTGTTTTGCCTGCGAGATACAGAGTGCTGTAGGAGGAGCTCCCTGCAAGGAAATGAGACCAACCTGCTTCGTTCGATTAAACTCACTTTTCTTTCCCAAAGGCTTCTGGCAGTAAAGGGAAGATGGGCACCATGAGTGATTTTCATGCATCTCTCGAGCCGCAACTGTCTCACCTTCCCAAGGGGAAAATTAGTTTTTGCCAGTGTCCCCCAATTTCAATCTGCAGCCCACAGATAGGTAATCATGGTAGTTTACTTCAAAGAAACACACGGGACCCAATGGCCCTTTCCATGGAGACACTTTTGGCCACCGGGACCTTCACATGGGATGAACTGGATAAGTGTCTCATGCTCTAGGTAGGCCTCGGGGACCATGGCCCTTCCACATGCCTAGCAGTGTTAAGTGTGAAAACTGTACTTTTCTTCAGGTTGCCCCCAAGCCTAGCTTTCACTTGTGTGAGAGTGCTGTCACGAGTGAGTTCCCGGACTGAATCATCAGCAGTGTGTTTTTGCAGTGCAGCTCTGTTTAAGTCACTGGGGCTGTTCGACTTGGACAAGAGACTGCCTAGCACTGCTTTCTCGAGTCTTTTAGACGTCTGTGACACTCTAACTAGGCCTACCAGAAAGGAGTACGTTGCCCTTCCGTCTGAATGTGAAGAGTGGTTCCCAGGGGCCTATTACCCCTAAGGTTGCCCAGAAGCCACGGGCCGCTCTTCTGGCACAGAGAGCTCATCCCAGGAAATAGGTGTATCTGCGGTCGTCTTATGTGCCCAGAATGGCTTCACAGTGTTAAGGCACTCCATGTCTGTCAAAGGCTTCATGGAATCCTCTGCACAACCAACGCTGTGGATGGGAAACATAGGACCTTAACTTTAGGTTAGAGGTCACTGTTCATTTGGCCGGGAGTTAATGCGGAAGTGCAGTGGGATAACTTTCTAGAAAGGAATTGCCAGCACTTAGTTGCCTTTGAGAAAATGCAGCGTTGGCCCACAGCGACACTCCTGCAGTGAAGAGAAGTTGGGCTGCATCAGTGCTGTTCAGGCAGCTTTGAGCCAAAACCAAGTCACTTCCAAAAGGGTAGAATGCGTACTTTCCCATCAGTGTTCCACATTCAAGCTTGATGACACAGCTTATTTATCTGCAGTTTCTGCCTAGCTATCTAGTACATGGGAAACACTGCCCCCTTATGGTAAGAAAGTTTTTCACGTGGAGAGTGCTGCACTTGCTGAACTGCATTATGCACGCCAAGCCCAGGATAGGCCTTGGGACTGTGGATAGTCCCATAAGACCAGCATTGTCACTGGGTAAGCTGTCCGTATTTTTCAGGGTAGAACTAAAAATCTAGTTTCCCACTCCTGTAGGGAGACGCCCTTGGGGAGCCCCCAGGTTTCATTTGTGAAGCACAGTGGTGCTTCTCAGTGGAGCCGAGAATTCCTCACTGTGGCACAGCAGCATAGAATGTAAGGCTGGTTAGAACTGCGTTCCTGAGGCCTTTTGAATGCTGTCCAAAAGAGAGCTGTCGAGCGACCAGAGCAGTTCTTTGCCATTCCCACTGCACATTAAAAGATTTAAACGAAATGAACCCTTTCACTTCCTGGTGCTCAAAAGTCAAAGAAGAGATGGAGGGTACACAGATCCCTTTCACAAATGTTAAAGCGTACATGAGTGCCCAATGAGTCGTGAAAAACATACCAGAGTTGAAACACTACATTAACGGATGATTCTTGGGACCTGTGACACACCAAACTTAGTGATGGAAGAAATCTGGGTCCTTACGTGAAGTCACAGGTCACCTTTCTTTTGTCGGCAAGCTCCAGAGTGCTTTTGCAGGAGCTCCGAGCAAGGAACTGAGACCAGGATTCTTCATACCAGTAAACTCACTCTTCTTTCCTGAGGCCATCAGGCAGCATAGAGAAGATGGGCACTAAGAGTATTTTTCAGGCAGCTTTCGAGCCACAACTGTCTTGCCTACCATGGAGAAAAATAAGGTTTTGCCAGCATCACCCATTTTCAACCTTGAGCTCATATAGTTATACTTGGAAGTTTCTGACTACTTCAAGGAAACACACGGGACCCACTGGGCCCTTCCATGGAGAAACTTTTGGACACAGGGACGTCCGCATGCGATGAACTGGATAAGTATTTCAGTACATTAGGTAGGCCTTGGTGACCATGGTTCTTGCCCATGCCTAGCAGTGTGAAGTGTGAAAAATGTACTGGTCTTCAGGCTGGACCCAAAAAAGCCTAGCTTTCGCTTCTGTGAGAGCGCGGTCCAGAGTGACTTCCTGGACTGAATCGTCAGCACGGTGTGTTTTTGCACTGCAGCTCTGTTTCAGTCACTGAGGCCGATCGCCTTGCAAAGAGAGTCTGCCCAGCACTGCTTTCGCGAGGCTCATTGACGGCTGTGAGACTCTACTTAAGCAACCCCAAAAGTAGTCCGTTGCCCTTTCTATGAATGTGAAGGGTGGTTCCCAGGGGCCTATTTCCCCTGGATGGTCAGAAACCCTGGGACCCTCTTCTGGCACAGAATGCTCGTCCTGGGAAATTCTTGCATGCCTGACCATCCTATGTGTCCTGAAAGGCATAGCAGAGTTAAGGCACTGCATTTCTGTCTAAGGCTTCATGGAACTCACTGCACATCCATCTCTGCTGATGTTAAACACTGGACCGTAACTTGAGGCTACAAGTCACCTCTTATTTGGCAGTGAGCTGAAGCTGGAGTGTAGTGGGGTGAGTTTCTAGAAGGGAATTGCCAGCACTTTGTTGGCTTTGAGAAAACGCAGCCTTGCTCCACAGCGACATTCCTGCAGTGAAGAGAAGTTGGACCGCATCAGTGCTGTTCAGGCAGCTTTGAAGGCAAAACCAAGTCGCCTCCAAAAGGCTTGAATGTGTACTTTCCCATTGGTGTCACACTTTCAAGCTTGATGATACAGCATGTTTATCTGCAGATTGTGTCTAGCAATCTAGAATATGAGATACACGGCGCCCTTCCAGGAAGAACGTTTTGCACGATGGGATTGCTGCACGTGCTGAACTGCATTATGCCCGCCGTGCCCAAGTTTGGCCTTGGTGAATCTGGAAGGTCCCAGAAGTCCAGCATTGTCACCAAGAAACTCTCGGTATTTTTCACACTGGCACTAAAAATCTAGCTTCGAACTGCTGAAGGGAGAGGTCCATGGGGAGCACCCAGGTGGCATATGCCAGGCACAGTAGTGTTTCTCAGTGGATCCAGGAATTCCTCACTAGGGGCACATCACCATGGAGGGTAACGCTGGTTAGAACTGTGTTCCTGACGCCGTTTGAATGCTGTACAAAAGATAGCTGTCGAGTGACAAGAGCAGCTCTTTGCCATTCCCGCTACACTTCCAAAGTGTTAAACCAAACGAGCCCTTTCACTTACTGTTGCTCAAAAGCAACAGAAGAGTTGAAGGGTACACACTGCCCTTTCACCGATGTTAGAAGGAAGGTGAGTGCCCAGTGATTCGTGAAAGCCGTACAAGACTTGACGCATTCCATTAACACATGCTTCTTGGGGACAGAGGCACACCAAAGCTTACTGATGGGAGAAATCTGGACCTTTCCTTGAGGCCACAGGTCACACTTCTTTTGTGTGCGAGTTCCAACTGCTGCTCTAGGAGCTCCCTGCAAGGATGTGAGACCAGCATGCCTCATACGAGTAAACTCACACTTCTTTCCCAAGGACTTCTGGCAGCAAAGAGAACATGGGCACCAGGAGTGTGTTTCAGGAAGCTTTCGAGGCGCAACTGTCTCACCTACCATGAGGGAAAATAAGGTTTTGCCAGCGCCCCCCGGTATCAAACTTGAGCCAAGACAAAGTTACCCGAGGTCAATTCTGAGTACTTCAAGGAAACACACAGGACCCACAGGGCTCTTCCATGGAGACACTTTTGGACACAGGTAACTCCACATGGGATGAACTGGATAAGTGTCTCAGTGCCTTAGGTAGGCCTCAGTGACCATGGCTCTTCCACATGACTAGCAGTGTTAAGTGTGAAAAATGGACAGCTCTTCAGGCTGAACCCAAAAAAGCCTAGCTTTCGCTTCTGTGACAGTGCTGTCTGAGTGTTTTCCTAGACTGAATCGTCAGCACAAAGTGTATTTGCAATGCAGCCTGTTTCAGTCACTGAGGCCGATTGACGTGAAAAGAGAGTCTGCCCAGCACTGCTTTCACGAGGCTCTTTGACAACTGGAACACTCTACCTAGGCATCCCAGAAAGGAGTACGTTGCCCTTGCTATGAATGTGAAGAGTGCTTCCCGGGGGCCTATTTCGCCTAGAGTTCCTCAGAAGCCAGCGGCCGCTCTTCTAGCACACAGCGGTCATCATGGGAAATTGGTGCACGATACACTGCCCTATGTGTCCCCAGGGGCATAGCAGAGTTAAGGCACTCCTTTTCCGAGTATGGCTGCGTAGATACCACTGCACACTCAACTCTGCTGATGTGAAACAATGGACCTTACCTTGAGGCTTTAGGTCACCTTTCATTTGGCCGGAGCTGAATCTGGAGTGCAGTTGGATGATTTTCTTGAAAGGAATTGCCAGCACATTATTGCCATTGACAGAACGCAGCCTTGGCCCACAGCGACAATCCTGCAGACAAGAGAAGTAGGGCCCCTAGGGCTGTTCAGGCAGCTTTGAAGCCCAAAGCAAGTGGCTTTCATTATGGGAGAATGTGAACGTTCCCATCGGTGTCCCACTTTCAATCTTGATGACACAGCATGTTTATCTGAAGATTCTGCCTAGCTATCTAGTACTAGGGAAAGACTGCCTCCTTCTGCTAAGAAAGGTTTTCACGTGGGGAGTGCTGTACGTGCAGAAGAGCGTTCCCCCGTCGGGCAACAGTTAGGCCTTGGTGAATCTGGATGGTCCCAGAAGTCCAGCATTGTCACAGGGAAAGCTGTCCATTGTTTTCAGGCTGTAACTAAACATCTAGCTTCCGACTGCCATAGGGAGACGTATTTGGGAGCCCACAGGTTTCACTTGTGAGCACAGTGGTGTTTCTCAGAAGAATCCAAATGCCTCCCTGGCTACGCCAGCATGGAATGTAAGGCTGCTTGGAACGGCGTTCCTGAGGCCGTTTGAATGCTGTACAAACGAGAGCTGTCGAGCGATCCGGACAGGGCTTTGCCATTACCGATGCACATTCACAGCCTTAAAGCCAACGAACCCATTTTCTTCCTGGGACTCAAACGCAACAGAAGACTTGGACGGCATTCAGTGCCCTTTCACAGATGTTACAACGCAAGTGAGTGCACCATGAGTCGTGAAATACGTAACAGTGTTGCAGCATTCCTTTAACACTTGCTTCTTCGCTACTAGGGCATACCTAAGTTAACTATGGGAGAAATCCGGACTTTTACTTGAAGCCAGGGGTGCCATTTATTTGTCGGCAAGCTCCAGTGTGCTCCTGGAGGAGCTCCCAGCAAGGAAGTGAGACCAGCATGCCTCAGACAATTACACTCAAGTTCTTTCTTGTCGCCATCAGGCAGGAAAGAGAAGATGGGCAGCAGGAGTGGTTTTCAGGCAGCTTTCAAACCGCAACTGTCTCGCATACCACGGACAAAATTAAGCTTTTGCCAGGGTTGCACGATTTCAAACTTGAGCTCCTAAGGTTATCCTCAGTAGTTTCGGACTACCTCAAGGAAACACACGAGACCCACAGGGCCCTTCCATTCAGACCCTTTGGGCACAGGGACCTCTGCATAGGATGAACTTGGTAAGTATTTCAGCACCTTAGGTAAGCCTCGGTGACCATGGCTCTTGCACATACCTAACAGTGTTAAGTGTGAGAAATGTACTGGTCTTCAGGCTGGATGCAAAGCTTAGCTTTCGCTTCTGTGAGAGTGCTGTCCTGTGTCCCGGACTGAATCTCAACTCATTGTGTATTCGCAGTGCAGTTTTGTTTCACTCACTGAGGCCGATCCACTTTCAAAGAGAGTCTGCCAGGCGCTGCTTTCGCGAGGCTATTTGACGAATAGAACACTCTACCTAGGCAACCCAGAGAGGAGTACGTTGCCCTTGCTATCAATGTGAAGAGTGCTTATGGGGTCTATTTCGCCTAGGGTTCCTCAGAAGCCAGTGGCCGCTCTTCAGGCACACAGCAGGCATCCTGCGAAATTGGTGCACGATCGACTGTCCTATATTTCCCTAGAGGCATAGCAGAGTTAAGGCACTCCATTTCAGAGTATGGCTTCGTGGATACCACTGCACACCCAACTCTGCAGATGTGAAACACTGGATCTTACCTTGAAGCTTTATGTCACCTTTCATTTGGCCTGAGCTGAATCTGGAGTGCAGTGCGATGAGTTTCTAGTTAGCAATAGCCAGCCAAAAAATTTTTTTTATCATCTTTATTGAAGTATAATTGCTTTACAAATGTGTGTTAGTTTCTGCTTTAAAACAAAGTGAATCAGTTACATATATACATATGTTCCCATATCTCTTCCCTCTTGCATCTCCCTCCCTCCCACCCTCCCTATCCCAACCCTCTAGGTGGTCACAAAGCACCTGGTTGATCTACCTGTGCTCTGCGGCTGCTTCCCACTAGCACCAGCAAATTATTGACATTGAGAAAACGCAGCCTTGGCCCACAGTGACAATCCTGCAGTGAAGAGAAGTTGGGCCCCTAGGGCTGTTCAGGCAGCTTTGAAGCACAAAGCAACTGGCTTCCACTCCAGGAGAATACGAACGTTCCCATCAGTGTCCCACTTTCAAGCTTCATGACACAGCAGGTTTATCTGAAGATACTGCCTACCTCTCTACTACTAGGGAAAGACTGCTTCCTTCTGCTAAGAAAGGTTTTTACGTGGTGAGTGCTCTACGTGCAGAAGAGGATACCCACGCCGGGCAAAAGTCAGGCCTTGGTGAGTCTGGATGGGCCAGAAGTCCAGCATTTTCACAGATAAAGCTGTCCGTTGTTTTCAGGCTGGAACTAAACATATAGCATCAGACTGCCGTAGGGAGACGTATTTGGGAGCCCACAGGTTTCACTTGTGAGGCACAGTGGTGTTTCACAGAAGAATCCAAATGCCTCCCTGGCTACGCCAGCATGGAATGTAAGGCTGATTGGAACGGCACTCCTGAGGCCCTTTGAATGCTGTACAAACGAAAGCTGTCGAGCGATCCGGGCAGGGCTTTGCCATTACCGCTGCACGTTCACAGCATTAACGCCAACGAACCAAGTTGCTTCCTGGGACTCAAACGCAGCAGAAGATTTGGACGGCATTCAGTGCCCTTTCACAGATGTTACAACGAAGGTGAGTGCGCAATGAGTCGTGAAATACGTAACAGTGTTGCAGCCTTCCTTTAACACATGCTTCTTCACCAGTAGGGCATAGCTAAGCTTACTATGGGAGAAATCTTGACTTTTACTTGAGCACAGGGGTGCCAGTTCTTTGACGGCAGGCTCCAGTGTGCTCCTGGAGGAGCTCTGAGCAAGGAACCGAGACCAGCATGCCTCATACGATTACACTCAAGTGCTTTCGTGATGCCGTCAGGCAGCAAAGAGAAGATGGGCAGCAGGAGTGATTTTCAGGCAGCTTTCAAACCGCCCCTGTCTCGCCTACCACGGACGAAATGAAGGTTTTGCTAGGGTTGCCCGGTTTCAAACTTGAGCTCATAAGATTATCCTCAGTAGTTTCTGACTATATAAAGGAAACACACGGGACCCACAGGTCTCTTCCATGGAGACCATTTGGGCACAGGGACCTCTGCATAGAATGAAATGGGTAAGTATTTCAGTACTTTAGGTAGGCCTCGGTGACCAAGGCTCTTGCACATACTTAACAGTGTGAAGTGTGAAAAATGTACTGGTCTTTAGGCTGGATGTAAAGGTTAGCTTTCTCTTCTGTGAGAGTGCTATCCTGTGTCCCAGATTGAATCACAAGCACATTGTGCAGTAGCAGTGCAGTTCTCTTTCAGTCACTGAGGACGATCCACTTGCAAAGAGAGTGTGCCAGGCGCTGCTTTCGCTAGGCTCTGTGACGATTGGAACACTCTACCTAGGCATCCCAGAAAGGAGTACATTACCCTTGCTATAAAAGTGAAGAGTGCTCCCGGGGACCTACTTCGCCTAGGGTTCCTCAGAAGCCAGCGGCCTCTCTTCTTGCACACAGTGGTCATCATGAGAAACTGGTGCACGATACACTGCCCTATGTGTCCTCAGGGGCATAGCAGAGTTAAGGCACTCCTTTGCAGAGTATGGCTTCGTGGCTACCGCTGCACACTCAACTCTGCTGATGTGAAACACTGGACCTTACCCTGAGGACTTCGGTCACCTTTCATTTGTATGGAGCTGAATCTGGAGTGCAGTTCGATGAGTTTCTAGAAAGCAATTGCCAGCACATTATTGCCATTGAGAGAACGCAGCCTTGGCCCACAGCGACAATCCTGCAGTGAAGAGAAGTTGGGCCCCTAGGGCTGTTCAGGCAGCTTTGAAGCCCAAAGCAAGAAGCTTTCATTCCAGGAGAATACGAACGTTCTCATTGGTGTCCGACTTTCAAGCTTGATGACACAGCAGGTTTATCTGAAGATTCTGCCTACCTCCCTACTACTAGGGAAAGACTGCTTCCTTCTTCTAAGAAAGGTTTTCACGTGGTTAGTGCCCTACGTGCAGAAGAGCATTCCCCCGCCGGGCAAAAGTTACGCCTTGGTGAATCTGGATGGTCCCAGAAGTCCAGCATTGTCACAGGGAAAGCTGTCCGTTGTTTTCATGCTGGAACTAAACATATAGCTTCAGGCTGCCGTACGGAGACGTATTTGGGAGCCCACAAGTTTCACTTGTGAGACACAGTGGTGTTTCTCAGAAGAATCGAAATGCCTCCCTGGCTACGCCAGCATGGAATGTAAGGCTGCTTGGAACAGCGTTCCTGGGGCCGTTTGAATGCTGTAGAAACGAGAGCTGTCGAGCGATCCGGGCAGGGCTTTGCCATTACCGCTGCACGTTCACAGCCTTAAAGCCAACAAAACCAGTTTCTTTCTGGGACTCAAACGCAGCAGAAGATTTGGACGGCATTCAGTGCCCTTTCACAGATGTTACAACCAAGGTGAGTGCACAATGAGTCGTGAAATACGTAACAGTGTTGCAGCCGTCCTTTAACACATGCTTCTTCGCTACTAGGGCATAGCTAAACTTACTATGGGAGAAGTCTGGACTTTTACTTGAGCACAGGGGTGCCAGTTCTTTGCCGGCAAGCTCCACTGTGCTACTGGAAGAGCTCCCAGCAAGGAACCGAGACCAGCATGCCTCATACGATTACACTCAAGTTCTTTCGTGATGCCGTCAGGCAGCAAAGAGAAGATGGGCAGCAGGAGTGATTTTCAGGCAGCTTTCAAACCGCCCCTGTCTCGCCTACCACGGACGAAGTGAAGGTTTTGCCAGGGTTGCCCGGTTTCAAACTTGAGCTCATAAGGTTATCCTCAGTAGTTTCTGACTACTTCAAGGACACACACGGGACCCACAGGTCTCTACCATGGAGTTCCTGTGGGCACAGGGACCTCTGCATAGGATGAAATGGGTAAGTATTTCAGTACCTTAGGTAGGCCTCGGTGACCATGGCTCTTGCACATACTTAAGAGTGTGAAGTGTGAAAAATGTACTGGTCTTCAGGCGGGATGTAAAGCTTAGCTTTCTCTTCTGTGAGAGTGCTATCCTGTGTACCAGACTGAATCACAAGCACATTGTGCAGTAGCAGCGCAGTTCTGTTTCAGTCACTGAGGACGATCCACTTACAAAGAGAGTCTGCCAGGCGCTGCTTTTGCTAGGCTCTATGACGAATGGAACACTCTACCTAGGGATCCCAGAAAGGAGTACATTACCCTTGCTATGAAAGTGAAGAGTGCTCCCAGGGACCTACTTCGCCTAGGGTTCCTCAGAAGCCAGCGGCCTCTCTTCTAGCACACAGTGGTCATCATGAGAAACTGGTGCACGATACACTGCCCTATGTGTCCTCAGGGGCATAGCAGAGTTAAGGCACTCCTTTGAGAGTATGGCTTCGTGGCTACCGCTGCACACTCAACTCTGCTGATTTGAAATACTGGTTCTTACCCTGAGGACTTTGGTCAACTTTCATTTGTATGGAGCTGAATCTGGAGTGCAGTTGGATGAGTTTCTAGAAAGCAATTGACAGAACATTATTGCCATTGAGAGAACGCAGCCTTGGCCCACAGCAACAACCCTGCAGTGAAGAGAAGTTGGGCCCCTAGGGCTGTTCAGGCAGCTTTGAAGCCCAAAGCAAGAAGCTTCCATTCCAGGAGAATACGAACGTTCCCATCGGTGTCCGACTTTCAAGCTTGATGACACAGCAGATTTATCTGAAGATTCTGCCTACCTCCCTACTACTAGGGAAAGACTGCTTCCTTCTGCTAAGAAAGGTTTCCACATGGTGAGTGCTGTACGTGCAGAAGAGCATTCCCACGCCGGGCAAAAGTTAGGCCTTGGTGAATCTGGATGGTCCCAGAAGTCCAGCATTGTCACAGGTAAATCTGTCCGTTGTTTTCATGCTGGAACTAAACATATAGCTTCAGGCTGCCGTAGGGAGACGTATTTGGGAGCCCACAGGTTTCACTTGTGAGGCACAGTGGTGTTTCTCAGAAGAATCGAAATGCCTCCCTGGCTACGACAGCATGGAATGTAAGGCTGCTTGAAACAGCGTTCCTGAGGCCGTTTAAATGCTGTACAAACGAGAGCTGTCGAGCGATCCGGGCAGGGCTTTGCCTTTACCGCTGCATGTTCACAGCCTTAAAGCCAACGAACCCAGTTGCTTCCGGGGACTCAAAGGCCGCACAAGATTTGGACGGCATTCAGTGCCCTTTCACAAATGTTAAAACCAACGTGAGAGCACAATGAGTCGTGAAATGCGTAACAGTGTTGCAGCCTTCCTTTAACACATGCTTCTTCGCCACTAGGGCATAGCTAAACCTACTATGGGAGAAGTCTGGACTTTTACTTGAGCACAGGGGTGCCAGTTTTTTGCCGGCAAGCTGCAGTGTGCTCCTGGCGGAGCTCCCAGCAAGGAACCGAGACCAGCATGCCTCATATGATTACACTCAAGTTCTTTCGTGATGCCGTCAGGCAGCAAAGAGAAGATGGGCAGCAGGAGTGATTTTCAGGCAGCTTTCAAACCGCCCCTGTCTCGCCTACCAAGGACGAAATGAAGGTTTTGCCAGGGTTGCCAGGTTTCAAATTTGAGCTCATAAGGTTATCCTCTGTAGTTTCGGACTACCTCAAGGAAACACTCGGGACCCACAGGGCTCTTCCATGCAGTTCCTGTGGGCACAGGGAACTCTGCATAGGATGAAATGGGTAAGTATTTCAGTACCTTAGGTAGGCCTCGGTGACCATGGCTCTTGCACCTACTTAACAGTGTGAAGTGTGAAAAATGTACTGGTCTTCGGGCTGAATGTAAAGGTTGGCTTTCTCTTCTGTAAGAGTGCTATCCTGTGTACCAGACTGAATCACAAGCACATTGTGCCGTAGCAGTGTAGTTCTGTTTCAGTCACTGAGGACTATCCACTTGCAAAGAGAGTCTGCCAGCCGCTGCTTTTGCCAGGCTCTATGACGAATGGAACATTCCACCTAGGCAGCCCAGAAAGGAGTACATTACCCTTGCTATAAAAGTGAAGAGTGCTCCACGGGACCTACTTCGCTTAGGGTTCCTCAGAAGCCAGCGGCTTCTCTTCTAGCACACTGTGGTCATCATGAGAAAGTGGTGCAAGATACACTACCCTATGTGTCCCCAGGGGCATAGCAGTGTTAAGGCACTCCTTTTCAGAGTATGCCTTCGTGGCTACCACTGCACACTCAAACCTGCTAATGTGAAATACTGGATCTTATCCTGAGGACTTAGGTCACCTTTCATTTGTATGGACCTGAATCTGGAGTGCAGTTGGATGAGTTTCTAGAAAGCAATTGCCAGCACATTATTGCCATTGAGAGAACGCAGCCTTGGCCCACAGCGACAATCCTGCAGTGAAGAGAAGTTGGGCCCCTAGGGCTGTTCAGGCAGCTTTGAAGCCCAAAGCAAGAAGCTTCCATTCCAGGAGAATACGAATCTCCCCGTCGGTTTCCGATTTTCAAGCTTGATGACACAGCAGATTGATCTGAAGATTCTGCCTACCTCCCTACTACTAGGGAAAGACTGCTTCCTTCTGCTAAGAAAGGTTTCCACGTGGTGAGTGCTGTACGTGCAGAAGAGCATTCCCCCGCCGGGCAAAAGTTACGCCTTGGTGAATCTGGACGGTCCCAGAAGTCCAGCATTGTCACAGGTAAAGCTGTCCGTTTTTTTCATGCTGGAAATAAACATATAGGTTCAGGCTGCCGTAGGGAGAGGTATTTGGGAACCCACAGGTTTCACTTGTGAGGCACAGTGGTGTTTCTCAGAAGAATCCAAATGCCTCCCTGGCTATGCCAGCTTGGAATGTAAGGCTGCTTGGAACAGCGTTCATGAGGCCGTTTGAAGGCTGTACAAACGAGAGCTGTTGAGCGATCCGGGCAGGGCTTTGCCTTTACCGCTGCATGTTCACAGCCTTAAAGCCAACGAACCCAGTTGCTTCCCGGGACTCAAAGACCGCACAAGATTTGGACGGTATTCAGTGCCCTTTCACAGATGTTACAACGAAGGTGAGTGCACAATGAGTCGTGAAATACGTAACAGTGTTGCAGCCTTCCTTTAACACATGCGTCTTCACCACTAGGGCATAGCTCAGATAACTATGGGAGAAATCTGGACTTTTACTTGAGCACAGGGGTGCCAGTTCTTTGCCGGAAAGCTCCACTGTGATCGTGGAGGAACTCCCAGCAAGGAACCGAGATCAGCATGCCTCATCCGATTACACTCAAGTTCTTTTGTGATGCCGTCAGGCAGCAAAGAGAAGATGGGCAGCAGGAGTGATTTTCAGGCAACTTTCAAACCGCACCTGTCTCGCCTACCACTGACGAAATGAAGGTTTTGGCAGGGTTGCCCGGTTTCAAACTTGAGCTCATAAGGTTATCCTCAGTAGTTTCTGACTACCTCAAGGAAACACACGGGACCCACAGGGCTCTTCCATGCAGTTCCTGTGGGCACAGGGACCTCTGCATAGGAAAAATGGGTAAGTAGTTTAGTACCTTAGGTAGGCCTCGGTGACCATGGCTCTTGTACATACTTAACAGTGTGAAGTGTGAAAACTGTACTGGTCTTCAGGCTGGATGTAAAGGTTAGCTTTCTCTTCTGTGAGAGTGCTATCCTGTGTACCAGACTGAATCACAAGCACATTGTGCCGTAGCAGTGTAGTTCTGTTTCAGTCACTGAGGACTATCCACTTGCAAAGGGAGTCTGCCAGGCGCTGCTTTTGCTAGGCTCTATGACGAATGGAACACTCTACCTAGGCATCCCAGAAAGGAGTACATTACCCATGCTATGCAAGTGAAGAGTGCTCCCGGGGACCTACTTCGCCTAGGGTTCCTCAGAAGCCAGCGGCCTCTCTTCTAGCACACTGTGGTCATCATGAGAAAGTGGTGCAAGATACACTACCCTATGTGTCCCCAGGGGCATAGCAGTGTTAAGGCACTCCTTTTCAGAGTATGGCTTCGTGGCTACCACGGCACACTCAACTCTGCTAATGTGAAATACTGGATCTTACCCTGAGGACTTAGGTCACCTTTCATTTATATGGAGCTGAATCTGGAGTGCAGTTGGATGAGTTTCTAGAAAGCAATTGCCAGCACATTATTGCCATTGAGAGAACGCAGCCTTGGCCCACAGCGACAATCCTGCAGTGAAGAGAAGTTGGGACCCTAGGGCTGTTCAGGCAGCTTTGAAGCCCAAATCAAGAAGCTTCCATTCCAGGAGAATACGAACCTACCCTTCGGTGTTCGATTTTCAAGCTTGATGACACAGCAGGTTTATCTGAAGATTCTGCCTACCTCCCTACAACTAGGGAAAGACTGCTTCCTTCTGCTAAGAAAGGTTTCCACGTGGTGAGTGCTGTACCTGCAGAAGAGCATTCCCCCGCCGGGCAAAAGTTAGGCCTTGGTGAATCTGGATGGTCCCAGATGTCCAGCATTGTCACAGGTAAAGCTGTCCGTTGTTTTCATGCGGGAATTAAACATATAGCTTCAGGCTGCCGTAGGGAGACGTATTTGGGAGCCCACAGGTTTCACTTGTGAGGCACAGCGGTGTGTCTCAGAAGAATCCAAATGCCTCGCTGCCTACGCCAGCATGGAATGTAAGGCTGCTTGGAACAGCGTTCGTGAGGCAGTTTGAATGCTGTACAAACGAGAGCTGTCGAGCGAGAAGGGCTTTGCCATTACCGTTGCACGTTCACAGCCTTAAAGCCAACGAACCCAGTTGCTTCCTGGGACTCATAGGCCGCACAAGATTTGGACGGTATTCAGTGCCCTTTCACAGATGTTACAACGAAGGTGAGTGCACAATGAGTCGTGAAATACGTAACAGTGTTGCAGCCTTCCTTTAACACATGCTTCATCACTACTAGGGCATAGCTCAGATGACTATGGGAGAAATCTGGACTTTTACTTGAGAACAGGGGTGCCAGTTCTTTGCTGGAAAGCTCCAGTGTGATCGTGGAGGAACTCCCAGCAAGGAACCGAGACCAGCATGCCTCATACGATTACACTCAAGTTCTTTTGTGATGCCGTCAGGCAGCAAAGAGAAGATGGGCAGCAGGAGTGATTTTCAGGCAGCTTTCAAACCGCACCTGTCTCGCCTACCACTGACGAAATGAAGGTTTTGCCAGGGTTGCCCGGTTTCACACTTGAGCTCTTAAGGTTATCCTCAGTAGTTTCTGACTACCTCAAGGAAACATAAGGGACCCACAGGCCTTTCCATGGAGTTCCTGTGGGCACAGGGACCTCTGCATAGGATGAAATGGGTATTTCAGTACCTTAGGTAGGCCTTGGTGACCATGGCTCTTGCACATACTTAACAGTGTGAAGTGTTAAAAATGTACTGGTTTTCAGGCTGGATGTAAATTTAGCTTTCTCTTCTGTGAGAGTGCTATCCTGTGTCCGAGACTGAATCACAGGCACATTGTTCAGTAGCAGTGCAGTTCTGTTTCAGTCACTGAGGACGATTCATTTGCAAAGAGAGTCTGCCAGCGCTGCTTTTGCAAGGCTCTATGACGATTGGAACACTCTACCTAGGCATCCCAGAAAAAGTACTTTGCCCTTGCTATGAAAGTGAAGAGTGCTCCCGGGGACCTACTTCACCTAGGGTTCCTCAGAAGCCAGCGGCCTCTCTTCTAGCACACAGTGGTCATCATGAGAAAATGGTGCACGAAACACTGCCCTTGTGTCCTCAGGGGCATAGCAGAGCTAAGTCACTCCTTTCAGAGTATGGCTCCGTGGCTACCGCTGCAAACTCAACTCTGCTGATGTGAAATACTGGATCTTATCATGAGGACTTAGGTCACCTTTCATTTGTATGGAGCTGAATCTGGAGTGCAGATGGATGAGTTTCTAGAAAGCAATTGCCAGCACATTATTGCCATTGAGAGAAGGCAGCCTTGGCCCACAGCGACAATCCTGCAGTGAAGAGAAGTTGGGCCCCTAGGGCTGTTCAGGCAGCTTTGAAGCCCAAGGCAAGAAACTTCCATTCCAGGAGAATACGAACTTTTCCGTCGGTGTCCGACTTTTAAGCTTGATGACACAGCAGATTTATCTAAGATTCTGCCTACCTCCCTACTACTAGGGAAAGACTGCTTCCTTCTGCTAAGAAAGGTTTTCACGTGGTGAGTGCTGTACGTGCAGAAGAGCATTCCCCCGCCGGGCAAAAGTAAGGCCTTGGTGAATCTGGTTGGTCCCAGAAGTCCAGCATTGTCACAGGTAAAGCTGTCCGTTGTTTTCATGCTGCAACTAAACATATAGCTTCAGGCTGCCGTAGGGAGACGTATTTGGGAGCCCACAGGTTTCACTTGTGAGGCACAGTGGTGTTTCTCAGAAGAATGCAAATGCCTCCCTGGCTATGCCAGCATGGAATGTAAGGCTGCTTGGGACAGCTTTCCTGAGGCCGTTTGAATGCTGTATAAACGAGAGCTGTTGAGCGATCCGGGCAGGGCTTTGCCTTTACCGCTGCATGTTCACAGCCTTAACGCCAATGAACTCATTTGCTTCCTGGGCCTCAAACGCAGCAGAAGATTTGTACGGCATTCAGTGCCTTTCACAGATGTTACAACGAAGGTGAGTGCACAATGAGTCGTGAAATACGTAACAGTGTTGCAGCCTTCCTTTAACACATGCTTCTTCACTACTAGGGCATAGCTCAGATTACTATGGGAGAAATCTGGACTTTTGCTTGAGCACAGGGGTGCCAGTTCTTTGCCGGCAAGCTTCAGTGTGCTCCTGGAGGAGCTCGCAGCAAGGAACCGAGACCAGCATGCCTCATACGATTACACTCAAGTTCTTTCGTGATGCCGTCAGGCAGCAAAGAGAAGATAGGCAGTAGGAGTGATATTCAGGCAGCTTTCAAACCGCACCTGTCTGGCCTACCACGGACGAAATGAAAGTTCTGCCAGGGTGGCCCGGTTTCAAACATGAGCTCATAAGGTTATCCTCAGTAGTTTCTGACTACCTCAAGGAAACACACGGGACCCACAGGGCTCTTCCATGCAGTTCCTGTGGGCACAGGGACCTCTGCATAGGATGAAATGGGTAAGTATTTCAGTACCTTAGGTAGGCCTCGGTGACCATGGCTCTTGCACATACTTAACAGTGTGAAGTGTGAAAAATGTACTGGTCTTCAGGCTGTGTACCAGACTGAATCACAAGCACATTGTGCCGTAGCAGTGTAGTTCTGTTTCAGTCACTGAGGACTATCCACTTGCAAAGATAGTGTGCCAGGCGCTGCTTTTGCTAGGCTCTATGACGAATGGAACACTCTACCTAGGCATCCCAGAAAGGAGTACATTACCCTTGCTATAAAAGTGAAGAGTGCTCCCGGGGACCTACTTCGCCTCGGGTTCCTCAGAAGCCAGCGGCCTCTCTTCTAGCACACAGTAGTCATCATGAGAAACTGGTGCACGATACACTGCCCTTGTGTCCTCAGGGGCATAGCAGAGCTAAGGTACTCCTTTCAGAGTATGGCTTCGTGGCCACTGCTGCACACTCAACTCTGCTGATGTGAAATACTGGATCTTATCCTGAGGACTTAGATCACCTTTCATTTGTATGGAGCTGAATCTGGAGTGCAGTTGGATGAGTTTCTAGAAAGCAATTGCCAGCACCTTATTGCCATTAAGAGAACGCAGCCTTGGCCCACAGCGACAATCCTGCAGTGAAGAGAAGTTGGGCCCCTAGGGCTGTTCAGGCAGCTTTGAAGCCCAAAGCAAGAAGCTTCCATTCCAGGAGAATACGAACGTTCCCGTCGGTGTCTGACTTTCAAGCTTGATGACACAGCAGATTTATCTGAAGATTCTGGCTACCTCCCTACTACTAGGGAAAGACTGCTTCCTTCTGCTAAGAAAGGTTTTCACGTGGTGAGTGCTGTACGTGCCGAAGAGCATTCCCCCGCCGGCCAAAAGTTAGGCCTTGGTGAATTTGGACGGTGCTTGAAGTCCAGCATTGTCACAGGTAAAGCTGTCCGTTGTTTTCATGCTGGAACTAAACATATAGCTTCAGGCTGCCGTAGGGAGACGTATTTGGGAGCCCACAGGTTTCACTTGTGAGGCATAGTGGTGTTTCTCAGAAGAATCCAAATGCCTCCCTGGCTACGCCAGCATGGAATGTAAGGCTGCTTGGAACAGCGTTCCTGAGGCCGTTTGAATGCTGTACAAACGAGAGCTGTCGAGCGAGAAGGGCTTTGCCATTACCGCTGCACGTTCACAGCCTTAACGCCAATGAACTCATTTGCTTCCTGGGCCTCAAACGCAGCAGAAGATTTGTTCGGCATTCAGTGCCCTTTCACAGATGTTACAACGAAGGTGAGTGCACAATGAGTCGTGAAATACTTAACAGTGTTGCAGCCTTCCTTTAACACATGCTTCTTCACTACTAGGGCATAGTTCAGATTACTATGGGAGAAATCTGGACTTTTACTTGAGCACATTGGTGCCAGTTCTTTGCCGGCAAGCTCCAGTGTGCTCCTGGAGAAGCTCCCAGCAAGGAACCGAGACCAGCATGCCTCTTACTATTACACTCAAGTTCTTTGGTGATGCCGTCAGGCAGCAAAGAGAAGATGGGCAGTAGGAGTGATTTTCAGGCAGCTTTCAAACCGCACCTGTCTGGCCTACCACGGACGAAATGAAAGTTCTGCCAGGGTTGCCCGGTTTCAAACTTGAGCTCATATGGTTATCCTCAGTTTTCTGACTACCTCAAGGAAACACAAGGGACCCACAGGGCTCTTCCTTGCAGTTCCTGTGGGCACAGGGACCTCTGCATAGGATGAATTGGGTAAGTATTTCAGTACCTTAGGTAGGCCAAGGTGACCATGGCTCTTGCACATACTTAACAGTGTGAAGTGTGAAAAATGTACTGGTCTTCAGGCTGGATGTAAAGGTAGCTTTCTCTTCTGTGAGAGTTCTATCCTGTGTCCCAGACTGAATCACAGGCACATTGTGCAGTAGCAGTGCAGTTCTGTTTCAGTCACTGAGGACTATCCACTTGCAAAGAGAGTCTGCCTGGCGCTGCTTTTGCTAGGCTCTATGACGATTGGAACACTCTACCTAGGCATCCCAGAAAGGAGTACATTACCCTTGCTATAAAAGTGAAGAGTGCTCCCGGGGACCTACTTCGCCTAGGGTTCCTCAGAAGCCAGCGGCCTCTCTCTAGCACACTGTGGTCATCATGAGAAACTGGTGCAAAATACACTACCGTGTGTGTCCCCAGGGGCATAGCAGTGTTAAGGCACTCCTTTTCAGAGTATGGGTTCGTGGCTACCACTGCAAACTCAGCTCTGCTAATGTGAAATACTGGATTTACCCTGAGGACTTAGGTCACCTTTCACTTATATGGAGCTGAATCTGGAGTGCAGTTGGATGAGTTTCTAGAAAGCAATTGCCAGAACATTATTGCCATTGAGAGAACGCAGCCTTGGCCCACAGCGACAATCCTGCAGTGAAGAGAAGTTGGGCCCCTAGGGTTGTTCAGGCAGCTTTGAAGCCCAAAGCAAGAAGCTTCCCTGCCAGGAGAATACGAACCTTCCCGTCGGTGTTCGACTTTGAAGCTTGATGACACAGCAGATTTATCTGAAGATTCTGCCTATCTCCCTACTACTAGGGAAAGACTGCTTCCTTCTGCTAAGAAAGGTTTCCACGTGGTGAGTGCTGTACGTGCAGAAGAGCATTCCCCCACCGGGCAAAAGTTAGGCCTTGGTGAATTTGGACGGTGCTTGAAGTCCAGCATTGTCACAGGTAAAGCTGTCCGTTGTTTTCATGCTGGAAGTAAACATATAGCTTCAGGCTGCCATAGGGAGCCGTATTTGGGAGCCCACAGGTTTCACTTGTAAGGCACAGTGGTGTTTCTCAGAAGAATCCAAATGCCTCCCTGGCTACGCCAGCATGGAATGTAAGGCTGCTTGGAACAGCGTTCCTGAGGCCGTTTGAATGCTGTATAAACGAGAGCTGTTGAGCGATCCGGGCAGGGCTTTGCCTTTACCGCTGCACGTTCACAGCCTTAAAGCCAACGAACCCACTTGCTTCCTGGGCCTCAAACGCAGCAGAAGATTTGTACAGCATTCAGTGCCTTTCACAGATGTTACAACGAAGGTGAGTGCACAATGAGTCGTGAAATACGTAACAGTGTTGCAGCCTTCCTTTAACACATGCTTCTTCACTACTAGGACATAGCTCAGATTACTATGGGAGAAATCGGGACTTTTACTTGAGCACATTGGTGCCTGTTCTTTGCCGGCAAGCTCCAGTGTGCTCCTGGAGGAGCTCGCAGCAAGGAACCGAGACCAGCATGCCTCATACGATTACACTCATGTGCTTTCATGATGCCGTCAGGCAGCAAAGGGAAGATGGGCAGCAGGAGTGATTTTCAGGCAGCTTTCAAACCGCACCTCTCTGGCCTACCACGGACGAAATGAAAGTTCTGCCAGGGTTGCCCGGTTTCAAACTTGAGCTCATAAGGTTATCCTCAGTAGTTTCTGACTAGCTCAAGGAAACACACGGGACCACAGGGCTCTTCCATGCAGTTCCTGTGGGCACAGGGACCTCTGCATAGGATGAAATGGGTAAGTATTTCAGTACCTCAGGTAGGCCTCGGTGACCATGGCTCTTGCACATACTTAAGAGTGTGAAGTTTGAAAAATGTACTGGTCTTCAGGCTGGATGTAAAGGTTAGCTTTCTCTTCTGTGAGAGTGCTATCCTGTGTACCAGACTGAATCACAAGCACATTGTGCCGGAGCAGTGTAGTTCTGTTTCAGTCACTGAGGACGATCCACTTGCAAAGAGAGTCTGCCAGGCGCTGCTTTTGCTAGGCTCTATGACGAATGGAACACTCTACCTACGCATCCCAGAAAGGAGTACATTACCCTTGCTATAAAAGTGAAGAGTGCTCCCCGGGACCTACTTCGCCTAGGGTTCCTCAGAAGCCAGCGGCCTCTCTCTAGCAAGCTGTGGTCATCATGAGAAACTGGTGCAAAATACACTACCCTATGTGTCCCCAGGGTCATAGCAGTGTTAAGGCACTCCTTTTCAGAGTATGGGTTCGTGGCTACCACTGCAAACTCAACTCTGCTAATGTGAAATACTGGATCTTACCCTGAGGACTTAGGTCACCTTTCACTTATATGGAGCTGAATCTGGAGTGCAGTTGGATGAGTTTCTAGAAAGCAATTGCCAGCACATTATTGCCATTGAGAGAACGCAGCCTTGGCCCACAGCGACAATCCTGCAGTGAAGAGAAGTTGGGCCCCTAGGGTTGTTCAGGCAGCTTTGAAGCCCAAAGCAAGAAGCTTCCCTGCCAGGAGAATACGAACCTTCCCGTCGGTGTTCGACTTTCAAGCTTGATGACACAGCAGATTTATCTGAAGATTCTGCCTATCTCCCTACTACTAGGGAAAGACTGCTTCCTTCTGCTAAGAAAGGTTTCCACGTGGTGAGTGCTGTACGTGCAGAAGAGCATTCCCCAGCCTGGCAAAAGTTAGGCCTTGGTGAATTTGGACGGTGCTTGAAGTCCAGCATTGTCACAGGTAAAGCTGTCCGTTGTTTTCATGCTGGAAGTAAACATATAGCTTCAGGCTGCCATAGGGAGCCGTATTTGGGAGCCCACAGGTTTCACTTGTAAGGCACAGTGGTGTTTCTCAGAAGAATCCAAATGCCTCCCTGGCTACGCCAGCATGGAATGTAAGGCTGCTTGGAACAGCGTTCCTGAGGCCGTTTGAATGCTGTATAAACGAGAGCTGTTGAGCGATCCGGGCAGGGCTTTGCCTTTACCGCTGCACGTTCACAACCTTAAAGCCAACGAACCCACTTGCTTCCTGGGCCTCAAACGCAGCAGAAGATTTGTACAGCATTCAGTGCCTTTCACAGATGTTACAACGAAGGTGAGTGCACAATGAGTCGTGAAATACGTAACAGTGTTGCAGCCTTCCTTTAACACATGCTTCTTCACTACTAGGGCATAGCTCAGATTACTATGGGAGAAATCGGGACTTTTACTTGAGCACATTGGTGCCTGTTCTTTGCCGGCAAGCTCCAGTGTGCTCCTGGAGGAGCTCGCAGCAAGGAACCGAGACCAGCATGCCTCATACGATTACACTCATGTGCTTTCATGATGCCGTCAGGCAGCAAAGGGAAGATGGGCAGCAGGAGTGATTTTCAGGCAGCTTTCAAACCGCACCTCTCTGGCCTACCACGGACGAAATGAAAGTTCTGCCAGGGTTGCCCGGTTTCAAACTTGAGCTCATAAGGTTATCCTCAGTAGTTTCTGACTAGCTCAAGGAAACGCACGGGACCACAGGGCTCTTCCATGCAGTTCCTGTGGGCACAGGGACCTCTGCATAGGATGAAATGGGTAAGTATTTCAGTACCTTAGGTAGGCCTCAGTGACCATGGCTCTTGCACATACTTAACAGTGTGAAGTGTGAAAAATGTACTGGTCTTCGGGCTGGATGTAAAGGTTAGCTTTCTCTTCTGTGAGAGTGCTATCCTGTGTACCAGACTAAATCACAAGCACATTGTGCCGTAGCAGTGTAGTTCTGTTTCAGTCACTGAAGACTATCCACTTGCAAAGAGAGTCTGCCAGGCGCTGCTTTTGCTAGGCTCTATGACGAATGGAACACTCTACCTAGGCATCCCAGAAAGGAGTACATTACCCTTGCTATAAAAGTGAAGAGTGCTCCCGGGGACCTACTTCGCCTAGGGTTCCTCAGAAGCCAGCGGCCTCTCTCTAGCACACTGTGGTCATCATGAGAAACTGGTGCAAAATACACTACCCTATGTGTCCCCAGGGGCATAGCAGTGTTAAGGCACTCCTTTTCAGAGTATGGGTTCGTGGCTACCACTGCACACTCAACTCTGCTAATGTGAAATACTGGATCTTACCCTGAGGACTTAGGTCACCTTTCACTTATATGGAGCTGAATCTGGAGTGCAGTTGGATGAGTTTCTAGAAAGCAATTGCCAGCACATTATTGCCATTGAGAGAACGCAGCCTTGGCCCACAGCGACAATCCTGCAGTGAAGAGAAGTTGGGCCCCTAGGGCTGTTCCGGCAGCTTTGAAGCCCAAAGCAAGAAGCTTCCCTTCCAGGAGAATACGAACCTTCCCGTCGGTGTCCGACTTTCAAGCTTGATGACACAGCAGATTTATCTGAAGATTCTGCCTACATCTCTACTACTAGGGAAAGACTGCTTCCTTCTGCTAAGAAAGGTTTCCATGTGGTGAGTGCTGAACGTGCAGAAGAGCATTCCCCCGCCGGGCAAAAGTTAGGCCTTGGTGAATCTGGTTGGTCCCAGAAATCCAGCATTGTCACAGGTAAAGCTGTCCGTTGTTTTCATGCTGGAAGTAAACATATAGCTTCAGGCTGCCATAGGGAGCCGTATTTGGGAGCCCACAGGTTTCACTTGTGAGGCACAGTGGTGTTTCTCAGAAGAATCCAAATGCCTCCCTGGCTACGCCAGCATGGAATGTAAGGCTGCTTGGAACAGCGTTCCTGAGGCCGTTTGAATGCTGTACAAACGAGAGCTATCGAGCGAGAAGGGCTTTGCCATTACCGCTGCACGTTCACAACCTTAAAGCCAACGAACTCATTTGCTTCCTGGGCCTCAAACGCAGCAGAAGATTTGGACGGCATTCAGTGCCCTTTCACAGATGTTACAACGAAGGTGAGTGCACAATGAGTCGTGAAATACGTAACAGTGTTGCAGCCTTCCTTTAACACATGCTTCTTCACTACTAGGGCATAGCTCAGATTACTATGGGAGAAATCTGGACTTTTACTTGAGCACATTGGTGCCAGTTCTTTGCCGGCAAGCTCTAGTGTGCTCCTGGAGGAGCTCGCAGCAAGGAACCGAGACCAGCATGCCTCATACGATTACACTCAAGTTCTTTTGTGATGCCTTCAGGCAGCAAAGAGAAGATGGGCAGCAGGAGTGATTTTCAGGCAGCTTTCAAACCGCACCTGTCTCGCCTACCACTGACGAAATGAGGTTTTGCCAGGGTTGCCCGGTTTCAAACTTGAGCTCATAAGGTTATCCTCAGTTTTCTGACTACCTCAAGGAAACACACGGGACCCACAGGGCTCTTCCTTGCAGTTCCTGTGGGCACAGGGACCTCTGCATAGGATGAAATGGGTAAGTATTTCAGTACCTTAGGTAGGCCTCGGTGACCATGGCTCTTGCACATACTTAACAGTGTGAAGTGTGAAAAATGTACTGGTCTTCGGGCTGGATGTAAAGGTTAGCTTTCTCTTCTGTGAGAGTGCTATCCTGTGTACCAGACTGAATCACAAGCACATTGTGCCGTAGCAGTGTAGTTCTGTTTCAGTCACTGAAGACTATCCACTTGCAAAGAGAGTCTGCCAGGCGCTGCTTTTGCTAGGCTCTATGACGAATGGAACACTCTACCTAGGCATCCCAGAAAGGAGTACATTACCCTTGCTATAAAAGTGAAGAGTGCTCCCGGGGACCTACTTCGCCTAGGGTTCCTCAGAAGCCAGCGGCCTCTCTCTAGCACACTGTGGTCATCATGAGAAACTGGTGCGAAATACACTACCCTATGTGTCCCCAGGGGCATAGCAGTGTTAAGGCACTCCTTTTCAGAGTATGGGTTCGTGGCTACCACTGCACACTCAACTCTGCTAATGTGAAATACTGGATCTTACCCTGAGGACTTAGGTCACCTTTCACTTATATGGAGCTGAATCTGGAGTGCAGTTGGATGAGTTTCTAGAAAGCAATTGCCAGCACATTATTGCCATTGAGAGAACGCAGCCTTGGCCCACAGCGACAATCCTGCAGTGAAGAGAAGTTGAGCCCCTAGGGCTGTTCAGGAAGCTTTGAAGCCCAAAGCAAGAAGCTTCCCTTCCAGGAGAATACGAACCTTCCCGTCGGTGTCCAACTTTCAAGCTTGATGACACAGCAGATTTATCTGAAGATTCTGCCTATCTCCCTACTACTAGGGAAAGACTGCTTCCTTCTGCTAAGAAAGGTTTCCACGTGGTGAGTGCTGTACGTGCAGAAGAGCATTCCCCCGCCGGGCAAAAGTTAGGCCTTGGTGAATTTGGACGGTGCTTGAAGTCCAGCATTGTCACAGGTAAAGCTGTCCGTTGTTTTCATGCTGGAAGTAAACATATAGCTTCAGGGTGCCATAGGGAGCCGTATTTGGGAGCCCACAGGTTTCACTTGTGAGGCACAGTGGTGTTTCTCAGAAGAATCCAAATGCCTCCCTGGCTACGCCAGCATGGAATGTAAGGCTGCTTCGAAGAGCGTTCCTGAGGCCGTTTGAATGCTGTATAAACGAGAGCTGTTGAGCGATCCGGGCAGGGCTTTGCCTTTACCGCTGCACGTTCACAGCCTTAAAGCCAACGAACCCACTTGCTTCCTGGGCCTCAAACGCAGCAGAAGATTTGTACAGCATTCAGTGCCTTTCACAGATGTTACAACGAAGGTGAGTGCACAATGAGTCGTGAAATACGTAACAGTGTTGCAGCCTTCCTTTAACACATGCTTCTTCACTACTAGGGCATAGCTCAGGTTACTATGGGAGAAATCTGGACTTTTACTTGAGCACATTGGTGCCTGTTCTTTGCCGGCAAGCTCTAGTGTGCTCCTGGAGGAGCTCCCAGCAAGGAACCGAGACCAGCATGCCTCATACGATTACACTCAAGTTCTTTCGTGATGCCGTCAGGCAGCAAAGAGAAGATGGGCAGTAGGAGTGATTTTCAGGCAGCTTTCAAACCGCACCTGTCTGGCCTTACACGGACGAAATGAAAGTTCTGCCAGGGTGGCCCGGTTTCAAACATGAGCTCATAAGGTTATCCTCAGTAGTTTCTGACTACCTCAAGGAAACACACGGGACCCACAGGGCTCTTCCATGCAGTTCCTGTGGGCACAGGGACCTCTGCATAGGATGAAATGGGTAAGTATTTCAGTACCTTCCGTAGGCCAAGGTGACCATGGCTCTTGCAAATACTTAACAGTGTGAAGTGTGAAAAATGTACTGGTCTTCAGGCTGTGTACCAGACTAAATCACAAGCACATTGTGCTGTATCAGTGTAGTTCTGTTTCAGTCACTGAGGACTATCCACTTGCAAAGATAGTCTGCCAGGCGCTGCTTTTGCTAGGCTCTATGACGAATGGAACACTCTACCTAGGCATCCCAGAAAGGAGTACATTACCCTTGCTATAAAAGTGAAGAGTGCTCCCGGGGACCTACTTCGCCTAGGGTTCCTCAGAAGCCAGCGGCCTCTCTTCTAGCACACAGTGGTCATCATGAGAAACTGGTGCACGATACACTGCACTTGTGTCCTCAGGGGCATAGCAGAGCTAAGGCACTCCTTTCAGAGTATGGCTTCGTGGCCACTGCTGCACACTCAACTCTGCTGATGTGAAATACTGGATCTTATCCTGAGGACTTAGGTCACCTTTCATTTGTATGGAGCTGAATCTGGAGTGCAGTTGGATGAGTTTCTAGAAAGCAATTGCCAGCACATTATTGCCATTAAGAGAACGCAGCCTTGGCCCACAGGGACAATCCTGCAGTGAAGAGAAGTTGGGCCCCTAGGGCTGTTCAGGCAGCTTTGAAGCCCAAGGCAAGAAGCTTCCATTCCAGGAGAATACGAACTTTCCCGTCGGTGTCTGACTTTCAAGCTTGATGACACAGCAGATTTATCTAAGATTCTGCCTACCTCCCTACTACTAGGGAAAGACTGCTTCCTTCTGCTAAGAAAGGTTTTCACGTGGTGAGTGCTGTACGTGCCGAAGAGCATTCCCCCGCCGGGCAAAAGTTAGGCCTTGGTGAATCTGGTTGGTCCCAGAAGTTCAGCATTGTCACAGGTAAAGCTGTCCGTTGTTTTCATGCTGGAACTAAACATATAGCTTCAGGCTGCCGTAGGGAGACGTATTTGGGAGCCCACAGGTTTCACTTGTGAGTCACAGTGGTGTTTCTCAGAAGAATCCAAATGCCTCCCTGGCTACGCCAGCATGGAATGTAAGGCTGCTTGGAACAGCGTTCCTGAGGCCGTTTGAATGCTGTACAAACGAGAGCTATCGAGCGAGAAGGGCTTTGCCATTACCGCTGCACGTTCACAACCTTAAAGCCAACGAACTCATTTGCTTCCTGGGCCTCAAACGCAGCAGAAGATTTGGACGGCATTCAGTGCCCTTTCACAGATGTTACAACGAAGGTGAGTGCACAATGAGTCGTGAAATACGTAACAGTGTTGCAGCCTTCCTTTAACACATGCTTCTTCACTACTAGGGCATAGCTCAGATTACTATGGGAGAAATCTGGAGTTTTACTTGAGCACATTGGTGCCAGTTCTTTGCCGGCAAGCTCTAGTGTGCTCCTGGAGGAGCTCCCATCAAGGAACCGAGACCAGCATGCCTCATACTATTACACTCAAGTTCTTTTGTGATGCCTTCAGGCAGCAAAGAGAAGATGGGCAGCAGGAGTGATTTTCAGGCAGCTTTCAAACCGCACCTGTCTCGCCTACCACTGACGAAATGAGGTTTTGCCAGGGTTGCCCGGTTTCAAACTTGAGCTCATTAGGTTATCCTCAGTTTTCTGACTACCTCAAGGAAACACACGGGACCCACAGGGCTCTTCCTTGCAGTTCCTGTGGGCACAGGGACCTCTGCATAGGATGAAATGGGTAAGTATTTCAGTACCTTAGTTAGGCCTCGGTGACCATGGCTCTTGCACATACTTAACAGTGTGAAGTGTGAAAAATGTACTGGTCTTCGGGCTGGATGTAAAGGTTAGCTTTCTCTTCTGTGAGAGTGCTATCCTGTGTACCAGACTGAATCAAAAGCACATTGTGCCGTAGCAGTGTAGTTCTGTTTCAGTCACTGAAGACTATCCACTTGCAAAGAGAGTCTGCCAGGCGCTGCTTTTGCTAGGCTCTATGACGAATGGAACACTCTACCTAGGCATCCCAGAAAGGAGTACATTACCCTTGCTATAAAAGTGAAGAGTGCTCCCGGGGACCTACTTCGCCTAGGGTTCCTCAGAAGCCAGCGGCCTCTCTCTAGCACACTGTGGTCATCATGAGAAACTGGTGCGAAATACACTACCCTATGTGTCCCCAGGGGCATAGCAGTGTTAAGGCACTCCTTTTCAGAGTATGGGTTCGTGGCTACCACTGCACACTCAACTCTGCTAATGTGAAATACTGGATCTTACCCTGAGGACTTAGGTCACCTTTCACTTATATGGAGCTGAATCTGGAGTGCAGTTGGATGAGTTTCTAGAAAGCAATTGCCAGCATATTATTGCCATTGAGAGAACGCAGCCTTGGCCCACAGCGACAATCCTGCAGTGAAGAGAAGTTGAGCCCCTAGGGCTGTTCAGGAAGCTTTGAAGCCCAAAGCAAGAAGCTTCCCTTCCAGGAGAATACGAACCTTCCCGTCGGTGTCCAACTTTCAAGCTTGATGACACAGCAGATTTATCTGAAGATTCTGCCTATCTCCCTACTACTAGGGAAAGACTGCTTCCTTCTGCTAAGAAAGGTTTCCACGTGGTGAGTGCTGTACGTGCAGAAGAGCATTCCCCCGCCGGGCAAAAGTTAGGCCTTGGTGAATTTGGACGGTGCTTGAAGTCCAGCATTGTCACAGGTAAAGCTGTCCGTTGTTTTCATGCTGGAAGTAAACATAGAGCTTCAGGCTGCCATAGGGAGCCGTATTTGGGAGCCCACAGGTTTCACTTGTGAGGCACAGTGGTGTTTCTCAGAAGAATCCAAATGCCTCCCTGGCTACGCCAGCATGGAATGTAAGGCTGCTTCGAAGAGCGTTCCTGAGGCCGTTTGAATGCTGTATAAACGAGAGCTGTTGAGCGATCTGGGCAGGGCTTTGCCTTTACCGCTGCACGTTCACAGCCTTAAAGCCAACGAACCCACTTGCTTCCTGGGCCTCAAACGTAGCAGAAGATTTGTATGGCATTCAGTGCCTTTCACAGATGTTACAACGAAGGTGAGTGCACAATGAGTCGTGAAATACGTAACAGTGTTGCAGCCTTCCTTTAACACATGCTTCTTCACTACTAGGGCATAGCTCAGATTACTATGGGAGAAATCTGGACTTTTACTTGAGCACATTGGTGCCTGTTCTTTGCCGGCAAGCTCTAGTGTGCTCCTGGAGGAGCTCCCAGCAAGGAACCGAGACCAGCATGCCTCATACGATTACACTCAAGTGCTTTCGTGATGCCGTCAGGCAGCAAAGAGAAGATGGGCAGTAGGAGTGATTTTCAGGCAGCTTTCAAACCGCACCTGTCTGGGCTACCACGGACGAAATGAAAGTTCTGCCAGGGTGGCCCGGTTTCAAACATGAGCTCATAAGGTTATCCTCAGTAGTTTCTGACTACCTCAAGGAAACACACGGGACCCACAGGGCTCTTCCATGCAGTTCCTGTGGGCACAGGGACCTCTGCATAGGATGAAATGGGTAAGTATTTCAGTACCTTCCGTAGGCCAAGGTGACCATGGCTCTTGCAAATACTTAACAGTGTGAAGTGTGAAAAATGTACTGGTCTTCAGGCTGTGTACCAGACTAAATCACAAGCACATTGTGCTGTATCAGTGTAGTTCTGTTTCAGTCACTGAGGACTATCCACTTGCAAAGATAGTCTGCCAGGCGCTGCTTTTGCTAGGCTCTATGACGAATGGAACACTCTACCTAGGCATCCCAGAAAGGAGTACATTACCCTTGCTATAAAAGTGAAGAGTGCTCTCGGGGACCTACTTCGCCTAGGGTTCCTCAGAAGCCAGCGGCCTCTCTTCTAGCACACAGTGGTCATCATGAGAAACTGGTGCACGATACACTGCACTTGTGTCCTCAGGGGCATAGCAGAGCTAAGGCACTCCTTTCAGAGTATGGCTTCGTGGCCACTGCTGCACACTCAACTCTGCTGATGTGAAATACTGGATCTTATCCTGAGGACTTAGGTCACCTTTCATTTGTATGGAGCTGAATCTGGAGTGCAGTTGGATGAGTTTCTAGAAAGCAATTGCCAGCACATTATTGCCATTGAGAGAACGCAGCCTTGGCCCACAGGGACAATCCTGCAGTGAAGAGAAGTTGGGCCCCTAGGGCTGTTCAGGCAGCTTTGAAGCCCAAGGCAAGAAGCTTCCATTCCAGGAGAATACGAACTTTCCCGTCGGTGTCTGACTTTCAAGCTTGATGACACAGCAGATTTATCTAAGATTCTGCCTACCTCCCTACTACTAGGGAAAGACTGCTTCCTTCTGCTAAGAAAGGTTTTCACGTGGTGAGTGCTGTACGTGCCGAAGAGCATTCCCCCGCCGGGCAAAAGTTAGGCCTTGGTGAATCTGGTTGGTCCCAGAAGTTCAGCATTGTCACAGGTAAAGCTGTCCGTTGTTTTCATGCTGGAACTAAACATATAGCTTCAGGCTGCCGTAGGGAGACGTATTTGGGAGCCCACAGGTTTCACTTGTGAGTCACAGTGGTGTTTCTCAGAAGAATCCAAATGCCTCCCTGGCTACGCCAGCATGGAATGTAAGGCTGCTTGGAACAGCGTTCCTGAGGCCGTTTGAATGCTGTACAAACGAGAGCTATCGAGCGAGAAGGGCTTTGCCATTACCGCTGCACGTTCACAACCTTAAAGCCAACGAACTCATTTGCTTCCTGGGCCTCAAACGCAGCAGAAGATTTGGACGGCATTCAGTGCCCTTTCACAGATGTTACAACGAAGGTGAGTGCACAATGAGTCGTGAAATACGTAACAGTGTTGCAGCCTTCCTTTAACACATGCTTCTTCACTACTAGGGCATAGCTCAGATTACTATGGGAGAAATCTGGACTTTTACTTGAGCACATTGGTGCCAGTTCTTTGCCGGCAAGCTCTAGTGTGCTCCTGGAGGAGCTCCCATCAAGGAACCGAGACCAGCATGCCTCATACTATTACACTCAAGTTCTTTTGTGATGCCTTCAGGCAGCAAAGAGAAGATGGGCAGCAGGAGTGATTTTCAGGCAGCTTTCAAACCGCACCTGTCTCGCCTACCACTGACGAAATGAGGTTTTGCCAGGGTTGCCCGGTTTCAAACTTGAGCTCATAAGGTTATCCTCAGTTTTCTGACTACCTCAAGGAAACACACGGGACCCAAAGGGCTCTTCCTTGCAGTTCCTGTGGGCACAGGGACCTCTGCATAGGATGAAATGGGTAAGTATTTCAGTACCTTAGGTAGGCCTCGGTGACCATGGCTCTTGCACATACTTAACAGTGTGAAGTGTGAAAAATGTACTGGTCTTCGGGCTGGATGTAAAGGTTAGCTTTCTCTTCTGTGAGAGTGCTATCCTGTGTACCAGACTGAATCACAAGCACATTGTGCCGTAGCAGTGTAGTTCTGTTTCAGTCACTGAAGACTATCCACTTGCAAAGAGAGTCTGCCAGGCGCTGCTTTTGCTAGGCTCTATGACGAATGGAACACTCTACCTAGGCATCCCAGAAAGGAGTACATTACCCTTGCTATAAAAGTGAAGAGTGCTCCCGGGGACCTACCTCGCCTAGGGTTCCTCAGAAGCCAGCGGCCTCTCTCTAGCACACTGTGGTCATCATGAGAAACTGGTGCGAAATACACTACCCTATGTGTCCCCAGGGGCATAGCAGTGTTAAGGCACTCCTTTTCAGAGTATGGGTTCGTGGCTACCACTGCACACTCAACTCTGCTAATGTGAAATACTGGATCTTACCCTGAGGACTTAGGTCACCTTTCACTTATATGGAGCTGAATCTGGAGTACAGTTGGATGAGTTTCTAGAAAGCAATTGCCAGCACATTATTGCCATTGAGAGAACGCAGCCTTGGCCCACAGCGACAATCCTGCAGTGAAGAGAAGTTGAGCCCCTAGGGCTGTTCAGGAAGCTTTGAAGCCCAAAGCAAGAAGCTTCCCTTCCAGGAGAATACGAACCTTCCCGTCGGAGTCCAACTTTCAAGCTTGATGACACAGCAGATTTATCTGAAGATTCTGCCTATCTCCCTACTACTAGGGAAAGACTGCTTCCTTCTGCTAAGAAAGGTTTCCACGTGGTGAGTGCTGTACGTGCAGAAGAGCATTCCCCCGCCGGGCAAAAGTTAGGCCTTGGTGAATTTGGACGGTGCTTGAAGTCCAGCATTGTCACAGGTAAAGCTGTCCGTTGTTTTCATGCTGGAAGTAAACATATAGCTTCAGGCTGCCATAGGGAGCCGTATTTGGGAGCCCACAGGTTTCACTTGTGAGGCACAGTGGTGTTTCTCAGAAGAATCCAAATGCCTCCCTGGCTACGCCAGCATGGAATGTAAGGCTGCTTCGAACAGCGTTCCTGAGGTCGTTTGAATGCTGTATAAACGAGAGCTGTTGAGCGATCCGGGCAGGGCTTTGCCTTTACCGCTGCACGTTCACAGCCTTAAAGCCAACGAACCCACTTGCTTCCTGGGCCTCAAACGCAGCAGAAGATTTGTACGGCATTCAGTGCCTTTCACAGATGTTACAACGAAGGTGAGTGCACAATGAGTCGTGAAATACGTAACAGTGTTGCAGCCTTCCTTTAACACATGCTTCTTCACTACTAGGGCATAGCTCAGATTACTATGGGAGAAATCTGGACTTTTACTTGAGCACATTGGTGCCTGTTCTTTGCCGGCAAGCTCTAGTGTGCTCCTGGAGGAGCTCCCAGCAAGGAACCGAGACCAGCATGCGTCATACGATTACACTCAAGTGCTTTCGTGATGCCGTCAGGCAGCAAAGAGAAGATGGGCAGTAGGAGTGATTTTCAGGCAGCTTTCAAACCGCACCTGTCTGGGCTACCACGGACGAAATGAAAGTTCTGCCAGGGTGGCCCGGTTTCAAACATGAGCTCATAAGGTTATCCTCAGTAGTTTCTGACTACCTCAAGGAAACACACGGGACCCACAGGGCTCTTCCATGCAGTTCCTGTGGGCACAGGGACCTCTGCATAGGATGAAATGGGTAAGTATTTCAGTACCTTCCGTAGGCCAAGGTGACCATGGCTCTTGCAAATACTTAACAGTGTGAAGTGTGAAAAATGTACTGGTCTTCAGGCTGTGTACCAGACTAAATCACAAGCACATTGTGCTGTAGCAGTGTAGTTCTGTTTCAGTCACTGAGGACTATCCACTTGCAAAGATAGTCTGCCAGGCGCTGCTTTTGCTAGGCTCTATGACGAATGGAACACTCTACCTAGGCATCCCAGAAAGGAGTACATTACCCTTGCTATAAAAGTGAAGAGTGCTCCCGGGGACCTACTTCGCCTAGGGTTCCTCAGAAGCCAGCGGCCTCTCTTCTAGCACACAGTGGTCATCATGAGAAACTGGTGCACGATACAATGCCCTTGTGTCCTCAGGGGCATAGCAGAGCTAAGGCACTCCTTTCAGAGTATGGCTTCGTGGCCACTGCTGCACACTTAAATCTGCTGATGTGAAATACTGGATCTTATCCTGAGGACTTAGGTCACCTTTCATTTGTATGGACCTGAATCTGGAGTGCAGTTGGATGAGTTTCTAGAAAGCAATTGCCAGCACATTATTGCCATTAAGAGAACGCAGCCTTGGCCCACAGGGACAATCCTGCAGTGAAGAGAAGTTGGGCCCCTAGGGCTGTTCAGGCAGCTTTGAAGCCCAAGGCAAGAAGCTTCCATTCCAGGAGAATACGAACTTTCCCGTCGGTGTCTGACTTTCAAGCTTGATGACACAGCAGATTTATCTAAGATTCTGCCTACCTCCCTACTACTAGGGAAAGACTGCTCCCTTCTGCTAAGAAAGGTTTTCACGTGGTGAGTGCTGTACGTGCCGAAGAGCATTCCCCCGCCGGGCAAAAGTTAGGCCTTGGTGAATCTGGTTGGTCCCAGAAGTTCAGCATTGTCACAGGTAAAGCTGTCCGTTGTTTTCATGCTGGAACTAAACATATAGCTTCAGGCTGACGTAGGGAGACGTATTTGGGAGCCCACAGGTTTCACTTGTGAGGCACAGTGGTGTTTCTCAGAAGAATCCAAATGCCTCTCTGGCTATGCCAGCATGGAATGTAAGGCTGCTTGGGACAGCTTTCCTGAGGCCGTTTCAATGCTGTACAAACGAGAGCTGTTGAGCGATCCGGGCAGGGCTTTGCCTTTACCGCTGCACGTTCACAGCCTTAAAGTCAACGAACCCACTTGCTTCCTGGGCCTCAAACGCAGCAGAAGATTTGTACGGCATTCAGTGCCTTTCACAGATGTTACAACGAAGGTGAGTGCACAATGAGTCGTGAAATACGTAACAGTGTTGCAGCCTTCCTTTAACACATGCTTCTTCACTACTAGGGCATAGCTCAGATTACTATGGGAGAATTCTGGACTTTTGTTTGAGCACAGGGGTGCCAGTTCTTTGCCGGCAAGCTCCAGTGTGCTCCTGGAGGAGCTCGCAGCAAGGAACCGAGACCAGCATGCCTCATAAGATTACACTCAAGTGCTTTCGTGATGCCGTCAGGCAGCAAAGGGAAGATGGGCAGCAGGAGTGATTTTCAGGCAACTTTCAAACCGCACCTGTCTCGCCTACCACAGACAAAATTAAGGTTTTGCCAGGGTTGCCCGGTTTCAAACTTGAGCTCATAAGGTTATCCTCAGTAGTTTCTGACTACCTCAAGGAAACACACGGGACCCACAGGGCTCTTCCATGCAGTTCCTGTGGGCACAGGGACCTCTGCATAGGATGAAATGGGTAAGTATTTCTGTACCTTAGGTAGGCCTCGGTGACCATGGCTCTTGCACATACTTAACAGTGTGAAGTGTGAAAAATGTACTGGTCTTCGGGCTGGATGTAAAGGTAGCTTTCTCTTCTGTGAGAGTGCTATCCTGTGTACCAGACTGAATCACAAGCACATTGTGCCGTAGCAGTGTAGTTCTGTTTCAGTCACTGAGGACGATCCACTTGCAAAGAGAGTCTGCCAGGCGCTGCTTTTGCTAGGCTCTATGACGAATGGAACACTCTACCTAGGCATCCCAGAGAGGAGTACATTACCCTTGCTATAAAAGTGAAGAGTGCTCCCGGGGACCTACTTCGCCTAGGGTTCCTCAGAAGCCAGCGGCCTCTCTCTAGCACACTGTGGTCATCATGAGAAACTGGTGCAAAATACACTACCCTATGTGTCCCCAGGGGCATAGCAGTGTTAAGGCACTCCTTTTCAGAGTATGGGTTCGTGGCTACCACTGCACACTCAACTCTGCTAATGTGAAATACTGGATCTTACCCTGAGGACTTAGGTCATCTTTCACTTATATGGAGCTGAATCTGGAGTGCAGTTGGATGAGTTTCTAGAAAGCAATTGCCAGCACATTATTGCCATTGAGAGAACGCAGCCTTGGCCCACAGCGACAATCCTGCAGTGAAGAGAATTTGGGCCCCTAGGGCTGTTCAGGCAGCTTTGAAGCCCAAAGCAAGAAGCTTCCCTTCCAGGAGAATACGAACCTTCCCGTCGGTGTTCGACTTTAAGCTTGATGACACAGCAGATTTATCTGAAAATTCTGCCTATCTCCCTACTACTAGGGAAAGACTGCTTCCTTCTGCTAAGAAAGGTTTCCACGTGGTGAGTGCTGTACGTGCAGAAGAGCATTCCCCCGCCGGGCAAAAGTTAGGCCTTGGTGAATCTGGACGGTGCTTGAAGTCCAGCATTGTCACAGGTAAAGCTGTCCGTTGTTTTCATGCTGGAAGTAAACATAGAGCTTCAGGCTGCCATAGGGAGCCGTATTTGGGAGCCCACAGGTTTCACTTGTGAGGCACAGTGGTGTTTCTCAGAAGAATCCAAATGCCTCCCTGGCTACGCCAGCATGGAATGTAAGGCTGCTTGGAACAGCGTTCCGGAGGCCGTTTGAATGCTGTATAAACGAGAGCTGTTGAGCGATCCGGGCAGGGCTTTGCCTTTACCGCTGCACGTTCACAGCCTTAAAGCCAACGAACCCACTTGCTTCCTGGGCCTCAAACGCAGCAGAAGATTTGTACGGCATTCAGTGCCTTTCACAGATGTTACAACGAAGGTGAGTGCACAATGAGTCGTAAAATACGTAACAGTGTTGCAGCCTTCCTTTAACACATGCTTCTTCACTACTAGGGCATAGCTCAGATTACTATGGGAGAAATCTGGACTTTTACTTGAGCACATTGGTGCCTCTTCTTTTCCGGCAAGCTCTAGTGTGCTCCTGGAGGAGCTCGCAGCAAGGAACCGAGACCAGCATGCCTCATACGATTACACTCAAGTGCTTTCGTGATGCCGTCAGGCAGCAAAGAGAAGATGGGCAGTAGGAGTGATTTTCAGGCAGCTTTCAAACCGCATCTGTCTGGCCTACTACGGACGAAATGAAAGTTCTGCCAGGGTGGCCCGGTTTCAAACATGAGCTCATAAGGTTATCCTCAGTAGTTTCTGACTACCTCAAGGAAACACAAGGGACGCACAGGGCTCTTCCATGCAGTTCCTGTGGGCACAGGGACCTCTGCATAGGATGAAATGGGTAAGTATTTCAGTACCTTAGGTAGGCCAAGGTGACCATGGCTCTTGCAAATACTTAACAGTGTGAAGTGTGAAAAATGTACTGGTCTTCAGGCTGTGTACCAGACTAAATCACAAGCACATTGTGCTGTATCAGTGTAGTTCTGTTTCAGTCACTGAGGACTATCCACTTGCAAAGATAGTCGGCCAGGCGCTGCTTTTGCTAGGCTCTATGACGAATGGAACACTCTACCTAGGCATCCCAGAAAGGAGTACATTACCCTTGCTGTAAAAGTGAAGAGTGTTCCCGGGGACCTACTTCGCCTAGGGTTCCTCAGAAGCCAGCGGCCTCTCTTCTAGCACACAGTGGTCATCATGAAAAACTGGTGCACGATACACTGCCCTTGTGTCCTCAGGGGCATAGCAGAGCTAAGGCACTCCTTTCAGAGTATGGCTTCGTGGCCACTGCTGCACACTCAACTCTGCTGATGTGAAATACTAGATCTTATCCTGAGGACTTAGGTCACCTTTCATTTGTATGGACCTGAATCTGGAGTGCAGTTGGATGAGTTTCTAGAAAGCAATTGCCAGCACATTATTGCCATTAAGAGAACGCAGCCTTGGCCCACAGGGACAATCCTGCAGTGAAGAGAAGTTGGGCCCCTAGGGCTGTTCAGGCAGCTTTGAAGCCCAAGGCAAGAAGCTTCCATTCCAGGAGAATACGAACTTTCCCGTCGGTGTCTGACTTTCAAGCTTGATGACACAGCAGATTTATCTAAGATTCTGCCTACCTCCCTACTACTAGGGAAAAACTGCTTCCTTCTGCTAAGAAAGGTTTTCACGTGGTGAGTGCTGTACGTGCCGAAGAGCATTCCCCCGCCGGGCAAAAGTTAGGCCTTGGTGAATCTGGTTGGTCCCAGAAGTTCAGCATTGTCACAGGTAAAGCTGTCCGTTGTTTTCATGCTGGAGCTAAACATATAGCTTCAGGCTGACGTAGGGAGACGTATTTGGGAGCCCACAGGTTTCACTTGTGAGGCACAGTGGTGTTTCTCAGAAGAATCCAAATGCCTCTCTGGCTATGCCAGCATGGAATGTAAGGCTGCTTGGGACAGCTTTCCTGAGGCCGTTTCAATGCTGTACAAACGAGAGCTGTTGAGCGATCCGGGCAGGGCTTTGCCTTTACCGCTGCACGTTCACAGCCTTAAAGTCAACGAACCCACTTGCTTCCTGGGCCTCAAACGCAGCAGAAGATTTGTACGGCATTCAGTGCCTTTCACAGATGTTACAACGAAGGTGAGTGCACAATGAGTCGTGAAATACGTAACAGTGTTGCAGCCTTCCTTTAACACATGCTTCTTCACTACTAGGGCATAGCTCAGATTACTATGGGAGAATTCTGGACTTTTGTTTGAGCACAGGGGTGCCAGTTCTTTGCCGGCAAGCTCCAGTGTGCTCCTGGAGGAGCTCGCAGCAAGGAACCGAGACCAGCATGCCTCATACGATTACACTCAAGTGCTTTCGTGATGCCGTCAGGCAGCAAAGGGAAGATGGGCAGCAGGAGTGATTTTCAGGCAGCTTTCAAACCGCACCTCTCTCGCCTACCACGGACGAAATGAAAGTTCTGCCAGGGTTGCCCGGTTTCAAACTTGAGCTCATAAGGTTATCCTCAGTAGTTTCTGACTACCTCAAGGAAACACACGGGACCCACAGGGCTCTTCCATGCAGTTCCTGTGGGCACAGGGACCTCTGCATAGGATGAAATGGGTAAGTATTTCAGTACCTTAGGTAGGCCTCGGTGACCATGGCTCTTGCACATACTTAACAGTGTGAAGTGTGAAAAATGTACTGGTCTTCGGGCTGGATGTAAAGGTTAGCTTTCTCTTCTGTGAGAGTGCTATCCTGTGTACCAGACTGAATCACAAGCACATTGTGCCGTAGCAGTGTAGTTCTGTTTCAGTCACTGAGGACGATCCACTTGCAAAGAGAGTCTGCCAGGCGCTGCGTTTGCTAGGCTCTATGACGAATGGAACACTCTACCTAGGCATCCCAGAGAGGAGTACATTACCCTTGCTGTAAAAGTGAAGAGTGTTCCCGGGGACCTACTTCGCCTAGGGTTCCTCAGGAGCCAGCGGCCTCTCTTCTAGCACACAGTGGTCATCATGAGAAACTGGTGCACGATACACTGCCCTTGTGTCTTCAGGGGCATAGCAGAGCTAAGGCACTCCTTTCAGAGTATGGGTTCGTGGCTACCACTGCACACTCAACTCTGCTAATGTGAAATACTGGATCTTACCCTGAGGACTTAGGTCATCTTTCACTTATATGGAGCTGAATCTGGAGTGCAGTTGGATGAGTTTCTAGAAAGCAATTGCCAGCACATTATTGCCATTGAGAGAACGCAGCCTTGGCCCACAGCGACAATCCTGCAGTGAAGAGAAGTTGGGCCCCTAGGGCTGTTCAGGCAGCTTTGAAGCCCAAGGCAAGAAGCTTCCATTCCAGGAGAATACGAACTTTCCCGTCGGTGTCCGACTTTCAAGCTTGATGACACAGCAGATTTATGTAAGATTCTGCCTACCTCCCTACTACTAGGGAAAGACTGCTTCCTTCTGCTAAGAAAGGTTTTCACGTGGTGAGTGCTGTACGTGCAGAAGAGCATTCCCCCGCCGGGCAAAAGTTAGGCCTTGGTGAATCTGGACGGTGCTTGAAGTCCAGCATTGTCACAGGTAAAGCTGTCCGTTGTTTTCATGCTGGAAGTAAACATAGAGCTTCAGGCTGCCATAGGGAGCCGTATTTGGGAGCCCACAGGTTTCACTTGTGAGGCACAGTGGTGTTTCTCAGAAGAATCCAAATGCCTCCCTGGCTACGCCAGCATGGAATGTAAGGCTGCTTGGAGCAGCGTTCCTGAGGCCGTTTGAATGCTGTACAAACGAGAGCTATCGAGCGAGAAGGGCTTTGCCATTACCGCTGCACGTTCACAACCTTAAAGCCAACGAACTGATTTGCTTCCTGGGCCTCAAACGCAGCAGAAGATTTGTACGGCATTCAGTGCCCTTTCACAGATGTTACAACGAAGGTGAGTGCACAATGAGTCGTGAAATACGTAACAGTGTTGCAGCCTTCCTTTACCACATGCTTCTTCACTACTAGGGCATAGCTCAGATTACTATGGGAGAAATCTGCATTTTACTTGAGCACAGGGGTGCCAGTTCTTTGCCGGCAAGTTCTAGTGTGCTCCTGGAGGAGCTCCCAGCAAGGAACCGAGACCAGCATGCCTCATACTATTACACTCAAGTTCTTTTGTGATGCCTTCAGGCAGCAAAGAGAAGATGGGCAGCAGGAGTGATTTTCAGGCAGCTTTCAAACCGCACCTGTCTCGCCTACCACTGACGAAATGAGGTTTTGCCAGGGTTGCCCGGTTTCAAACTTGAGCTCATAAGGTTATCCTCAGTTTTCTGACTACCTCAAGGAAACACACGGGACCCACAGGGCTCTTCCATGCAGTTCCTGTGGGCACAGGGACCTCTGCATAAGATGAAATGGGTAAGTATTTCAGTACCTTAGGTAGGCCTCGGTGACCATGACTCTTGCACATACTTAAGAGTGTGAAGTGTGAAAAATGTACTGGTCTTCAGGCTGGATGTAAAGATAGCTTTCTCTTCTGTGAGAGTGCTATCCTGTGTCCCAGACTGAATCACAGGCACATTGTGCAGTAGCAGTGCAGTTCTGTTTCAGTCACTGAGGACTATCCACTTGCAAAGATAGTCTGCCAGGCGCTGCTTTTGCTAGGCTCTATGACGAATGGAACACTCTACCTAGGCATCCCAGAAAGGAGTACATTACCCTTGCTATAAAAGTGAAGAGTGCTCCCGGGGACCTACTTCGCCTAGGTTTCCTCAGAAGCCAGTGGCCTCTCTTCTAGCACACAGTGGTCATCATGAGAAACTGGTGCACGATACACTGCCCTTGTGTCCTCAGGGGCATAGCAGAGCTAAGGCACTCCTTTCAGAGTATGGCTTCGTGGCCACTGCTGCACACTCAACTCTGCTGATGTGAAATACTGGATCTTATCCTGAGGACTTAGGTCACCTTTCATTTGTATGGAGCTGAATCTGGAGTGCAGTTGGATGAGTTTCTAGAAAGCAATTTCCAGCACATTATTGCCATTAAGAGAACGCAGCCTTGGCCCACAGCGACAATCCTGCAGTGAAGAGAAGTTGGGCCCCTAGGGCTGTTCAGGCAGCTTTGAAGCCCAAAGCAAGAAGCTTCCCTTCCAGGAGAATACGAACCTTCCCGTCGGTGTCCGACTTTCAAGCTTGATGACACAGTAGATTTATCTGAAGATTCTGCCTATCTCCCTACTACTAGGGAAAGACTGCTTCCTTCTGCTAAGAAAGGTTTCCACGTGGTGAGTGCTGTACGTGCAGAAGAGAATTCCCCTGCCGGGCAAAAGTTAGGCCTTGGTGAATCTGGACGGTGCTTGAAGTCCAGCATTGTCACAGGTAAAGCTGTCCGTTGTTTTCATGCTGGAAGTAAACATATAGCTTCAGGCTGCCATAGGGAGCCGTATTTGGGAGCCCACAGGTTTCACTTGTGAGGCACAGTGGTGTTTCTCAGAAGAATCCAAATGCCTCCCTGGCTACGCCAGCATGGAATGTAAGGCTGCTTCGAAGAGCGTTCCTGAGGCCGTTTGAATGCTGTATAAACGAGAGCTGTTGAGCGATCCGGGCAGGGCTTTGCTTTTACCGCTGCACGTTCACAGCCTTAAAGCCAACGAACCCACTTGCTTCCTGGGCCTCAAACGCAGCAGAAGAGTTGTACGGCATTCAGTGCCTTTCACAGATGTTACAACGAAGGTGAGTGCACAATGAGTCGTAAAATACGTAACAGTGTTGCAGCCTTCCTTTAACACATGCTTCTTCACTACTAGGGCATAGCTCAGATTACTATGGGAGAAATCTGGAATTTTACTTGAGCACATTGGTGCCTGTTCTTTGCCGGCAAGCTCTAGTGTGCTCCCGGAGGAGCTCCCAGCAAGGAACCGAGACCAGCATGCCTCATACGATTACACTCAAGTTCTTTCGTGATGCCGTCAGGCAGCAAAGAGAAGATGGGCAGTAGGAGTGATTTTCAGGCAGCTTTCAAACCGCACCTGTCTGGCCTTACACGGACGAAATGAAAGTTCTGCCAGGGTGGCCCGGTTTCAAACATGAGCTCATAAGGTTATCCTCAGTAGTTTCTGACTACCTCAAGGAAACACACGGGACCCACAGGGCTCTTCCATGCAGTTCCTGTGGGCACAGGGACCTCTGCATAGGATGAAATGGGTAAGTATTTCAGTACCTTAGGTAGGCCAAGGTGACCATGGCTCTTGCACATACTTAACAGTGTGAAGTGTGAAAAATGTACTGGTCTTCAGGCTGTGTACCAGACTAAATCACAAGCACATTGTGCTGTAGCAGTGTAGTTCTGTTTCAGTCACTGAGGACTATCCACTTGCAAAGATAGTCTGCTAGGCGCTGCTTTTGCTAGGCTCTATGACGAATGGAACACTGTACCTAGGCATCCCAGAAAGGAGTACTTTACCCTTGCTATAAAAGTGAAGAGTGCTCCCGGGGACCTACTTCGCCTAGGGTTCCTCAGAAGCCAGCGGCCTCTCTCTAGCACACTGTGGTCATCATGAGAAACTGGTGCAAAATACACTACCCTATGTGTCCCCAGGGGCATAGCAGTGTTAAGGCACTCCTTTTCAGAGTATGGGTTCGTGGCTACCACTGCACACTCAACTCTGCTAATGTGAAATACTGGATCTTACCCTGAGGACTTAGGTCACCTTTCACTTATATGGAGCTGAATCTGGAGTGCAGTTGGATGAGTTTCTAGAAAGCAATTCCCAGCACATTATTGCCATTGAGAGAACGCAGCCTTGGCCCACAGCGACAATCCTGCAGTGAAAAGAAGTTGGGCCCCTAGAGCTGTTCAGGCAGCTTTGAAGCCCAAAGCAAGAAGCTTCCCTTCCAGGAGAATACGAACCTTCCCGTCGGTGTCCGAGTTTCAAGCTTGATGACACAGCAGATTTATCTGAAGATTCTGCCTATCTCCCTACTACTAGGGAAAGACTGCTTCCTTCTGTTAAGAAAGGTCTCCACGTGGTGTGTGCTGTACGTGCAGAAGAGCATTCCCCCGCCGGGCAAAAGTTAGGCCTTGGTGAATTTGGACGGTGCTTGAAGTCCAGCATTGTCACAGGTAAAGCTGTCCGTTGTTTTCATGCTGGAAGTAAACATAGAGCTTCAGGCTGCCATAGGGAGCCGTATTTGGGAGCCCACAGGTTTCACTTGTGAGGCACAGTGGTGTTTCTCAGAAGAATCCAAATGCCTCCCTGGCTACGCCAGCATGGAATGTAAGGCTGCTTGGAACAGCGTTCCTGAGGCCGTTTGACTGCTGTATAAACGAGAGCTGCTGAGCGATCCGGGCAGGGCTTTGCCTTTACCGCTCCACGTTCACAGCCTTAAAGCCAACGAACCCACTTGCTTCCTGGGCCTCAAACGTAGCAGAAGATTTGTACGGCATTCAGTGCCTTTCACAGATGTTACAACGAAGGTGAGTGCACAATGAGTCGTGAAATACGTAACAGTGTTGCAGCCTTCCTTTAACACATGCTTCTTCACTACTAGGGCATAGCTCAGATTACTATGGGAGAAATCTGGACTTTTACTTGAGCACATTGGTGCCTGTTCTTTGCCGGCAAGCTCTAGTGTGCTCCTGGAGGAGCTCCCAGCAAGGAACCGAGACCAGCATGCCTCATACGATTACACTCAAGTTCTTTCGTGATGCCGTCAGGCAGCAAAGAGAAGATGTGCAGTAGGAGTGATTTTCAGGCAGCTTTCAAACCGCACCTGTCTGGGCTACCACGGACGAAATGAAAGTTCTGCCAGGGTGGCCCGGTTTCAAACATGAGCTCATAAGGTTATCCTCAGTAGTTTCTGACTACCTCAAGGAAACACACGGGACCCACAGGGCTCTTCCATGCAGTTCCTGTGGGCACAGGGACCTCTGCATAGGATGAAATGGGTAAGTATTTCAGTACCTTAGGTAGGCTAAGGTGACCATGGCTCTTGCACATACTTAAGAGTGTGAAGTGTGAAAAATGTACTGGTCTTCAGGCTGTGTACCAGACTAAATCACAAGCACATTGTGCTGTAGCAGTGTAGTTCTGTTTCAGTCACTGAGGACTATCCACTTGCAAAGATAGTCTGCCAGGCGCTGCTTTTGCTAGGCTCTATGACGAATGGAACACTGTACCTAGGCATCCCAGAAAGGAGTACATTACCCTTGCTATAAAAGTGAAGAGTGCTCCCGGGGACCTACTTCGCCTAGGGTTCCTCAGAAGCCAGCGGCCTCTCTCTAGCACACTGTGGTCATCATGAGAAACTGGTGCAAAATACACTACCCTATGTGTCCCCAGGGGCATAGCAGTGTTAAGGCACTCCTTTTCAGAGTATGGGTTCGTGGCTACCAGTGCACACTCAACTCTGCTAATGTGAAATACTGGATCTTACCCTGAGGACTTAGGTCACCTTTCACTTATATGGAGCTGAATCTGGAGTGCAGTTGGATGAGTTTCTAGAAAGCAATTCCCAGCACATTATTGCCATTGAGAGAACGCAGCCTTGGCCCACAGCGACAATCCTGCAGTGAAGAGAAGTTGGGCCCCTAGAGCTGTTCAGGCAGCTTTGAAGCCCAAAGCAAGAAGCTTCCCTTCCAGGAGAATACGAACCTTCCCGTCGGTGTCCGACTTTCATGCTTGATGACACAGCAGATTTATCTGAAGATTCTGCCTATCTCCCTACTACTAGGGAAAGACTGCTTCCTTCTGTTAAGAAAGGTCTCCACGTGGTGAGTGCTGTACGTGCAGAAGAGCATTCCCCCGCCGGGCAAAAGTTAGGCCTTGGTGAATTTGGACGGTGCTTGAAGTCCAGCATTGTCACAGGTAAAGCTGTCCGTTGTTTTCATGCTGGAAGTAAACATAGAGCTTCAGGCTGCCATAGGGAGCCGTATTTGGGAGCCCACAGGTTTCACTTGTGAGGCACAGTGGTGTTTCTCAGAAGAATCCAAATGCCTCCCTGGCTACGCCAGCATGGAATGTAAGGCTGCTTGGAACAGCGTTCCTGAGGCCGTTTGACTGCTGTATAAACGAGAGCTGCTGAGCGATCCGGGCAGGGCTTTGCCTTTACCGCTCCACGTTCACAGCCTTAAAGCCAACGAACCCACTTGCTTCCTGGGCCTCAAACGTAGCAGAAGATTTGTACGGCATTCAGTGCCTTTCACAGATGTTACAACGAAGGTGAGTGCACAATGAGTCGTGAAATACGTAACAGTGTTGCAGCCTTCCTTTAACACATGCTTCTTCACTACTAGGGCATAGCTCAGATTACTATGGGAGAAATCTGGACTTTTACTTGAGCACATTGGTGCCTGTTCTTTGCCGGCAAGCTCTAGTGTGCTCCTGGAGGAGCTCCCAGCAAGGAACCGAGACCAGCATGCCTCATACGATTACACTCAAGTTCTTTCGTGATGCCGTCAGGCAGCAAAGAGAAGATGTGCAGTAGGAGTGATTTTCAGGCAGCTTTCAAACCGCACCTGTCTGGGCTACCACGGACGAAATGAAAGTTCTGCCAGGGTGGCCCGGTTTCAAACATGAGCTCATAAGGTTATCCTCAGTAGTTTCTGACTACCTCAAGGAAACACACGGGACCCACAGGGCTCTTCCATGCAGTTCCTGTGGGCACAGGGACCTCTGCATAGGATGAAATGGGTAAGTATTTCAGTACCTTAGGTAGGCCTCGGTGAGCATGACTCTTGCACATACTTAAGAGTGTGAAGTGTGAAAAATGTACTGGTCTTCAGGCTGGATGTAAAGATAGCTTTCTCTTCTGTGAGAGTGCTATCCTGTGTCCCAGACTGAATCACAGGCACATTGTGCAGTAGCAGTGCAGTTCTGTTTCAGTCACTGAGGACTATCCACTTGCAAAGAGAGTCTGCCAGGCGCTGCTTTTGCAAGGCTCTATGACGATTGGAACACTCTACCTAGGCATCCCAGAAAGGAGTACATTACCCTTGCTATAAAAGTGAAGAGTGCTCCCGGGGACCTACTTCGCCTAGGGTTCCTCAGAAGCCAGCGGCCTCTCTTCTAGCACACTGTGGTCATCATGAGAAACTGGTGCAAAATACACTACCCTATGTGTCCCCAGGGGCATAGCAGTGTTAAGGCACTCCTTTTCAGAGTATGGGTTCGTGGCTACCACTGCACACTCAACTCTGCTAATGTGAAATACTGGATCTTACCCTGAGGACTTAGGTCACCTTTCACTTATATGGAGCTGAATCTGGAGTGCAGTTGGATGAGTTTCTAGAAAGCAATTTCCAGCACATTATTGCCATTGAGAGAACGCAGCCTTGGCCCACAGCGACAATCCTGCAGTGAAGAGAAGTTGAGCCCCTAGGGCTGTTCAGGCAGCTTTGAAGCCCAAAGCAAGAAGCTTCCCTTCCAGGAGAATACGAACCTTCCCGTCGGTGTCCGACTTTCAAGCTTGATGACACAGCAGATTTATCTGAAGATTCTGCCTATCTCCCTACTACTAGGGAAAGACTGCTTCCTTCTGTTAAGGAAGGTCTCCACGTGGTGAGTGCTGTACGTGCAGAAGAGCATTCCCCCGCCGGGCAAAAGTTAGGCCTTGGTGAATTTGGACGGTGCTTGAAGTCCAGCATTGTCACAGGTAAAGCTGTCCGTTGTTTTCACGCTGGAAGTAAACATATAGCTTCAGGCTGCCATAGGGAGCCGTATTTGGGAGCCCACAGGTTTCACTTGTGAGGCACAGTGGTGTTTCTCAGAAGAATCCAAATGCCTCCCTGGCTACGCCAGCATGGAATGTAAGGCTGCTTGGAACAGCGTTCCTGAGGCCGTTTGAATGCTGTATAAACGAGAGCTGTTGAGCGATCCGGGCAGGGCTTTGCCTTTACCGCTGCACGTTCACAGCCTTAAAGCCAACGAACCCACTTGCTTCCTGGGCCTCAAACGTAGCAGAAGATTTGTACGGCATTCAGTGCCTTTCACAGATGTTACAACGAAGGTGAGTGCACAATGAGTCGTGAAATACGTAACAGTGTTGCAGCCTTCCTTTAACACATGCTTCTTCACTACTAGGGCATAGCTCAGATTACTATGGGAGAAATCTGGACTTTTACTTGAGCACATTGGTGCCTGTTCTTTGCCGGCAAGCTCTAGTGTGCTCCTGGAGGAGCTCGCAGCAAGGAACAGAGACCAGCATGCCTCATACGATTACACTCAAGTTCTTTCGTGATGCCGTCAGGCAGCAAAGAGAAGATGGGCAGTAGGAGTGATTTTCAGGCAGCTTTCAAACCGCACCTGTCTGGCCTTACACGGACGAAATGAAAGTTCTGCCAGGGTGGCCCGGTTTCAAACATGAGCTCATAAGGTTATCCTCAGTAGTTTCTGACTACCTCAAGGAAACACACGGGACCCACAGGGCTCTTCCATGCAGTTCCTGTGGGCACAGGGACCTCTGCATAGGATGAAATGGGTAAGTATTTCAGTACCTTAGGTAGGCCTCGGTGAGCATGACTCTTGCACATACTTAAGAGTGTGAAGTGTGAAAAATGTACTGGTCTTCAGGCTGGATGTAAAGATAGCTTTCTCTTCTGTGAGAGTGCTATCCTGTGTCCCAGACTGAATCACAGGCACATTGTGCAGTAGCAGTGCAGTTCTGTTTCAGTCACTGAGGACTATCCACTTGCAAAGAGAGTCTGCCAGGCGCTGCTTTTGCAAGGCTCTATGACGATTGGAACACTCTACCTAGGCATCCCAGAAAGGAGTACATTACCCTTGCTATAAAAGTGAAGAGTGCTCCCGGGGACCTACTTCGCCTAGGGTTCCTCAGAAGCCAGCGGCCTCTCTTCTAGCACACTGTGGTCATCATGAGAAACTGGTGCAAAATACACTACCCTATGTGTCCCCAGGGGCATAGCAGTGTTAAGGCACTCCTTTTCAGAGTATGGGTTCGTGGCTACCACTGCACACTCAACTCTGCTAATGTGAAATACTGGATCTTACCCTGAGGACTTAGGTCACCTTTCACTTATATGGAGCTGAATCTGGAGTGCAGTTGGATGAGTTTCTAGAAAGCAATTTCCAGCACATTATTGCCATTGAGAGAACGCAGCCTTGGCCCACAGCGACAATCCTGCAGTGAAGAGAAGTTGGGCCCCTAGGGCTGTTCAGGCAGCTTTGAAGCCCAAAGCAAGAAGCTTCCCTTCCAGGAGAATACGAACCTTCCCGTCGGTGTCCGACTTTCAAGCTTGATGACACAGCAGATTTATCTGAAGATTCTGCCTATCTCCCTACTACTAGGGAAAGACTGCTTCCTTCTGTTAAGAAAGGTCTCCACGTGGTGAGTGCTGTACGTGCAGAAGAGCATTCCCCCGCCGGGCAAAAGTTAGGCCTTGGTGAATTTGGACGGTGCTTGAAGTCCAGCATTGTCACAGGTAAAGCTGTCCGTTGTTTTCACGCTGGAAGTAAACATATAGCTTCAGGCTGCCATAGGGAGCCGTATTTGGGAGCCCACAGGTTTCACTTGTGAGGCACAGTGGTGTTTCTCAGAAGAATCCAAATGCCTCCCTGGCTACGCCAGCATGGAATGTAAGGCTGCTTGGAACAGCGTTCCTGAGGCCGTTTGAATGCTGTATAAACGAGAGCTGTTGAGCGATCCGGGCAGGGCTTTGCCTTTACCGCTGCACGTTCACAGCCTTAAAGCCAACGAACCCACTTGTTTCCTGGGCCTCAAACGTAGCAGAAGATTTGTACGGCATTCAGTGCCTTTCACAGATGTTACAACGAAGGTGAGTGCACAATGAGTCGTGAAATACGTAACAGTGTTGCAGCCTTCCTTTAACACATGCTTCTTCACTACTAGGGCATAGCTCAGATTACTATGGGAGAAATCTGGACTTTTACTTGAGCACATTGGTGCCTGTTCTTTGCCGGCAAGCTCTAGTGTGCTCCTGGAGGAGCTCGCAGCAAGGAACCGAGACCAGCATGCCTCATACGATTACACTCAAGTTCTTTCGTGATGCCGTCAGGCAGCAAAGAGAAGATGGGCAGTAGGAGTGATTTTCAGGCAGCTTTCAAACCGCACCTGTCTGGCCTTACACAGACGAAATGAAAGTTCTGCCAGGGTGGCCCGGTTTCAAACATGAGCTCATAAGGTTATCCTCAGTAGTTTCTGACTACCTCAAGGAAACACACGGGACCCACAGGGCTCTTCCATGCAGTTCCTGTGGGCACAGGGACCTCTGCATAGGATGAAATGGGTAAGTATTTCAGTACCTTAGGTAGGCCTCGGTGAGCATGACTCTTGCACATACTTAAGAGTGTGAAGTGTGAAAAATGTACTGGTCTTCAGGCTGGATGTAAAGATAGCTTTCTCTTCTGTGAGAGTGCTATCCTGTGTCCCAGACTGAATCACAGGCACATTGTGCAGTAGCAGTGCAGTTCTGTTTCAGTCACTGAGGACTATCCACTAGCAAAGAGAGTCTGCCAGGCGCTGCTTTTGCTAGGCTCTATGACGATTGGAACACTCTACCTAGGCATCCCAGAAAGGAGTACATTACCCTTGCTATAAAAGTGAAGAGTGCTCCCGGGGACCTACTTCGCCTAGGGTTCCTCAGAAGCCAGCGGCCTCTCTTCTAGCACACTGTGGACATCATGAGAAACTGGTGCAAAATACACTACCCTATGTGTCCCCAGGGGCATAGCAGTGTTAAGGCACTCCTTTTCAGAGTATGGGTTCGTGGCTACCACTGCACACTCAACTCTGCTAATGTGAAATACTGGATCTTACCCTGAGGACTTAGGTCACCTTTCACTTATATGGAGCTGAATCTGGAGTGCAGTTGGATGAGTTTCTAGAAAGCAATTTCCAGCACATTATTGCCATTGAGAGAACGCAGCCTTGGCCCACAGCGACAATCCTGCAGTGAAGAGAAGTTGAGCCCCTAGGGCTGTTCAGGCAGCTTTGAAGCCCAAAGCAAGAAGCTTCCCTTCCAGGAGAATACGAACCTTCCCGTCGGTGTCCGACTTTCAAGCTTGATGACACAGCAGATTTATCTGAAGATTCTGCCTATCTCCCTACTACTAGGGAAAGACTGCTTCCTTCTGTTAAGGAAGGTCTCCACGTGGTGAGTGCTGTACGTGCAGAAGAGCATTCCCCCGCCGGGCAAAAGTTAGGCCTTGGTGAATTTGGACGGTGCTTGAAGTCCAGCATTGTCACAGGTAAAGCTGTCCGTTGTTTTCACGCTGGAAGTAAACATATAGCTTCAGGCTGCCATAGGGAGCCGTATTTGGGAGCCCACAGGTTTCACTTGTGAGGCACAGTGGTGTTTCTCAGAAGAATCCAAATGCCTCCCTGGCTACGCCAGCATGGAATGTAAGGCTGCTTGGAACAGCGTTCCTGAGGCCGTTTGAATGCTGTATAAACGAGAGCTGTTGAGCGATCCGGGCAGGGCTTTGCCTTTACCGCTGCACGTTCACAGCCTTAAAGCCAACGAACCCACTTGCTTCCTGGGCCTCAAACGTAGCAGAAGATTTGTACGGCATTCAGTGCCTTTCACAGATGTTACAACGAAGGTGAGTGCACAATGAGTCGTGAAATACGTAACAGTGTTGCAGCCTTCCTTTAACACATGCTTCTTCACTACTAGGGCATAGCTCAGATTACTATGGGAGAAATCTGGACTTTTACTTGAGCACATTGGTGCCTGTTCTTTGCCGGCAAGCTCTAGTGTGCTCCTGGAGGAGCTCGCAGCAAGGAACCGAGACCAGCATGCCTCATACGATTACACTCAAGTTCTTTCGTGATGCCGTCAGGCAGCAAAGAGAAGATGGGCAGTAGGAGTGATTTTCAGGCAGCTTTCAAACCGCACCTGTCTGGCCTTACACGGACGAAATGAAAGTTCTGCCAGGGTGGCCCGGTTTCAAACATGAGCTCATAAGGTTATCCTCAGTAGTTTCTGACTACCTCAAGGAAACACACGGGACCCACAGGGCTCTTCCATGCAGTTCCTGTGGGCACAGGGACCTCTGCATAGGATGAAATGGGTAAGTATTTCAGTACCTTAGGTAGGCCTCGGTGAGCATGACTCTTGCACATACTTAAGAGTGTGAAGTGTGAAAAATGTACTGGTCTTCAGGCTGGATGTAAAGATAGCTTTCTCTTCTGTGAGAGTGCTATCCTGTGTCCCAGACTGAATCACAGGCACATTGTGCAGTAGCAGTGCAGTTCTGTTTCAGTCACTGAGGACTATCCACTTGCAAAGAGAGTCTGCCAGGCGCTGCTTTTGCAAGGCTCTATGACGATTGGAACACTCTACCTAGGCATCCCAGAAAGGAGTACATTACCCTTGCTATAAAAGTGAAGAGTGCTCCCGGGGACCTACTTCGCCTAGGGTTCCTCAGAAGCCAGCGGCCTCTCTTCTAGCACACTGTGGTCATCATGAGAAACTGGTGCAAAATACACTACCCTATGTGTCCCCAGGGGCATAGCAGTGTTAAGGCACTCCTTTTCAGAGTATGGGTTCGTGGCTACCACTGCACACTCAACTCTGCTAATGTGAAATACTGGATCTTACCCTGAGGACTTAGGTCACCTTTCACTTATATGGAGCTGAATCTGGAGTGCAGTTGGATGAGTTTCTAGAAAGCAATTTCCAGCACATTATTGCCATTGAGAGAACGCAGCCTTGGCCCACAGCGACAATCCTGCAGTGAAGAGAAGTTGAGCCCCTAGGGCTGTTCAGGCAGCTTTGAAGCCCAAAGCAAGAAGCTTCCCTTCCAGGAGAATACGAACCTTCCCGTCGGTGTCCGACTTTCAAGCTTGATGACACAGCAGATTTATCTGAAGATTCTGCCTATCTCCCTACTACTAGGGAAAGACTGCTTCCTTCTGTTAAGAAAGGTCTCCACCTGGTGAGTGCTGTACGTGCAGAAGAGCATTCCCCCGCCGGGCAAAAGTTAGGCCTTGGTGAATTTGGACGGTGCTTGAAGTCCAGCATTGTCACAGGTAAAGCTGTCCGTTGTTTTCACGCTGGAAGTAAACATATAGCTTCAGGCTGCCATAGGGAGCCGTATTTGGGAGCCCACAGGTTTCACTTGTGAGGCACAGTGGTGTTTCTCAGAAGAATCCAAATGCCTCCCTGGCTACGCCAGCATGGAATGTAAGGCTGATTGGAACAGCGTTCCTGAGGCCGTTTGAATGCTGTATAAACGAGAGCTGTTGAGCGATCCGGGCAGGGCTTTGCCTTTACCGCTGCACGTTCACAGCCTTAAAGCCAACGAACCCACTTGCTTCCTGGGCCTCAAACGTAGCAGAAGATTTGTACGGCATTCAGTGCCTTTCACAGATGTTACAACGAAGGTGAGTGCACAATGAGTCGTGAAATACGTAACAGTGTTGCAGCCTTCCTTTAACACATGCTTCTTCACTACTAGGGCATAGCTCAGATTACTATGGGAGAAATCTGGACTTTTACTTGAGCACATTGGTGCCTGTTCTTTGCCGGCAAGCTCTAGTGTGCTCCTGGAGGAGCTCGCAGCAAGGAACCGAGACCAGCATGCCTCATACGATTACACTCAAGTTCTTTCGTGATGCCGTCAGGCAGCAAAGAGAAGATGGGCAGTAGGAGTGATTTTCAGGCAGCTTTCAAACCGCACCTGTCTGGCCTTACACGGACGAAATGAAAGTTCTGCCAGGGTGGCCCGGTTTCAAACATGAGCTCATAAGGTTATCCTCAGTAGTTTCTGACTACCTCAAGGAAACACACGGGACCCACAGGGCTCTTCCATGCAGTTCCTGTGGGCACAGGGACCTCTGCATAGGATGAAATGGGTAAGTATTTCAGTACCTTAGGTAGGCCTCGGTGAGCATGACTCTTGCACATACTTAAGAGTGTGAAGTGTGAAAAATGTACTGGTCTTCAGGCTGGATGTAAAGATAGCTTTCTCTTCTGTGAGAGTGCTATCCTGTGTCCCAGACTGAATCACAGGCACATTGTGCAGTAGCAGTGCAGTTCTGTTTCAGTCACTGAGGACTATCCACTAGCAAAGAGAGTCTGCCAGGCGCTGCTTTTGCTAGGCTCTATGACGATTGGAACACTCTACCTAGGCATCCCAGAAAGGAGTACATTACCCTTGCTATAAAAGTGAAGAGTGCTCCCGGGGACCTACTTCGCCTAGGGTTCCTCAGAAGCCAGCGGCCTCTCTTCTAGCACACTGTGGTCATCATGAGAAACTGGTGCAAAATACACTACCCTATGTGTCCCCAGGGGCATAGCAGTGTTAAGGCACTCCTTTTCAGAGTATGGGTTCGTGGCTACCACTGCACACTCAACTCTGCTAATGTGAAATACTGGATCTTACCCTGAGGACTTAGGTCACCTTTCACTTATATGGAGCTGAATCTGGAGTGCAGTTGGATGAGTTTCTAGAAAGCAATTTCCAGCACATTATTGCCATTGAGAGAACGCAGCCTTGGCCCACAGCGACAATCCTGCAGTGAAGAGAAGTTGGGCCCCTAGGGCTGTTCAGGCAGCTTTGAAGCCCAAAGCAAGAAGCTTCCCTTCCAGGAGAATACGAACCTTCCCGTCGGTGTCCGACTTTCAAGCTTGATGACACAGCAGATTTATCTGAAGATTCTGCCTATCTCCCTACTACTAGGGAAAGACTGCTTCCTTCTGTTAAGAAAGGTCTCCACGTGGTGAGTGCTGTACGTGCAGAAGAGCATTCCCCCGCCGGGCAAAAGTTAGGCCTTGGTGAATTTGGACGGTGCTTGAAGTCCAGCATTGTCACAGGTAAAGCTGTCCGTTGTTTTCACGCTGGAAGTAAACATATAGCTTCAGGCTGCCATAGGGAGCCGTATTTGGGAGCCCACAGGTTTCACTTGTGAGGCACAGTGGTGTTTCTCAGAAGAATCCAAATGCCTCCCTGGCTACGCCAGCATGGAATGTAAGGCTGCTTGGAACAGCGTTCCTGAGGCCGTTTGAATGCTGTATAAACGAGAGCTGTTGAGCGATCCGGGCAGGGCTTTGCCTTTACCGCTGCACGTTCACAGCCTTAAAGCCAACGAACCCACTTGCTTCCTGGGCCTCAAACGTAGCAGAAGATTTGTACGGCATTCAGTGCCTTTCACAGATGTTACAACGAAGGTGAGTGCACAATGAGTCGTGAAATACGTAACAGTGTTGCAGCCTTCCTTTAACACATGCTTCTTCACTACTAGGGCATAGCTCAGATTACTATGGGAGAAATCTGGACTTTTACTTGAGCACATTGGTGCCTGTTCTTTGCCGGCAAGCTCTAGTGTGCTCCTGGAGGAGCTCGCAGCAAGGAACCGAGACCAGCATGCCTCATACGATTACACTCAAGTTCTTTCGTGATGCCGTCAGGCAGCAAAGAGAAGATGGGCAGTAGGAGTGATTTTCAGGCAGCTTTCAAACCGCACCTGTCTGGCCTTACACGGACGAAATGAAAGTTCTGCCAGGGTGGCCCGGTTTCAAACATGAGCTCATAAGGTTATCCTCAGTAGTTTCTGACTACCTCAAGGAAACACACGGGACCCACAGGGCTCTTCCATGCAGTTCCTGTGGGCACAGGGACCTCTGCATAGGATGAAATGGGTAAGTATTTCAGTACCTTAGGTAGGCCTCGGTGAGCATGACTCTTGCACATACTTAAGAGTGTGAAGTGTGAAAAATGTACTGGTCTTCAGGCTGGATGTAAAGATAGCTTTCTCTTCTGTGAGAGTGCTATCCTGTGTCCCAGACTGAATCACAGGCACATTGTGCAGTAGCAGTGCAGTTCTGTTTCAGTCACTGAGGACTATCCACTAGCAAAGAGAGTCTGCCAGGCGCTGCTTTTGCTAGGCTCTATGACGATTGGAACACTCTACCTAGGCATCCCAGAAAGGAGTACATTACCCTTGCTATAAAAGTGAAGAGTGCTCCCGGGGACCTACTTCGCCTAGGGTTCCTCAGAAGCCAGCGGCCTCTCTTCTAGCACACTGTGGACATCATGAGAAACTGGTGCAAAATACACTACCCTATGTGTCCCCAGGGGCATAGCAGTGTTAAGGCACTCCTTTTCAGAGTATGGGTTCGTGGCTACCACTGCACACTCAACTCTGCTAATGTGAAATACTGGATCTTACCCTGAGGACTTAGGTCACCTTTCACTTATATGGAGCTGAATCTGGAGTGCAGTTGGATGAGTTTCTAGAAAGCAATTTCCAGCACATTATTGCCATTGAGAGAACGCAGCCTTGGCCCACAGCGACAATCCTGCAGTGAAGAGAAGTTGAGCCCCTAGGGCTGTTCAGGCAGCTTTGAAGCCCAAAGCAAGAAGCTTCCCTTCCAGGAGAATACGAACCTTCCCGTCGGTGTCCGACTTTCAAGCTTGATGACACAGCAGATTTATCTGAAGATTCTGCCTATCTCCCTACTACTAGGGAAAGACTGCTTCCTTCTGTTAAGGAAGGTCTCCACGTGGTGAGTGCTGTACGTGCAGAAGAGCATTCCCCCGCCGGGCAAAAGTTAGGCCTTGGTGAATTTGGACGGTGCTTGAAGTCCAGCATTGTCACAGGTAAAGCTGTCCGTTGTTTTCACGCTGGAAGTAAACATATAGCTTCAGGCTGCCATAGGGAGCCGTATTTGGGAGCCCACAGGTTTCACTTGTGAGGCACAGTGGTGTTTCTCAGAAGAATCCAAATGCCTCCCTGGCTACGCCAGCATGGAATGTAAGGCTGCTTGGAACAGCGTTCCTGAGGCCGTTTGAATGCTGTATAAACGAGAGCTGTTGAGCGATCCGGGCAGGGCTTTGCCTTTACCGCTGCACGTTCACAGCCTTAAAGCCAACGAACCCACTTGCTTCCTGGGCCTCAAACGTAGCAGAAGATTTGTACGGCATTCAGTGCCTTTCACAGATGTTACAACGAAGGTGAGTGCACAATGAGTCGTGAAATACGTAACAGTGTTGCAGCCTTCCTTTAACACATGCTTCTTCACTACTAGGGCATAGCTCAGATTACTATGGGAGAAATCTGGACTTTTACTTGAGCACATTGGTGCCTGTTCTTTGCCGGCAAGCTCTAGTGTGCTCCTGGAGGAGCTCGCAGCAAGGAACCGAGACCAGCATGCCTCATACGATTACACTCAAGTTCTTTCGTGATGCCGTCAGGCAGCAAAGAGAAGATGGGCAGTAGGAGTGATTTTCAGGCAGCTTTCAAACCGCACCTGTCTGGCCTTACACGGACGAAATGAAAGTTCTGCCAGGGTGGCCCGGTTTCAAACATGAGCTCATAAGGTTATCCTCAGTAGTTTCTGACTACCTCAAGGAAACACACGGGACCCACAGGGCTCTTCCATGCAGTTCCTGTGGGCACAGGGACCTCTGCATAGGATGAAATGGGTAAGTATTTCAGTACCTTAGGTAGGCCTCGGTGAGCATGACTCTTGCACATACTTAAGAGTGTGAAGTGTGAAAAATGTACTGGTCTTCAGGCTGGATGTAAAGATAGCTTTCTCTTCTGTGAGAGTGCTATCCTGTGTCCCAGACTGAATCACAGGCACATTGTGCAGTAGCAGTGCAGTTCTGTTTCAGTCACTGAGGACTATCCACTTGCAAAGAGAGTCTGCCAGGCGCTGCTTTTGCAAGGCTCTATGACGATTGGAACACTCTACCTAGGCATCCCAGAAAGGAGTACATTACCCTTGCTATAAAAGTGAAGAGTGCTCCCGGGGACCTACTTCGCCTAGGGTTCCTCAGAAGCCAGCGGCCTCTCTTCTAGCACACTGTGGTCATCATGAGAAACTGGTGCAAAATACACTACCCTATGTGTCCCCAGGGGCATAGCAGTGTTAAGGCACTCCTTTTCAGAGTATGGGTTCGTGGCTACCACTGCACACTCAACTCTGCTAATGTGAAATACTGGATCTTACCCTGAGGACTTAGGTCACCTTTCACTTATATGGAGCTGAATCTGGAGTGCAGTTGGATGAGTTTCTAGAAAGCAATTTCCAGCACATTATTGCCATTGAGAGAACGCAGCCTTGGCCCACAGCGACAATCCTGCAGTGAAGAGAAGTTGAGCCCCTAGGGCTGTTCAGGCAGCTTTGAAGCCCAAAGCAAGAAGCTTCCCTTCCAGGAGAATACGAACCTTCCCGTCGGTGTCCGACTTTCAAGCTTGATGACACAGCAGATTTATCTGAAGATTCTGCCTATCTCCCTACTACTAGGGAAAGACTGCTTCCTTCTGTTAAGAAAGGTCTCCACCTGGTGAGTGCTGTACGTGCAGAAGAGCATTCCCCCGCCGGGCAAAAGTTAGGCCTTGGTGAATTTGGACGGTGCTTGAAGTCCAGCATTGTCACAGGTAAAGCTGTCCGTTGTTTTCACGCTGGAAGTAAACATATAGCTTCAGGCTGCCATAGGGAGCCGTATTTGGGAGCCCACAGGTTTCACTTGTGAGGCACAGTGGTGTTTCTCAGAAGAATCCAAATGCCTCCCTGGCTACGCCAGCATGGAATGTAAGGCTGATTGGAACAGCGTTCCTGAGGCCGTTTGAATGCTGTATAAACGAGAGCTGTTGAGCGATCCGGGCAGGGCTTTGCCTTTACCGCTGCACGTTCACAGCCTTAAAGCCAACGAACCCACTTGCTTCCTGGGCCTCAAACGTAGCAGAAGATTTGTACGGCATTCAGTGCCTTTCACAGATGTTACAACGAAGGTGAGTGCACAATGAGTCGTGAAATACGTAACAGTGTTGCAGCCTTCCTTTAACACATGCTTCTTCACTACTAGGGCATAGCTCAGATTACTATGGGAGAAATCTGGACTTTTACTTGAGCACATTGGTGCCTGTTCTTTGCCGGCAAGCTCTAGTGTGCTCCTGGAGGAGCTCGCAGCAAGGAACCGAGACCAGCATGCCTCATACGATTACACTCAAGTTCTTTCGTGATGCCGTCAGGCAGCAAAGAGAAGATGGGCAGTAGGAGTGATTTTCAGGCAGCTTTCAAACCGCACCTGTCTGGCCTTACACGGACGAAATGAAAGTTCTGCCAGGGTGGCCCGGTTTCAAACATGAGCTCATAAGGTTATCCTCAGTAGTTTCTGACTACCTCAAGGAAACACACGGGACCCACAGGGCTCTTCCATGCAGTTCCTGTGGGCACAGGGACCTCTGCATAGGATGAAATGGGTAAGTATTTCAGTACCTTAGGTAGGCCTCGGTGAGCATGACTCTTGCACATACTTAAGAGTGTGAAGTGTGAAAAATGTACTGGTCTTCAGGCTGGATGTAAAGATAGCTTTCTCTTCTGTGAGAGTGCTATCCTGTGTCCCAGACTGAATCACAGGCACATTGTGCAGTAGCAGTGCAGTTCTGTTTCAGTCACTGAGGACTATCCACTAGCAAAGAGAGTCTGCCAGGCGCTGCTTTTGCTAGGCTCTATGACGATTGGAACACTCTACCTAGGCATCCCAGAAAGGAGTACATTACCCTTGCTATAAAAGTGAAGAGTGCTCCCGGGGACCTACTTCGCCTAGGGTTCCTCAGAAGCCAGCGGCCTCTCTTCTAGCACACTGTGGTCATCATGAGAAACTGGTGCAAAATACACTACCCTATGTGTCCCCAGGGGCATAGCAGTGTTAAGGCACTCCTTTTCAGAGTATGGGTTCGTGGCTACCACTGCACACTCAACTCTGCTAATGTGAAATACTGGATCTTACCCTGAGGACTTAGGTCACCTTTCACTTATATGGAGCTGAATCTGGAGTGCAGTTGGATGAGTTTCTAGAAAGCAATTTCCAGCACATTATTGCCATTGAGAGAACGCAGCCTTGGCCCACAGCGACAATCCTGCAGTGAAGAGAAGTTGGGCCCCTAGGGCTGTTCAGGCAGCTTTGAAGCCCAAAGCAAGAAGCTTCCCTTCCAGGAGAATACGAACCTTCCCGTCGGTGTCCGACTTTCAAGCTTGATGACACAGCAGATTTATCTGAAGATTCTGCCTATCTCCCTACTACTAGGGAAAGACTGCTTCCTTCTGTTAAGAAAGGTCTCCACGTGGTGAGTGCTGTACGTGCAGAAGAGCATTCCCCCGCCGGGCAAAAGTTAGGCCTTGGTGAATTTGGACGGTGCTTGAAGTCCAGCATTGTCACAGGTAAAGCTGTCCGTTGTTTTCACGCTGGAAGTAAACATATAGCTTCAGGCTGCCATAGGGAGCCGTATTTGGGAGCCCACAGGTTTCACTTGTGAGGCACAGTGGTGTTTCTCAGAAGAATCCAAATGCCTCCCTGGCTACGCCAGCATGGAATGTAAGGCTGCTTGGAACAGCGTTCCTGAGGCCGTTTGAATGCTGTATAAACGAGAGCTGTTGAGCGATCCGGGCAGGGCTTTGCCTTTACCGCTGCACGTTCACAGCCTTAAAGCCAACGAACCCACTTGCTTCCTGGGCCTCAAACGTAGCAGAAGATTTGTACGGCATTCAGTGCCTTTCACAGATGTTACAACGAAGGTGAGTGCACAATGAGTCGTGAAATACGTAACAGTGTTGCAGCCTTCCTTTAACACATGCTTCTTCACTACTAGGGCATAGCTCAGATTACTATGGGAGAAATCTGGACTTTTACTTGAGCACATTGGTGCCTGTTCTTTGCCGGCAAGCTCTAGTGTGCTCCTGGAGGAGCTCGCAGCAAGGAACCGAGACCAGCATGCCTCATACGATTACACTCAAGTTCTTTCGTGATGCCGTCAGGCAGCAAAGAGAAGATGGGCAGTAGGAGTGATTTTCAGGCAGCTTTCAAACCGCACCTGTCTGGCCTTACACGGACGAAATGAAAGTTCTGCCAGGGTGGCCCGGTTTCAAACATGAGCTCATAAGGTTATCCTCAGTAGTTTCTGACTACCTCAAGGAAACACACGGGACCCACAGGGCTCTTCCATGCAGTTCCTGTGGGCACAGGGACCTCTGCATAGGATGAAATGGGTAAGTATTTCAGTACCTTAGGTAGGCCTCGGTGAGCATGACTCTTGCACATACTTAAGAGTGTGAAGTGTGAAAAATGTACTGGTCTTCAGGCTGGATGTAAAGATAGCTTTCTCTTCTGTGAGAGTGCTATCCTGTGTCCCAGACTGAATCACAGGCACATTGTGCAGTAGCAGTGCAGTTCTGTTTCAGTCACTGAGGACTATCCACTTGCAAAGAGAGTCTGCCAGGCGCTGCTTTTGCAAGGCTCTATGACGATTGGAACACTCTACCTAGGCATCCCAGAAAGGAGTACATTACCCTTGCTATAAAAGTGAAGAGTGCTCCCGGGGACCTACTTCGCCTAGGGTTCCTCAGAAGCCAGCGGCCTCTCTTCTAGCACACTGTGGTCATCATGAGAAACTGGTGCAAAATACACTACCCTATGTGTCCCCAGGGGCATAGCAGTGTTAAGGCACTCCTTTTCAGAGTATGGGTTCGTGGCTACCACTGCACACTCAACTCTGCTAATGTGAAATACTGGATCTTACCCTGAGGACTTAGGTCACCTTTCACTTATATGGAGCTGAATCTGGAGTGCAGTTGGATGAGTTTCTAGAAAGCAATTTCCAGCACATTATTGCCATTGAGAGAACGCAGCCTTGGCCCACAGCGACAATCCTGCAGTGAAGAGAAGTTGAGCCCCTAGGGCTGTTCAGGCAGCTTTGAAGCCCAAAGCAAGAAGCTTCCCTTCCAGGAGAATACGAACCTTCCCGTCGGTGTCCGACTTTCAAGCTTGATGACACAGCAGATTTATCTGAAGATTCTGCCTATCTCCCTACTACTAGGGAAAGACTGCTTCCTTCTGTTAAGAAAGGTCTCCATGTGGTGAGTGCTGTACGTGCAGAAGAGCATTCCCCCGCCGGGCAAAAGTTAGGCCTTGGTGAATTTGGACGGTGCTTGAAGTCCAGCATTGTCACAGGTAAAGCTGTCCGTTGTTTTCACGCTGGAAGTAAACATATAGCTTCAGGCTGCCATAGGGAGCCGTATTTGGGAGCCCACAGGTTTCACTTGTGAGGCACAGTGGTGTTTCTCAGAAGAATCCAAATGCCTCCCTGGCTACGCCAGCATGGAATGTAAGGCTGCTTGGAACAGCGTTCCTGAGGCCGTTTGAATGCTGTATAAACGAGAGCTGTTGAGCGATCCGGGCAGGGCTTTGCCTTTACCGCTGCACGTTCACAGCCTTAAAGCCAACGAACCCACTTGCTTCCTGGGCCTCAAACGTAGCAGAAGATTTGTACGGCATTCAGTGCCTTTCACAGATGTTACAACGAAGGTGAGTGCACAATGAGTCGTGAAATACGTAACAGTGTTGCAGCCTTCCTTTAACACATGCTTCTTCACTACTAGGGCATAGCTCAGATTACTATGGGAGAAATCTGGACTTTTACTTGAGCACATTGGTGCCTGTTCTTTGCCGGCAAGCTCTAGTGTGCTCCTGGAGGAGCTCGCAGCAAGGAACCGAGACCAGCATGCCTCATACGATTACACTCAAGTTCTTTCGTGATGCCGTCAGGCAGCAAAGAGAAGATGGGCAGTAGGAGTGATTTTCAGGCAGCTTTCAAACCGCACCTGTCTGGCCTTACACGGACGAAATGAAAGTTCTGCCAGGGTGGCCCGGTTTCAAACATGAGCTCATAAGGTTATCCTCAGTAGTTTCTGACTACCTCAAGGAAACACACGGGACCCACAGGGCTCTTCCATGCAGTTCCTGTGGGCACAGGGACCTCTGCATAGGATGAAATGGGTAAGTATTTCAGTACCTTAGGTAGGCCTCGGTGAGCATGACTCTTGCACATACTTAAGAGTGTGAAGTGTGAAAAATGTACTGGTCTTCAGGCTGGATGTAAAGATAGCTTTCTCTTCTGTGAGAGTGCTATCCTGTGTCCCAGACTGAATCACAGGCACATTGTGCAGTAGCAGTGCAGTTCTGTTTCAGTCACTGAGGACTATCCACTAGCAAAGAGAGTCTGCCAGGCGCTGCTTTTGCTAGGCTCTATGACGATTGGAACACTCTACCTAGGCATCCCAGAAAGGAGTACATTACCCTTGCTATAAAAGTGAAGAGTGCTCCCGGGGACCTACTTCGCCTAGGGTTCCTCAGAAGCCAGCGGCCTCTCTTCTAGCACACTGTGGACATCATGAGAAACTGGTGCAAAATACACTACCCTATGTGTCCCCAGGGGCATAGCAGTGTTAAGGCACTCCTTTTCAGAGTATGGGTTCGTGGCTACCACTGCACACTCAACTCTGCTAATGTGAAATACTGGATCTTACCCTGAGGACTTAGGTCACCTTTCACTTATATGGAGCTGAATCTGGAGTGCAGTTGGATGAGTTTCTAGAAAGCAATTTCCAGCACATTATTGCCATTGAGAGAACGCAGCCTTGGCCCACAGCGACAATCCTGCAGTGAAGAGAAGTTGAGCCCCTAGGGCTGTTCAGGCAGCTTTGAAGCCCAAAGCAAGAAGCTTCCCTTCCAGGAGAATACGAACCTTCCCGTCGGTGTCCGACTTTCAAGCTTGATGACACAGCAGATTTATCTGAAGATTCTGCCTATCTCCCTACTACTAGGGAAAGACTGCTTCCTTCTGTTAAGAAAGGTCTCCACGTGGTGAGTGCTGTACGTGCAGAAGAGCATTCCCCCGCCGGGCAAAAGTTAGGCCTTGGTGAATTTGGACGGTGCTTGAAGTCCAGCATTGTCACAGGTAAAGCTGTCCGTTGTTTTCACGCTGGAAGTAAACATATAGCTTCAGGCTGCCATAGGGAGCCGTATTTGGGAGCCCACAGGTTTCACTTGTGAGGCACAGTGGTGTTTCTCAGAAGAATCCAAATGCCTCCCTGGCTACGCCAGCATGGAATGTAAGGCTGCTTGGAACAGCGTTCCTGAGGCCGTTTGAATGCTGTATAAACGAGAGCTGTTGAGCGATCCGGGCAGGGCTTTGCCTTTACCGCTGCACGTTCACAGCCTTAAAGCCAACGAACCCACTTGCTTCCTGGGCCTCAAACGTAGCAGAAGATTTGTACGGCATTCAGTGCCTTTCACAGATGTTACAACGAAGGTGAGTGCACAATGAGTCGTGAAATACGTAACAGTGTTGCAGCCTTCCTTTAACACATGCTTCTTCACTACTAGGGCATAGCTCAGATTACTATGGGAGAAATCTGGACTTTTACTTGAGCACATTGGTGCCTGTTCTTTGCCGGCAAGCTCTAGTGTGCTCCTGGAGGAGCTCGCAGCAAGGAACCGAGACCAGCATGCCTCATACGATTACACTCAAGTTCTTTCGTGATGCCGTCAGGCAGCAAAGAGAAGATGGGCAGTAGGAGTGATTTTCAGGCAGCTTTCAAACCGCACCTGTCTGGCCTTACACGGACGAAATGAAAGTTCTGCCAGGGTGGCCCGGTTTCAAACATGAGCTCATAAGGTTATCCTCAGTAGTTTCTGACTACCTCAAGGAAACACACGGGACCCACAGGGCTCTTCCATGCAGTTCCTGTGGGCACAGGGACCTCTGCATAGGATGAAATGGGTAAGTATTTCAGTACCTTAGGTAGGCCTCGGTGAGCATGACTCTTGCACATACTTAAGAGTGTGAAGTGTGAAAAATGTACTGGTCTTCAGGCTGGATGTAAAGATAGCTTTCTCTTCTGTGAGAGTGCTATCCTGTGTCCCAGACTGAATCACAGGCACATTGTGCAGTAGCAGTGCAGTTCTGTTTCAGTCACTGAGGACTATCCACTAGCAAAGAGAGTCTGCCAGGCGCTGCTTTTGCTAGGCTCTATGACGATTGGAACACTCTACCTAGGCATCCCAGAAAGGAGTACATTACCCTTGCTATAAAAGTGAAGAGTGCTCCCGGGGACCTACTTCGCCTAGGGTTCCTCAGAAGCCAGCGGCCTCTCTTCTAGCACACTGTGGACATCATGAGAAACTGGTGCAAAATACACTACCCTATGTGTCCCCAGGGGCATAGCAGTGTTAAGGCACTCCTTTTCAGAGTATGGGTTCGTGGCTACCACTGCACACTCAACTCTGCTAATGTGAAATACTGGATCTTACCCTGAGGACTTAGGTCACCTTTCACTTATATGGAGCTGAATCTGGAGTGCAGTTGGATGAGTTTCTAGAAAGCAATTTCCAGCACATTATTGCCATTGAGAGAACGCAGCCTTGGCCCACAGCGACAATCCTGCAGTGAAGAGAAGTTGAGCCCCTAGGGCTGTTCAGGCAGCTTTGAAGCCCAAAGCAAGAAGCTTCCCTTCCAGGAGAATACGAACCTTCCCGTCGGTGTCCGACTTTCAAGCTTGATGACACAGCAGATTTATCTGAAGATTCTGCCTATCTCCCTACTACTAGGGAAAGACTGCTTCCTTCTGTTAAGAAAGGTCTCCACGTGGTGAGTGCTGTACGTGCAGAAGAGCATTCCCCCGCCGGGCAAAAGTTAGGCCTTGGTGAATTTGGACGGTGCTTGAAGTCCAGCATTGTCACAGGTAAAGCTGTCCGTTGTTTTCACGCTGGAAGTAAACATATAGCTTCAGGCTGCCATAGGGAGCCGTATTTGGGAGCCCACAGGTTTCACTTGTGAGGCACAGTGGTGTTTCTCAGAAGAATCCAAATGCCTCCCTGGCTACGCCAGCATGGAATGTAAGGCTGCTTGGAACAGCGTTCCTGAGGCCGTTTGAATGCTGTATAAACGAGAGCTGTTGAGCGATCCGGGCAGGGCTTTGCCTTTACCGCTGCACGTTCACAGCCTTAAAGCCAACGAACCCACTTGCTTCCTGGGCCTCAAACGTAGCAGAAGATTTGTACGGCATTCAGTGCCTTTCACAGATGTTACAACGAAGGTGAGTGCACAATGAGTCGTGAAATACGTAACAGTGTTGCAGCCTTCCTTTAACACATGCTTCTTCACTACTAGGGCATAGCTCAGATTACTATGGGAGAAATCTGGACTTTTACTTGAGCACATTGGTGCCTGTTCTTTGCCGGCAAGCTCTAGTGTGCTCCTGGAGGAGCTCGCAGCAAGGAACCGAGACCAGCATGCCTCATACGATTACACTCAAGTTCTTTCGTGATGCCGTCAGGCAGCAAAGAGAAGATGGGCAGTAGGAGTGATTTTCAGGCAGCTTTCAAACCGCACCTGTCTGGGCTACCACGGACGAAATGAAAGTTCTGCCAGGGTGGCCCGGTTTCAAACATGAGCTCATAAGGTTATCCTCAGTAGTTTCTGACTACCTCAAGGAAACACACGGGACCCACAGGGCTCTTCCATGCAGTTCCTGTGGGCACAGGGACCTCTGCATAGGATGAAATGGGTAAGTATTTCAGTACCTTAGGTAGGCCTCGGTGAGCATGACTCTTGCACATACTTAAGAGTGTGAAGTGTGAAAAATGTACTGGTCTTCAGGCTGGATGTAAAGATAGCTTTCTCTTCTGTGAGAGTGCTATCCTGTGTCCCAGACTGAATCACAGGCACATTGTGCAGTAGCAGTGCAGTTCTGTTTCAGTCACTGAGGACTATCCACTTGCAAAGAGAGTCTGCCAGGCGCTGCTTTTGCAAGGCTCTATGACGATTGGAACACTCTACCTAGGCATCCCAGAAAGGAGTACATTACCCTTGCTATAAAAGTGAAGAGTGCTCCCGGGGACCTACTTCGCCTAGGGTTCCTCAGAAGCCAGCGGCCTCTCTTCTAGCACACTGTGGTCATCATGAGAAACTGGTGCAAAATACACTACCCTATGTGTCCCCAGGGGCATAGCAGTGTTAAGGCACTCCTTTTCAGAGTATGGGTTCGTGGCTACCACTGCACACTCAACTCTGCTAATGTGAAATACTGGATCTTACCCTGAGGACTTAGGTCACCTTTCACTTATATGGAGCTGAATCTGGAGTGCAGTTGGATGAGTTTCTAGAAAGCAATTTCCAGCACATTATTGCCATTGAGAGAACGCAGCCTTGGCCCACAGCGACAATCCTGCAGTGAAGAGAAGTTGAGCCCCTAGGGCTGTTCAGGCAGCTTTGAAGCCCAAAGCAAGAAGCTTCCCTTCCAGGAGAATACGAACCTTCCCGTCGGTGTCCGACTTTCAAGCTTGATGACACAGCAGATTTATCTGAAGATTCTGCCTATCTCCCTACTACTAGGGAAAGACTGCTTCCTTCTGTTAAGAAAGGTCTCCACGTGGTGAGTGCTGTACGTGCAGAAGAGCATTCCCCCGCCGGGCAAAAGTTAGGCCTTGGTGAATTTGGACGGTGCTTGAAGTCCAGCATTGTCACAGGTAAAGCTGTCCGTTGTTTTCACGCTGGAAGTAAACATATAGCTTCAGGCTGCCATAGGGAGCCGTATTTGGGAGCCCACAGGTTTCACTTGTGAGGCACAGTGGTGTTTCTCAGAAGAATCCAAATGCCTCCCTGGCTACGCCAGCATGGAATGTAAGGCTGCTTGGAACAGCGTTCCTGAGGCCGTTTGAATGCTGTATAAACGAGAGCTGTTGAGCGATCCGGGCAGGGCTTTGCCTTTACCGCTGCACGTTCACAGCCTTAAAGCCAACGAACCCACTTGCTTCCTGGGCCTCAAACGTAGCAGAAGATTTGTACGGCATTCAGTGCCTTTCACAGATGTTACAACGAAGGTGAGTGCACAATGAGTCGTGAAATACGTAACAGTGTTGCAGCCTTCCTTTAACACATGCTTCTTCACTACTAGGGCATAGCTCAGATTACTATGGGAGAAATCTGGACTTTTACTTGAGCACATTGGTGCCTGTTCTTTGCCGGCAAGCTCTAGTGTGCTCCTGGAGGAGCTCGCAGCAAGGAACCGAGACCAGCATGCCTCATACGATTACACTCAAGTTCTTTCGTGATGCCGTCAGGCAGCAAAGAGAAGATGGGCAGTAGGAGTGATTTTCAGGCAGCTTTCAAACCGCACCTGTCTGGCCTTACACGGACGAAATGAAAGTTCTGCCAGGGTGGCCCGGTTTCAAACATGAGCTCATAAGGTTATCCTCAGTAGTTTCTGACTACCTCAAGGAAACACACGGGACCCACAGGGCTCTTCCATGCAGTTCCTGTGGGCACAGGGACCTCTGCATAGGATGAAATGGGTAAGTATTTCAGTACCTTAGGTAGGCCTCGGTGAGCATGACTCTTGCACATACTTAAGAGTGTGAAGTGTGAAAAATGTACTGGTCTTCAGGCTGGATGTAAAGATAGCTTTCTCTTCTGTGAGAGTGCTATCCTGTGTCCCAGACTGAATCACAGGCACATTGTGCAGTAGCAGTGCAGTTCTGTTTCAGTCACTGAGGACTATCCACTAGCAAAGAGAGTCTGCCAGGCGCTGCTTTTGCTAGGCTCTATGACGATTGGAACACTCTACCTAGGCATCCCAGAAAGGAGTACATTACCCTTGCTATAAAAGTGAAGAGTGCTCCCGGGGACCTACTTCGCCTAGGGTTCCTCAGAAGCCAGCGGCCTCTCTTCTAGCACACTGTGGACATCATGAGAAACTGGTGCAAAATACACTACCCTATGTGTCCCCAGGGGCATAGCAGTGTTAAGGCACTCCTTTTCAGAGTATGGGTTCGTGGCTACCACTGCACACTCAACTCTGCTAATGTGAAATACTGGATCTTACCCTGAGGACTTAGGTCACCTTTCACTTATATGGAGCTGAATCTGGAGTGCAGTTGGATGAGTTTCTAGAAAGCAATTTCCAGCACATTATTGCCATTGAGAGAACGCAGCCTTGGCCCACAGCGACAATCCTGCAGTGAAGAGAAGTTGAGCCCCTAGGGCTGTTCAGGCAGCTTTGAAGCCCAAAGCAAGAAGCTTCCCTTCCAGGAGAATACGAACCTTCCCGTCGGTGTCCGACTTTCAAGCTTGATGACACAGCAGATTTATCTGAAGATTCTGCCTATCTCCCTACTACTAGGGAAAGACTGCTTCCTTCTGTTAAGAAAGGTCTCCACGTGGTGAGTGCTGTACGTGCAGAAGAGCATTCCCCCGCCGGGCAAAAGTTAGGCCTTGGTGAATTTGGACGGTGCTTGAAGTCCAGCATTGTCACAGGTAAAGCTGTCCGTTGTTTTCACGCTGGAAGTAAACATATAGCTTCAGGCTGCCATAGGGAGCCGTATTTGGGAGCCCACAGGTTTCACTTGTGAGGCACAGTGGTGTTTCTCAGAAGAATCCAAATGCCTCCCTGGCTACGCCAGCATGGAATGTAAGGCTGCTTGGAACAGCGTTCCTGAGGCCGTTTGAATGCTGTATAAACGAGAGCTGTTGAGCGATCCGGGCAGGGCTTTGCCTTTACCGCTGCACGTTCACAGCCTTAAAGCCAACGAACCCACTTGCTTCCTGGGCCTCAAACGTAGCAGAAGATTTGTACGGCATTCAGTGCCTTTCACAGATGTTACAACGAAGGTGAGTGCACAATGAGTCGTGAAATACGTAACAGTGTTGCAGCCTTCCTTTAACACATGCTTCTTCACTACTAGGGCATAGCTCAGATTACTATGGGAGAAATCTGGACTTTTACTTGAGCACATTGGTGCCTGTTCTTTGCCGGCAAGCTCTAGTGTGCTCCTGGAGGAGCTCGCAGCAAGGAACCGAGACCAGCATGCCTCATACGATTACACTCAAGTTCTTTCGTGATGCCGTCAGGCAGCAAAGAGAAGATGGGCAGTAGGAGTGATTTTCAGGCAGCTTTCAAACCGCACCTGTCTGGGCTACCACGGACGAAATGAAAGTTCTGCCAGGGTGGCCCGGTTTCAAACATGAGCTCATAAGGTTATCCTCAGTAGTTTCTGACTACCTCAAGGAAACACACGGGACCCACAGGGCTCTTCCATGCAGTTCCTGTGGGCACAGGGACCTCTGCATAGGATGAAATGGGTAAGTATTTCAGTACCTTAGGTAGGCCTCGGTGAGCATGACTCTTGCACATACTTAAGAGTGTGAAGTGTGAAAAATGTACTGGTCTTCAGGCTGGATGTAAAGATAGCTTTCTCTTCTGTGAGAGTGCTATCCTGTGTCCCAGACTGAATCACAGGCACATTGTGCAGTAGCAGTGCAGTTCTGTTTCAGTCACTGAGGACTATCCACTTGCAAAGAGAGTCTGCCAGGCGCTGCTTTTGCAAGGCTCTATGACGATTGGAACACTCTACCTAGGCATCCCAGAAAGGAGTACATTACCCTTGCTATAAAAGTGAAGAGTGCTCCCGGGGACCTACTTCGCCTAGGGTTCCTCAGAAGCCAGCGGCCTCTCTTCTAGCACACTGTGGTCATCATGAGAAACTGGTGCAAAATACACTACCCTATGTGTCCCCAGGGGCATAGCAGTGTTAAGGCACTCCTTTTCAGAGTATGGGTTCGTGGCTACCACTGCACACTCAACTCTGCTAATGTGAAATACTGGATCTTACCCTGAGGACTTAGGTCACCTTTCACTTATATGGAGCTGAATCTGGAGTGCAGTTGGATGAGTTTCTAGAAAGCAATTTCCAGCACATTATTGCCATTGAGAGAACGCAGCCTTGGCCCACAGCGACAATCCTGCAGTGAAGAGAAGTTGAGCCCCTAGGGCTGTTCAGGCAGCTTTGAAGCCCAAAGCAAGAAGCTTCCCTTCCAGGAGAATACGAACCTTCCCGTCGGTGTCCGACTTTCAAGCTTGATGACACAGCAGATTTATCTGAAGATTCTGCCTATCTCCCTACTACTAGGGAAAGACTGCTTCCTTCTGTTAAGAAAGGTCTCCACGTGGTGAGTGCTGTACGTGCAGAAGAGCATTCCCCCGCCGGGCAAAAGTTAGGCCTTGGTGAATTTGGACGGTGCTTGAAGTCCAGCATTGTCACAGGTAAAGCTGTCCGTTGTTTTCACGCTGGAAGTAAACATATAGCTTCAGGCTGCCATAGGGAGCCGTATTTGGGAGCCCACAGGTTTCACTTGTGAGGCACAGTGGTGTTTCTCAGAAGAATCCAAATGCCTCCCTGGCTACGCCAGCATGGAATGTAAGGCTGCTTGGAACAGCGTTCCTGAGGCCGTTTGAATGCTGTATAAACGAGAGCTGTTGAGCGATCCGGGCAGGGCTTTGCCTTTACCGCTGCACGTTCACAGCCTTAAAGCCAACGAACCCACTTGCTTCCTGGGCCTCAAACGTAGCAGAAGATTTGTACGGCATTCAGTGCCTTTCACAGATGTTACAACGAAGGTGAGTGCACAATGAGTCGTGAAATACGTAACAGTGTTGCAGCCTTCCTTTAACACATGCTTCTTCACTACTAGGGCATAGCTCAGATTACTATGGGAGAAATCTGGACTTTTACTTGAGCACATTGGTGCCTGTTCTTTGCCGGCAAGCTCTAGTGTGCTCCTGGAGGAGCTCGCAGCAAGGAACCGAGACCAGCATGCCTCATACGATTACACTCAAGTTCTTTCGTGATGCCGTCAGGCAGCAAAGAGAAGATGGGCAGTAGGAGTGATTTTCAGGCAGCTTTCAAACCGCACCTGTCTGGCCTTACACGGACGAAATGAAAGTTCTGCCAGGGTGGCCCGGTTTCAAACATGAGCTCATAAGGTTATCCTCAGTAGTTTCTGACTACCTCAAGGAAACACACGGGACCCACAGGGCTCTTCCATGCAGTTCCTGTGGGCACAGGGACCTCTGCATAGGATGAAATGGGTAAGTATTTCAGTACCTTAGGTAGGCCTCGGTGAGCATGACTCTTGCACATACTTAAGAGTGTGAAGTGTGAAAAATGTACTGGTCTTCAGGCTGGATGTAAAGATAGCTTTCTCTTCTGTGAGAGTGCTATCCTGTGTCCCAGACTGAATCACAGGCACATTGTGCAGTAGCAGTGCAGTTCTGTTTCAGTCACTGAGGACTATCCACTTGCAAAGAGAGTCTGCCAGGCGCTGCTTTTGCAAGGCTCTATGACGATTGGAACACTCTACCTAGGCATCCCAGAAAGGAGTACATTACCCTTGCTATAAAAGTGAAGAGTGCTCCCGGGGACCTACTTCGCCTAGGGTTCCTCAGAAGCCAGCGGCCTCTCTTCTAGCACACTGTGGTCATCATGAGAAACTGGTGCAAAATACACTACCCTATGTGTCCCCAGGGGCATAGCAGTGTTAAGGCACTCCTTTTCAGAGTATGGGTTCGTGGCTACCACTGCACACTCAACTCTGCTAATGTGAAATACTGGATCTTACCCTGAGGACTTAGGTCACCTTTCACTTATATGGAGCTGAATCTGGAGTGCAGTTGGATGAGTTTCTAGAAAGCAATTTCCAGCACATTATTGCCATTGAGAGAACGCAGCCTTGGCCCACAGCGACAATCCTGCAGTGAAGAGAAGTTGAGCCCCTAGGGCTGTTCAGGCAGCTTTGAAGCCCAAAGCAAGAAGCTTCCCTTCCAGGAGAATACGAACCTTCCCGTCGGTGTCCGACTTTCAAGCTTGATGACACAGCAGATTTATCTGAAGATTCTGCCTATCTCCCTACTACTAGGGAAAGACTGCTTCCTTCTGTTAAGAAAGGTCTCCACGTGGTGAGTGCTGTACGTGCAGAAGAGCATTCCCCCGCCGGGCAAAAGTTAGGCCTTGGTGAATTTGGACGGTGCTTGAAGTCCAGCATTGTCACAGGTAAAGCTGTCCGTTGTTTTCACGCTGGAAGTAAACATATAGCTTCAGGCTGCCATAGGGAGCCGTATTTGGGAGCCCACAGGTTTCACTTGTGAGGCACAGTGGTGTTTCTCAGAAGAATCCAAATGCCTCCCTGGCTACGCCAGCATGGAATGTAAGGCTGCTTGGAACAGCGTTCCTGAGGCCGTTTGAATGCTGTATAAACGAGAGCTGTTGAGCGATCCGGGCAGGGCTTTGCCTTTACCGCTGCACGTTCACAGCCTTAAAGCCAACGAACCCACTTGCTTCCTGGGCCTCAAACGTAGCAGAAGATTTGTACGGCATTCAGTGCCTTTCACAGATGTTACAACGAAGGTGAGTGCACAATGAGTCGTGAAATACGTAACAGTGTTGCAGCCTTCCTTTAACACATGCTTCTTCACTACTAGGGCATAGCTCAGATTACTATGGGAGAAATCTGGACTTTTACTTGAGCACATTGGTGCCTGTTCTTTGCCGGCAAGCTCTAGTGTGCTCCTGGAGGAGCTCGCAGCAAGGAACCGAGACCAGCATGCCTCATACGATTACACTCAAGTTCTTTCGTGATGCCGTCAGGCAGCAAAGAGAAGATGGGCAGTAGGAGTGATTTTCAGGCAGCTTTCAAACCGCACCTGTCTGGCCTTACACGGACGAAATGAAAGTTCTGCCAGGGTGGCCCGGTTTCAAACATGAGCTCATAAGGTTATCCTCAGTAGTTTCTGACTACCTCAAGGAAACACACGGGACCCACAGGGCTCTTCCATGCAGTTCCTGTGGGCACAGGGACCTCTGCATAGGATGAAATGGGTAAGTATTTCAGTACCTTAGGTAGGCCTCGGTGAGCATGACTCTTGCACATACTTAAGAGTGTGAAGTGTGAAAAATGTACTGGTCTTCAGGCTGGATGTAAAGATAGCTTTCTCTTCTGTGAGAGTGCTATCCTGTGTCCCAGACTGAATCACAGGCACATTGTGCAGTAGCAGTGCAGTTCTGTTTCAGTCACTGAGGACTATCCACTAGCAAAGAGAGTCTGCCAGGCGCTGCTTTTGCTAGGCTCTATGACGATTGGAACACTCTACCTAGGCATCCCAGAAAGGAGTACATTACCCTTGCTATAAAAGTGAAGAGTGCTCCCGGGGACCTACTTCGCCTAGGGTTCCTCAGAAGCCAGCGGCCTCTCTTCTAGCACACTGTGGACATCATGAGAAACTGGTGCAAAATACACTACCCTATGTGTCCCCAGGGGCATAGCAGTGTTAAGGCACTCCTTTTCAGAGTATGGGTTCGTGGCTACCACTGCACACTCAACTCTGCTAATGTGAAATACTGGATCTTACCCTGAGGACTTAGGTCACCTTTCACTTATATGGAGCTGAATCTGGAGTGCAGTTGGATGAGTTTCTAGAAAGCAATTTCCAGCACATTATTGCCATTGAGAGAACGCAGCCTTGGCCCACAGCGACAATCCTGCAGTGAAGAGAAGTTGAGCCCCTAGGGCTGTTCAGGCAGCTTTGAAGCCCAAAGCAAGAAGCTTCCCTTCCAGGAGAATACGAACCTTCCCGTCGGTGTCCGACTTTCAAGCTTGATGACACAGCAGATTTATCTGAAGATTCTGCCTATCTCCCTACTACTAGGGAAAGACTGCTTCCTTCTGTTAAGAAAGGTCTCCACGTGGTGAGTGCTGTACGTGCAGAAGAGCATTCCCCCGCCGGGCAAAAGTTAGGCCTTGGTGAATTTGGACGGTGCTTGAAGTCCAGCATTGTCACAGGTAAAGCTGTCCGTTGTTTTCACGCTGGAAGTAAACATATAGCTTCAGGCTGCCATAGGGAGCCGTATTTGGGAGCCCACAGGTTTCACTTGTGAGGCACAGTGGTGTTTCTCAGAAGAATCCAAATGCCTCCCTGGCTACGCCAGCATGGAATGTAAGGCTGCTTGGAACAGCGTTCCTGAGGCCGTTTGAATGCTGTATAAACGAGAGCTGTTGAGCGATCCGGGCAGGGCTTTGCCTTTACCGCTGCACGTTCACAGCCTTAAAGCCAACGAACCCACTTGCTTCCTGGGCCTCAAACGTAGCAGAAGATTTGTACGGCATTCAGTGCCTTTCACAGATGTTACAACGAAGGTGAGTGCACAATGAGTCGTGAAATACGTAACAGTGTTGCAGCCTTCCTTTAACACATGCTTCTTCACTACTAGGGCATAGCTCAGATTACTATGGGAGAAATCTGGACTTTTACTTGAGCACATTGGTGCCTGTTCTTTGCCGGCAAGCTCTAGTGTGCTCCTGGAGGAGCTCGCAGCAAGGAACCGAGACCAGCATGCCTCATACGATTACACTCAAGTTCTTTCGTGATGCCGTCAGGCAGCAAAGAGAAGATGGGCAGTAGGAGTGATTTTCAGGCAGCTTTCAAACCGCACCTGTCTGGCCTTACACGGACGAAATGAAAGTTCTGCCAGGGTGGCCCGGTTTCAAACATGAGCTCATAAGGTTATCCTCAGTAGTTTCTGACTACCTCAAGGAAACACACGGGACCCACAGGGCTCTTCCATGCAGTTCCTGTGGGCACAGGGACCTCTGCATAGGATGAAATGGGTAAGTATTTCAGTACCTTAGGTAGGCCTCGGTGAGCATGACTCTTGCACATACTTAAGAGTGTGAAGTGTGAAAAATGTACTGGTCTTCAGGCTGGATGTAAAGATAGCTTTCTCTTCTGTGAGAGTGCTATCCTGTGTCCCAGACTGAATCACAGGCACATTGTGCAGTAGCAGTGCAGTTCTGTTTCAGTCACTGAGGACTATCCACTTGCAAAGAGAGTCTGCCAGGCGCTGCTTTTGCAAGGCTCTATGACGATTGGAACACTCTACCTAGGCATCCCAGAAAGGAGTACATTACCCTTGCTATAAAAGTGAAGAGTGCTCCCGGGGACCTACTTCGCCTAGGGTTCCTCAGAAGCCAGCGGCCTCTCTTCTAGCACACTGTGGTCATCATGAGAAACTGGTGCAAAATACACTACCCTATGTGTCCCCAGGGGCATAGCAGTGTTAAGGCACTCCTTTTCAGAGTATGGGTTCGTGGCTACCACTGCACACTCAACTCTGCTAATGTGAAATACTGGATCTTACCCTGAGGACTTAGGTCACCTTTCACTTATATGGAGCTGAATCTGGAGTGCAGTTGGATGAGTTTCTAGAAAGCAATTTCCAGCACATTATTGCCATTGAGAGAACGCAGCCTTGGCCCACAGCGACAATCCTGCAGTGAAGAGAAGTTGAGCCCCTAGGGCTGTTCAGGCAGCTTTGAAGCCCAAAGCAAGAAGCTTCCCTTCCAGGAGAATACGAACCTTCCCGTCGGTGTCCGACTTTCAAGCTTGATGACACAGCAGATTTATCTGAAGATTCTGCCTATCTCCCTACTACTAGGGAAAGACTGCTTCCTTCTGTTAAGAAAGGTCTCCACGTGGTGAGTGCTGTACGTGCAGAAGAGCATTCCCCCGCCGGGCAAAAGTTAGGCCTTGGTGAATTTGGACGGTGCTTGAAGTCCAGCATTGTCACAGGTAAAGCTGTCCGTTGTTTTCACGCTGGAAGTAAACATATAGCTTCAGGCTGCCATAGGGAGCCGTATTTGGGAGCCCACAGGTTTCACTTGTGAGGCACAGTGGTGTTTCTCAGAAGAATCCAAATGCCTCCCTGGCTACGCCAGCATGGAATGTAAGGCTGCTTGGAACAGCGTTCCTGAGGCCGTTTGAATGCTGTATAAACGAGAGCTGTTGAGCGATCCGGGCAGGGCTTTGCCTTTACCGCTGCACGTTCACAGCCTTAAAGCCAACGAACCCACTTGCTTCCTGGGCCTCAAACGTAGCAGAAGATTTGTACGGCATTCAGTGCCTTTCACAGATGTTACAACGAAGGTGAGTGCACAATGAGTCGTGAAATACGTAACAGTGTTGCAGCCTTCCTTTAACACATGCTTCTTCACTACTAGGGCATAGCTCAGATTACTATGGGAGAAATCTGGACTTTTACTTGAGCACATTGGTGCCTGTTCTTTGCCGGCAAGCTCTAGTGTGCTCCTGGAGGAGCTCGCAGCAAGGAACCGAGACCAGCATGCCTCATACGATTACACTCAAGTTCTTTCGTGATGCCGTCAGGCAGCAAAGAGAAGATGGGCAGTAGGAGTGATTTTCAGGCAGCTTTCAAACCGCACCTGTCTGGCCTTACACGGACGAAATGAAAGTTCTGCCAGGGTGGCCCGGTTTCAAACATGAGCTCATAAGGTTATCCTCAGTAGTTTCTGACTACCTCAAGGAAACACACGGGACCCACAGGGCTCTTCCATGCAGTTCCTGTGGGCACAGGGACCTCTGCATAGGATGAAATGGGTAAGTATTTCAGTACCTTAGGTAGGCCTCGGTGAGCATGACTCTTGCACATACTTAAGAGTGTGAAGTGTGAAAAATGTACTGGTCTTCAGGCTGGATGTAAAGATAGCTTTCTCTTCTGTGAGAGTGCTATCCTGTGTCCCAGACTGAATCACAGGCACATTGTGCAGTAGCAGTGCAGTTCTGTTTCAGTCACTGAGGACTATCCACTAGCAAAGAGAGTCTGCCAGGCGCTGCTTTTGCTAGGCTCTATGACGATTGGAACACTCTACCTAGGCATCCCAGAAAGGAGTACATTACCCTTGCTATAAAAGTGAAGAGTGCTCCCGGGGACCTACTTCGCCTAGGGTTCCTCAGAAGCCAGCGGCCTCTCTTCTAGCACACTGTGGACATCATGAGAAACTGGTGCAAAATACACTACCCTATGTGTCCCCAGGGGCATAGCAGTGTTAAGGCACTCCTTTTCAGAGTATGGGTTCGTGGCTACCACTGCACACTCAACTCTGCTAATGTGAAATACTGGATCTTACCCTGAGGACTTAGGTCACCTTTCACTTATATGGAGCTGAATCTGGAGTGCAGTTGGATGAGTTTCTAGAAAGCAATTTCCAGCACATTATTGCCATTGAGAGAACGCAGCCTTGGCCCACAGCGACAATCCTGCAGTGAAGAGAAGTTGAGCCCCTAGGGCTGTTCAGGCAGCTTTGAAGCCCAAAGCAAGAAGCTTCCCTTCCAGGAGAATACGAACCTTCCCGTCGGTGTCCGACTTTCAAGCTTGATGACACAGCAGATTTATCTGAAGATTCTGCCTATCTCCCTACTACTAGGGAAAGACTGCTTCCTTCTGTTAAGAAAGGTCTCCACGTGGTGAGTGCTGTACGTGCAGAAGAGCATTCCCCCGCCGGGCAAAAGTTAGGCCTTGGTGAATTTGGACGGTGCTTGAAGTCCAGCATTGTCACAGGTAAAGCTGTCCGTTGTTTTCACGCTGGAAGTAAACATATAGCTTCAGGCTGCCATAGGGAGCCGTATTTGGGAGCCCACAGGTTTCACTTGTGAGGCACAGTGGTGTTTCTCAGAAGAATCCAAATGCCTCCCTGGCTACGCCAGCATGGAATGTAAGGCTGCTTGGAACAGCGTTCCTGAGGCCGTTTGAATGCTGTATAAACGAGAGCTGTTGAGCGATCCGGGCAGGGCTTTGCCTTTACCGCTGCACGTTCACAGCCTTAAAGCCAACGAACCCACTTGCTTCCTGGGCCTCAAACGTAGCAGAAGATTTGTACGGCATTCAGTGCCTTTCACAGATGTTACAACGAAGGTGAGTGCACAATGAGTCGTGAAATACGTAACAGTGTTGCAGCCTTCCTTTAACACATGCTTCTTCACTACTAGGGCATAGCTCAGATTACTATGGGAGAAATCTGGACTTTTACTTGAGCACATTGGTGCCTGTTCTTTGCCGGCAAGCTCTAGTGTGCTCCTGGAGGAGCTCGCAGCAAGGAACCGAGACCAGCATGCCTCATACGATTACACTCAAGTTCTTTCGTGATGCCGTCAGGCAGCAAAGAGAAGATGGGCAGTAGGAGTGATTTTCAGGCAGCTTTCAAACCGCACCTGTCTGGGCTACCACGGACGAAATGAAAGTTCTGCCAGGGTGGCCCGGTTTCAAACATGAGCTCATAAGGTTATCCTCAGTAGTTTCTGACTACCTCAAGGAAACACACGGGACCCACAGGGCTCTTCCATGCAGTTCCTGTGGGCACAGGGACCTCTGCATAGGATGAAATGGGTAAGTATTTCAGTACCTTAGGTAGGCCTCGGTGAGCATGACTCTTGCACATACTTAAGAGTGTGAAGTGTGAAAAATGTACTGGTCTTCAGGCTGGATGTAAAGATAGCTTTCTCTTCTGTGAGAGTGCTATCCTGTGTCCCAGACTGAATCACAGGCACATTGTGCAGTAGCAGTGCAGTTCTGTTTCAGTCACTGAGGACTATCCACTTGCAAAGAGAGTCTGCCAGGCGCTGCTTTTGCAAGGCTCTATGACGATTGGAACACTCTACCTAGGCATCCCAGAAAGGAGTACATTACCCTTGCTATAAAAGTGAAGAGTGCTCCCGGGGACCTACTTCGCCTAGGGTTCCTCAGAAGCCAGCGGCCTCTCTTCTAGCACACTGTGGTCATCATGAGAAACTGGTGCAAAATACACTACCCTATGTGTCCCCAGGGGCATAGCAGTGTTAAGGCACTCCTTTTCAGAGTATGGGTTCGTGGCTACCACTGCACACTCAACTCTGCTAATGTGAAATACTGGATCTTACCCTGAGGACTTAGGTCACCTTTCACTTATATGGAGCTGAATCTGGAGTGCAGTTGGATGAGTTTCTAGAAAGCAATTTCCAGCACATTATTGCCATTGAGAGAACGCAGCCTTGGCCCACAGCGACAATCCTGCAGTGAAGAGAAGTTGAGCCCCTAGGGCTGTTCAGGCAGCTTTGAAGCCCAAAGCAAGAAGCTTCCCTTCCAGGAGAATACGAACCTTCCCGTCGGTGTCCGACTTTCAAGCTTGATGACACAGCAGATTTATCTGAAGATTCTGCCTATCTCCCTACTACTAGGGAAAGACTGCTTCCTTCTGTTAAGAAAGGTCTCCACGTGGTGAGTGCTGTACGTGCAGAAGAGCATTCCCCCGCCGGGCAAAAGTTAGGCCTTGGTGAATTTGGACGGTGCTTGAAGTCCAGCATTGTCACAGGTAAAGCTGTCCGTTGTTTTCACGCTGGAAGTAAACATATAGCTTCAGGCTGCCATAGGGAGCCGTATTTGGGAGCCCACAGGTTTCACTTGTGAGGCACAGTGGTGTTTCTCAGAAGAATCCAAATGCCTCCCTGGCTACGCCAGCATGGAATGTAAGGCTGCTTGGAACAGCGTTCCTGAGGCCGTTTGAATGCTGTATAAACGAGAGCTGTTGAGCGATCCGGGCAGGGCTTTGCCTTTACCGCTGCACGTTCACAGCCTTAAAGCCAACGAACCCACTTGCTTCCTGGGCCTCAAACGTAGCAGAAGATTTGTACGGCATTCAGTGCCTTTCACAGATGTTACAACGAAGGTGAGTGCACAATGAGTCGTGAAATACGTAACAGTGTTGCAGCCTTCCTTTAACACATGCTTCTTCACTACTAGGGCATAGCTCAGATTACTATGGGAGAAATCTGGACTTTTACTTGAGCACATTGGTGCCTGTTCTTTGCCGGCAAGCTCTAGTGTGCTCCTGGAGGAGCTCGCAGCAAGGAACCGAGACCAGCATGCCTCATACGATTACACTCAAGTTCTTTCGTGATGCCGTCAGGCAGCAAAGAGAAGATGGGCAGTAGGAGTGATTTTCAGGCAGCTTTCAAACCGCACCTGTCTGGCCTTACACGGACGAAATGAAAGTTCTGCCAGGGTGGCCCGGTTTCAAACATGAGCTCATAAGGTTATCCTCAGTAGTTTCTGACTACCTCAAGGAAACACACGGGACCCACAGGGCTCTTCCATGCAGTTCCTGTGGGCACAGGGACCTCTGCATAGGATGAAATGGGTAAGTATTTCAGTACCTTAGGTAGGCCTCGGTGAGCATGACTCTTGCACATACTTAAGAGTGTGAAGTGTGAAAAATGTACTGGTCTTCAGGCTGGATGTAAAGATAGCTTTCTCTTCTGTGAGAGTGCTATCCTGTGTCCCAGACTGAATCACAGGCACATTGTGCAGTAGCAGTGCAGTTCTGTTTCAGTCACTGAGGACTATCCACTTGCAAAGAGAGTCTGCCAGGCGCTGCTTTTGCAAGGCTCTATGACGATTGGAACACTCTACCTAGGCATCCCAGAAAGGAGTACATTACCCTTGCTATAAAAGTGAAGAGTGCTCCCGGGGACCTACTTCGCCTAGGGTTCCTCAGAAGCCAGCGGCCTCTCTTCTAGCACACTGTGGTCATCATGAGAAACTGGTGCAAAATACACTACCCTATGTGTCCCCAGGGGCATAGCAGTGTTAAGGCACTCCTTTTCAGAGTATGGGTTCGTGGCTACCACTGCACACTCAACTCTGCTAATGTGAAATACTGGATCTTACCCTGAGGACTTAGGTCACCTTTCACTTATATGGAGCTGAATCTGGAGTGCAGTTGGATGAGTTTCTAGAAAGCAATTTCCAGCACATTATTGCCATTGAGAGAACGCAGCCTTGGCCCACAGCGACAATCCTGCAGTGAAGAGAAGTTGAGCCCCTAGGGCTGTTCAGGCAGCTTTGAAGCCCAAAGCAAGAAGCTTCCCTTCCAGGAGAATACGAACCTTCCCGTCGGTGTCCGACTTTCAAGCTTGATGACACAGCAGATTTATCTGAAGATTCTGCCTATCTCCCTACTACTAGGGAAAGACTGCTTCCTTCTGTTAAGAAAGGTCTCCACGTGGTGAGTGCTGTACGTGCAGAAGAGCATTCCCCCGCCGGGCAAAAGTTAGGCCTTGGTGAATTTGGACGGTGCTTGAAGTCCAGCATTGTCACAGGTAAAGCTGTCCGTTGTTTTCACGCTGGAAGTAAACATATAGCTTCAGGCTGCCATAGGGAGCCGTATTTGGGAGCCCACAGGTTTCACTTGTGAGGCACAGTGGTGTTTCTCAGAAGAATCCAAATGCCTCCCTGGCTACGCCAGCATGGAATGTAAGGCTGCTTGGAACAGCGTTCCTGAGGCCGTTTGAATGCTGTATAAACGAGAGCTGTTGAGCGATCCGGGCAGGGCTTTGCCTTTACCGCTGCACGTTCACAGCCTTAAAGCCAACGAACCCACTTGCTTCCTGGGCCTCAAACGTAGCAGAAGATTTGTACGGCATTCAGTGCCTTTCACAGATGTTACAACGAAGGTGAGTGCACAATGAGTCGTGAAATACGTAACAGTGTTGCAGCCTTCCTTTAACACATGCTTCTTCACTACTAGGGCATAGCTCAGATTACTATGGGAGAAATCTGGACTTTTACTTGAGCACATTGGTGCCTGTTCTTTGCCGGCAAGCTCTAGTGTGCTCCTGGAGGAGCTCGCAGCAAGGAACCGAGACCAGCATGCCTCATACGATTACACTCAAGTTCTTTCGTGATGCCGTCAGGCAGCAAAGAGAAGATGGGCAGTAGGAGTGATTTTCAGGCAGCTTTCAAACCGCACCTGTCTGGCCTTACACGGACGAAATGAAAGTTCTGCCAGGGTGGCCCGGTTTCAAACATGAGCTCATAAGGTTATCCTCAGTAGTTTCTGACTACCTCAAGGAAACACACGGGACCCACAGGGCTCTTCCATGCAGTTCCTGTGGGCACAGGGACCTCTGCATAGGATGAAATGGGTAAGTATTTCAGTACCTTAGGTAGGCCTCGGTGAGCATGACTCTTGCACATACTTAAGAGTGTGAAGTGTGAAAAATGTACTGGTCTTCAGGCTGGATGTAAAGATAGCTTTCTCTTCTGTGAGAGTGCTATCCTGTGTCCCAGACTGAATCACAGGCACATTGTGCAGTAGCAGTGCAGTTCTGTTTCAGTCACTGAGGACTATCCACTAGCAAAGAGAGTCTGCCAGGCGCTGCTTTTGCTAGGCTCTATGACGATTGGAACACTCTACCTAGGCATCCCAGAAAGGAGTACATTACCCTTGCTATAAAAGTGAAGAGTGCTCCCGGGGACCTACTTCGCCTAGGGTTCCTCAGAAGCCAGCGGCCTCTCTTCTAGCACACTGTGGACATCATGAGAAACTGGTGCAAAATACACTACCCTATGTGTCCCCAGGGGCATAGCAGTGTTAAGGCACTCCTTTTCAGAGTATGGGTTCGTGGCTACCACTGCACACTCAACTCTGCTAATGTGAAATACTGGATCTTACCCTGAGGACTTAGGTCACCTTTCACTTATATGGAGCTGAATCTGGAGTGCAGTTGGATGAGTTTCTAGAAAGCAATTTCCAGCACATTATTGCCATTGAGAGAACGCAGCCTTGGCCCACAGCGACAATCCTGCAGTGAAGAGAAGTTGAGCCCCTAGGGCTGTTCAGGCAGCTTTGAAGCCCAAAGCAAGAAGCTTCCCTTCCAGGAGAATACGAACCTTCCCGTCGGTGTCCGACTTTCAAGCTTGATGACACAGCAGATTTATCTGAAGATTCTGCCTATCTCCCTACTACTAGGGAAAGACTGCTTCCTTCTGTTAAGAAAGGTCTCCACGTGGTGAGTGCTGTACGTGCAGAAGAGCATTCCCCCGCCGGGCAAAAGTTAGGCCTTGGTGAATTTGGACGGTGCTTGAAGTCCAGCATTGTCACAGGTAAAGCTGTCCGTTGTTTTCACGCTGGAAGTAAACATATAGCTTCAGGCTGCCATAGGGAGCCGTATTTGGGAGCCCACAGGTTTCACTTGTGAGGCACAGTGGTGTTTCTCAGAAGAATCCAAATGCCTCCCTGGCTACGCCAGCATGGAATGTAAGGCTGCTTGGAACAGCGTTCCTGAGGCCGTTTGAATGCTGTATAAACGAGAGCTGTTGAGCGATCCGGGCAGGGCTTTGCCTTTACCGCTGCACGTTCACAGCCTTAAAGCCAACGAACCCACTTGCTTCCTGGGCCTCAAACGTAGCAGAAGATTTGTACGGCATTCAGTGCCTTTCACAGATGTTACAACGAAGGTGAGTGCACAATGAGTCGTGAAATACGTAACAGTGTTGCAGCCTTCCTTTAACACATGCTTCTTCACTACTAGGGCATAGCTCAGATTACTATGGGAGAAATCTGGACTTTTACTTGAGCACATTGGTGCCTGTTCTTTGCCGGCAAGCTCTAGTGTGCTCCTGGAGGAGCTCGCAGCAAGGAACCGAGACCAGCATGCCTCATACGATTACACTCAAGTTCTTTCGTGATGCCGTCAGGCAGCAAAGAGAAGATGGGCAGTAGGAGTGATTTTCAGGCAGCTTTCAAACCGCACCTGTCTGGCCTTACACGGACGAAATGAAAGTTCTGCCAGGGTGGCCCGGTTTCAAACATGAGCTCATAAGGTTATCCTCAGTAGTTTCTGACTGCCTCAAGGAAACACACGGGACCCACAGGGCTCTTCCATGCAGTTCCTGTGGGCACAGGGACCTCTGCATAGGATGAAATGGGTAAGTATTTCAGTACCTTAGGTAGGCCTCGGTGAGCATGACTCTTGCACATACTTAAGAGTGTGAAGTGTGAAAAATGTACTGGTCTTCAGGCTGGATGTAAAGATAGCTTTCTCTTCTGTGAGAGTGCTATCCTGTGTCCCAGACTGAATCACAGGCACATTGTGCAGTAGCAGTGCAGTTCTGTTTCAGTCACTGAGGACTATCCACTTGCAAAGAGAGTCTGCCAGGCGCTGCTTTTGCAAGGCTCTATGACGATTGGAACACTCTACCTAGGCATCCCAGAAAGGAGTACATTACCCTTGCTATAAAAGTGAAGAGTGCTCCCGGGGACCTACTTCGCCTAGGGTTCCTCAGAAGCCAGCGGCCTCTCTTCTAGCACACTGTGGTCATCATGAGAAACTGGTGCAAAATACACTACCCTATGTGTCCCCAGGGGCATAGCAGTGTTAAGGCACTCCTTTTCAGAGTATGGGTTCGTGGCTACCACTGCACACTCAACTCTGCTAATGTGAAATACTGGATCTTACCCTGAGGACTTAGGTCACCTTTCACTTATATGGAGCTGAATCTGGAGTGCAGTTGGATGAGTTTCTAGAAAGCAATTTCCAGCACATTATTGCCATTGAGAGAACGCAGCCTTGGCCCACAGCGACAATCCTGCAGTGAAGAGAAGTTGAGCCCCTAGGGCTGTTCAGGCAGCTTTGAAGCCCAAAGCAAGAAGCTTCCCTTCCAGGAGAATACGAACCTTCCCGTCGGTGTCCGACTTTCAAGCTTGATGACACAGCAGATTTATCTGAAGATTCTGCCTATCTCCCTACTACTAGGGAAAGACTGCTTCCTTCTGTTAAGAAAGGTCTCCACGTGGTGAGTGCTGTACGTGCAGAAGAGCATTCCCCCGCCGGGCAAAAGTTAGGCCTTGGTGAATTTGGACGGTGCTTGAAGTCCAGCATTGTCACAGGTAAAGCTGTCCGTTGTTTTCACGCTGGAAGTAAACATATAGCTTCAGGCTGCCATAGGGAGCCGTATTTGGGAGCCCACAGGTTTCACTTGTGAGGCACAGTGGTGTTTCTCAGAAGAATCCAAATGCCTCCCTGGCTACGCCAGCATGGAATGTAAGGCTGCTTGGAACAGCGTTCCTGAGGCCGTTTGAATGCTGTATAAACGAGAGCTGTTGAGCGATCCGGGCAGGGCTTTGCCTTTACCGCTGCACGTTCACAGCCTTAAAGCCAACGAACCCACTTGCTTCCTGGGCCTCAAACGTAGCAGAAGATTTGTACGGCATTCAGTGCCTTTCACAGATGTTACAACGAAGGTGAGTGCACAATGAGTCGTGAAATACGTAACAGTGTTGCAGCCTTCCTTTAACACATGCTTCTTCACTACTAGGGCATAGCTCAGATTACTATGGGAGAAATCTGGACTTTTACTTGAGCACATTGGTGCCTGTTCTTTGCCGGCAAGCTCTAGTGTGCTCCTGGAGGAGCTCGCAGCAAGGAACCGAGACCAGCATGCCTCATACGATTACACTCAAGTTCTTTCGTGATGCCGTCAGGCAGCAAAGAGAAGATGGGCAGTAGGAGTGATTTTCAGGCAGCTTTCAAACCGCACCTGTCTGGGCTACCACGGACGAAATGAAAGTTCTGCCAGGGTGGCCCGGTTTCAAACATGAGCTCATAAGGTTATCCTCAGTAGTTTCTGACTACCTCAAGGAAACACACGGGACCCACAGGGCTCTTCCATGCAGTTCCTGTGGGCACAGGGACCTCTGCATAGGATGAAATGGGTAAGTATTTCAGTACCTTAGGTAGGCCTCGGTGAGCATGACTCTTGCACATACTTAAGAGTGTGAAGTGTGAAAAATGTACTGGTCTTCAGGCTGGATGTAAAGATAGCTTTCTCTTCTGTGAGAGTGCTATCCTGTGTCCCAGACTGAATCACAGGCACATTGTGCAGTAGCAGTGCAGTTCTGTTTCAGTCACTGAGGACTATCCACTTGCAAAGAGAGTCTGCCAGGCGCTGCTTTTGCAAGGCTCTATGACGATTGGAACACTCTACCTAGGCATCCCAGAAAGGAGTACATTACCCTTGCTATAAAAGTGAAGAGTGCTCCCGGGGACCTACTTCGCCTAGGGTTCCTCAGAAGCCAGCGGCCTCTCTTCTAGCACACTGTGGTCATCATGAGAAACTGGTGCAAAATACACTACCCTATGTGTCCCCAGGGGCATAGCAGTGTTAAGGCACTCCTTTTCAGAGTATGGGTTCGTGGCTACCACTGCACACTCAACTCTGCTAATGTGAAATACTGGATCTTACCCTGAGGACTTAGGTCACCTTTCACTTATATGGAGCTGAATCTGGAGTGCAGTTGGATGAGTTTCTAGAAAGCAATTTCCAGCACATTATTGCCATTGAGAGAACGCAGCCTTGGCCCACAGCGACAATCCTGCAGTGAAGAGAAGTTGAGCCCCTAGGGCTGTTCAGGCAGCTTTGAAGCCCAAAGCAAGAAGCTTCCCTTCCAGGAGAATACGAACCTTCCCGTCGGTGTCCGACTTTCAAGCTTGATGACACAGCAGATTTATCTGAAGATTCTGCCTATCTCCCTACTACTAGGGAAAGACTGCTTCCTTCTGTTAAGAAAGGTCTCCACGTGGTGAGTGCTGTACGTGCAGAAGAGCATTCCCCCGCCGGGCAAAAGTTAGGCCTTGGTGAATTTGGACGGTGCTTGAAGTCCAGCATTGTCACAGGTAAAGCTGTCCGTTGTTTTCACGCTGGAAGTAAACATATAGCTTCAGGCTGCCATAGGGAGCCGTATTTGGGAGCCCACAGGTTTCACTTGTGAGGCACAGTGGTGTTTCTCAGAAGAATCCAAATGCCTCCCTGGCTACGCCAGCATGGAATGTAAGGCTGCTTGGAACAGCGTTCCTGAGGCCGTTTGAATGCTGTATAAACGAGAGCTGTTGAGCGATCCGGGCAGGGCTTTGCCTTTACCGCTGCACGTTCACAGCCTTAAAGCCAACGAACCCACTTGCTTCCTGGGCCTCAAACGTAGCAGAAGATTTGTACGGCATTCAGTGCCTTTCACAGATGTTACAACGAAGGTGAGTGCACAATGAGTCGTGAAATACGTAACAGTGTTGCAGCCTTCCTTTAACACATGCTTCTTCACTACTAGGGCATAGCTCAGATTACTATGGGAGAAATCTGGACTTTTACTTGAGCACATTGGTGCCTGTTCTTTGCCGGCAAGCTCTAGTGTGCTCCTGGAGGAGCTCGCAGCAAGGAACCGAGACCAGCATGCCTCATACGATTACACTCAAGTTCTTTCGTGATGCCGTCAGGCAGCAAAGAGAAGATGGGCAGTAGGAGTGATTTTCAGGCAGCTTTCAAACCGCACCTGTCTGGCCTTACACGGACGAAATGAAAGTTCTGCCAGGGTGGCCCGGTTTCAAACATGAGCTCATAAGGTTATCCTCAGTAGTTTCTGACTACCTCAAGGAAACACACGGGACCCACAGGGCTCTTCCATGCAGTTCCTGTGGGCACAGGGACCTCTGCATAGGATGAAATGGGTAAGTATTTCAGTACCTTAGGTAGGCCTCGGTGAGCATGACTCTTGCACATACTTAAGAGTGTGAAGTGTGAAAAATGTACTGGTCTTCAGGCTGGATGTAAAGATAGCTTTCTCTTCTGTGAGAGTGCTATCCTGTGTCCCAGACTGAATCACAGGCACATTGTGCAGTAGCAGTGCAGTTCTGTTTCAGTCACTGAGGACTATCCACTAGCAAAGAGAGTCTGCCAGGCGCTGCTTTTGCTAGGCTCTATGACGATTGGAACACTCTACCTAGGCATCCCAGAAAGGAGTACATTACCCTTGCTATAAAAGTGAAGAGTGCTCCCGGGGACCTACTTCGCCTAGGGTTCCTCAGAAGCCAGCGGCCTCTCTTCTAGCACACTGTGGACATCATGAGAAACTGGTGCAAAATACACTACCCTATGTGTCCCCAGGGGCATAGCAGTGTTAAGGCACTCCTTTTCAGAGTATGGGTTCGTGGCTACCACTGCACACTCAACTCTGCTAATGTGAAATACTGGATCTTACCCTGAGGACTTAGGTCACCTTTCACTTATATGGAGCTGAATCTGGAGTGCAGTTGGATGAGTTTCTAGAAAGCAATTTCCAGCACATTATTGCCATTGAGAGAACGCAGCCTTGGCCCACAGCGACAATCCTGCAGTGAAGAGAAGTTGAGCCCCTAGGGCTGTTCAGGCAGCTTTGAAGCCCAAAGCAAGAAGCTTCCCTTCCAGGAGAATACGAACCTTCCCGTCGGTGTCCGACTTTCAAGCTTGATGACACAGCAGATTTATCTGAAGATTCTGCCTATCTCCCTACTACTAGGGAAAGACTGCTTCCTTCTGTTAAGAAAGGTCTCCACGTGGTGAGTGCTGTACGTGCAGAAGAGCATTCCCCCGCCGGGCAAAAGTTAGGCCTTGGTGAATTTGGACGGTGCTTGAAGTCCAGCATTGTCACAGGTAAAGCTGTCCGTTGTTTTCACGCTGGAAGTAAACATATAGCTTCAGGCTGCCATAGGGAGCCGTATTTGGGAGCCCACAGGTTTCACTTGTGAGGCACAGTGGTGTTTCTCAGAAGAATCCAAATGCCTCCCTGGCTACGCCAGCATGGAATGTAAGGCTGCTTGGAACAGCGTTCCTGAGGCCGTTTGAATGCTGTATAAACGAGAGCTGTTGAGCGATCCGGGCAGGGCTTTGCCTTTACCGCTGCACGTTCACAGCCTTAAAGCCAACGAACCCACTTGCTTCCTGGGCCTCAAACGTAGCAGAAGATTTGTACGGCATTCAGTGCCTTTCACAGATGTTACAACGAAGGTGAGTGCACAATGAGTCGTGAAATACGTAACAGTGTTGCAGCCTTCCTTTAACACATGCTTCTTCACTACTAGGGCATAGCTCAGATTACTATGGGAGAAATCTGGACTTTTACTTGAGCACATTGGTGCCTGTTCTTTGCCGGCAAGCTCTAGTGTGCTCCTGGAGGAGCTCGCAGCAAGGAACCGAGACCAGCATGCCTCATACGATTACACTCAAGTTCTTTCGTGATGCCGTCAGGCAGCAAAGAGAAGATGGGCAGTAGGAGTGATTTTCAGGCAGCTTTCAAACCGCACCTGTCTGGCCTTACACGGACGAAATGAAAGTTCTGCCAGGGTGGCCCGGTTTCAAACATGAGCTCATAAGGTTATCCTCAGTAGTTTCTGACTGCCTCAAGGAAACACACGGGACCCACAGGGCTCTTCCATGCAGTTCCTGTGGGCACAGGGACCTCTGCATAGGATGAAATGGGTAAGTATTTCAGTACCTTAGGTAGGCCTCGGTGAGCATGACTCTTGCACATACTTAAGAGTGTGAAGTGTGAAAAATGTACTGGTCTTCAGGCTGGATGTAAAGATAGCTTTCTCTTCTGTGAGAGTGCTATCCTGTGTCCCAGACTGAATCACAGGCACATTGTGCAGTAGCAGTGCAGTTCTGTTTCAGTCACTGAGGACTATCCACTTGCAAAGAGAGTCTGCCAGGCGCTGCTTTTGCAAGGCTCTATGACGATTGGAACACTCTACCTAGGCATCCCAGAAAGGAGTACATTACCCTTGCTATAAAAGTGAAGAGTGCTCCCGGGGACCTACTTCGCCTAGGGTTCCTCAGAAGCCAGCGGCCTCTCTTCTAGCACACTGTGGTCATCATGAGAAACTGGTGCAAAATACACTACCCTATGTGTCCCCAGGGGCATAGCAGTGTTAAGGCACTCCTTTTCAGAGTATGGGTTCGTGGCTACCACTGCACACTCAACTCTGCTAATGTGAAATACTGGATCTTACCCTGAGGACTTAGGTCACCTTTCACTTATATGGAGCTGAATCTGGAGTGCAGTTGGATGAGTTTCTAGAAAGCAATTTCCAGCACATTATTGCCATTGAGAGAACGCAGCCTTGGCCCACAGCGACAATCCTGCAGTGAAGAGAAGTTGAGCCCCTAGGGCTGTTCAGGCAGCTTTGAAGCCCAAAGCAAGAAGCTTCCCTTCCAGGAGAATACGAACCTTCCCGTCGGTGTCCGACTTTCAAGCTTGATGACACAGCAGATTTATCTGAAGATTCTGCCTATCTCCCTACTACTAGGGAAAGACTGCTTCCTTCTGTTAAGAAAGGTCTCCACGTGGTGAGTGCTGTACGTGCAGAAGAGCATTCCCCCGCCGGGCAAAAGTTAGGCCTTGGTGAATTTGGACGGTGCTTGAAGTCCAGCATTGTCACAGGTAAAGCTGTCCGTTGTTTTCACGCTGGAAGTAAACATATAGCTTCAGGCTGCCATAGGGAGCCGTATTTGGGAGCCCACAGGTTTCACTTGTGAGGCACAGTGGTGTTTCTCAGAAGAATCCAAATGCCTCCCTGGCTACGCCAGCATGGAATGTAAGGCTGCTTGGAACAGCGTTCCTGAGGCCGTTTGAATGCTGTATAAACGAGAGCTGTTGAGCGATCCGGGCAGGGCTTTGCCTTTACCGCTGCACGTTCACAGCCTTAAAGCCAACGAACCCACTTGCTTCCTGGGCCTCAAACGTAGCAGAAGATTTGTACGGCATTCAGTGCCTTTCACAGATGTTACAACGAAGGTGAGTGCACAATGAGTCGTGAAATACGTAACAGTGTTGCAGCCTTCCTTTAACACATGCTTCTTCACTACTAGGGCATAGCTCAGATTACTATGGGAGAAATCTGGACTTTTACTTGAGCACATTGGTGCCTGTTCTTTGCCGGCAAGCTCTAGTGTGCTCCTGGAGGAGCTCGCAGCAAGGAACCGAGACCAGCATGCCTCATACGATTACACTCAAGTTCTTTCGTGATGCCGTCAGGCAGCAAAGAGAAGATGGGCAGTAGGAGTGATTTTCAGGCAGCTTTCAAACCGCACCTGTCTGGGCTACCACGGACGAAATGAAAGTTCTGCCAGGGTGGCCCGGTTTCAAACATGAGCTCATAAGGTTATCCTCAGTAGTTTCTGACTACCTCAAGGAAACACACGGGACCCACAGGGCTCTTCCATGCAGTTCCTGTGGGCACAGGGACCTCTGCATAGGATGAAATGGGTAAGTATTTCAGTACCTTAGGTAGGCCTCGGTGAGCATGACTCTTGCACATACTTAAGAGTGTGAAGTGTGAAAAATGTACTGGTCTTCAGGCTGGATGTAAAGATAGCTTTCTCTTCTGTGAGAGTGCTATCCTGTGTCCCAGACTGAATCACAGGCACATTGTGCAGTAGCAGTGCAGTTCTGTTTCAGTCACTGAGGACTATCCACTTGCAAAGAGAGTCTGCCAGGCGCTGCTTTTGCAAGGCTCTATGACGATTGGAACACTCTACCTAGGCATCCCAGAAAGGAGTACATTACCCTTGCTATAAAAGTGAAGAGTGCTCCCGGGGACCTACTTCGCCTAGGGTTCCTCAGAAGCCAGCGGCCTCTCTTCTAGCACACTGTGGTCATCATGAGAAACTGGTGCAAAATACACTACCCTATGTGTCCCCAGGGGCATAGCAGTGTTAAGGCACTCCTTTTCAGAGTATGGGTTCGTGGCTACCACTGCACACTCAACTCTGCTAATGTGAAATACTGGATCTTACCCTGAGGACTTAGGTCACCTTTCACTTATATGGAGCTGAATCTGGAGTGCAGTTGGATGAGTTTCTAGAAAGCAATTTCCAGCACATTATTGCCATTGAGAGAACGCAGCCTTGGCCCACAGCGACAATCCTGCAGTGAAGAGAAGTTGAGCCCCTAGGGCTGTTCAGGCAGCTTTGAAGCCCAAAGCAAGAAGCTTCCCTTCCAGGAGAATACGAACCTTCCCGTCGGTGTCCGACTTTCAAGCTTGATGACACAGCAGATTTATCTGAAGATTCTGCCTATCTCCCTACTACTAGGGAAAGACTGCTTCCTTCTGTTAAGAAAGGTCTCCACGTGGTGAGTGCTGTACGTGCAGAAGAGCATTCCCCCGCCGGGCAAAAGTTAGGCCTTGGTGAATTTGGACGGTGCTTGAAGTCCAGCATTGTCACAGGTAAAGCTGTCCGTTGTTTTCACGCTGGAAGTAAACATATAGCTTCAGGCTGCCATAGGGAGCCGTATTTGGGAGCCCACAGGTTTCACTTGTGAGGCACAGTGGTGTTTCTCAGAAGAATCCAAATGCCTCCCTGGCTACGCCAGCATGGAATGTAAGGCTGCTTGGAACAGCGTTCCTGAGGCCGTTTGAATGCTGTATAAACGAGAGCTGTTGAGCGATCCGGGCAGGGCTTTGCCTTTACCGCTGCACGTTCACAGCCTTAAAGCCAACGAACCCACTTGCTTCCTGGGCCTCAAACGTAGCAGAAGATTTGTACGGCATTCAGTGCCTTTCACAGATGTTACAACGAAGGTGAGTGCACAATGAGTCGTGAAATACGTAACAGTGTTGCAGCCTTCCTTTAACACATGCTTCTTCACTACTAGGGCATAGCTCAGATTACTATGGGAGAAATCTGGACTTTTACTTGAGCACATTGGTGCCTGTTCTTTGCCGGCAAGCTCTAGTGTGCTCCTGGAGGAGCTCGCAGCAAGGAACCGAGACCAGCATGCCTCATACGATTACACTCAAGTTCTTTCGTGATGCCGTCAGGCAGCAAAGAGAAGATGGGCAGTAGGAGTGATTTTCAGGCAGCTTTCAAACCGCACCTGTCTGGCCTTACACGGACGAAATGAAAGTTCTGCCAGGGTGGCCCGGTTTCAAACATGAGCTCATAAGGTTATCCTCAGTAGTTTCTGACTACCTCAAGGAAACACACGGGACCCACAGGGCTCTTCCATGCAGTTCCTGTGGGCACAGGGACCTCTGCATAGGATGAAATGGGTAAGTATTTCAGTACCTTAGGTAGGCCTCGGTGAGCATGACTCTTGCACATACTTAAGAGTGTGAAGTGTGAAAAATGTACTGGTCTTCAGGCTGGATGTAAAGATAGCTTTCTCTTCTGTGAGAGTGCTATCCTGTGTCCCAGACTGAATCACAGGCACATTGTGCAGTAGCAGTGCAGTTCTGTTTCAGTCACTGAGGACTATCCACTTGCAAAGAGAGTCTGCCAGGCGCTGCTTTTGCAAGGCTCTATGACGATTGGAACACTCTACCTAGGCATCCCAGAAAGGAGTACATTACCCTTGCTATAAAAGTGAAGAGTGCTCCCGGGGACCTACTTCGCCTAGGGTTCCTCAGAAGCCAGCGGCCTCTCTTCTAGCACACTGTGGTCATCATGAGAAACTGGTGCAAAATACACTACCCTATGTGTCCCCAGGGGCATAGCAGTGTTAAGGCACTCCTTTTCAGAGTATGGGTTCGTGGCTACCACTGCACACTCAACTCTGCTAATGTGAAATACTGGATCTTACCCTGAGGACTTAGGTCACCTTTCACTTATATGGAGCTGAATCTGGAGTGCAGTTGGATGAGTTTCTAGAAAGCAATTTCCAGCACATTATTGCCATTGAGAGAACGCAGCCTTGGCCCACAGCGACAATCCTGCAGTGAAGAGAAGTTGAGCCCCTAGGGCTGTTCAGGCAGCTTTGAAGCCCAAAGCAAGAAGCTTCCCTTCCAGGAGAATACGAACCTTCCCGTCGGTGTCCGACTTTCAAGCTTGATGACACAGCAGATTTATCTGAAGATTCTGCCTATCTCCCTACTACTAGGGAAAGACTGCTTCCTTCTGTTAAGAAAGGTCTCCACGTGGTGAGTGCTGTACGTGCAGAAGAGCATTCCCCCGCCGGGCAAAAGTTAGGCCTTGGTGAATTTGGACGGTGCTTGAAGTCCAGCATTGTCACAGGTAAAGCTGTCCGTTGTTTTCACGCTGGAAGTAAACATATAGCTTCAGGCTGCCATAGGGAGCCGTATTTGGGAGCCCACAGGTTTCACTTGTGAGGCACAGTGGTGTTTCTCAGAAGAATCCAAATGCCTCCCTGGCTACGCCAGCATGGAATGTAAGGCTGCTTGGAACAGCGTTCCTGAGGCCGTTTGAATGCTGTATAAACGAGAGCTGTTGAGCGATCCGGGCAGGGCTTTGCCTTTACCGCTGCACGTTCACAGCCTTAAAGCCAACGAACCCACTTGCTTCCTGGGCCTCAAACGTAGCAGAAGATTTGTACGGCATTCAGTGCCTTTCACAGATGTTACAACGAAGGTGAGTGCACAATGAGTCGTGAAATACGTAACAGTGTTGCAGCCTTCCTTTAACACATGCTTCTTCACTACTAGGGCATAGCTCAGATTACTATGGGAGAAATCTGGACTTTTACTTG